>NC_080426.1:62753254-63494504 GCF_029873635.1 Malania oleifera
TCTTGCTAATTCTCGTTGAGATTGTGCTTCAATTACTACTTATTTCATCTATTGAAAGAATCATATGGTGATACAACTCTAGAGCTTCAAATATTGAATTTCGCATTTTGAATTTTATTAAAGTATTGTATTGTGTTCTAACTATTGTACTAATTAGCTCTTTGTATGAGCAAATTCTTGTACATGAATTTTGGTTATGTTTCTTGTAGATTGATGATTCCAAGGACTGTTTGGATCATTGGCTAATCAAGGGGATATTGCTTAAAGAGGCGGGCTCTAACATAAAAGAGTGACCAAACGAGGGGGCATCGTTTGGAGAAGGCAGGTTCTAGCCTTAACCAAGGAGTGTTGTAATGGTTCGCTCCACCCGTTAAAGGAACAGGTTTAGTGAATCCTTTAGTGGTTTGCCAAAGGCAAGGACGTAGGCTGGGTATAAGCCGAACCTCGCAAAAAATCCTGTCTCACTCTTCTTTCTCTTACTTTTTATTTTCAGTACACTTAAATTGCGTGGATGGTTTAATTTAAAATCATATGTTAGCTTTACCGTGATCCCAAGAGGGGGGGTGAATTGGTATTTTTAAATTTTATCTTCTAGGTATTTCTCCTAGCAGCAGTATGTTCACAAGCCTAGGGTCAATCTAGTGCAAATAATGTAAATATACCAGAAATTAAATAAAGCAGTTTAAACAATCATATAAGCGTCAGAAAGCAGTAAAGGAAAGATGACACGCAGATATGTTATCGAGGTTCGGCCAACTGCCTACGTCCCCGCCTTGGCTAACCAGCACAAGGATTATCACAATAGCCACTTAAACGGGTGGAGCGGCACCTATGTCAAATTACCACAGGGCTGACCTCAACCTTTACACCAATCCTTACTGGGCTGGATTACCGCCCCCTCAGGCCAGGCCTGGAATCTCTCAGATATACAATCACAAGGTACAATGCAGGAGTGCTTTCACGTAAAGCAGATTTGTACCACAAATGAGCACAAACACAAACACCACAAGTGATTTAAAATGTAAGCTCTGTGTGGTCTGAATATGTCAACTCTCAACTATGTTTTCTATCAGTGTAGTACGTACGTGAGAGTGTCAATAATAATCAGTGTACTTTAAAATATTCAATCAAGCGTATTCACACAGAGTATCAAACAAGCCTCAACATAATCAATCAATAGAATGAGTCAATTATATGAATATGTATATGCTTGAATGGAAAAATAGATAATCTTTGTTTTCGGTAAATGCTATATTACTTGTATAAATAATACCACAAAGATTAGTGTAACAAGCACAAATACCTTTTCACAAATTGTTCAATAAGTTCCACAAGATATTTGAGTAAGCTTGAAATATGTTTTTGCAAATCAAAACAAATACACACTTCCAAAGATGTTGCAATGATAATGCAACACTCAGAAGTTTACCACAAGTTTTCTTAGAATAGGCTTATTAGCAAAGCCTCCTAAGAAAACTTAGGTTATGCTCTCGAGAGAAAAATCGATTTAAATACTCTTAAACAATGAGAGAAAAACCTGTTTGAATATACACTCAAAGCACTTACAAATGATTTGAAGAAATGAGCTAAAGTGCTTTTGGGAAAGATTTGAGCAAGTAGAAATCACAAGGAGGTATTTTTGCTTGAGAGAGATTTTCCTAATCCTTTTTGCTAATCAGTGCTTAAATCACCAAATGAAGGAGTATATATAGGCATACTAAAAATTTTGACCGTTGGGGACTTATTAGGGATTTTCAGAAAAGATTAATGACACTTAAGAAACTTTAACCCTGTTTAAAAAATTTAACCTCGGTAAAAAATAGGAGCAACCCGAGAGGTCCGGTCGACCAAAAGTGGTTCGGTCGACCAGGACTCAAGTAGCTCGGTCGACCGGGAGCATTTTGAACTGAGTGGTCGGTCGACCGGACAAGGGCGATTCTCAAAAATACCGCGGTTCGGTCGACCGAGGCCTTTTTGAACTGCTCGGCTCGGTCGACCGGGTTGTTGGGAATTTTCCCAAGACCCTTCGGTCGACCAAGTCGTTGGAGTACAATTTTGGTCGGTCGACCGGGTAGTCAAAATGTTGACTCTCAGGGTGTTCGGTCGACCGAGGTCAAATGACCTATAAGGGGTCGGTCGACCGGGACCGGGTCAAATAGTTGACCCGGACCGGTTTCGGTCGACCGGGCCAATTTGAACTGAGTTGGCCGGTCGACCGAAGGTGCACCAAGTGTGCATTTCGGTCCCTTCTTGCAACATAAAAACCTTATTCAAGTGCCTATTACATACAAGTGCAAAGGTGAGTGTCCTAAGGTCACTTGGGGTCCAATTTTGAAGACACCGAAAAAGTCCGGTGTCGGTCGACCGAAGGTGTACCCTAAGGTCTCTCTACAGTACTCTTTCATTCAGGGTTTGGTTCGAGCTTACAAAATAAATCATGCATGTGATGTGTGTGCTTATTACAAACAAAAACCCTAATTACTATTACAGACAGCCTAGTTACTATTACAGACAAAATTCACTTAGAGATATTACAATTTGAAATATGAAATTGTCTTCAAGCTTTCACGTGCCCTTGAATATATGCTAGTATAAACCTGCACATGAACTAGATATTTATTAAATACAATCGTATTTGTCATTATCAAAACCAGGGTGTGACCTATAAGGTCAACATCATATAAACTACGTATATTTGGAAATCAAGTAAACTTTAAGTTCAATTTTTATTTGGGATTGCAGAAACCAAAAGGGAGTACATTGGTTAAACCATTCTTTGCGGAAACCATATGGGAGTACACGTTACTTGGTTAAACACCCAAAGATAAATTAACTGAGAGTTTATTTGGATTTTGAATATTGGGATGAGTGTGAATATTGAGTTGTTTGGGATTTGAATTGTGGATTGCATTGAAAAAACCATTTCATATATACAGGGCTTAATTCAATTTTATACCCAGGGCTGACAACAAAGGCTTTATTGTGATTGAATGGTTTAAAGCTTGATATTGAGTGGATTGTGTTTATATTCCAAAGAGTACTGAATCTTGCAAGCTTCCATTAATTTAATAGTGCTACAGTTAACTCATACTTGGCAAATAAATTGATTGTTTTGGTTTGGAGATTTTGCTTAATTGATTGGTTGTTTAATTGTGTTGTTGATTGGATAAAGGAAGCTAAGTTCTTGTGCGATTAACAAATTAAACAAACAAGTTAAGAATTGGTTAGAAGAAATAAAATAAGTTTAAAGAATTTTAAAATAAATTAAAAGAAATTTTTAGAATCCAATTCACCTTCTTCTTAGGACTACACCTTGCTTTTCAATTGGTATCAGAGCGAGGTTATAACAAATCCTAACAAGTAGTTATAAAAAGATCTAATGGCTCAATTAGGCATAGCTCCCTTTGGAGAGGGACAATCTTCAACTAGACCACCAATATTTTGTGGACACAACTATACATTTTGGAAAAAGAGAATGCAAATATACCTTCAAACCATGGATTGGAAAGCTTGGGAGGTTGTCACGAATGGTGATCTAATTCCTTCCACATTAGTAGATGGAAAACAAATACCTAAGGAAAAGAAAGACATGACTGAAAGAGATTATAAAATGTTGCAAATAAACTCTAGTGCTATGAATGCTCTATATTGTGCTTTACATGCCAATGAATTTAATAGAGTAATGGCTTGCAAATCAGCTAAAGAGATATGAGACAAGCTAGAAGTAACATATGAAGGCACTATAGATGTTAGGGATAATAGGATCGATATGCTCACGAGTGAATATGAAGCTTTTAAGATGAACCCGGATGAATCCATAACTAATATGTTTACTAGGTTCACTCATATAATAAATTCCCTAAATGCACTAGGAAAAACCTACACTACTTATGAAATGATAAGGAAAACTCTTAAAGGGCTACCAACCGTATGGGAACCAAAAACCACTACCATAACTGAAGGAAGAAATTTGAAAAACACTTCCTTAGATGAACTTATAGGTTCTCTCCTTACATATGAAATGGCAGTGAATGAAAAGAATGGAAAAACCAAAGCCCAAGATTCAATAGCCTTCAAAGCCTTAAAAGACAACTCAAGTAGTCAAGAAGAAATGGATGAAGATCTTCATATCTAAAAAGTTAGCAAGGAAACTAAGAAGGAGAAACAAATTCAAGAGAAGAAATCAAAACTCCTAATCAGAAGAAGAAATATTAGCACCAAGAAATCAAAGAATAAAACTCCTACGTGTTACAATTGCAACAAAGTTGGACATATAAAAATAGAATGTCCACTACTACTAAAGAAAGAGTCTAAGAAGAAAAAGAAAAAGGCCATGAAAGCCACTAGTTGGGACATGATGAGTACAAGTAGTTCTGAAATTGAATCAAGTGAAAGAGAGGTTGCTTATACGTGCTTTATGGCTTGGGACGATGAGGAAAACTCCTCATCTAAATCTTAAAATAATTCTTGTAGTGATGAATCCAATGATGAAAGCATGTCATCTTATGAAGAACTTCAAAATGACTTATTCAAGGTGCATAAGATGTTAATTAAAGTAACTAAACAAAATACTTCATTGAAAAATAAGAATGATGGTATCATGAAAGAATTAGATTCTCTTAGAACTGCTGAAAGAGAAAAGGATTCAAGAATCAAGAAAATAGAAAGTAAGAATGAAGTTATGACAAAAGAATTAGAATCCAAAAATCTTTCTGAAAAGGAAAAGACTTGAAAATCAAAGAATTAGAAAGTAAGAATGAAAAAATGATAGAAGACCTTTGATCCCTATCCTCTGTAGAATATAAGAAATATATATATATATATATATATATATATATATATATATATATTTCTGAACTAGAGGATAAGATAAGAAAACAATCTCTAGAATTAGAAAAATCACTGAAGAAGGTTGATAACAAAAAAGAGATAGAAATAAATGATCTCAAAAATCAGATTGAAAATAAAGAAAAAATCATTTATTTACAAAAGGAAAAGCAAACTTTGACAAGATGTTAGGCTCACAAAGGATGACCTTAAATAAAGAAGGCATCGGTTTTAATGAAATTGAAAATAAAAAGAAAAAAAATCATTATATGGGTTATTTTTGAAAAGTCTCCAAACAATATGCTACCACATCTAATAATGCCTACGCTAATACAATATGCTATCAATGTAAGAAAAAAGGGCATATCAAGTTTGAATGTCCATTTAAGAGAAAGGGTGTAAAAGCTAAACAAGTATGGAGAATTAAGGAAACATCCCTTGTGAAACCTACATGACCCAAAAAGGTATGGGTACCTAGATAAAAATCCTTGAAAAAAAAAAAAAAAACTCAAAGTGTTTATTGAAGTACATAAATAATTAAATAACATTGTTGGCCAAAAATCATAAGATGATTCATACAAACTTAAGATATAGAATTTTTGAAAGAAAATTCATATGAAATAAAAAATCAAGCATATTACATATATGAGAAGTGAACTAAGAGAGAAATAGAATTTTTATTGGGCAGACAACTGCTAGATAATTGACAAGCGACTAAAAGCCTATTGTCTATGTGGAAAGAAAGTTGACAGACGACTGTCTCGCGGCAGTTCTTGTTCTTGTAACATAAAAGCACTTGTTTTAAAACCCCTAGACGTCTATTCATTCGTCTCCCTTGCCATAAACCAGCTCCACTTCATTCTCTTTGAATGTTTCTTCTCTCCAAACCTCTTCCCAACATCACTCCATCAAAACCCTACCTCCTCCAAACCTAGGGTTTCACGAATTTCAGCTTCATCAAAATGGCACGTACCAAAACAGTGGGGAAAAAGGACAAAGCATCCTCCTCTTCTTCAAAGGATGCAAGCCACAATGAAATAGAGAAATGGCTGGTTTCATCCCATGCTAAAGCGTTGTATCAAATCACATCTCTACAATTGATCCAATGTTTTGTAAGGTATTAGATGTTACTTTGTTTGTAGAAAACTTCCCTAAAATTCTTGAATTGTTAAAAAATATTGGATGGGATAAGTTTCTTTTTCACCAAGTTAAGGGATATTATCCTGACCAGATTAAACTTTTCTACTCCAACTTGGTAAAGAAAGACATTGGATTTGATACTAAAGTTTTTGGCCAAAAGATAAGACTAACTCCACACTCATTACGGAAAATACTTCGTATCAAGCATGGGGATTTTGAGTGTAATCTAGTAGAAAAACAATGGACTATGGAATAGGGCTTTTCATCACAAGAATTTTTGTCTCTTGTGATGAACAATCAACCCGTCTATTTTGGACATCCTCCACCATACAAACAGCTCAATCTCCAAGCACAACTCCTTCACAAGATCATTGCTTATAATATAATTCCGAGGTTCGAATCCATTGATCATGTGTCTTTCTTTGATTGCTTCATAATGTGGTGCATATTAAAAGGGAAGAAATTAGATTTAGCTAGCCTCACACTAAAATGGGTGGTCATGAAGCTTGAATCTCCCAGAATTGGACTTCCATATGGAGGCATTCTTTCCTTGGTCTTCACTCATTTTCAAGTCCTCACTCCATCTTCAAAAATTGTGAAGCGAATCCATTACCATGTCTTCTCCTCCACTACACTAAAAAGAATGGGTTACAAGAAATATATCAAGGGATGGATGTTTAGGGGAAATAGACTGGCAAGACCAGCACCAGAAGAACCTAACCCAAGACCAGAAGAAGCTGATATGCCTTCATGGTTTGTTCCATTTTATCAGAATTATACCAGCTTTAGTTTTGAACTGAGGAAAAAATTTGCTTCTCTTCAGGATAAGATCTCAAACATTGATGAAAAATACACTTAGCTGGATAATCGCATTGCCAAAATAGAGTACCATGTCGCTCACAGCAATCCAAAGGAAAAGAAATTGCTGAAGATAGTGACACTAATTCTGATACATAGACCTTTGATGTTGTTTTTGCTATTTTGTATGCTACACATACTTAGTTTCTGGTTGTATTACATCTTTTGTTGATGTAAAAAGGGGGAGTATGTGTGTGAGCAAAGTCTATAAGTCTATATTTGTATTTGTTTCTAGTTCTGAAACTCTGAACCTATGTATTGTTTTGTTTCCAGTTCAATGTACTATGAGTTCTATGTTAATGTTAAATCTGAAGCTTTGAACCTTTTGAACTTATGACTTAAAAGAAATTATTTTCAGACTATGCTTATTGACAAGGGGAGTGTTATGACTTATATATGATCATTTCCCTATTAATAAATTGATATCATGAATTAAATTTTAAATTGGTATCACATATTTTTCACATATTATTACATATTTTGTTAAATTGGTATCATAAAAACAACAAAAAGTATCTTGAATAATGTCAAAGGAAGAAAAACTTGTTAGTAAAGATATGACTATTAAAACACACTACACATGTTGTATTAAAAAATAAATTGAGTGTGTACACATGTTTGATATGCATATGCTCAAAATGATATTTGAACTTGATCATCATATTTTTCTCTCTTTTTGATCAATGTCAAAAGGGGGATAAGTGATTAGCAAAAACTGAGCATGGTAATACAAAAATTTGAGCATGAACATAATATATATCAAAAGGAGGAGAAGTATTTGATATTGTTCCATAAACTTGAACATGAATGAAGTGATAAGCGTGATTGCAAAAGAGTTTTTGAAATTGATATTGATCTTGCAAATGTTGTTAAGATAATGCTTATTGAAAGGGGGAATTTTTTTTAAGGCTCACTCTAATTTTTTCTTCTTGTTTGTCATCATAAAAAAGGGGGAGATTGTTGGCCTTACAAATCTTAATATCCTATTTTGATGCTAACAAACAAGTAGAACTTAATATGCTTTGTTTAAGTGATGTATTTTCAAGACTCAATAATGAATGCAAGGTTAAAGAATTCATGAGAGCATGTACTTCAGATAAGGATGATTATATCAAGCTTGAAGTATGGATTTAAAGATAAAACCTAAAGATCATGAGAGCATGATGATTAAAGAGAACCCGATGAAAGCTCAAAGAACAATGAAGCTCAAAGTTTGAATTTTTTTATAAAAGATCAAGAGAGATAAATAATTGAAAGCTCACATATAATTCAGGATCATTAAAGCTCAGCAAAGAAGACAAAGAAAACTCAAAGCAACGAAAAGTCAAATGAGTCTTTAGGACAAGCCTTTGTAAGTACTTCAAGAATGGTTCAAACTATGGTTTTCATTTTGAAGCTCATCGGGCAAAGACAGACTTAGAGACCTTAGTTTAAGTCTTGGAACATGTTTTTTCAAACTTAAACAAGTTTATATTCTAAGATTAATTAAGCAAAAATGAGAGAGATAAACAAATTTTTGAAAGAAAGAAAAGTTTGATGCACAGATGACTATCTGTCTATGGATAGATGATTGGAAAGTTTAAAGGATTTATTTAAACGGATAGAAGCTGGACAGATGACTGTAAAGTTGCTGACAGACAACTTCTAGTGACCAATGAGTAATCTATGTGTATTCTGCCAACCGACTGCCACCCTTCTGTGTGTTTTAAAACTGAGTTATTCTGGTGATAGACGACTGCCAGCCTGAGGACAGGAGACTGCCACCACTCTGTTTGTGAGTTTTATAGTTGTAATGCATGGACAACTGACTTCCAGTGACTACACAGTCATCCGGCTCGTGGCAGAATTTAAAATTTTCAACGAGCATATTTTTCAAATTTAAATTATTTGAAGACCAAACTAATTTACAACTTGGACCCTACTCCAAGTAAACTAGGGGGACAAGCTAAATCACTTTATACATCTATAAATACCCTCAAGTTCCATTGATTTAAACACTAAGAGAACAAGAGAATTCAGTGCAGCATTCAAAACTCTTTCTCAAGTATTCTCAAATTCTGAAAGTGCTTTATTGCTCGCATCTTGCACAAAGTTGCTAAAAGTCTTGCTAATTCTTGCTGAGATTGTGCTTCAATTACTACTTATTTCATCTATTGAAAGAATCATATGGTGATACAACTCTAGAGCTTCAAATATTGAATTTCATATTCTGAATTTTATTGAAGTATTGTATTGTTTTCTAACTATTGTACTAATCAGCTCTTTGTATGAGCAAATTCTTGTACACGAATTTTGTTTATATTTCTTGTAAATTGATAATTCCAAGGACTGTTTGGATTGTTGGCTAAGCAAGGGGATATTGCTTAAAGAGGCGGACTCTAGCCTAAAAGAGTGACTGAACGAGGGGACATCGTTTGGAGAAGGCGGGCTCTAACCTTAACCAAGGAGTGTTGTAAAGGTTTGTTCCACCCATTAAAGGAACATGTTTAGTGAATCCTTTGGTGGTTTTCCAAAGGTGAGGACGTAAGCTGGGTATAAGTCAAACCTTGAAAAAATCCATGTCTCACTCTCTCTTTCCTTTACTCTTTATTTTTAGTACATTTAAATTGCGTAGATGGTTTAATTGAAAATCATATAAACTACATATATTTGGAAATCAAGTAAACCTTAAGTTCAATTTTGATTTGGGATTGCAGAAACCAAAAGGGAGTACGTTGGTTAAACCATTCTTTGCAGAAACCATATAGGAGTACGTTACTTGGTTAAACACCCAAAGATAAATTAACTGAGAGTTTGTTTTGATTTTGAATATTGGGAAGAGTGTGATTATTGAGTTGTTTGGGATTTGAATTGTGGATTGCATTGAATAAATCATTTCATATATACAACGCTTAATTCAATTTTATACCCAGAGTTGACAACAAAATTTTTATTGTGATTGAATGGTTTAAAGCTTGATATTGAGTGGATTGTGTTTATATTCCAAAGAGTACTGAATCTTGCAAGCTTCCATTAATTTAATAGTGCTACAATTAACTCATACTTGGCAAATAAATTGATTGTTTTGGTTTGGAGATTATGCTCAATTGATTGGTTATTTAATTGTGTTGTTGATTAGGTAAAGGAAACTAAGTTCTTGTGTGATTAACAAATTAAACAATCAAGTCAAGAATTGGTTAAAAGAAATAAAATAAGTTTAAGGAATTTTAAACGGAATTAAAAGAAATTTTTAGAATCCAACTCACTCCTCCCCCCCTTCTTGGGACTACACCTTGATTTTCATTTCTTATTTTAGAGTGTAGATTGCGTATATGTTTTGTAAAAGCATCAGTCGGCTCGCTCACTCTAGACTTAAGTGGTAGTGGAATAAGATCTATAGGCTTTCTAGGACTATATCTTGTAATAACTTGAAATGGGTTGAGTATTTCTGTCCTATCCACTGAACTACTGAATGCAAAATTGGCCACATAAAGGCATAAATCCCAAGTTATGATGTTTTCAACTACCTTATGTCTCAATAGGTCCCTAAGGCTCCTTTTTACTAGTTCAACTTGACAATTAGTTTGGGGGTAGTAAGAACTAAAACATTTAAGTTTGGTGCCTAAAATGGTCCTCAAGGCTTTCAAGAAGTAACCTATGAGTTGTACATCTTTATTTGAAACAAAGGTTTTGAGAAACCTATGCTCGATGAGAATCTAGTTGGTTGCTCTATCATTGATGCATGTACTCAAAGTGTTATCTTCCTTGGGATTAGGGAAAGTAGGGTAGCCAAGTGGACCTAAACTTTTATGAACAAAGTCATGTTCCTTCAATTCATTTACTTATTTTAGCTCCTTATGCTCTATCAGATTCACTTTATGATGTGGTAAATGAGGCAGAGATGAATAAGGAACAAGGTCAGTGATATATTGATTGTCTCTCATGGGCTCACTAGGTAACTCAAAGATGACATCCTTAAACTCAGAAAGTAGGGATGATACTTCTACGAGTGTTTCATGATGAGAAAGGGGTGTTTCAGTTTCTTTAGGAACATCCACCGATACTTCCTGTGCATCTTGACTTTCTTGATCAAATAGCTTTTTACTTATGGGGTTCAAGGATTCACCACTAATTTCTCTCTTTTCCTTCTCATTTTTTTCTCACCATCTCCCCTTTCAAGCGCCAAGTCCATAGGTGTTTTTCCTTTGTCCATATGTTATTGGATTGGGGAATTGCTTCTCGGGAGGTAACTAGACCTGATTGCGCTGGTCGGGGACTTTTCATAAGTCTGAATTTGGTAAGAGTATGACTCAATGGAAGAGGTATCAAACCGTTTTCCCATGGGCTCTTTAGTCCTTTGCTCAAAGTTATAAGCTAAACTATAGGCATGTTCAAGGGACTTCATGTGATATGGGAATAGTTTTCTCCTCAGTTCAGGCTTTAGTCCTAGAAAAAATTAGGAGGTCAGTTGACTATTAGTCTCATAGACACCACATCTTACAGCCAACTTATAGAATTGATTCATATATTCTAGAATAGTCATGCTACCTTGACGCAAGTCGTAAAGCTGATCTATAAGGTGCTCTCTATATCTAAGGGGTGCATACTTCTCCCTTAATCTATCCTTCATTAGATCCCAATGCTCCATGGGTCTATGGTTTAACCTCGCTTCTTGCCTCTCAACGTTTATCCAATGGGGTTTGGCTTGCCCAGTTAGTCTTACTTTTGCAAACCTCACTCGATGTGAGTCACGCATATTACACCACTCAAAATAGGCATCCATTCGAGTCAACCAATCTTGGAATACTTTAGGATCCTTTTGTCCATCAAAGGTTGGGGTTTCTATCCTCATTTCATCATTGTAAGGATCATGATGGTCCCTTAGGCAAGGTCTCCTAATATGAAGGTCATCAACATCATAGTCCTCATCATCCCAATGCTGGGCATAGGGCTCATGACGTGGGGGTATCCTAGCAATGTCATCTTGGCATCTCACTCACCTTTGTGGATGGAGGTAAGGTCTTTCTCTAGGAGTCATAAGTGGCTCTCTCTCAACATAAATCCTATGACCTCAGTAAGGATTCCCGACTTGAGTAGACATCCTAGGGGTTGGGAAAAGGATTCAGAGAGCACTAAGGCAGCCCTTTGGAATGGTGTTTGGTTACACAAGGTAAGGTCAAGTATAAATGTAACACAACTAAGGTCCAAATACCAAAAAATTAGAGTATAGGTGGGTTGTTCTGGGAAAAACCGTCACCCGTGTTTCTGGAAACCTGAAAGCTGCTAAAGGATTTTCAACTGCAAACACCTTTCGGTATTTTGGACATAACCTTTTCTACAGAACTCCAATTAAGGCAATCATGGTGTCAAAAGAAAGCTAAGAAAATTTTACACAACTTTTCTGTTTATAGTCTTTGAAGATGGTAAGGTTTTGATATTGAAAATCACACATCAATTTCACAAACGGAAAATGAAGATGTTAGGACTTAGAGGGTTCGCCTAATTCGAACTTGGCTCTGATACCAAGATGATGTGGGACGAGAATGGTAGACCTATGTCTTATGATTCAACCCTCACATAAGCATATACACTTAAACACTTTAATTTAAGAATTTAATTATCCAAACATAAACACAATAAATCATGCTTTATTTCACATGTTCAAGGATTTTCAAAAGGTGTATGACTTATCCAGCAATTAAGTCCCAATTGGGTCTTTCACAAAGGAATCAAGTTATATGTGGAAAAGTTGTTATTTCAAAGATTCAAGAATAAAAGTTCTATGTTAACAAACTAATATTCATACAATTGATTTTAACTGGCAAGTACCAATATTGCAATCTATGGATCAAATGGGTTATTCAAATATGTGATTTTAATATACTAGCAAAGGTTCACAAGATATAGAAAATGATTCAAAAACAAGTACAGAAATTACCAAGAGATTGGTTTGGATGACTTGACATTGTTACACACGTATTTAGATCACATCGTAGGCCCTTCGTACAAGCTCTGAAACACAAGATGAACGCAGTAATGAAGTGTAGATGATGATAGTCATGTGGGTGTATGAAGGTGCTGGCCATGTGGTGTTGATGGGGGCCACGAGAGTATTAGATGGAGGAGGGGTTGATGGAGTAGTTGGATTGTTTAGTGGTCTCTCACCACTTGAACTTCGGCAAGAACGTCGTAGCCTCACATTACTCACTTACAAGGAGAGGAACAAGCTTTGCAAGCTCAAGAAAAGAAATGTTTCTTTTATATTGAACTTCAACTTCATATCTTGTTCTTACAATAAGAAGACTATTTATAGGCATAGCCTGGGAGACAAAGCACTAAACACTCAACAACTCTCAACAACTTTCAACCAAAACTCTCAACAATTTTCAACAACTATTAACCTGACACAAGTAATACTTACTAAAAAACAAGGAACTCCAACTCATAAGCACACAAGTCAAGCTTAGTTGTCTTGCATTATTACAATTCAAATTTGAAATTTAAACATATTCCAAAAGGAAGGCCAAAATCATGTGGGGCCCATTGGAGCCATGTGGGGCCCAGAAGCTATGTGGGGGGCCCATATGGGTTTTTAGTTGGATTTTGCTTCAATACTTCACTTGGGTCTTCAAACATGATCTTCAAGCACCTAATAATCAAGAGATAACATTTTTACAAAAAATATAAATTAACACAATAACAAAGTCTTCACATCAAAAAGTCTTCCATCAAAGAAGTAGAAGATTTTCAATTGATTCCATGTGTTCCTGCAAAATAGATATAAGCAATAGTGGACATCTGGAGGTCGTCCACGTATCATCATGTCAGCGAAGGAGTGGATATCGGGAGGTCATCCATGTGTCATCATATCAGTAAAAGGGATACATAAGGCATGTTGATCCCCATCACTTACAAAGATGATAAGTAGGTGGTTAAGCTTTGTTGGAAATGAGGCTCATATTTGAGTGGAACGCACGTATTGGGAAATGCATAGATCAGCAAAGAAAAATGAGACTAGTTGTAAGTTCAAACCATCGATGGTTTCAATTTGAAGCAAGAATAGCTCTTGATATCAAACCGATGACAATTTCGTGCAGCACAAATCACAGATTTTTGAATTAGGGATTAGTAGATTGGAGGTCTTGGAGGATTTTCCTTCGGGGATTCCTATAGAAGTGTTTTAGTCATAATATAAGTCTTCTGTACATATAGGGTTAGTATTTATTCAATATTATGTAACCCTTGATGATAAGCTTGATATAAGCTTCACATGTGATAGTAAAAAATAACCGCTTCATCCCGTGGACGTAGACAAATTGCTGAACCACGTAAATTCTTGTGTCATGTGTTCTTATTGCTTGCTTTTATTCTCATTGTGAGTGATTGTTAATTTTCGTGTATTCATCATTGAGTGCTTGCATTACTTGTTTCGGAATGATTCGAATTTTCGAGAGTTTTCATTGGGTATTCACATCAACAATTTGTATCAGAGCGCCAATTTCAACAATTGGTATCAAAGCTATTGGTTGCAATGCTTGGGATCTCTTCGGTGAAATTCGATGGAACGGGAAATTTCAAACTTTGGAATAGGAGGGTTAAGGACTTACTGGTGCAACACTGTTGAAATTGGAGTGATTCCAAGAGGGGGGGGGGGGATGAATTGGGTAATTAAAACAAATTTTTGCCTAGGTTCTGTTCAAATCACAATTCAGTAATACACAACCTAAGGTCTTTTGATGCAATTCCAAAACCCAACACAATATAACTGAGCAGATATTAAAATTAGATATAGTAGGCTCAGTATTTCCCAATCGTTCACAATATTTAAAACATGCACACATTCATAATAAATTTAACTACAAGCAAACATATGCACAAATTTAAGTGAGGAAAATTAAAGTGCAGGGAAAGAGAGAAAGACACACGATATGATATTGGGGTTCGGCCAATATTGCCTACGTCCCCGCCTTAAACTCACAAGTAAGAGGATTCACCACTAATGCCCACTTACGGGTGGAGTGGCACCGATTACAATAACCTCTCCTTACTGGGCGAAGGAATACCTCAGGTCACATTTAGAGGGCTGACCCTAACCTTTATAACCACACCTTACAAAGGTGCTCTTGGGTTTTCCTAATCGTGTCTATACCATCCGGTGCTTTCTTAACTAGGTCTAAGAAATCCGGTGCACATTATAGGCCAGTGCAATCCTCATTTGATGATCACACGTCGGGAATACAAAAGCTATAAAAATTTAAGTACAAATGAACGTGCTTCTACGATAAGCTGATATGTACCACAATATGATCAATGCACTCACAAATGATAAAGATTTATTGAAATCAGGAATAGCTTCCCAAGAGGGGGGTGAATTGGCTTTTAAAACTTTCTTTTTAGTTATTTTTTAAAGTTCTTAATTTCTTTTAATATTTAACCAATTCTTTGACTTGTTTATTTATTTTTTCAATCAAACAAGAACTTGGTTTCTCTTAAACAATTAACAAGAAAACTAATAAAACATTCAATCTTCAACCACACAAATAATTAAACTAGTCAAGCCTATCAATCACGATGCTCAAACCAACAACCAATTTGATTGTCAAATATAAATTCACTTCAGCACTATTAGATTGATGGAAGCATTCAAGATTAGTATATGTAACTTTCAGCTTTTATGTTGTGTTTAGCCCTGTGGTAAATATGAGTGTGAACAAAGCCCTGTATATATGAAATTTCTTCTTTAATATGATGTTCAATATAAAATCCAATTACTCTTTCCAAACTTCAGAATTCATATAAACTCTTAAGTTAATTTATCTTTCGGGTGTTTAGCCAAGTAATGTACTCCCGTATGGTTTCCGCAAAGAATGGTTCAACCAACGTACTCCTTTTTGGTTTCCACAACCCAAATCAAAATCAAACTTTACGGTTTACTTAATATCCAAATATACGTAGTTTATATGATTTTCAAATTCAAATCATCCACGCAATTTAAATAAGTACTGAAAATAAAGAATAAGGAAATAGAGAGTGAGACAGATATTTTTACAAGGTTCAGCTTATACCCAGCCTACATCCTCGCCTTTGGCAAACCACCAAAAGATTACTAAACCCTATTTTTTTAACGGGCAAAACAATCCTTTACAACAGTCCTTGGGTAAGGCTAGAGTCTGCATTCTCCAAATGATATCCCCTCGTCCGGTCACTCCTTAACTAGGCTAGAGCATGCCTCTCTAAGCAATATCCCCTGGCTTAGCCAACGATCCAAACAACTCTTGGAATCGTCAATCTACAAGAAATAAATCAAATAGATATGTACAAAGAACTTGCTCCTCAAAGAGCTGGTTAGTACAACAATTACAGCACATAATATACTTCAAATTCAAAATATCAAAAGATTGAAGTAAGAAGCTCTATGTAAATATCACCGGATTACTTCTCTTTGATGAGGATCAAGAAATTAAATCAGATTCTTTAGAGAAGTTGTAAAAGCTCAGAGATTTCTCAGAATTTTCGCAGCAATTCAGAGCTTTTAAAACAAATAGCAAGAGGCTTTGAGTGAAAGATATCTTGAAGTAATTTTCAATGCTTGGTATTTTTTTTGTTTCTCATAAACCATGTGTGTGTCGGCTTCAAAAACACTTTCATTCTTTCTTTCCAACTTTACTTGGAGTGCCCCCAAAGTTTCCAAAAATATTAGGGCGCAAGTCAATTAGATTTAAAAAAGAGAAGTTTGAAAAATCTTCCCGTTTCCATACTTCGGTTGCCTGAAGTGCAACCTTAGTAGCCTAAGGTATGTTTAGGAGCCTGAAGGTACACTGCCTGTTTGATTTTCTTTGGCAAAAATCTTTGGTTGCCTGAGAATTTAACCTCAGTCACCTGGGCAGTGCAAAACCACTTTCCTTCTTTATTTTTCAAAGACATTTGGTTTCTTTGCTTTCTTACTTTTGAAAAACATTTTTTGGGGTATTAAAATAAAGTGTCTAAGTCCATATTTATCCCCTAATGAGCTTCATTTCATTTACAATGACATTTTTAAATTTGAAGTACTTACATGAAGATTTCCTAACAATATGAACATTTCTTGTTCTTTGAAACTTCATGATCATCTTGAAGCTTTAGGTTCATTTCATCTTCAGATGGCTTCCTGCTTCCCGGTTTGATCACTTCTTGACACACCATACACCTTTAAGCTTGATAGTGATCTTTTGAAGCTTTTTTGAGTTTGGCTTTTTCAGATTCCTGAAAACGTCATTACTTGAACATATAATGTCATTAACCTTTTCTTCATTTGTTAGCATCAAAACAAGAGGTGAAAGTCTTGTTAGGCTAACAATCTCCCCCCTTTTGATAATGACAAATAAGGAGCAAAAAATTTATAAAAACTTGTAAAACGCTCCCCCTTACAATAAGCATAGATTCAAGTAATATTGCCCAATATTTGCATTTGCATAGTTTATTTATATAGTCAATTTTCATATTGCATTTTTACTTGAACATTCAGCATAGTATATAGTCAACATATAATGTGTGCATATTCAATTCAACTCAAATATTCTATTCAGCTCAATATTCCACTCAGCTCAAATATTCAATTATTTTTGCTCTCTCTAAACCATCTCTCCCCCTTTGACATCATACAAAAAGGGTTACACAATTTTAATATATAGAGCAAAGAACTATTTAGATATGCATCTAGAGAACCAAGTGATAAATCATAACACTCCCCCTAACAATTAGCATACTTAAGAATTTCTTTTAAGTCATCAGTTCAGAAGTTTCAAAGTTTGCAGATCTATCACTAACAGTAGAACTTATAATACATTAGACTGATAATAAAGCATTTCTAAGGGTCAGGGTTGCAGAGCTAGAAAAAAATACATAGAAAGACTTATAATCTTTGCTTACTCATACTTCCCTTTTACATCAACAAAAAAGCAAAGTACATTCAGAATTTAAGCATGTGTAGCATACAAAGTAGCAAAAATGCCATCAAAAGTCTATGTATTAGAGTTAGTGTCACTATCTTCAGCAATTTCTTTTCCTTTGGATTGTTGTAAGCCTTCTTCTTCAGTTTCTTCATCTGATGAATCACTACGAGGTATGGAGCTAGAGTCCATAGGATCATCGTGTGAGGAACTACCCCGAGTCTGCTCAATGAGCATAAGACGCTGATCTAATGAGGAATAATTATCCTGGAGAGTTTTAAGATCCTCGCACATATCTCGGCTAAAGGAGGTGAATTCATTGTAGAATGGTGTGAACCATGAGGGAGCTTCAGAGGCTAAACCTTCTAGCTGATCCTAAGGTGAAGGAGAAGGTGCAGTAGCTGCCCTCCGTTGTCTCCCTCCTTTTAAGAACCACTCATTATTTCATTTCTCATATCCCATTTGTTTGAGAGTGGTTGAGGTGAAGAGTTCATATTTGGTCCTTTTTTATGAAAAAGTCTAATGAAGATGTGATATTCTGATTTGCAAAGATCATATTAAGCGCTCCCCCGTACGGAAGAGTTACTCATTTTGCATCCACCTTTGCCCACATCCACTTCATAATGAGACTAGCCAAATCAAGCTTCTTCCCTTTTAATAGACACCACAACACAAAACAATCGATATACGAGAGATGATCATAAGATCCAGCTTGTGACAAAATATTATTTGTGATGATCTTCTAAAGGATTTAAGCTTTCAAATTTAGCTGCCTATAAAGTGGTGGAAGTCCAAAGTAGATAGGTTCATTTTTCATAATTAGTGGCAAAAACTCTTCTGGTGTAAACTCTAGTTAAAGAATCCAAGATTGAGCAAATGTAGGACATTCAAACTCTCCTGGAGTAATTTGAAGAATGGGAGCCAGCGATTGAGGAGTGAGAATTATTTTCCTACCCTTGACTTCAATTGATAAGCTATCCTCTCCTTGAACTAAATTGGCATAAAATATTTTGACAAGATTTGTAAAAAATCCTTTAGCTTGGTAAACTATGAAGTTCTTCCATCCTATGTTTTGAAACAATGGCAGAATATCCAGAAATTCTGAGTTGAAGAATTGAACATCAAGGACCTTACCAAATATGGGATCTATGGACTGAAGACGAGTTTGATAAACATGCTTTGCATGAGAGGAAACTAGCCATCGATCGATATTAGGATCATCTCTACCAAAAGATGAGCCATGATTTGCCGTTTTCTTAGTTCGAGGCATTGTGAGGTTTCTTTGAGCAACAGATGGTTTCTTTCAAACCCTAGAGTATGTATTGTCGAACTTAGGAGCTTGAAATCTAAGGTTTTAGTGCTGGGAATTGAAAGGGGTTTGGTGTTTGGAGCTTCGGGTGAGTGATAGGTCTTGGTTTAGGAGCCTAGAGTTTTGAAAAAATAGGATTTCGCGCGTTTAAAATATAAGGACTCTGCGACTTCAGGCACCTAAAGAATAAGTACAGGAGCCTGAAGAATTTTCTAGGCAAAAATTCAACAGGCAGTAGCTGTTTGGTCGCCTAAGGTTATCTGTTCAGTCAACCGAAGTGCTTCAATTTCTGAATTTTCCTTATTTCTTTGTTTTGAACCTTTCTAACTTATTTCCCTTACTGTATAATGGTTCAAGTTTCTCTTTTTATTGATATATTCCTATCTTTTAGCATCACTTAGGTTATAAGCTTTGTTGACCTTATTGGTCACGCCCGGTTTTGATTATGACAAATACTCATTGTATCTAATGAGTAGTTGAGTTTTTGTGCAGGAATCAAGAATGATAAGATCAAGATGTGCACAAAGCAAGAAAGGCTTGAAGACAATTTCATAAACTCTTAATTATAATATTTTCCAGTGAAATTGTCTGTAATAGTAATTAGGGTTTTTCGGTTTGTAATAAGCTCACACACATCACATGACTGATTTACTTTGTAAGCTCAAAACGAACCATAGAAAGACCTTAGGGTGTACCTTCGGTCGACCGACACCGGACTTTTTCGGTGTCTTCAAAATTAGACCCCAAGTGACCTTAGGACACTCACCTTTGCACTTGTATGTAATAGGCACTTGAATAAGGTTTTTATGTTGCAAGAAGGGACCGAAATGCACACTTGGTGCACCTTCGGTCGACCGGCCAACTCAGTTCAAATTGGCCCGGTAGACCGAAACCGGTCCGGGTCAACTATTTGACCCGGTCCCAGTCGACCGACCCCTTATAGGTTATTTGACCTCGGTCGACCGAACACCCTGAGAGTCAACATTTTGACCTCCCGGTCGACCGACCAAAATTGTACTCCAACGACTTGGTCGACCGAAGGGTCTTGGGAAAATTCCCAACAACCCGGTCGACCGAGCCGAGCAGTTCAAAAAGGCCTCGGTCGACCGAACCGCGGTATTTTTGAAAATCGCCCTTTTCCGGTCGACCGACCACTCAGTTCAAAATGCTCCCGGTCGACCGAGCTACTTGAGTCCTGGTCGACCGAACCACTTTTGGTCGATCGGACCTCTCGGGTTGTTCCCATTTTTACCGTGGTTAATATTTTTCTAAACAGGATTAAAATGCATTAAACTCCATTAAACTTTTCTAATAATACCCTATAGGTCCCCAACGGTCATATTTTCTCCCTTGCCTATATATATGTCTTCATTTGCAAAGATTAAGGGTGATTAGCCACTTTGATTAGGGAAAATTCTTTGAAAAACCAAAACCCTATAATACTCATTTTCAAGCCCTATTCACTCATGCTTACCTTCTTCGATCTCATAAACCCTCTGTAAGTCGATTGAGTGTGTTTATTTAGTAAGGTTTACTCTCCCATTCATATTTGATTGTTGTATTATCTTTGGGAGCTAAACCTTGAGTATTCTTAGGGGACTTTATTAATAAGTCTATCCTAAGAAGACTTTGATAGATCTTCTAAGATTTGCACCTCCATTGCAACATCTTAAGAAGATTGTATTCGTATTTTGGTTGCAAAACACTTTCAAATATCTACTGTGTTATTAATCTTGAATATATTTGATGAGATATTTGCTAGTGTGATAAATCTTTGTTGCAATACTCGTTAACTCATATATCTCTTGTTGAATACAAAGATTGAATATCCTTTTGCAAACCAAACTTATACGTTGCTAGAGCTTCATATACATATGTGTATTGAGAAAACTTGTTGATTGAAATATATGAAGTCTGGATGATATCTTTGTTTGAGCACTTAGATTGAATATCCTGTGATACAAAGATCATTTAGGTTTGCACTCTCACGCACTCATTACAACGATAGTAAATCTATTTGAGAGTTGACATCTTAGACCACACTGAGCTTACAAATTATTTCATATCTGTGGAGTATATTATTGTGCGAATTTGGGTACATATCTGCTTTACCCATTTCATTGTAATACACTTTGGTTGTATTTCCAGGCACGGGCCTGAAGAGGGAGACTAGCCCTGGAATAGTCCCGAATTGGCTTAGACCCTGTTAGGAAAGCTAGGTGCGTCGTCCTGTTAAGGCGTGTAGGTTGAGGTCAGCCCCGCTAATTGACCTGGTTAAGGTTGAGGTCAGCCCTGTGTTAATTTGACCTAGTTGTAAATGGTGCCGCTCCACCCTTAAGTGAGCTATTAGTGGAATCCTCTAGCTTGCGAGCTTAAGGCGGGGACGTAGGCACGGTTGGCCGAACCCTGATAACATATCGTGTGTTCATTTATATTTCCGCACTTTATATTTACCGCACATGTATGTTATGGGTGAATGATGCGTATGACTTAAATTTCACATTATACTTATCTATGCATTTGGAAATTGAATAGGCATACCCTAGGTTGTGTATAAACTGCTATTTATCCAGTTCAACCTAGGTGATAAATTTTAAAATTCCAATTCACCCCTCCTCTTGGTAATACACCAATTCTAACAAGCTTTTAGAGTTTCCTTTCTATTTTGTTTAATCATCCAACCTTTATGGATCCTTCTACTCTCTATTTTATTTGGCACCCATATCTTCTTGGTTCCTTTTGATTTGTCAAGGGATGTTTCTTTTATTTTCCACACCTGTTTAGTCCTCACACCCTTTTTCTTAAAAAGACATTCAAACTTGATATGCCTCTTTTTCTTACATTTATAGCAAATTGTATTAGTGTAGGCATTACTAGATGTGGTAGCATTATGTTTGGAGGCTTTCGTGAAATAATCCATGTAAAGATTCTTTTTTTTTTTTTTTTTGACTCCATTGAAACCAATGCCTTCTTTGTTTAATGTCATTCTTTGTGAGCCAATCATCTTATCAAGGTTTTCCTTTCCTTTTGTAAAGTCGTAAATAATTTTATCCTTATCTTTGATTTCATTCTTGAGATCATTTAACTCTATGTCTTTCTTGTTATCAACCTTCTTTAATGATTTCTCTAGCTTTAGAGATAATTTTCTTATTCTATTCTCTAATCCAGAAATATACATATCTTTCTCATATACCGTAAAGGATAGGGATCGAAGGTCTTCTATCATTTGTTCATTCTTACTTTCTATTTTCTTGATTGTCAAGTTATTTTCTTTTTCAGCAAGATTTTTGGATTTTGTTTCTTTCATTGCTGGTTCATACTTTGTTCTATTTTCTTGATCCTTGAATCATTTTCTCTTTTATTTTCTCTTTCTTCATTTTTAAGGGATTCTAATTTTTTCATTATACTTTTATTTTTATTCTTCAATGAAGTATTTAATTTATTTGATTTGATTAGCATCTTGTGTACTTTGAATAAATCATTTTGAAGTTCATCATAGGATGGCATACCCTCTTTGCTTGATTCATCACTACAAGAATTATTTGAAGATTTAGTTAAGGAGCTTTCTTCGTTATCCCATGCCATAAAGCACGTGTAGGCAACCTCTCGGTCATTTATTTCATTCTTCGAACTACTTGTACTATCCTAAGTAGTGGCTTTCATAGCCTTCTTAGTTTTCATTTTAGACTCTTTCTTTAATAGTGGGCATTCTGGTTTTATATGTCCAATTTTATTTCAATTATAGCAAGTAGGGGTTTTATCCTTAGATTTCTTGGTACCAATATCTTTTTCATCTAATTTGGAGTCTTGGTTTCTTCTTTTGAATTTGTTTCTCCTTCTAAGGATTTTTGCTAGATTTTTAGACATAAAGGCTGCTTCATCTTCATCCATATCTTCACTACTAGAGTTTTCTTGGCTTCGAAGGCTATTGTTTCTTGGGCTTTGGTTTTCCTGCTCTTTTCATTCATTGTCATTTCATATGTGAGGAGAAAAACTATAAGCTCATCTAAGGATGTGTTTTTCAGATTTCTACCTTCCGTGATAGCAATAGCCTTTGGTTCCCACATGGAGGGAAGGCCTCTTAGAATTTTCCTTATCATCTCATAAGTAGTATAAGTTTTTCCTAAGGCATTTAGGGAATTTATAATATGAGTGAACCTAGTATACATGTTGGATATGGATTCATCCGGGTTCATTTTAAACGCTTCATATTCGCTTGTGAGCATATCAACCCTATTATCCCTAACATCCATTGTTCCTTCATATGTTACTTCTAGCTTATCACATATCTCCTTAACTGATTTGCATGCCATTACTCAATGAAATTCATTAGCATCTAAAGCACAATATAATGCATTCATAGCGCTAGCATTAACTTGTAGCATCTTATGGTCTAAGTCTTTCATATCCTTCTTTTCCTTAGGGATCTGTTTTCCATCAACTAATTTGGTAGGAATTATATCACCATCCGTGACAACCTCCCAAACTTTCCAATCCATGGTTTGGAGAAATATTTGCATTTTCTTTTTCCAGAAAGTATAGTTGTGTCCACAAAAAATAGGAGGCCTAGTTGAAGATTGTCCCTCTCCAAATGGAGCTACGCCTAAGTTAGCCATTTAGATCTTTTAATAACTACTTATTAGGATTTGTTATAACCCCGCTCTGATACCAATTGAAATAAGCAATAGCTTCCCAAGAGGGGGGTGAATTGGCTTTTAAAACTTTCTTTTTAGTTATTTTTTAAAGTTCTTAACTTCTTTTAATATTTAACCAATTCTTTGACTTGTTTATCTATTTTGTCAATCAAACAAGAACTTAGTTTCTCTTAAACAATCAACAAGACAACTAATAAAACATTCAATCTTCAACGATACAAATAATTCAACTAGTCAAGCTTATCAACCACAATGCTCAAACCAACAACCAATTTGATTGCCAAATATAAATTCACTTCAGCACTATTAAATTGATGGAAGCATTCAAGATTAGTATATGTAACTTTCAGCTTTTATGTTGTGTTCAGTCCTGTGGTAAATATGAGTTTGAACAAAACCCTGTATATATGAAATTTCTTCTTCAATATGATGTTCAATATAGAATCCAATTACTCTTTCCAAACTTCATAATTCAAATAAACTCTTAAGTTAATTTGTCTTTGGGGTGTTTAGCCAAGTAACGTACTCCCATATGGTTTCCGCAAAGAATGGTTCAACCAATATACTCCCTTTCGGTTTCTGCAACCCAAATCAAAATCAAACTTTACGGTTTACCTTATTTCCGAATATATGTAGTTTATACGATTTTCAAATTCAAATCATCCACGCAATTTATATAAGTACTGAAAATAAAGAATAAGGAAAGAGAGAGTGAGACGGATATTTATACGAGGCTCGACTTATACCCAGCCTATGTCCTCACCTTTGGCAAACCACCAAAGGATTACTAAAAACTATTCCTTTAATGGGTGGAACAAACCTTTACAACACTCCTTGGGTAAGGCTAGAGCCCGCCTTCTCCAAACGATATCCCTCGTCTGGTCACTCCATAACTGGGCTAGAGCATGCCTCTCTAAGCAATATCCCCTTGCTTAGCCAACGATCCAAACAACCCTTGGAATCATCAATCTATAAGAAAAAAATCAAATAGATGTGTACAAAGAACTTGCTCCTCAAAGAGCTGGTTAGTACAACAATTACAGCATAACTAATATACTTCAAATTCAAAATATCAAAAGAATGAAGTAAGAAGCTCTATGTAAATATCACCGAATTACTTCTCTTTGATGAGGATCAAGAACTTAAATCAGATTCTTCATAGAGGTTGTAAAAGCTCAGAGATTTCTCAAAATTTTCGCAGCAATTCAAAGCTTTTAAAACAAATAGCAAGGGGCTTTGAGTGAAAGATATCTTGAAGGAATTTTCAATGCTTGTTTTTTTTTTTTTTTTTTTTTGTTTCTCATAAAACATGTTTGTATAGGCTTCAAAAACACTTTCATTCATGCTCCCCAAGTTTACTTGGAGTGCCCAAGAAGTTTCCAAAAATATTAGGGCGCAAGTCCATTTGATTTGAAAAAGAGAAGTTTGAAAAATCTGCCCGTTGCCGTACTTCGGTTGCCTGAAGTGCAACCTCAGTAGCCTAAGGTACATTTAGGAGCCTGAAGACACAGGGTCGGGCGCCTGAAGATACAATGCCTATTTGATTTTCTTTAGCAAAAATCTTCGGTTGCCTGAGGATTTAACCTTAGTCACCTGGGCAGTACAAAACCACTTTCCTTCTTTCTTTTTCAAAGAAATTTGGTTTTTTTGCTTTCTTACTTTTGAAAAAAAATTTCGGAGGTATTAAAATAAAGTGTCTAAGTCCATATTTATCCCTTAATGAGCTTCATTTCATTCACAATGACATTTTTAACTTTGAAGTACTTACATGAAGATTTCCTAACAATATGAACATTTCTCGTTCTTTGAAACTTCATGATCATCTTGAAGCTTTAGGTTCATTTTATCTTAACATGTTTTCATGCTTCTTGGTTTGATCACTTCTTAACACACCATACACCTTTAAGCTTGATAGTGATCTTTTGAAGCTTTGTTGAGTTTGACTTTTTCAGATTCCTGAAAACATCATTACTTGAACACATAACGTCATTAACCTTTTCTTCATTTGTTATCATCAAAACAAGAGGTGAAAGCCTTGTTAGGCTAACATTTATGCTTAAGTGAGATTTGTCAAGTTATATGTCAACTCTCAAGAATGTGTGTATATATATGTGTGAGAGTGAGACCTTTGATTCAATATAGTACATTCAATAAATGAATAATCAAAGGTACTTTAAAACCCCAAGCAAATATCTCAAAAAATATTTTATCAAATACCAAGCACAATAGATATAAGGGTTTAAGCTTGCAAAAGTTTTTATCAAAAGAATAATATGCAAACTTTTGAATCTTGCAATATGGATGCTCTAATTCACAAGCAAAGATTAGCTTTTTCCCAAACAATATTTATCAGTACAATATAGTGGGAAAAACCTTAGCTTATTCTCAAAATTCAATATCAAATATTGCAAGTATGAGAAAAAGTAATAAGCTTAAACATAATGTATATCTACCCACATGATTTGAGTGTTTATTCAAACCACAAGTTGCAATAATTTTGCAAAAGATGAATAAAACAAATGCACTCTTTCTAAAGTATACAATCAATAGAGTGTGAGAAAGAGTTTTGACAATATGCTTGAAAATATGGGAGTATGAAAGCTTTAGCCCAACAAGGATTTTTAGAGAAAATTTTCTAATCAAAATGCTAATCCCATCACTAATCAGGGCAAATGAAGGGGTATTTATAAGTTTCCCAAAAATTGTTACCATTGGGGAAACGGTCGGTATTTTGGAAAAGAATAATTAAAAATTAACCCTAGTTTTGTGTGGTAAAAACTTGCGAACCTGAGAGGTTCGGTCGCCCGTCTTAAAGGGTTTGTCGCCCGATCAGACTTAGAGATTTTGAAATAACGTTTGGGTTTGGTTTGCCGTGTTATGTGTCGGTTGGCTGAGTCAAGGTGATTTTCCAAACTTTTGTAGGTTCGATCGCCTAGCCAACAGTTCGGTTTGCCAAACTTTGAAGGTTGGCTGGGCGAGGTGATTTTGAACTAATGTATCAGTAGGCCGAGGTAGGTAGAAAAGTCAATTTTAAAGTTCGGTCGACCATGGAAGCTTAGTTCAAAACTAGGTCGGTCGGCCGAGACAAGTAAAACATTTGACTTCTAGCCAGGTCGGTCAACTGAGGTGTTTATAACGCCAAGAGGTCGGTTGACCGAGCACCTTGAAAAATCAAGGTATGCCCAACTTTGACCTTGAAATATTTTCAACCCTAGGAAAGGATGTGATATTTTAATTTGAAGGGTTGTGGGTCCTATGGTCTATCTATGGTTTTGATTTGAGCATTCAATATTTATTATGTATGAGATGCAATTATTACAGACCAGAAAACTTAGTACTATTATGATACATCTTGAAAGAATAAACAAAAATCTTCATGCTCTGCTCCTTTGCAATTTCATGGATTGGACCGAATAGTGTGTGCGTTTAAGTGTTTCTCGACTTCCATTTCTCATCTATCATTCATGCTTAGAAAAATGAACCTATTCATACACTTAGCACACAGATGAGATACTTTGGTTTGTCATAATCAAAACAAGGATTGAACTCAAAGTCAACAAACATGGTATGGTGAAGGCATTATACGAAAAAGAAACTGGAAGGCATGAACGACATGATTTGGAAGGAGTTGGAAGCGAAATCTGTGTCTACTATCAGACATTGTATGGAAGATAACGCAATTTATCACGTCATAGATGAGGAATTGTTGGCAGCGGCTTGGATGAAATTGGAGAGTTGGTACATGTCCAAGTCATTGATGAATAAGTTGTATCTTAAGAAAAATATATATTGGCTTTAGATGGAAGAGGGTTCAGATCTGATTTGGCACATCAACATATTCAATCAAATAATTAGTGATATGAAGCGAGTTGATGTGAGGTTTGAGAAAGAAGACAAAGTGTTGATGCTACTTAATTCCCTACCTATGTCTCCTATGTACGAGAACCTGGTTACGACTCTGACATGGGGGAATCCTAGAGTTGGAGAATATCACAAGTGCATTGTTGGGGTTCCATAAGAGGAAGAAGGCCAGCGACAAGAGTTCACAAGATGAAGGGCTTGTGGCGAAGGGTAATCAGGATTGTAGGAGAGGCAAGTCTTGGAGCGGATTGAGTGTTAATAAAACTCAGTCACAGTCCAGAAGGAGAGAGGACATTCACTGTTTTAAGTGTTGAAAAATTGGGCACATAAACTGGAGTGTTTGGAGTGGAGGAAAGGGAATGCAAAAACTCAATAGGGTTTGTCAAAATCTGCAAATGTAGTGAAAAAAAGAGACTCTGAGAATAGTGATGATGATATGCAATCTATTTAGTCATGTTCAGAATGCCTCACAGATTCTTGGATCCTAGACTATGATCTTTTCACATGATGCCCAACAAAGCCTGGTTCACCACTTACAATTGGTGAGTTCTAGTTCTGTTATGATGGGAAATGATGTTGTCTGCAAAGTTGTCGAAATAGGGGATACCATAATCAAGATGTATGATGGTATGGTAAGGACATTATGTGGTATAAGGCATGTACCTGATCTACGAAAGAATGTGATATCACTGGGCACTTTGGATTGTAACTTGCATAGTTACAAGTCTGAAAGTGGTACAATGATGGCGTGTAAAGGAGTCTCGATGGTGAAAAAGGGACAAAGGTTAGCAGGTAATCCTTATGCACTGCTAGATAACACAGTTGTAGGTGGAGCTACAGCTAAAAGTTTTGAGTCAGATAAAACCATTTTGTGTAAAACAACTACACACAAAACGTAGTGTATTCTTAACTACATTGTTTTGGATGTTTAGGGACCAGTGAGGGTAGCATCACGGGTTGGACATGGGTACTTTGTGAGTTTATCATGAAAGATCTAGGGGTACCTCTACAAGGTGGAGATGTTTGTTAGGTTTAACTTGTGGCTGAGGTGGAATACCAAACCGGGAGAGAGTTCCCCAAGTTAGACATTGGAGCTGAATACCTTAGTGTTTAAGGAGTTTTGTGATCATGGCAAGTTGTATAAAGGGCTTGCAAGGAACTTCTCGATAAAGTCAGTGAGTATGATGTGTTTCTCACTTAATCGATCGCCAAGGGTATCACTAAATGGAAAATTTGCAGGAGAGGCTTGGACAGGTCACACGGTAGACTTCTCTGGTTTGAAAGAGTTTAGAGGTGTAGAAGCACATTTCTAGTGAGGTGAGATCTAAGATTTGTGCAATTTTCGAACGGCACATCTTTCTAGGATATAAGAAAGATGGGTTCAAGTTGTGTGATCCAATGGCAAACAAGGTGGTGATCCGTGGAGACATGGTTTTGATATTAAAACCACGGTGCATTGTATGGAGGTATATGAAGAGAAATGGGTGCCAGATTGCTGCAGTAACAACGAGCATATTATGCAGGTGGAGTTGGAGACTCAATGCAGAAGTGTAGTGAGTTCTAGCTTAAGAGACTGGTAGTATCACAGTATAAACTAGAGCAGAAAGGAGATTGTGATGCAGGTGGAGTTATAGACTTAGGGGAGAGATGACATCATTCATATTGTAGGGAGTTCTAGCTCGAGAGTCCAATAGAATCACAATGGGCCCAAGTGCACTATTAGGCCATCGCTTAGGTATGAATTGATGATATGATGTCTTATGCATTCAATATTACCAGCAAGGTTCCTACTATTTTTCAAGATGTGGTTCACAACAAAGGAAAAAATAGATGGATGAGTGCTATGGTGGAGGAGACGAAGTTCTTGCATAAGAAGTAGACGTGGGAGTTGGTAGAGCTGCTTCCAGAGGGGAAGAGGGTTATAAGATGCAAGTAAGTAATTATTTTATGTGAATGACATGCCAAATGTTGGGAAGATGGGCCGAGGTTAATTAGTCGAAAACTCTATTTAGAAAGGAATCGACATAAAGGTTTTGGGTGCGGCTGAGAGGTTTCTTGGGCTAAAGATTCGCAACTATAAAGCTATAGGGAGATCGGGGCTATCTCAAGGTGGCTTTGTGGATGTAACCGCAGGGTGATTGTGGTTATCTTAGGGTGGTACACAGGTGGAAAATCAATGTAAATTGTCTATTGCTCAGTACTCAAGGACGGATGGTGATATTCAAGTCATGTCAAAGGTCCCCTACTCCAGTGTAGTAGGGTGTTTCAGCATACAATAAAGTAATTTGTCAGTTCTGAGATTCGCAGAAGTAGACTATACAAGGGACTTAGATGAGAGGAGGTCTTCAACAAGGTATGTTGTGGGAGGGCATAATTATTGGAAGCCCAGGGTTTAGTCTTAGGTTGCACTTTCAGCAACCAAGTCGGAGTACTTGGTAGTGGTTAAGACTTCCAAGGTAGCATGGTGGTTTAAAGGATCATTCAAGGAGCTGGGTATTCACTTAGGCAGAGTTCCTGTTACCACAAACAAGTTCAAGCGTCACTTGGACTTGGTTTACATCTCCAGGTGCTAGATAGGAGGCAGTCCCAATCTACTGTTCTAGGTGGAGCAGTGGGGTTATGCTTTTGGATTTCTACTAAGTGGTGAATATTTGCCTAGGTGGAGATTGTTGAAGATGTGGTTCATATTTGAGTGGGAGGAATGCACCGTGGAAAGCATAGTGATGCAAAGAACAAGGAGGCTAGTTGTAGGATCAAACAGTTGATGGATTGGTTGACGATATGAGAGACGATTTGCTCTCAGTATCAAGAGACCGTTGATGGTTTTGTTCGGCGCAAGTAACAAATTTTCCAATTGGAGATCAGTAGATTAGAGGTTTTGGACGACTTTCCTCCGAGGATTGCTACAAAATTATTTTAGTTATAGTATAAGACTTCTATATGCATAGGGTTAGTATTTAATCAATATTAGGTAAGCCTTGATGATGAGCTTGATGTAAGCTTCACATTTGACAGCGAAAAATAGCTGCTTGCTCTGGTGGACGTAGGCAAATTACCGAACTACGTAAATTCTTGTGTCGTGTGTTCTTATTGCTTTCTTTTATTCTTATTATGAGTGAATGTCAATTTCTGTATTGATTTTATTTTTTGAGAGATTCTGCTACGCACTCGCATCAACAATTGGTATTAGAGCGTCAATTTCAACAAGCTTGTTATATCAATCCTATAAAAGAAGATTGGATTAGATAGTTCATGTCAAACTAAGTGGATAATTAAATGAAGAAATGCAATGCATTTCTAAGTTAATTAAATGATGCATTAATAATGGTTTGAATAGGATAATTCATGAAAGGGGAAAATATTTTGCTACTCCTAAGAATAACTTTTTTTTCTTACTACCTAATAAATTATATATTATTCTATGTGTCCTTTTGTTCTTCTTCAAAAAAATATTATCAAAAATGTCTTTGAATTTATCATTTGATATATTATAGAACATTTAGTAACTAATTGCAAAAGTAAAAACAGTTATAATAATTTAATATCATTGGAAATGTTGTGAATAAACTTGGATTTTGCACAGTGGAAATTAAACGCAGTAACTAATAAAGAACAAATATGGAATGTACACACGTAGTATATATGAAAGCAAGAACAACAACACAAAAAATTACATGGTTTGGCAATGCCTACATCCATGGGAGCAATTGGCAAAGTTTCACTATATAAGTGTTAAAGGACACAATACAATACTTCCTACAATGATCTTCTTCCTCTGATAATACACCCAGAATGATATATATATATATATATAAACACTATGGAGGTTTCCCTCCAAACACCCAACCAACTTAATGTTGACATTCAACTTTTGAAAATCTGCGCTGGGTTCCTGAGCCAAACCGTTAACGGTTTAAGATAGTATGTAAATTGTTTGAAATCTGATGCCAAATCGTTGATGGTTTAACCAAACCGTCGACGGTTTTCTTGCTGCTCCTAAGCACTTGTGGTTTTCCCTTATGTCTTCTTCCTTGTCTATGCATCCCATCAAGTATATGAGTCTCATAACTCAACAATCTCCACCTAGGCGAGTATACACACCTAATGAGAACCCGAAAAACATAGCTTACTGCTCTACCTTGACCTTGGAACGTTAAGTTGGGTCTGTCTCTCTTCTAGCACTTGGAGATATGAAGTAAGTCCAAGAAATGCTTGAACTTTTCAATAGTAACCGGTTTTGTCAAAATGTCCATTGTGTTTTCATATGTGTGAACCTTCTCTAGTACAAGTTCACCTAAAGTAATCAATTTTCGGACCTTGTGAAACCTTACATCAATATGCTTGGTTCTAGTATGGTACACTTGATTCTCCACCAAGTAGATGGCACTCTGACTGTCATAATGTAGCACACCTCCACCATGTTGTATACCCAATTCCTTGACCAAACCGGTAAGCCATAAGGCTTCCTTTGCAGTTTCACCAACTGCCATATATTCAGATTCAGTTGTAAACAATGCCACCAAGGATTGTACCATGAACCTCCAACATATAGGTCCTCCCACAAGGGTGTATGCATAACCCGTTGTAGACATTCTTTCATTCATATCCCCTGCATAATTAGCATTGACAAACTCCACAACTGATGGACTATCTTGTTGCTTGCCGAACATGATGCCATAACTAGAAGTACCCCGTAAGTATCTAAAAATCCATTTGACGGCTTCCCAGTTCTATCTACTTGGATTATAGAGAAATTTACTCACCACATTTACTGCATGTGCCAAGTCTACTCTTGTACACACCATAGCATACATTAAACTCCCCCATGTGCCAAGTATGGTCTTGTACACACCATGGCATACATTAAACACCCCATGACGCTAGCATAGGGGACCTTTTACAGTTCTTGAATATCATCATCCGTACTTGGCCTTTTTGTAATAGACAACTTAAAGTGACTTGTTAGAGGTGTACATACCAATTTAGCATCAGCCATTTTAAATTTTTCCAACACCTTCTCCACATAACTACCCTGAGATAACTACAACCTCCCTGCAGTTCTATTGCGACGAATCTCCATCCTAAGTATCTTCTTGGCTAGACCATGATCTTTCATGTCAAACTCTTTATGCAACATATCCTTTAATTGATTTACCTCAGTTAAATCCTTTGTAGCTATTAACATGTCATCAACATACAATAATAAGAAAATAAGAGGACCATCATCAAGCTTCTTTTCATACACGCAGCAGTCATACTCACATCTTCTGTAACCTATCCTAATCATATAGGAATCAAATATTTTGTACCATTGCCTTAGAAACTGTTTTAGCCTGTAAAGATACTTCTTCAACTTGCAAACTAAGTGTTCTTGCTCAGGTTCACTGAATCCCTCCAATTGAACTATATAAATCTGTTCCTCTAAGTCACCATGGAGAAGTGCTGTCTTCACATCCATTTGTTCCAAATGCAGATCATAATCCTGATGGAACTGTATCGGACCACAAGTGAAAAGATTTCATTATAATCTATTCCCTTTTTCTGTGAGTAGCCCTTTGTCACTAATCGTACTTTGAATTTCTCTTATTCCTTTTCTAAAACTGCTTCCTTCTTCCTATATACCTATTTGCAACCTATCACCCTCTTCCCATTTGGAAGCTCCACTAACTCCAAAGTTTGATCCTTATGCAGCAATTCCATTTCCTTAATCATAGAACCCATCCACCTACTTTTCTCTTGGCCGTACACTGCCTCTTGAAAAGTAGTTGGATTATTACAACTGGTAATGAAAGCATAAAATACTAACTCTTTAAACATATACTTTGGCGGTGGTCTAATAGTGCATCTAGATCTCTATGTAAGAATATTGTCGACTTTTTGGTTTCTCGAGTTAGAACCCCTTGCAACCAGGGGACCAAGATCATTATCATTGCCCTAACTTTCTAACTCAACTTGTACAACATGTTCGTATCTGCTCCAGTTTTCTAGCTCCTGTTCCTCTTCATCAAATTCTTGGTTACGCTTCACCATAACTTTCTCATCAAAAACCATATCTCTACTAATCACCGCTTTGTTTGCCATTGGATCCCATAGCTTGAACCCCTTCACACCCTTTTGATATCCCAAAAAGATGCAGCTTCTAAACTTTGTGTCAAGCTTCGATCTCTCCTCACTAGACATATGAACATAGTCTAGACAACCGAATACCTTTAATCTGGAATAGTCTACTGCATTTCTCGTCCAAATATCCTCTGCCACATTCCCCTCCAGTGATGCCCATGGTGATCGGTTTACCAAAAAAAAAGCCATACTAACTAACTCATACCTAAAGTTCTTCGATAGCCTTGCATTAAGCCTGAGACACCGAGTTTTGTAAGTTAAAGTTTGGTTCATCTTTTTAGCCACACTATTTTTCTATTGTGTCCGGAGAACAATGAAATTCCTCTTAATGCCCTACTGCTCAAAAAATTCTATGAACCTAGAATTAGCGTACTTGGTCCCATTATCTAACCTAAGGAATTTGATTTTACTTTCATTTTGGTTTTCCACTTCAGCTTTCCATAACTTAAACTTGACAAATGTATCAAACTTGTGCTGCATGAAGTATACCTAGACTTTTCATGAGTAATCATAAAAAAAATACCTTCCGTCTTGTGAATAGCTTATTTGAATTTTGCCTTATTTTGCTTCCTAGGAGCACAAAACTTCCAAATATTTAGCTTACATGTTTTCTTACCTTTCAAGAGTTTCCTTTTATGAAGTTCTTTCATACCATGTTCACCCATATGCCCAAGCCGCATACGCCACAAAATGATTTCATCAAATTCAGAATCTACGCTTGCAGCTCCATCTACAACAGTAGGTCCCTATTGTGTATAAATATTTCCATCTAACTTTTTCCCTTTCATCATCATTAGATTACCTTTGCACACCTTCATAATCCCACTTACTGTCTTGGAATTGAATCCGTTATGTTGGCCTAACAAGGCGTAATCTTGTTTTGATGATAACAAATCAAGGTTACTTAACATGTTTGCTTAAGTTAAGTTTCAGGGCTCAAGTATTTTTATGAAAGTATACTTGAAGAACTTGAATGAAGTCTACAATTAAGACTGTGAGACATGATGAATGAAGCATATTGAAGAATTGGTTAAAGCTTAGACCAAGCATGGAAGCTATAAGACATGAAGACTTAGGTTCTTTGATAGTTTTATCTTATTAAAGACTTAGGTTCAATATTGTTGATTGAAGCTCTTAGGATATATCGTGGACTTAGTGACCAATTTTTAATCATGAAAAATATTTTCTTAAAGTCTCAAATAAGTTTTCCAAGTTACAAGTTACGTTTTGGAACCAAACTTTTAAAAACAAAGGGTGGTCAGGTGGTCAGGCGACTGATGTGGTACTAATTTTGTAAATGAGCAAACAAAATACGATCAAGCGACTGACCAATTGTGTCTAGTCAACTGACCTAGTACTGACTCTCAGAATGAGCTATTTTTAAAAGAGCTCTGGCGACTAACCCTCGGGCTTAGTCAACTAATGTATATGTTTTAAACATTTACTAGCACTGGTATCTCTTCCAAATTTGATTTCTTAGTTTCCAAACTCAGAGAAAACTTGGGAAAAATGGTAAGAAACCTTTTTTCACTATATATACTTTATATTTTCGCAAATTAGGTTAACACACAACATACATACAATTCAAAATTTTGAGTTATACTACTTAAAATTTTCCTAAAAGAATTGTTGTGTTCTAACTGAAATTACTCACAAATTTTTTATTCAAACTTTTGAAATCTATAATATTTAATTAGAACACTGGTGATATAATATTGAGCTTCATCTTCCTTATTTATTTTCATTTAAGTATATTGTGATATTAACTTGTACAAATATGCTCTAGTTGAGAGTATTTCATTGTACAAACAAAGTTGTTTCTTGTTTTTATTATTGACGATTTAGGGACTTTGAATCTTTGCCTAGCGAGAGGATTGTTCTCCTTAGAGAGGTGATTCCACCTTGAATGGAGAGAGCCTTACTTCACTTGGTAACGAAGTGAAAAAGAAATCCTTATAACAGGTTGCTTGAGGCAAGGATGTAAGCTGCTGGCCGAACCTTGTAAAAATCCAGTGTTTAGCTCTTCTTCTCTTAACTCTCTCGATTCTTGCAAGATTATGACATGCATGTATATTTATATATTCATTGAGCACTTGCTTATTATTGGGAATTTTCTGAATATTGAGTTTGGTTGTATCTGAATCAAGGAACTATATTGGTTGCATTATTGGATTGAAAATTCAAACAAGCTTTGATTACTCAATTTTTGAAAGATGAGGTAAAACAAGTGTAAACTTGGTTATTCTATTAATACAAAAGTGGTAAGATATTTAAGATTGAATTACTGAGTTTGCATCTTGAGAATATTGTTGAATATTGCTGAAAAACTTATTTGAAAAATTGCTCAACTATTGAAGCATTGAAGAAGGATTTGGTTTGTAATTTTATATTCATATTCATATCTAGGATTCCTAATTGGTATAGTACGGTCGTTGTTTAGATTGTGATTGTGTGATTATAGTGATCTAAATTAAAAGGGTATTAATAAACTTAAATTTAGCAAAGAAAATTTTAATTAAACAATTCACCCCTTTCTTGGGAGTACACCTTTAATCTCACATTACAATCCAAAGTTCCAAGTGAAATGAGACTCTTCCATAGGTCCAGTATGTGTCTTACATTACTCAAGGTTCTTATAGCATGATCAAACATTTTAATTCCAACACTTCCTATGCCAATGATTTTACAAGAGACATCAATGCTCATAAGAACTGAACCTAAATTTACCAACTTGTAAATGCTAAACAACTCCTTATTTGGAGTCATACGGTAATAACATGTCAAGTCAAAGATTCATAAGTCCGTGAGGCGATTTGACCCCGGTGAAACTGAAAGTATATTACCATAACTGCAAACTAAATTTTCTTCTTGAGCTACATTTTCTGATTTTGAAGTCCTTTAATGCCTTTCAGCGTTTCCTTTCCTCGAATCCGGACACTCCGGTTTAATATGCCCCTTTTTACTGCACTTATAACATCAGATATTCTTTTTCTTCTTGGATTGAGTTCAAGATTTTTTACTTGATCCATTTCTGAATTTTCCTCTCCCAAGATCATGGTTACCTTACACCACAAGTCCTTCCCCGTGTGAATTTTCATTGCAGACTTTCATCTTTTGATGAAACCCCAACAACGCACTTGTCACTTCTTCCAAATTTAGGGTTTCTTTCCCCCATGTAAGAGTGGTAACCTGATTCTCATACACATGAATCACCAGCAAGGACATTAGTAGCATCAACACCATATAATCCTTTTCGAATTCCACATCAACCCGCATTAAATCACTTACTATTTGATTAAATGTGTTGATGTGTTGGTTCACATTTGAACCATCCACCATCTTAGGCCAATAAAGATGCTGCTTAAGAAAAAGTTTGTTAGTAAAGGATTTGGACGTATATAGAATTTCAAGCTTTTTCCAAATAGCCACAGGAGAATCTTCCTCCATGACGTGATAAACCACTTAATTTGGCCAAACACAATCGTATTTTAACAACAACCTTTGCCTCTAACTCCTTCCAATTAGCCTCATCCATACCTTCTGATTGAACACCATAGAAGGCCTTCTCCATCCCTTGCTACACAAGGAAATCTTTCACTCTTCTCTACCACAAACTAAAGTTTCTGGTTCCATCAAATTGTTAGATTTACCGTGATCCCAAAAGGGGGGGTGAATTGGTATTTTTAAAATTTAATCCCTAGGTTAATCTCCTAACACTAGTAAATTCACAACCCTATGGTCAATCTAGTGCAAGTAAAGTAAATGTATACCAGAAGGTAAATAAAGCAATTTAATCAATCACACAAGCACCAGAAAGCAGTAAAGAGAGGGTGACACACAGATATGTTATCGAATTTCGGCCAAATGCCTACGTCCCCGCCTTAGCCAACAAGCACAAGGATTACCACTATAACTTTTTCACTTAAATAGGTGGAGAGGCACCTATACAAACCAGGTCAATTAGTACAGGGCTGACCTCAACCTTTACAACAATCCTTACCGGGCTAGATTACCATCCCCGTGGCCTGGAATCACTCAGATTTACAATCAAATGGTACAATATAAAAGTGCTCTCACGTAAAGCATATTTGTACCCAAATGCATTCAATCACATACACCACAAATGATTTTATATGTAATCTCAGTGTGGTCTAAATAGTTCAACTCTCAAATATATTTTCTATCAGTGTAATGCGTACGTGAGAGTATCAACAAGCAATCTTTGTATTTCAATATGTTCTCAATCAAGGTGCTCAAACAAAGATATCACTCAAGTTTCAAATATTCCAAAGTGCAAAATATATCAATCACATGAATAGTGTATATGCTTGGTTTGCAAGATATATGTAATCTTTGTATTCAGCAAAATGATATGTATTTGAATAAATATTGCAACAAAGACCAATATCACAAATGCAAATATCTTTTCACAAATATATCAAAGTAAATCCCACAAGATATTTGAGTAAGTTTAGAAAACGTTTTGCAACCCAAAACAAATACAAAACTTCCTAAGTTATTGCAACAAAAATGCAACACTAGGAAGCTCAATACAAGTCTTCTTAGGATAGGCTTATTAGCAAAGCCCCCTAAGAGAACTTAGGTTTTGCTCTCGTAAAATCGATTCAATCTCACAACAATGAGAAAGCAAACCTTTTTGTTTAAACACTCAAAACACTTACAGAGGATTTAGGAACTTGAGAAGGCAAGCTAGAGTGTTTGTAGAAAAAATATGAGTAGTAGAGAGTATTTTGCTTGAGAGAGAATTTTTGAATTTGTTTTCTTAATCAAGTTACTAATTTTCCCAAATGAAGGGGTATATATAGACACCCCATGAATTATGACGGTTGGGGACATAGCCGGCATTATTAGAAAAGTTTAATGGTGTATTAGCCATTTTAACCCTATTTTAAAAATATTAACCACGGTAAAAATTCATAGCAACCCGCGAGGTCCGGTTGACCAGAAGCTTTTTGGTCGACCGAAGTTTATATGGTTCGGTCGAACTGGAGACTCAGTTGACCGAAAAGTGCCTATCCAAAGGGTGATTTTCCATTTCTTCGAGGTTCAGTCGACCAGGCCATTTTGAACTGAATGGTTTGGTCGACTAGATAGTTGTGACTTCTCCTGAGGACCCTTGGTTGACCAGGTAGTTGCAGTACAAATTTGGCTCCATCGACTAGGTGGTCAAATTGTTGACCTCAGGAGATTTCGGTCGATCGGGGGATTTGAACTACAATGGTTCGGTCGACCGGGGCCTTGGTCAACCGTTGACCTGGACCTAGGTTCAGTCGATGGGGCAGAATGAACTGCTAAGGTCGGTCGACCGAAAGTGCACAAAGTGTGCATTTCGGTCCTATTTTGAATCACACAAACCCTCTTCAAGTGTCTAACATTCATAGGTGCAATGGTGTGTGTCCTAGGGTCATTTATGTCCAATTAAAGACACTAAAAAAATCCGGTGTCGGTCAACCGAAGGTTGACCGAAGGGTAAACCCTAAGGTCATTCTAAAGTCATTTTTGGTATACGGTTGGTTTGAGCTTACCTATTAGGTCATGCATGTGATGTGTGTGAACTTATTACAAACCAATCCCTATTTACTATTACAAACCAATTACATGAATGAATTATATATATTACAACTCAATGGTCTTCGATCTTTACTTGCTTTGTGCCCATCTCGATCTTGACAATTTTAGTTCCAGCAGAAAACCTCAAATACCCATTAGATACAATGAGTATTTGTCATAATCAAAACCAGGCGTGACCTATAAGGTCCACACAAATTTTGTAGATGAAGTGCGTGATGCCATAACAACAATGCTCTGATACTTATTGTTGTGAATCAACTCAGATTTTGCACAGCAAAAATTAAACCTAGCAACTAATGAAGAACAAATATGGAACACACACATGCAGTATATATGAAAGCAAGAACAACAATGCAAATAATTGCGTGGTTCAGCAATGCCTACACCCACGGGAGCAAAGTTTCACTATATAAATGTCAAAGGACACAATACAATACTTCATACAATGATCTTCTTCCTTTGATAAAATACCTAGAATGATGTATATATAAACACTATGAAGGTTTCCCTCCAAACACCCAACCAACTTAACGTTCACATTCAAAATTTGAAAATCTGTGCTAGGTTCCCAAGCTAAACCGTCAATGGTTAAAGTCAATATGCAAATTGTCTGAAAAATGCTGCCAAACTGTTGATGGTTTATTTTAAATCGTTGAAGGTTTCCCTATTCCTTCTCAGCACTTGTGATTTTTTACTATGTCTTCTTCCTTGTTTATGCATCCCATCAAGTATATGAGCCCCATAACACAACAGGAAATTTATGCAAAATCATAGAATAAAAGCATAAAAAATAATCCAATTACAAATAGAAAACATAACTATTTTCAAACTAAAGACAAACATAAAACAATGAATATTCTAAATCTAAATAGAAAATATAATTATGCTTAAAGCATAATTCTTAAAACTTAAAAGAAACCCTCATTAAGAGAAACCCTGAAGTCAAAATGTAAATTTTCATATATATATATATATATATATATATATATATATAAAGTAATTTTGATAAATGAATCATCACTAAATAACTTTAATTCCTATGTAAAATATCTCTTCAATCAATTATAGTCCTCTAATTTGTACAATATCATGTCCACATCTTCTCCTCATGCACATATCATGAAATATTCAAAATAGAACTAAAGTTAAAATGTACTAATAGAATTCAAAAACAAATCTGATCACTATATGCGATTGACCATATGACCTTTATTTCAAAAATAAATGGAAATGCTGACATTTAACTAAACTATTAAATATAGCAACATGATACACTAATAGAGCTACAACTTGCTCGTTCAACTTTGGTGTGCAATATTTTCGCGAAGTTCCTTTTTGTTTATAAAATCTTCAACTACATCTAGAAATCAATTAAGAGATAAAGAAATGGATAGTAGTAACTATGATAGTATACAATCATAAAGTCAAATAAATGGGAGATTATTAGGTAGACCCTATTTACATCAACCATACATTGATCCAATTAAATTTTAACAACTCAAGGCTATGTCACATAAGCAAACCTAATTAATTTTTCCTTTCTAAAAAACAAACCTTAATTAATTCATTAATTTTTTCTTCCATAAGTAAACTTTTTTTAAGCATATTATGAAACATGTGATGTGCTACACTTGTTTCTCCTCTGGACATCACATGCATGTTTCATCATATGCCTTTGAAAAGTTTGTTTCTAGAAACATGTATTGTTTCTAGAGACACATAATCACACAATAATGTCATTGTTTTGTGGTCATGCTATGACTTATTTCTCACTTTCACTCTTTTTGTGTAGTCGAACTTAGAAACCTAAAGTGTTGATAAAAATTACAAATTGTGATTATGCAAAGACTTAAAAATATCAAGCTAATGTAGGGCTTTTAAGTGTGGCAACAAAAGCACCACATATTATCCATATATCTGTACTTGCATATAACATTATTATAGTTATGAAGTTCTTTACACGATCTGTTAGGTCCTTAATTCCATTGTAGCTTTTGGTCTTAAGTTGCATTCCTAAATTTATGGCAACAATTTCTCTCAGATATCCTTGGTGGATGGGAGTTGATTTTGGACAATTTTGAAAGCTTCCATTGCTTTTCCTCTTGGCATCTTTCAACTCTTCTCTGTTGGTCTTTCTTTAGGTAGGATCTAAATATTTGACTTGTCTAAAGAACTCATCTTCATGTGCATGCCTTGGTAATATCCTTGTTATAGCGAGGAATGATGGTAGTTGTGCATGTTTTAAAGCAAAAATTCCAATCCAATCTCATCTTTTGTAAGGGATATCATTAGGTTCATCACATTCTTGTTTGTGTCACTCCACTCATTAAGGGATTATAATATGATAAGACCTAAAATATAAGAATTCTTGGCATTTGTTTCTTTTAAGTATAAATTGTCATATAACCCCGACCATGTAAGGTTTGATGAGTTACCTGGGGGATTGAATTTCTTTTAGCAATATTTCTCCCGTAGGGCTTGCAACTTTTTATTTTTATTTTTTTACCACAAGAAGCACACCTTGCCTTGCAACTCTGTAACTTAACTTGCAAAGATTGTTTGGGTCTCATTTGGGAAAACTTAGGATTGTTTACTATTATGAGAATGAGCACTCTTGCTAGGTTTTCATTGTGTTTGCATTCTTGTTTTGCAATAGGAATTGAGTTGAATGCTCGTAAGAGATTGTGACGCCCTAAATTTTTCTACCATATATATAAATACTTATAACGTAATAATAATAATAATAATAATAATTATTATTATTATTATTACTATTATAAAGTCAACCTGAACCCAAGGTGGGGTATCAGGGATACATTTGTCTATATTCACATTCTATCAATGCAGCGGAAAACATAACGCAACTAAACTTTAAATAAAATACCAAAGTACTAAAGTCTTTAAAATATATACATACGAACTCCCAACAAATCCATCAAAAATCTCAAGGATTATACGAACATAAACCCAGTCTCCCAAAATGAATACAGATACCCTGAACCACAGGAACTATGTCTCCTCTATCTCTGAGCTCGCTCCATCTGGCTACCTAAATTTCCTGAAATGTTTAAGATCTCTAGGGTGAGACACCTTTTAGTAAGTGGGAATAAATTATTATAAGTGTCTGGAAAATGAGTTTTAGTGTATCATATCATATTCGCATAAATATTTATTTAACTGAGAAATCAAAGTAAATGTACTCATATCCATATACGTACATACATACATACATATATATATATATATATATGCATTTGCAACCATATATTTTTCTTGAAAATATGATCATGCTCAATAATTATTTCTGTGTACAAAATAATATATCTGTCAAAATATAATCATATGAGTGTATCGCATTTGAAATGAAGAACCTATTCATATCACCGTCATGTAATTGCCCCACATGACCGCGTTGTGCGGCCTGAAGGCGGGACCTAACCGTGGCTGGCCTACAAAGTACGATCAAAATAGCTCGTCTATAGTATGATGGTCCGAACTCAGGGGCAGTCAACATCTCTTCGAAGGCCTAATTGAATTCCAATACCAGCATGCTCCCCAAGTTTTGTGGTTGCACTAACTCAATCACTAGCAATAGTACCATGCTCTCATATACATCATTAACTAATCGGGTTCTCATTTCCACCACTCAGTATACATATTTCAGCATGTCAGTATATATCTCATCATGTCTGTATATATATATATATATATATATATATATATATATATATATATCATTTCATCATATCAATGAAATTCGCGTCTACATATATATCACATATCATTATATCTGATAAAACATGTTTGTATAAATATCTCATATCATCGTATTTGTGTAAAACATGTCTATATATATGTGTATATATATCATATCATCATTTCTGTCTACATCATATATGTATAAAACATATCCCAATATAAATCACATATCTTCATATAATATTTTCACATATATATATTTTACAGCAATCAAAACCATTCCTTATGCCACACAATTTTTCAGTAATATTTCATAACATAATATCTATCCAGAAAAACATGTGATAAACCAAAGTCATTATTTTCATATGTCTGATAAGTTAGAAAATTACATATAACATATTCATATCATAATTTAAATTAATCAATTAATTTCCAAAATGTCTTGACATAATTTATTCCCCTTAACTAATTCCTGAGGAAATGTTGGCAGGGATCCTAAATCAGTGCCTGCGGTGTTCGCACAAAATCCTTTGTTCCACAAACCCTAGTTTAATCAGCTCAACCCCAAAATGCATACCATCCTAATATTCCTAAGTCCACACAATCCCAATAACTAATTAAACTTAAAAACTACTCCCTTACCCTAGTTTTGAAATGGTTCCTGGGATCCTCAAAACTGCTTCGATTAAGCAGTGGAGAATCGTTGTTGGGATCTCAAAATGATATTTTCCAATTGATTCAGGCTTGATTCAGGAGAGAAATCAAAGAGGAAATGAGAGTGAGTCACAACCTTAAGAGAGGAGAGAGAGAGAGAGAGTCTGATTTTTATTGAATAAAACAACTCAAATGCCTTATATAGCCCACAGATCCGCAACAAACCCATCGACGGTTTGGTATTTAACCAAACTCATTTTCACTATTTTACGCTTACCTGACCGTGGTAACACAAAACCGTTGACGATTTTTTGACCTCCCACCAAACCATCTTCCATTTTTTTCTTTGTTTCTCTTATTATTTAAATTTTTCGGGTCTCTACATCCTCCCCTCTTTATAAAAATTTCATCCTCGAAATTTTCTACTTGATGCTTGTACTAGCATTTGGGGAAAAATCATTGAAATTTTATTAATTACCCTCATTTATGGCGGAGGCATACCATGGTTACAAATAAGGCTCTCGGAGATTACAATCAATCACATAAATAAAAATTCTCCCAAAACCATCTATAACCTAAAACCAAAAACACATATCTATAATCAACTATCCTACAGTGTACAAGACAAAAGTCAAAAACCATTGCTTACTTTTACCTATCTACCTCTGGGTCCCACTGAACAAGTGCGGATATTTCTTATGCATTTTCTCCTCTAATTCTCATGAAGCCTTCTCAGTTGTATGATTGCGCTAGAGTACTTTTACCAATAGAATCCTTTTAGTGCCCAATTCCTATTCCTTTTGGTCCAAAATCTAAATGGGCACTTCTTTATACGACAGGGTATCTCTGAGTTCCAGTATTTCATAACTAATCATGTGTGAAGGATCCGAACGTAATTCCTCAACATAGATACATGGAATACATCATGGATTCTAGACAATACAAAAGGCAATGCTAACCTGTAGGCAATTGGACTAACTCTTTCCAAAATTTCAAATGGTCGAATATACCTAGGGCTTAGGTTACCCTTTTTCTCAAATCTCATAATTCCTTTCATCTGCTCAACTCTCATGAACACATGATCACCTATATCAAGCTCCCACTTTCGTTGGCGAGTTTCGGTGTAACTTTTCTGTCGACTTTAAGTTGCTTTAATTCTATCTCTAATGAGCCTGATTTTGTCATTAATCTACTGTACTATCTCTGGATCCAAAACCTGTCTTTCACTGATTTCATCCTAATATAACAAAAATCGGCACCTCTGACCATACAACGCTTCATATGGTGTGATCTTAACGTTGGCCTAGTAGCTATTATTGTAAGCAAATTCAACTAATGGCATGTGCTAGATCCAACTACCACCAAAGTCTAACACATAGGCCGGTAACATATCCTCTAGTATTTGTATGGTCCTCTCTGTCTGTCCATCGGTCTGAGGATGAAAGGTTGTACTGAATCTCAATTGTGTACCCCTAACTCTTTACAAACTCTTCCAGAATTAAGATGTGAACCATGGGTCTCGATTCGATACTATGGACACTGGCACGCCATGCAATCTAACCATCTCTTGTATGTATAACTGTGCCAATCTATTCATGGAGTAGTTAATTTTGATTGGTAGAAAATGGTAGTCTTCATCAATCGGTCAACGATTACCCAGATGACATCCTGTCCATGAAGTGCCAGTGGTAATCCTATGAAAAAATCCATAGAAATGTGCTCTCAATTCCATTCGAGGATGTGAAGTGGTCACAACGTTCCTGCTGGTCTCTGATGCTCAGCTTTCACCTGCTGGCATGCCAAACACTACTATAAATATTCAGCGATTTCTTTCTTCATATTACTCCACCAAAAAGGCTCCCACAGATCCTTGTACATTTTATTGCTTCCAAGGTGCACTGTATAAAGGGATCGATGTGCTTCCTCCACGATAATTCCTCTAATCTCAGCATCAACAGGTACACACAGTCTGGTACGAAATCTCAAAGCTCCATCATTTGAGATATTAAACTTTGCTTCCTGACCATTCTGCACTTTATCCATAATCTTTACTAATTCCACATCTTTCACCTGAGCAGATTCAATTCTTTCATGTAAGGTGGGCTGAACTACCAGATTAGCAATGAGTGCCTGGTGATTTCCTTCTACTAGCTCCACGCCAAGCCTTTCCAAATCCATATGGATTGGATGTTGAGTCACTATTGTTGACACTGAGGCATTCCTTGATTTCCTGCTCAAAGCATCAGCTACCACATTAGCCTTCCTTAGGTGATAACTGATGGTGCAGTCATAATCTTTAATCAATTACAGTCACCTTCTCTGCCTCATATTTAACTTTTTACAGGTAAAGAAATACTTCAAATTTTTATGATCAGTATATATTACACATTTTTCCGCCGTACAAATAATGTCTCCAAATTTTCAATGCATATACCACCGCAGTTAACTCCAAATCATGAGTAGGGTAATTCTTCTCATACTCTTTAAGTTGTCATGAAGCATATGCCACAACTCTCCTCTGCTACATCAGAACACACCCCAACCCTTTCTAAGATGCATCACTGTAGATTACAAAATCCCCTTCTCTTAAAGGAATTGTCAAAACTGGTGCAATGATGAGTCGTTACTTCAACTCCTGAAAACTCTATTCACTCATTTGTCCATTCAAACTTCACACTTTTCTTGGTTAACTTTGTCAAAAGGCCTGACAGTTTAAAGAAACCCTCTACAAACCAGCAGTAATATCCTACCAATCCCAAGAAACAACTAACTTCCTACACATTTTTTAGTATTTCCCATTCCACTATCGCCTCAATCTTACTTGAATATGCAAAAATGCCACCCCTGGATACCATATGCTCGAGGAAAGTGACTTGCTTCAACTAGAACTCATATTTCTTGAATTTTGCATACAACTTTCTTTCTCTCAGCACCTGAAAAACTATCCTCAAATTTTCCTTGTGCTCCTCAAGACTCTTTGAATATACCAAGATATTATCAATAAAAATCACAACAAACTAATCTAGGTACTAGTGGAAGACCCTATTTATCAGGTATAAGAATATGGTAGGAGCATCCATTAGTCCGAATGGCATAACCAGGAACTCATAATGGCTATACCGAGTTCGGAATGCTATCTTTGGAATATCATTTCCTCTGACATTTACTTGATGGTCCCATCATAGATCAATCTTTGAGAAAGTCTGTGTCCCCTGTAGCTAGTCAAACAAATCATCAATACGGGAAAGCAGGTATTTATTCTTAGTTGTCACTTTATTTATCTCTTTATAGTCGATACACATTCTCATCAACCCATCCTTATTTTTCACAAACAATGTCGTCACTCCCCAAGGTGACACACTAGGCCTGATAAATCCCATGTCCAGTAATTCTTGCAACTATTCCTTTAATTCTTTCAATTCCACTAGAGCCATTTGGTACGGAGCCTTAGAAATTGGTGCTAATCATAGAGCTAGGTCAATAGCAAACTTGACTTCACAATAGGGAGGCAATCCCGGCAACTCCTCCGGACACACATAAGGAAAATATTTCACTATCGGGATATCTTCCTACCTAGATTCCCTATTCGGCGCTTCCTTTATATAAGCCAAGTACCCCTGGCATCCCTCCAGAAGTAACCTCCTCACCTGAACAGCTGATAAAACCTGTGGTGGAGTACGCACTCATGTCCCCACAAATCTGCATCCCTGCCCTGCTGGAGGTCTGAATACTAACTCTTTCTAGTAGCAGTCAATACTGGCATAGTTGGCAGCTAGCCAGTCCATTCCCAAAATTACCTTGAAACCATACATTTCTAAGACCAAAAAGTTAGCTAGCAATGACCTCTCCTAAATACTAATTGGACAATCTTTGAGTACTCTCCTACACAACACTACAACCCCCAGTCGGTGTAACCACTGATAAACTAACATCCAGTGGTTGAGTTTCTATCCCACATAATTTAATGAACTCCCGAGCCACGAAGGAATGTGTTACCCTTGAATCAAACAACACAATAGCTTTATATGACAAAATATAAATGATACCTGTCACTACATCCTTTGCAGCCTCTACGTCTCCCAGGATCAAAGCATAAACCCGTATCGGGGCGATATTTCTCTACTGGTCGCCTTGGGGTACTAGGTAGTTTCCTTGGTGCGGTCTAGGAGCTGACGCATCACTTAGTTGCATTGATAATCTCACGCCATGTGGCTGGGCCATCCACATCAATAGTAATTAAATATCCCAATCTGATACTCTCTTGAATGTCTCCTATAGCATCGAGGGCAAATAGGGGGTGCTCGATTACCTTGAGGAACTCGGTGTCCCCCTACCTATCATTAGCCCACATCATATCTCCTCCACTGGCCTTGACTAGTACCCACCTAAAAACTAGGAGGCGCGAGCCTCTTCCTTTGACTTTGTCCTCCTGTACCCCTTATTTGACTAGTCTCTGCTACGGTGGCTTTATCCACTAACTCTAAAAAATATTGTATTTGAAAAATTGCCACCTGCACGTACATCTCGTATCTCAGCCCTCTTTAGAATCTCTGTGCCTTCCTGAACTCATATGGGATAATGAAGCGGGCGAAACGAGACAGCTTCACAAATTTTGCAGCATACTGTGGCACTGTCAAATGACCCTGAATCAAATTCAGGAATTCCTCCATCTTTGCATCTCTAACGGAGGCAGGGAAATAATGGTTGAAGAAGATCTCCTTAAACCATTCCCAAGTTAGGGCTACTGGCACTAGTCTATGCTCCTCTAGGAGCTTCACTACAGTCCACCATTGCTCAACCTCCCCTGTCAGTCTAAACGTGGCATATAGAACTCTCTACTCATCGGTGCAATGCAGTACAGTCAAGATCTTTTCAATCTCCTGTATCCAGTTCTCTACCATAATCGAGTTTGCACTTTCTGAAAAGGTCGGGGGATTCATTCGGGTGAACTGCTCTATAGTGCAGTCCTAGTCCACTAGTGGGCAACCCTTCTCCCTAGAACTTCATGCTATCTTAGCTATAACCTGCTGAGCAACACTATGTAAAACTGCATCAGAATCGTTACCGCCCATACTAGAAGGCCCCGCATCACCACCACCACCAGCATGAACATTGCTATTCCCAGGGTCCATCCTATAAATTGAACCGAAATAATTTTAGAATTCTAATTTCTTAACTTGACGAGTACTATTATTTAATTAAGGAAATGATATAACATCCACAAAATTTTGATCTGCCCAACCATCTAACATCTCAAGTCTCGATATCTCCACTTAGAAGCAAAAACCATCAATGGTTTGCCATAATTTTCCTAAAATCATTGTCACAGGAAAATCATAGAAGACCGTCAATGGACTCCCGCTTCTAAGCTTCAAAACCAAAACCCAAGATTCTATTTAGCTTCCAATAATGACTTGCTACATTTCTACTCTACCGATTTTCTACCCTCATCAAGATCCATTCCTATACTCTAGTATCGTTATCCGTTATACCCTAAAGTCTGCAGAACCTAACAACTTTACTCTGATACCAAACTATGACACCTTGAATTTTTCAACAATATATATATATATATGTCTGATATCATAATAATAATAATAATAATAATAATAATAATAAAGTCAACCCAAACCCAAGGTGGGGTATAAGGGATACATTTGTCCATATTCACATTCTATCAATGCAGCAGAAAACAAAATGCAAGCTAAACTTTAAATACAATACCAAAGTACTAAAGTCTCCAAAATATATACATACAAACCCCCAAAAAATCCATTAGAAATCCCAAGGATTATACAAACACAGCCCTAGTCCCCCAAAATGAATACACATACCCTGACCTACAGGAACAATGTCTCCTCTATCTCGGAGCTCGCTCCGTCTGGCTGCCTGAAATATTTAAAATCTTTAGGGTGAGACACCTTTTAGTAAGTGGGAATAAATTATTATTAGTTTGCGGCAAATGAGTTTTAGTTTATCATATCATGTTCATATAAATATTAATTTAACTGAGGAATCATAGCAAATGTACTTATATATATATATATATATATATATATGCATTTGCAACCATATATTTTTCTCGAAAATATGATCATGCTCAATATATCTATCAAAATATAATCATATGAGTGTATCACGTCTGTAATGAAGAACCTATTCATATCACCGTCATGTAATTACCCCACATGACCGGGTTATGTGGCCCGAAGGTGGGACCTAACCATGGCTGACCTACCAGTTAGATCAAAATACCCCATCTATAGTACGATTAGGCCACCACAGCCTGGTCTGGACCTAGGGGCAGTCAACATCTCTCCAAAGGCACAATGGACTTCCAATACCAACATGCTCCCTGAGTTATGTGGTTGCACTAACTCAATCACTAGCAATGGTACCGTGCTCTTATATACATCATTAACCAATTAGGCTCTCATTTTCATCACTCAGTATACATATTTCATCATGTCTGTATATATCTCATCAATTTTGTATATATATATATATATATATATCTCATTTCATCATATCAATGAAATCCTCGTCCGTATATATATCACATATCATCATATCTGATAAAACATGTATGTATAAATATCTCATATCATCGTATATGTGTAAAACATGTTTGTATATGTATCATATCATCATTTTTGTCTACATCATATCTATATAAAGCATATCCCAATATAAATCATATATCTTCATATAATATTTTCACATATTTATTTTACAGTAATGAAAATCATTCCTCATGCCACACAATTTTTCAGTAATATTTCATAACATAATATCTGTCCAGAAAAACATATGATAAACTAAAGTCATTATTTTCATATGCCTGATAAGTCAGAAAATTACATATAACATATTCATATCATATTTTAAATTAATCAATTAATTTTCAAAATGTCCTGACATAATTTATTCCTCTTACCTAATTCCTGAGGAAATGCTCGCAAGGATTCTGAATCAATGCCTGCGGCGTTCCCACAAAATCATGTATTCCACAAACCCTAGTTTAATAATCTCAACCCCAGAATGAATACCATCCTAACATTCCTAATTCCATACAATCCCAATAACTAATTAGACTTACAAACTACTCCCTTACTTTAGTTTTGGAGTGGTGCTTGGGATCCTCAAAGCTGCTCTGATTAAGTGGCAGAGAATTGTCGTCGAGATCCCGAAATGATATTTTCCAATGTATTCGGGCTTGATTCGGGAGAGAAATCAAAGAGAGAAGCAGGGAAGGTCACAGCCTTAAGAGTGGAAAGAGAGAGAGATAGAGATAGAGAGAGAGAGAGAGAGAGAGAGAGAGAGAGAGAGAGAGAGAGAGAGTCTTATTTTTCTCAAATAAAACAACTCAATTTCCTTATATAGCCTATAGACCCGCAACAAAACCGTCAATGGTTTGCCTTGAAATTGTCGACGGTTTGGTCTTTAACCAAACTCATTTTCACAATTTTACCATTACTTGGGTGTGGTAACACAAAACCATAAATGGGTTTCTGGCCTCCCACCAAACCATCTTCCATCTTTTCCTTGTTTTTCTTATTATTTAAATTTTCTAGATCTCTACAAAGATAATTTGTTGGAGAGTCCTTTATTCAATGCCAAAGTTAATATAAGGTATGTAGGGTAAGTAAGAGTGCATATTAGTTTCACATACACACCTCTATTTATTCAAGTGTCCTCATATTTATAGTCATGTGGATATGTTTTTGTCTCATGAAATAAATGTTGATCATGAAGCAGGCTTGGTATATCAATTATGCTTGACTGACATGAATTTATTTGACTATAACTATTATGTGTTGCTAGTTGCACAATTGGAATTTTTTTTCATATTTAAGACATCCATTGTGGATGCATATACACTAACTAGATACATTACACTTTTTAATAGAGACAATTGATCAATTCTAGGGTGAGCTGACCAGTCTAACCTTAACCAAACTTTGACTTGTCTTACCTTGACTATATCCATATTACTTGTCTATCCTCACCCACTTTGCTTGAATAGAAATTGTTTGTGCTTGTTGATTAATCAATGAAGTTGTCATAACATTTCGAAGAAGGGTCCAGAATGGCGAGGGTGATAATAATATCAAAGTTGTCACTAACATGTTATTTTTCTAGGCGTGGTTAGTTCACCTAATTACTACTTGTTGATTTGTCTCTAAACTAATCATAAGGGCAAGGTGACTCATTCGAGAAATGAGCAGCTCGGAAGCTATCCCAAGTATAGGAGTTCTGTCGTGTAATATTGAGCCCAAGGGTTAGATCGTCTCCTCAGGGAATGTGTTTAATCTCAGATTTTACGTTCTTCGAATAGAAATTAAAAAGGTACTGAACTTAGTTCAGATTCGGGTTTTCAAGATTGTGGAGACTCAAATTACATACACACGCAAATTAAAGTCCTAAAATTAGCACACACAGAATTAAATAACAATAACGGAAATCCTAGTCTACTTAAGGAAACACCGGAACATGCACTAATTAAAGATGGTAACTTTGGACACAAAATTAAGATACGCAGGAATGGAAACTTAATTAGACACAAACATGCACTAAAAACCATAACTTTAACACAATTCAAGAATTCAAACCAGAACTTAGTACTTTAAACACTTCAACAATATTCAGACGATATAAAAACACGAACTTTAACATGAAAAAACCTAAACTAAATCAAACTGCAATTAAAAACTAAATTTTTAAGAAAAGAAGACAACTAGTTTAATAAAAACATTTTTTTTTTTTTGCAAAAAATTAAAACATAATTTAAATTAAAAGACAAATAAATAAAAGACAAACAATTTAAATCCTTTGCTTCAGAGCAAGATAAATAAAAAAAACAAAATTAACCCTCAATAAAATTACTTAAACAAGGATTCAATACTAAAGTGTGTTAACAACTTTAATGAAGAAATAATCTAAAACAAAAAAACATTAACCAGCTATAATAAAGCAGAGAAATTAAAAGAAAGAGAAAGAGAAAGAGAAAGAATGTTGGAGGGAGCCTCGGGTGGATGGAACAGCAGTTGGAGGAGGAAGCCGCTAGTCTGCTGGAGTGGTCAAGGAGATCTCTTGGGTGTTGCTGTGGGGAGCTCTGCTGCAGCTACTATAGCTTCGGGATTGCTGTGGCTGGTGGAGGAGGCTGGCTGTGCTGGCCATGGCTGCAGCAGAGGTGAGGCAGAGGAGTAGAAGAGTTGCTGTGCAGAGGAGTTGCTACAAGCTACTGTTGTGGTTCGTGACTCTTCTAAAGGCGGCTGCTTGTGCTGCTGTTTGGGTTGATGGTGTCTATGGCAGTAGGTTGCTGCAAAAGGGCAGAGGAGGACAATAGAAACAGAGGAAAAGGGGGGGGAGTGAGGGAGGAAAGACAAAGGGAAGGAAGAGAGACAAGGGGAGAGAAGAATAAGAAAGTAAAGAGAGCAAGGAAAAAAATTAACGAAGAGCAAGAGAAAGAACAGGGAAGAAGAAAGGGAGCATAAGAAGAAGAAGAAGATGAAGAAGAGGGAGAAGAGAACAGTCGGCCTATTGTGCGTAGGAAAAAAAGGATTTAAAGGGTAGGGAGCCGTGCCTTAGGACCCAAGACCCGATAGAAGCTGGCCCGGATTATTATATTTTTTCATTTTTTTTTCATTCTCTGTTCATCGCAAATCTGACTCTTTTGAAGCTCGTATCTCACAAAACTCAAAACACAAAATTTGTATATAATCCTTTCCTCTTTCTCTAAAAATTTGAATCGTCTCGATCGGAGCTTGGACGGAAAAGTCATGCACGAAATACGAATAGGTGTTGGTTTTAGTTTTCGAGATTTTTCCTGCAACAAAAAATAACCAAAACTTCATAAATAGTGCAATAAAGTTCAAGAATGATAATTTTGGCACTTTGTTAAAATATTGGACAATTTTGGACATTTAATTAAAAATATAAACCGTAAAGCCCGGGTTAAGATGCCCAATTATGCATTTTTGACGCGTAATCACACCCCGCAACTAATGTTTTGCTAGTCTCTAGCAAATGACGTGAATGAATCTCAAGACGGTGTCTACAACTACATAGTCCAGTAATCATGAATTCAATGCACATGCGACATAATTATACCACTTCACATACAAGAACATAACTGAATTTCACACAAGCTCGTTCATATTCAATGCACACGACTCCTAAGCACGTCACTCATGCAAGTTTCATCGTTTATATGTGATTTGAGAGCAGTATACTCACATGAAGTTAATCAGTGGCACATTCAGAGTTAATGTAATCATATAAGTTCGAGTATAAACAGGTAAACTCTCGAGGTGTGTGTGATGTGTGTGACTCAGTACACCTAGGACGCCAGTGGACACCTATAGAATGGTCACTTTGACTCAGCCTAACTGGTATACCCTCAAGAACACTCAAAGAAAATGGGTTCACTCATCATATGTGAGGAGGAGTGTCACAATCAAACATCCCACATATTAAAAGGAACAACGCTAAGTACATGGAGTGGACTAGTCTAGAAAGGATCTAGCTTATCTATAAGGTGTTGGGTCCTTCACCCTAACATCTTCTCACCTACTCGCCATATCCAACCGAGACCACCCTAGATCAACTTACTCACAAACTTGTCGTGAATGCATCTGAGGCATTAATCGGTTGAAGAATCATCATACGTAGAAAATATGTGTGGTCCTTGACTTTTTGTGATATGTATTTGGGTTGGCATTGACATTTCATTTCATGCACATGTGTATTGCTTATTCTTTTTTTCTGCTCATTCTTTATTTTCTGTCTTTTTTTGAGTAATAAGAATAATCATAACACTTCTTTTGTAATCTTCATACCATCAATGGGAATTGAGCTTGAATAGGAGTTCATGAATTAAGTCTATCTCTAGGGGTGGCTCAGCCTTCACATTTTGAGTAGGCTACAAGACCTAGGTTTCAATCTCCCCACTAGGTGTCACCTCTAGGCTAGAAAATCAAAAATAAAGACTAGCGTACAAGGAATCATCAAAAAAAAAAATAGAATTGAGTTCCATGAACTCTGATTTGATATTAACGTTCAAAAAGACGATAAATAGCTCAAGGATATCTCACAAGGTGTCATAGTCGCCACGGGTGCTCTCTTAGTGCTCACAGGATACCCTAAGTGCAATGAATCATGTGAGTGTGTTTATTTAGCCTCGTGAGATGCATGTAGATACAGGAAATTATATAACCAAATTAACACGAGCGTACTACTAATCAATTCTTCATGGAGTCATAAAATCATATAAAGAGAAACTATGCATAATTGACTCAAGTGTGTCATTCTTAAGTTATACACAAGTATGTGAAAGGTATGAGTCAGTGTTAAGCATGGCATAATGCAATGTAATTCCTCAGTGCTCCTCCTTTCTTTCTCTCTCTTTTGATTTTTTTTTTTTGTTTTTTTTTTTGTTTTGTTTTGTTTTGTTTTTTTTTTAAAAGTAAAAACCCAGTACGTGTACGTGCAAAGTGTTACATGCGAATGCTCATCCCCCCCAACTAAAATGGAACATTGTCCTCAATGTGAAAGCACAGGGGAAATAAAAATGTGCACGGTGAACAACTAATGGAATAGTACTACTGATGAATGTAACAAGAAAGAAAAGGGAAAAACACAACTAAAACAAATAAACGAAAAAATAAAAATAAATAAAAATAAAAATAAAAATAAAACAATAGCATAGAAAGGTCAGAGGACTCCCCTAGGGTCTTGCAAATCAATACCTCTTTGTCGACATCGAATGGGGTCATGAAAGGCTTTAGGCGCTATCCATTGACTGTGAAATGGTTGCCATTCTTCGGATCTACAATCTCTACCGCACCATGAGAATGAACTTTTTCAACAATATACAGACCACCCCATCGGGATTTCAATTTCCCAGGAAACTCATGCAGTTGGGAGTCATAGAGTAGCACTTGTTGAGAAGGGAAAAGTTGTTTTTCTTTGATGTTCTTATCATGTAGCAACTTCATCCGCTCCTTAGCCAAATGAGCATTATCATAAGCGTCTCGTCGAGATTCTTTAAGCTCGCATACCTACAATTTTCTTAAACCTGTGGCATCATCAAGTGAAAGGTTAATTTGTTTGATAGCCCATAAAGCACGATGCTGAATTTCAACAGGTAAATGACATGTCTTACCATATACTAACCTGTAGGGAGACATCCCTAAGTTTGTCTTGAAAGCTATTCGGCAGGCCCAAAGTGCGTCAACAAGTTATTCTGACCAATCCTTATGGTTAGGACGCACGGTTTTCTCAAGTATCGTTTTGATCTCTCTATTGGCCAATTCAGCTTGACCATTGGTCTGAGGATGGTAAGGGGCAGAGACTTTGTGGGTTATACCATATTTTTGCATGAGTTTTTCAAAAGGTTTGTTACAGAAATGGGACCCTCCATCACTAATGATTGCCTTGGGCATGCCAAAGCGTGCAAATAACTCTTTGAGAAAACATATGACAACCTTGTGGTCATTGGTTCGACAAGGTACTGCCTCCACCCATTTAGAAACATAGTCCACAGCGACCAAAATGTAAGAATGCCCGAAAGAAATGGGAAAAGGTCCCATAAAATCAATACCTCAACAATCAAAAATCTCGAGTCAATATGGGGGACATAGGCTTTTCATTCTTGGCAGTAATTTTTCCTAATTTTTGACAGGCCTCACATGCTTTACAAAAATTTTCAACATCTTTAAACATGGTAGGCCAGTAGAGTCCACTTTGTAATATTTTTGAAACAGTTTTCTTAGCAGCAAAGTGGCCTCCACATGTCCCACCATGGCAAAAATGCATCACGGAACTAAATTCATCATCTGGAACACATCTACCAACCAACTGGTTGGAACAATATTTGAACAGGTATGGATTATCAAAATAATAATGTCTTACCTCAGCTAGGAACTTACGCTTGTCCTAGGTGAGCCAATGGTCTGGCATTCAGTCGGTGACGAGATAATTCACAATGTTGGTGAACCATGGAGCGCGTGACACAGCAAAGAGACGTTCATCAGGAAAGTCATCATTCAAAGGAGGGGATACCAGTACCTCGGCTAGCTACAACCGAGAAAGATGGTCAGCTACAATGTTTTCCACGCCCTTTTTATCACGTATGGTGATATCGAATTCCTGGAGGAGTAGAATCCACCTGATCAACTTGGGCTTGGCGTCCTTCTTTGCTAATAAATATTTCAAAGCAGAGTGATCAGTAAAAATAATGACAGGTGCACCAATGACATAAGAGCGAAATTTTTCTAAAGCAAAAACAACAGCTAACAACTCCTTCTCAGTGGTGGTATAATTTCTCTAAGCATCATTCAAAGTTCGACTAGCATAATAAATAACCGACGGCTTGTTATCAATTCGTTGACCTCGAACAGCACCAAGAGCATAGTCCCTAGCGTCGGTCATGATCTCAAATGGCAAGTCCCACCAAGGAGGTTGCATGATAGGCGCAATAGTCAAATATCGCTTTAGTGTTTCAAAGGCCTATTGACAATCATCAGTCCACAAAAATTTAGTTTCATTTTGCAACAAGGTACATAATGGTTTAGCAATACTACTGAAACCCTCAATAAAACGTCTATAGAACCCAGCATGACCAAGGAAGGAGAGAATATCCCAGACGGTCTTAGGGACAGGTGACTGAGAAATCAGCTCTACCTTGGCCCTGTCAACTTCCATACCACGCTCAGAAACCAAATGTCCAAGTACTAAACCACTACGTACCATAAATTGACATTTTTCCCAGTTTAAAAGTAAATTCTTTTCCTCACATCTTTTCAAAATCACAATTAAATGTGTCAAACAATGATTAAAAGACTTACCGAACACAGAAAAGTCATCCATAAAAATTTCGCACATATCATCTAACATATCAGAGAAAATACTCATCATACAACGTTGGAAAGTAGTAAGGGCATTGCATAGACCGAATGGCATTCTACGGAAAGCAAAGGTACCAAAGGGACAAGTGAAGGTAGTTTTCTCTTGGTCCTCAGGTGCTACAGCAATTTGATAGTAACCAGAAAATCCATCCAAGAAACAATAAAAAGAATTACCAACTACTTTCTCTAATATCTCATCTAGAAAAGGTAACGGGAAATGATTTTTTCGGCTAGCTGAATTCAATTTACGATAATCAATGCACATTCTCCAACCCGTTACTTTCCTAGATGGGATCAATTCTCCATTAGCATTTTCAATGACAGTCAAACCAGATTTTTTTGGAACTACCTGTGTTGGGTTTACCCATTTGCTGTCGGAGATTGGATAGATGATGTCAGCAGCTAATAATTTCAGCACTTCGTTTTTTACCACCTCTTTCACGGCTAGATTCAGCCTCCTTTGTGCATCTCGAACTAGTTTAGCGTCTAATTCGAGCAAGATGTTATGAGTGCAAATGGAAGGGTTGATACCCTTGATGTCAGCAATAGTCCATCCAATTGCTCCTCGATGCTCTCAAAGTACCTGCAATAATTTAGTTTCCTGTTCATGAGTAAGGTGTGAAGAAATTACCACAAGGAATGTGCCATCTACTGGACCCAAGAAGGCATATTTCAGCTTGGCAGGCAATGGTTTTAACTCAAGTGTTGGAATTTCTTCTACTGATGACTTCAGAATTTTTGGTAGGTAAATGGCCTCAAATATAGGCTTACACCAACTACTTGTATAACTCGCATCAAACATATGAGGACCACTATCTGGGATCTGCTCCTCTGATTCTAGCAATAATTCATCAATCCCTTCAAACTACGCAAAAGAGTCATTTTCAAGTGCGGCATTGACATCGAGTATCGACAGTAGTTCTGAAGTGTCTAAGTCATCTATCACATCGACTGTATGAGTATCTGCGTCGTCACGCCCACTTGACATCCTATGAGCATTAAAAACATTCATTTCCAGTGTCATGTTCCCAAATGTGAGCTTGAGGACTCCGCTCCGACAGTTAATCAGGGCATTTGAAGTAGCAAGGAATAGTCGCCCCAAAATGACAGGAGCCTGATATATGGTGGAAACAAGCTGCTACATATCCAAAAAACCGAAATCCACAGGATAGTAAAATTTGTCAACCTGAACCAAAACATCCTCAACAATACCTCGTGGAGCCTTTACAGATCTGTCTGCCAACTATAGCATCATAGTAGTTCTCTTCAATTCACCTAAACCCATCTGGTCATATAATGAAGACGGAAGTAGATTCACACTACTCCCAAGGTCAAGTAGAGCTCTCCTAATACAAGATTCGCCGATCATGATTGGTATCATAAGGGAGCCAGGATCTCTAAGTTTCTGTGGAGTCTGATTAAGAATCAATGCACTGACCTGCTCAGTTAAGAAAGCCTTTTTCTTCACGTTCAGTTTCCTTTTTACAGTACATAGGTCTTTCAGAAATTTTGCATATGCAGGGATCTAATGTATGGCATCTAAGAGTGGGATGTTGATTTTTACCTGCTTGAATATCTCTTGAATCTCCGTATGATACTTGTTCTTTTGTCCAGATGTCAAACGCTGAGGGTATGGGACCACAAGTTGGTATTCCTTAACTAGCTCATCCTCCTTCTTATAGGGCGTTGTAGAACTCGAGCTAGCCTCATCTGATTTTTTCTTTCCTTTATCTATCTCATCTACCGCCTCAAGTGTCAGCGTGGCTTGCTGTTGATCAGTAGGTAATTCAATACGGGAAACTTCTTTTCCACTTCGCAAGGTAATAACTGCTTTTGCTGACTCATACGCATCCCCTGAAACATTGTGCACTGACTGTTGTTGCTGTCTGTATACCTGGGGATTAGCCTAAGGCTGTGCAGGGAATTTTCCTTTTTCCAGGGTATTAAGCTGTGTACTCATCTTGCTTACGGAATCTTTCAGTTCTCCATTGGTCGTAACTTGCAATTGCATGAATTGTTGGAGCATGGTTGCCACCTGCGCTACACTATCATCAGAAGCTTTCTTTACCGGAATGGGGACTAACGCTGGTTGGAATCTTGGTGGTGCGTAGCTCTGAGAAAACTGTTGTGGTTGGTACTGCAGTTGAGGAGCTATGACTGGATTGTATGTCAATTGTGGAGGCGGTGCATATGATTGAGGTGCCTGCTGATACCGTGAAGATGATGGACCAGGCTGATCATTTCTCCATTGAAGGTTTGGATGATTCCGCCACCCAGGGTTGTAAGTGTTTGAGAGCGGCTGATTCTGCGTCTTGTTGACCCAATTTGCTGATAACACCTGATTAGATCTGCTCTTTTGGAACACAGGTAAGAATTGACAATCCTGAGGTCTGTAGTCTAAAGTCTCACAAATCGTGCAAATCTTAGCTTTCGACTTTTCGGATTCCATGACTTCCAATTTCTTAGATAACGCAGCTACAAGGGCCTGTAAGCTAGTGTCCTCTTTGACCTCATATCTGCCCCCGCCACTGATTGCTCGAATAGGTTGGGCAGCTATCGACACCCATTCAGGTCATACATTCCACTGCTGGGCACTCTCAGCGAGATAGTCTAAAAATGATAAGCCCTCGTCTGGTTCCTTACGGAAGAACATTCCATTGCACATAGACTTGACAAATTATTTGCACACAGGGGTTAAAGCAGTAAAAGAATAGTTCACTAACCTTCATGATTCGAAACCATGGTGCGGGCATATGTTCATCAGGTCCTTGAATCTCTCCCAACACGCCTGGAATGTCTCACCAACTTTTTGCATGAACTAACTGATCTGCTCCTACAGGTACTGAGTTCTCTGAAGAGGAAAGAACTTATGTAAGAACTCACGCTGCATTTCAGCCCATCTAGTAATAGAGTTAGGGTGCAAAGAATTAAACCAGATTTTTGCCCTGTCTTTCAGAGAAAAGGGAAACAAACGCAGTTTAATGTATTCATCAATCCCAGCCCTATTAATGAAAGTGGTGCAAACCATCTCAAAGTTTGTCAAGTGTTGGTATGGACTCTGAGAGTCCATCTCGTGAAGCTCAGGAATCACAGATAACATGCCATGCTTAAGAGTGAAATTTGGTGCATCTTGTGGTAACACAATGCATGAAGGTGTAGATGTGCGTGCAGGCTGTAGAAAATCTTCAAGTGTACGTGGTGCATGTGCAACCATAGCTTCTTCAAAATAATGGTCAAACAGATTATTCAGATCAAATTCAGAATCACTCGCAGGACTAACAGGTGAACAGTCAGACTCGGTGCTATGTGTATCCCTACTGGTGCTAGGTGAAAGTCTACACAATCGATTCGAATTATCTCGAAGCCAGGGCATCAAACATCACAATAGCCAGCAGAAATCCACTAACACAGCAACAGACAAATTTTTTTTCAATTTTTCAATTTTCAATTTTTTTCATTTTTTCTATTTATTTGAAAAAAAATCAAAAAAAATGATTGGGAAAATGGAAAATTCGAAATTAAAACTCGCAAATCCCCGGCAACGGCGCCAAAAACTTGACTCACTCGAAAAATGAGTAGCTCGGAAGCTATCCTAAGTATAGGAGTTCTGTAGTGTAATATTAAGCCCAAGGGCTAGATCATCTCCTCAGGGAATGCATTTAATCTCAAATTTTACGTTCTTCCAATCGAAATTAAAATGGTACTGAACTCAGTTTAGATTCGGGTTTTCAAGATTGTGGAGACTCAAATTACATACACACGCAAATTAAAGTCCTAAAATTAGCACGCACGGAATTAAATAACAATAACGGAAATCCTAGTTTACTTAAGGAAACACCAGAACATGCACTAATTAAAGATGGTAACTTTGGACACAAAATTAAGATACGCAGGAATGGAAACTTAATCAGACACAAACATGCACTAAAAACCATAACTTTAACACAATTCAAGAATTCAAACCAAAACGTAGTACTTTAAACACTTCAACAATATTCAGATGATATAAAAAAACGAACTTTAACATGAAAGAACCTAAACTAAATCAAACCGCAATTAAAAACTAAATTTTTAAGAAAAGAAGACAACTAATTTAATAAAAACATTTTTTTTTTTTTTGCAAAAAAATAAAACAGAATTTAAATTAAAAGACAAACAATTTAAATCCTTTGCTTCAGAGCAAGATAAATAAAAAAAACAAAATTAACCCTCAATAAAATTACTTAAACAAGGATTCAATACTAAAGTGTGTTAACAACTTTAATGAAGAAATAATCTAAAACAAAAAAACATTAACCAGCTATAATAAAGCAGAGAAATTAAAAGAAAGAGAAAGAGAAAGAATGTTGGAGGGAGCCTCGGGTGGATGGAACAGCGGTTGGAGGAGGAAGCCGCTAGTCTACTGGAGTGGTCGAGGAGAACTCTTGGGTGTTGCTGTGGGGAGCTCTGCTGCAGCTGCTGTGGCTTCGAGACTGCTGTGGCTGGTGGAGGAGGCTGGCCGTGCTAGCCGTGGCTGCAGCAGAGGTGAGGCAGAGGAGTAGAAGAGTTGTTGTGCAGAGGAGTTGCTACAAGCTACTGCTGTGGTTCGTGACTCTTCTAAAGGCGGCTGCTTGTGCTGCTGTTTGGGTTGATGGTGTCTATGGCAGTAGGTTGCTGCAAGAGGGCAGAGAAGGCCAAGAGAAACAGAGGAAAGGGGGAGAGTGAGGGAGGAAAGACAAAGGGAAGGAAGAGAGACAAGGGGAGAGAAGAATAAGAAAGTAAAGAGAGCAAGGAAAAAAATTAAGGAAGAGCAAGAGAAAGAACAGGGAAGCAGAAAGGGAGCATAAGAAGAAGAAGAAGATGAAGAAGAGGGAGAAGAGGACATCAGGCCTATTGTGCGCAGGAGAAAAAGGATTTAAAGGGTAGGGAGCGGTGCCCTAGGACCCAAGACCCGATAGGAGCTGACCTGGATTATTATATTTTTTCATTTTTTTTCATTCTCTGTTCATCGCAAAACTGACTCTTTTGAAGCCTGTATCTCACAAAACTCAAAACATAAAAGTTGTAGATAATCCTTTTCTCTTTCTCCAAAAATTTGAATCATCTCAATCGGAGCTCGGACGAAAAAGTCATGCACGAAATACGAATAGGTGTCGATTTTGGTTTTCGAGATTTTTCCTGCAACAAAAAATAACCAAAACTTTATAAATAGTGCAATAAAGTTCAAGAATGATAATTTTGGTACTTTGTTAAAATATTGGACAATTTTGGACATTTAATTAAAAATATAAACCGTAAAACCCGGGTTAAGATGCCCAATTACGCAGTTTTGACGCGTAATCACAAGGAACCAGTAGTCTCGGTCCACTTTTACCAAAGTTAGGATCGAGAGTATAATTATATAAGGGGAAGGTATTAAATTGAATCAAATGGTTCTTAATTAACTCCTTAATGAACAAATAAATTGTTGACTTTTTGAATCTGATCCCTGTTTTGACAATGACAAAGCACAAGTATCTCATGTGTGTGCCTAGTACTTGAACATGCTTATAATTTAGAACGTAAACATGGAAGAAAAAATAAGGAAGCCATGAGGGTCTTGAAGAACATATACACTTGCCATATTATATGGAAAAGTGAAGAGCAAAGGAATGAAGACTTAATTTATTTGAAATGTACTGCATTTAGTTTGTATTATATTGCATGACTTGCATGATTTGGTGCTAAGCTCAATGGACCATAGACTGACCCTAGGGAACCATACGTCAACACCTTTATATAGACTGACCCTAGGGAACCATACCTTTCATGAAAAACCTTTCACATAAATTGTTGAACTTATACAAAGGTGTTGACTTTTTGAGTCCTATCCCTCTTTTGATTATGACAAATTACAGTATCTTATCTGTATGCTAAGTGTATAAACAGGTTTATACTTTGGAAAGAACAAAAGATAGATGTAAAATAAAAGCCTTCAAGCACTTAAATGCATACATCATATGACGTATTCCATGGATACGAGAAGAGCAAAGCTTGAAGACTTGTGTTTCTTTTCAATTGTAATGCTTTTAGGCTTCAATTGTGCATGCATATCATCTTATTTCAATTGAAGCTCTTATATGACCTTAAACTGACCTTAGGCACTCTATATTTCATGGAAAATCATTATACAAATGTGCAAAAATTATTTCAAGTGTAAAAATCATTTTTGGAATGAAAAACTCCAAAACAAGTTTTTCAAAAACCCTTTCATGTTTCTTCTATCGCATTAATGAGCTCTTTTCCTGATCAATCCGTTCTCATATTAAACATTGTTCAACACTAAAGTTGTCGAATTTCTTCTTAGCTTTCTATTGGTACCAAGAATGTTCCATTTGGAGTTTTCTAGAAAAGGTAATGCCCAAAATACAAAAAGGTGTCCGCAGTAGAAAATTCCCTTCATATTTCTTCCGCCTCAATGATGAGCAATTTTCTTAATCAATAACTTCTTATCCTAAAAAGTGTTCAACATTAAAGTTGTGGAATTTTCTCTTAAATTTCAGTTGATACTAAGAACATCCAATTTGGAGTTTTTGAGACAAAGTTATACCTTAAATACTAAAGGGTGTTCGTAAACTCTCGGAAAAGGCGTAGAAACGGCCATAAAACGGCTAGTTTTCAAAATAAATTATATTTTAACACCCCAATGGCCATAAAACGGCTATATCTCCATTTTGCCTATAAATATCAACCCTAAACACTTAGAGAAGTTAAGAGAAACACTTTGGGAGCACACTTGCATATCTTTTGATTCTTGTTCATTTTTCAAACCCATTTTGAACATCAAATTCTTATTTTCTCCTACTCTTTCTTTTTGAAAACTTTCTTGGGAGAAATATCGTGGGTTATTCAAGGAAGCTTGGAGCATATATCCACTCATATATATTTTCTTCAAAGGCTTCTCATACTTGATGTAATCTTGAAAGCTTGAGCACATATTCACATTTATATATCTTGCTGGAAAGTTTTCTTGTGTTTGAAGATCAAACTTTCACTTATCTTACTTTCATTTTTAAATATATGTTGACATTTTGAGTCCGATCCCTAGTTTTGATAATAACAAACTGCAAGTTTCTTATGTGTGTATCCAGTGTTTGAGTAGACTTGATATGTTAGCACACACATAAGGACACTGAAAATAGAAGCCAGAAGAAACTCAAAGGACATGTACATCAGTTGGCATATTCCAAGGAAGTCACAAGAGCAAAGAAGATTGAAGACATTTAAATTTCACTTGTATTGCATTTAGTGTTTTCTATTTGGTATATAATAGTAAATAGGAAATGATCTGTAATAATTAATGCATTGCATGCATGATATGGATAAAAGCTCAGTGATGACCATAGACTGACCATAGAAGGCCACAGAACCTTAGAGATCACCCTTCGATTGACCGATGCCAGATTTTTTAGGGAATATGCTCAAAAGACCTAGATTGACCTTAGGACTCACTATACTTCATAAAAATACGCCCTATATTCTTAACATTAATCATCATATGAATAGGAAAAATTTTATAAGAGAAAAAGGACCGAAATGCCCAAGGATGGCATGCTCGGTCGACCGAACTTAGTTATACTGAGATCCTCGGTCGACCAAACCCCAACTGGGTCAACATGTTGACCGCTCGGTTGACCGACTAGATGTATATAGGCAAGACGTGGTCGACCGAACCTCCTGGGGTCAACAAATTGACTCTTCGGTCGACCAACTAGAAAATGAACTCCAATGCTCTAGTCGACCGAACATCCTCGGGAGAAGCCCTAATTGCCCGATCGGCTAAGCCTTGTAGTTCAAAATCACCTGGTCGACCGAACCACACAAAATTAGAAAAATCGCCTTTAAGACCCTCAATACAGTCGACCGAACTCTTAGTTTATTTTTTGCACAGTCGACCGAACTTTGTCTCTTGGTCAACCAAACCTTAAGTTTGGTCGACCGATGCTCTCGAGTTGGCGAGAATTACCGAGGTTAAAATGCAGTTAAAACTTATTAACCTCATTTAAAACTTTTCCAAAATTCCCTAATATGTCCCTAATGGTCATATTTTCTAAGAAGTCTATATATACCCCCTCATAACTCAAAATTAGTAAGATGATTAGTTAGAAAATCCTCTCAAATTTTTATATCATTTTTCATCTTCCTAAGCTTATTTTTTCATCCTTTCTTTGTTATTTATTCGAAAAATATTTTTCAATAGAGTATTCTTTATCTTAGGCATTTTATCTTTTACAAATCATATTGCTTATACTCTCATATCTCATTCTTGTTAAAATCATTATCTTGAGAGTAAATTCAAAGTTTTTCTCCATATATTCCAATGATGAATATCTTTGGAGAAAACGTATAGATAGCTTATGGATCTCTACACATATATTGCAAAGATTTCCAAAAACTCATTGTGCTTCATTGCAAAAATTATTTTTAGCTATAACCCTAGCTTTCCTTAAATTAGAATATTTGAATATCATTGTTGGGAAGATTTTTAAGGGTTTAAGATCTTTCAACATACTTATTGCATACTTTGTTTTAGATCAAACATCATATATCATTATTTTTCGCAAAGATCATTTGAAGGGAAAAGCCCTAGTTTCTCCTAGACCTTTTTATTGAAATATAGTTTTTAGAGAAAAAAATTATTAGGGTTAATCTTTGAAGTGCACTTATCATAAATATCTTCATTCAATGATTGGTTTAAGAAAATCACCATACTCACATTGAGCTTTAATTCATATCATATGTGAGTGCATTATTTGGTTGAGCATATTGGTGCAAATTTTCTTAGAGTAAAAAGCACTTTACTTGTATTCAATTTATATTAAATTTGTTATATTCCAGGCACGGGCCTGAAGAGGGAGACTAGTTTTGGTAAATAGTCCCAGATTAGCTTAGACCCGGTTGTAGACACCCTATTTTTGCCCTAACTAGATAGAACAAGGGTTCTATTCTTATTTTCATTATTATCATTATTATTACCTTATTATTATTATTTTTTTTTTATTATCACTATTATTTTTAGTATTTATTATTAGTAGTATTTTTATTATAGTTATTTTATTATTACTTTCTTATAATTATTTTCATTATTTATTACTAGTAGTAGTATTATTATTACTTTACTATTATTATTTTGGATATATTTATTACTATTATTATCACTATTTTTTATCATTATTATTATTATTACTATTATTACTATTATTATTTTATTATAATTATTTTTAGTATTTTTTTATTATTATTGTTATTATTTTCCTATATTATTATTGATACTTTTTTATTATTATTATTATTTTGCAATTATTAGTATTACTCTTTCTATTATTACCATTAAAGTATAAAAAGAATAAGAAGAAAAAGGAAAAGAAAAGAAGGATTTTTAGGGTTGTGTTTTTATAAATAGGAAAGCAGCGCACAGCAAAAGAGGTGAGACCAAAAAGAAACACAAGAAAAAAAAACTCTCACCCGACGCACCTTCTGCTCTCCATCTCTTTCCCTCTCCTCCTTCCCTTATCTCCCTCTATCTCCCTTGCCATTTCTCGTTCTACCTCAATCTCTCCCTCAAACTCTGTTCCCTCTGAAACTCTCAGCCAGTTCAGGCTCTCCACGGCTTCAACACACCACCTTCAGCACCTGTTCCACCCTCCTGCCAACTCCTCATGAGCCTTGCGACACAACTCCGGCCATCACCACTCTCCTACTGCTCCTCTTGCCATACCAGATAGCCACGGCCCATTAATCCTAGCTGGCGTCAAACGAAACCAGCCCAGTCTTGTTGAATCTTAACTACACGCGGTATATCTGACCACCATCTCTCGTTGCCAGTCACCACCGTCCACTCACTGAACCTGCTCTTCATGTCGCTGACACCAGTTGCAGCACAGGAGAACCACGCCCCTCCCTTCGGTTGCGTGTCCCTCCTTGTGGGGCCCTTGGCTTGAAAGCTGCACCACTCTTTAATGTTTGTTGGATTCCCTGTAAAAGCAAAAAGTGGAGTTGTTCTTGAGCTTCCAGCCCAAGCCTCACGCGCAATTATAACAACCCCTTTATCTCCTTTTTACTTTTTTGGCTCCATTTTTCCAGCAAGCTGTCGTCTCTCCCATTTTTCATTCATTCTGTTTCCACTCACAAAAAACCTTACCCAGCTCCTAGCACTTGTAGCTACCAGCGCCTACAGCCAGCACCTGCAGCACGCCCACACACCAACGCTAGTCATCTTCTTCATTGCAGCAAGCTACTACTGCTTCTTCTTCGTGTGTCTCCAGCTGCATATTATTTACAGCATATTGGGATTTCTTTTATTGTGGTCTTTTGGTTGGTTCTTTGGAGCTTTTTTCAGAATATTTGGTGAGGCATTTCCATCTTACTACATTTGTTTATACACTCTTGTGTATTTGTAAGGCATATGCCTTTTGTATCTACTTTGTACAACATATTTGGTGATAGTGGATTTGGACCGCCATGCCCCATGGACGTACCTCAACATTTGAGGGAACCACGTTAAATTTCTTGTGTCTCAATTTTTTATTGTTTGCATTACTCCATTGATTTACTTGTGGGAATTAGTTCATATATAATATTTTCCCAACAAGTGGTATCAAAGCCGCGCTTTTTGTACGCATTAAATTTGTGTAAATCGTGGATGGTAATGTTGGCCATATGATTAGCTTCAATGGAAGCAATAGGGTAACTTGAAAAACAAAAATGCAAGATCTTTTATTTTGCAAAGATTTGGATGGACCTATTGAGGGTGATAGCCGAAAGCCTAAAGACATGAGTGATGATGAGTGGAATAGACTTAATAAGAAAACCGTTGGTGTTATCCGGCAATGGATTGATGATAGTATTTTTCATCATGTCTCTATTGAAACTTCGGCACATGAATTGTGGAAAAAATTAGAGGGTTTTATGATAGAAAATAGGCTACAAATAAAGCCTTTCTTTTCCGAAAATTGGTGAATTTGAACTATAAAGATGGTGGTCTTATTACCGATCATTTGAATGAGATAAAAAATATTATCAATCAGCTTGCTACTATGAAAATAGTTTTTGATGATGAATTACAGGCCTTAATGCTTCTTAGCTCTTTGCCAAAAAGTTGGGAGACTTTGGTTGTGACTGTTAGTAATTCGGCTCCCGATGGAATTATTACTATGAACCAAGTAACTAGCAGCTTGTTGAATGAAGAAATTAGAAGAAAATCGGTTGGCTCTTCTCATTCGGAGGCACTTGTGACAGAAAACTAGGGGAGAGGCAGAAGTAAAAGTTGATATTCTCACTGTAATGATAAATCAAGAGGTCGGTCTAACTCAGTTTCGAAAAAACATATTGAGTGTCACTATTGTCATAAAAAGGGGCATATGAAGCAGGAGTATATAAAATTGAAATTCAAGGAGCAAAACAAAGAGAAAAATTTTGAGAAAAAGCATGAAGACACAACTTCAGTTGCATCTAATGGTGATCTTATGGTTGTTTGTGATGAAAGCTGCATTAATTTGACAAGTCAAGAGACTGATTGGGTTATTGATTTCGGTGCATCATTCCATGTCACTTCTCAGGGAGATTTCTTCACTTCTTATTCCAAGGGAAATTATGGAGTTGTTCGGATGGGAAATGAAGGTCTATCAAAAATTGTTGGCATTGGAAATGTTTGTTTGGAAACAAATTAGGGATGCAAGTTGGTGCTCAAAGATGTGAGACATGTACCTGATATTCGACTAAATTTGATATCTACTGGAAAGCTTGATGATGTAGGGTTTGACAATCATTTTGGTGATGGAAAATGGAAGCTCACGAAGGGTAATTTGGTGGTGGCTAAAGGCAAGAAAATCGGTACACTTTATATGATGCAAGGTAAAATTGGTAATGGTGTTGTGAATGCAATTGAAAGTCACTCTTCCTCCGATTTGTGGCATAAGCAACTTGGGCACATGAGTGAAAAAGGAATGCAGTTTTTGTTAAAAAAGAAAGTCCTACCTGGGATGAAAGGTACCTCTCTTAAAGCTTGTATTCATTGTTTGGACAGTAAACAACATAGAGCTCCTTTTCGTGCAAAGTTTGTTACTAAAAATTCTAATGTTTTAGATTTGATACATTCATATGTATGTGGTCCTTTGAAAGTTAAATCTCATGGTGGTGCACTTTATTTTGTTACCTTTATTGATGATTGTTCAAGAAAAGTTTGGGCTTACACTTTGAAGACTAAAGATCAAGTCTTAGATGTGTTTAATCATTTTCAAGTTAAAGTTAAAAGGGAGACTAGAAAGAAGGTGAAATGTGTGCGCTCGGATAATGGTGGAGAGTATATTGGCCCATTTGATGCTTATTGTTACAGCCAAGGAATTAGACATCAAAAGACCGTTAAGAAAACCCCTCAACAAAATGGTATTGTTGAAATGATGAACTGCACTATACTGGAGAGAATGAGATGTATGCTCTCTCATGTGAAGTTGCCAAAATCATTTTGGGGTGAAGCGATGAGGATGGAGGTGGACTTGATTAATTTGTCCCCTTCAACTCCTTTTCTTGGTGAAGTTCTTGAAAAAATTTGGAAAGGTAAGGATGTTACTTATGAACAACTGAAAGTGTTTGGTTGTCGTGCATTTGTTCACATTCCAAAAATGAAAGATCCAAACTTGATGACAATGCAATGTATTTTTCTTGGCTATGGGCATAATGAATTTGGATACAGATTATGGGATTCGGTTGACAAGAAAATTGTTAGAAGTCGAGATGTTGTATTTTTTGAAGATCAAACAATTGAAGATTTTGGCACGGTTGAGCAACCACAATCTAATGGGAATGATTTTGTTGACTTAGACTTACCTTCTCCACCTTTGGCACATGATGAAAATATGGAAGATGTTCTTCCACCTCTTGAAGATATTGGAAATGATGAAATTCCTAATGATGTTGAAAATGAAAATAAGAGGGAGCAACAAGTTCAAGAGCAAGCTCAATTGAGAAGGTCTTCAAGAGAGCCAAGACCTTCATCCAAATATCCATCAAGTGACTATGTTATTCTAACGGATCAAGGGGAACCCGAAAGCTATCAAGAAGCCATAAACCATGAAAATAAAGTTGAATGGGTGGAGGCTATGCAAGAGGAAATGAATTCCATCGTTGACAATCACACTTATGATTTGGTTTAACTTCCTCCTGGAAAGAAAGCTTCGAAAAATAAATGGGTGTTTAGGCTGAAAAATGATGGAAAGAATCTTTGGTACAAGGCTAGGCCTGTGGTAAAAGGCTTTGGTCAGAAAAAAGGAATTGACTTTGATGAAATATTCTCACCGGTTGTAAAGGTGTCATCTATTCGGGTTGTTCTTGGCATGGCAGCATACTTGAATTTAGAAGTTGAGCAACTAGATGTGAAAACCACTTTCTTACATGGTGACTTGGAAAATGAAATTTACATGGAACAACCAGAAGGCTTCAAAAAAAAAGGGAAAGAGAATTTAGTGTGCAAATTAAAGAAAAGTTTATATGGGTTGAAGCAAGCACCATGGAGATGGTACAGGAAATTTGACTCTTTCATGATTGATCATGGTTACTCAAAAACCTCTTCGGATGATTGTGTGTTTGTGAAAAAATTTTCAGATGGCACTTATATTATTCTCTTACTCTATGTTGATGATATGATCATTGTAGGACAAGACTTCTCCAAGATTGACAAATTGAAGTTGGAGTTGAGCAAGTCTTTTGCCATGAAAGACTTGGGACCAGCAAAACAAATTCTTGGCATGAGAATTGTTTGTGATTGTGAAAAAGGAAAAATTTAGTTGTCTCAAGAAAGTTACATTGAAAAAGTGCTTGAGAAGTTCAATATGGATAAAGCAAAACCCGTTGGTTGCCCACTTGCTAATCACTTCAAGTTTAGTTCAAAACAAAGTTCTACAAGTAAGAAAGATAAGGAAGAGATGAAGAAAATTCCTTATGCTTCAGCCGTTGGTTCCTTAATGTATGCAATGGTTTGCACAAGACCGGATTTAGCTTATGATGTTGGAGTTGTTATTTGGTTTCTCTCTAATCCAGGAAAGGAATATTGGTTAGTAGTAAAATGGATTCTTCGATACCTTAGAGGCACTTCAAAGGCGTGCTTGTGCTTTGGAAATGGTAAATCTACGCTCCATGGATTCACGGATGCTGACATGGCCGGTGATGTTGATTCTAGAAAATCCACTTCAAGTTGTTTGATGACTTTTGTAGGGGGAGCTGTGGCATGGCAATCTAAATTACAGAAATGTGTTGCTCTATCTGCTACAGAAGCCGAGTTTATTGCCATTACGGAAGCTTGCAAGAATTACTTTGGTTGAAAAGATTCTTAAAAGAGTTGGGCATAGAACAAGAAAGGTATGTTCTTTATTGTGATAGCCAAAGTGCAAGTCATTTGAGTAAGAATTCTATCTTCCATTCAAAGTCAAAACATATTGATGTTAGATATCATTGGATTCAGGATGTGTTGGATAAGAAATTACTGCAGCTTGACAAAATTCACACTAATGATAATGGTTCGGATATGATGACTAAAGCATTGTCAAGAGACAAGCATGTGAAGTGTAGAGTTTTGGCCGGATTGGTGGAGTCATCCCCATAAGTCGAGAGGGGGAGATTTGTTGGGTGTCCCTCCTTGTGGGGCCCTTGGCTTGAAAGCTAAGCCACTCTTTAATATTTGTTGGACTCCCTGTAAAAGCAAAAAGTGGAGCCGTTCTTGAGCTTCCAGCCCAAGCCTCATGCGCAGTTATAACAGCCCCTTCATCTCCTTTTTACTTTTTGGCTCCATTTTTCCAGCAAGTTGCCGTCTCTCCCATTTTTCATTCATTCAGTTTCCACTCGTAAAAAACCTTACCCAGCTCCTAGCACTTGCAGCTACCAGCGCCTGCAGCCAGCACCTGCAGCACGCCCACGCACCAGCGCTAGTCATCTTCTTCATTGCAGCAAGCTACTACTACTTCTTCTTCGTGTGTCTCCAGCTACATATTATTTACAGCATATTGAGATTTCTTTTATTATGGTCTTTTGGTTGGTTCTTTGGAGCTTTGTTCAGAATATTTGGTGAGGCATTTCCATCTTACTACATTTGTTTATACACTCTTGTGTATTTGTAAGGCATATGCCTTTTGTATCCACTTTGTACAACATATTTGGTGATAGTGGATTTGGACCGCCGTGCCCCGTGGACGTACCTCAACATTTGAGGGAACCACGTTAAATTTCTTGTGTCTCAATTTTTTATTATTTGCATTACTCCATTGATTTACTTGTGGGAATTAGTTCATATATAATATTTTCCCAACACCTTCGGCCACACACCAGACAGTCTAGGATCTCCGGCCAGCCTCTAGTATCTCTGGTGACGAACACAACTAGCCCAACAGCAGCAACCCGTAGAGGCACAGCCACTCGCGGTGTCTCCCATCTTTCTTCTACAACCATCTTCATCTTGCTAAGTATCTGGTGAGCTTCCTTGCATCTATACACTACACACACACAAAACACACACTGCACACACACACAACAGACACAGCAAAACACATACAGCACACTGATTACGCGCCGAAACTGCGTAATTGGACGTTTAACCCGGGCTTTACGGTTTATATTTTTAATTAAATGTCCAAATTTATTCAATATTCTAATAAAGTGCCAAAATCATCATTCTTGAACTTTATTACACTATTTATGAAGTTTTGATAATTTTTTGTCGCAAGAAAATACCCGGGAATCAAAATCGATACCTGTTCGTATTTTATGCATAACTTTCCCGTTCGAGCTCTGATTGAGACGATTCAAATTTCTAGAGAAAGATAAAAGGATCATCTACAACTTTTGTGTTTTGAGTTTTGTGAGATACGGGCTTCAGAAGAGCAGAATTTGCAATGAACAGAGAACAAATAAAATGAAAAAAAAAATTAAAAAAATGGATAGTTGATGTGACCCGACCATGCATAGCCGGGTCGGGTTGGCTAATTGGGTAGGGCTTCTTTTTTTCTCTTTTTAAACCTCTCCTTCAGCGCAGCCTCTCCTGTCACGCTGCCTCTGTTTTTCTTCTTCTTCTTCTTCTCCTTCTTCTTCTTCTTCTTCTCTTCTCCTTACTTTTCTTTACTGTTTTTGTCTTCTCTTTTGGTATTTTCTTTTAGCCTTTCTATCTTCCATTATTTCTCTTCTTCTTTTTCCTTCTTCTTCTTCTCCTTTCCCATCTTCTTCCTCCTCTGTTTTCCTGCTAAAACTCCCTCTGCTTTAGCCAAACCCGAGAGCCTTCCCTGCTGTCCCCTACTAGTCCACCATCATCCGAGGCCAGCACCACCAACTGCTGCAGGAATTTCATACGAACACAGTAGCAGCCTTCATCACTGCCAACCCGAGAACCTACAGCCACCGAGAAGCCTTTCAGCAGCAACACCACACAGCAACAGCCCCTGTTCCAGCAGCCTCTCCACGGCCAATTCCTGCAACTCAGCCCCCGTCGAAGGGTATCCAGCTGCTGCATAGCCCACGGCCTGCCATGGCCTTCTATCTCCTCTGCTCTCTCTCTTTCTCTCTAACTCTCTCTTCTTATTTCTTTCTTTTAAGTATGTTAATTGTTATTTTTTTACCAACAGAATTTTATTGGATAACTTAGTTAATTAGTTTTGTTCTCTCCATCTTTCTTCCTCTTACTCTATTTTTTTTATTTGTTATTTAATTAGATGCTCATATTGATATAAGTTAGTTTTTAGTATTTATTTTTTATTGAAGTTATTTCTTTACTCAATTGAAGTTTGGGTTGATTCCAAAATAAAAAAAAAGAATAAAAAAATGTTATTGTTTCGAAGTTTTCCCAAAAATCACGTCTCTTTATTGAAGCTTGATTAGTTTAGGTTTTTATTAAAGTTTGTGTTTTGTTTTGTTTTGTTTTTCTCATGTTTTGTTTTCATTTAAATCATTAATAGTTTAATTTTACTTTAAGGTCTTGCTTCGTGTTAAAGGTCCAATTTTTATTGCGCGCGTGTGCGTATTTGATTGAGTTTCCATTGCATACTCTATTTCTTTGTTTGAAGTTGCCATTTTTAATTAGTGCGTGTTTCGATGTTTCCTTAGGTAGATTAGAGTTTCCATTCTTGCATGTTTTAGTTCCATGTTTTAGGTTTCTAGTTTTTATTAACGCGTGTCAATGTTTCTTTAAGTAGACGTAGGGTTTTTATTCTTGTTTTCTTTTATTTAGTGCATGTTAATTTTAGGGTTTAAATTGTGTGTTATTTAATTTTTCAAAAGTGAAATTGAACAATCTTGAGATCCCAAATCTGAACTGAGTTCAGTACCTTTTTTAATTTCGATTGGAAAGACGTAAAATCTGAGATTAAACGCATTCTCTGAGGAGACGATCTAGCCCTTGGGCTTAATATTACACGACGTAACTCCTATACTTGGGATAGCTTTCGAGCTACTCATTTTTTGAATGAGTCACACACCAAAACACACACCACACACACACACAGCACACACTGCAAAACACACACTGAAAACACAGACTGCACACACACTGCAAACACACACAGCACCCTTGTTAGGAGTTTTCTACACCCACACACACACGCACAACACTGTTGTCTCTGTTCCCTGCACACACAACACACACATGTATGTTTTTTTTTTTTTTTTATTGTACATCCTTGTTTATTATATTCTGAGATACTGAAATGGTTGTTTATTTTTTCTGGCATATATATATATATATATATATATAAATATAGACATATATTTTCTGATTTTGTTTAGATGTTAATATCTAAGGGTAGGTTTCCATGGTTTATGCTTGGGTGTGTGTGATTTTGTGTATGGTTATTCTTAGTGCTATTATATGTGTTTCTCAATATTATGCTCATGTTATATTCATTATAGAATTTCCAGTTTTATTATATATTTATTTTGTAATATTATCAAAATGTGTATAAGTGGGTTCTAATATATAAAGCTTGAGTTTTTATTGTATGTGTGAGTGAACTTTGATATTATTATTGTTAAAGTTTTGTTTGTTCGTTTTTCCCGTATTGTCATGTATTTATTACTATTATAATACGTGTTGATTATTTTGCGTTTAGGGTTTTTGTCTTAATTAAGGTTCATATGTGGGGTTATTATTATTTTGTATATTTAGTGTTTATCTCATATGTAGCATATTATTTTTTAAGGATTGTACATCAATTTTTGATTTGATTTCTTTCCATAATTTCCCATTTTATGGTCATATTGGATATTTACATATTAGTATTAGCTTTAAAGTGTTTCCATAATTTCACAGCTTGCTTACCCTTTGTATAATTACCTGCTAATCTTAGAGTTACTTGATTTAATTTGATGAGTAGATTGTTTCCTTAGTTTTGGTAATTTTGTTTCTATATGTATTGATTGTGTGTTCCCATTAGGTAAGTTGCTATTATATTTAGTATGATAATATATAGAATATTATGGTATTACTATTATACTTATATTAGGTATTATCTATTAATATATTCCTTTTTTTTATTTTTAATATATATGGTATTACCTTTTATGATGTCTTTACTATTTTGATACATATATTGTCTTATAATAATTTGTTACTTATTATCCTATTATTATATATTAAAACCTCCCATACTAGTATTTTCCTATAAAAAATTTAATACAGTTTCAAAATTTGGGAGTGTATTTTCTTAAGTATTTTCTTAATTTTTATCTCTATGATTTTAATGCTAGGGTATGAGCTTTCAGGCTTCACGTACCTTTAGTTCTGAGGGAATATATATAGTACATATATTTTTGTATGATCCACATATTTATTTATTTACTTATTTATTTATTTATATTGCATGTATGTTTGTAAATCTACTAATAGAGGAGTGATATGAAAGACTTTTTAAATTAACTTAGGGATAATTCCAAATTAGTTAGGTACCGTTCGTAAGAACGGGCGCGTAGAAGGTCCTCTTACCTTCCCTTCGCGTAACCGAACTCTCAACCCCAGCTCTGGTAACATAGACCCATTCTACCCCTAACGGGATAGTAATCATGTATTCTAACCACACTAAAAGGTTAGTGGCGACTCCGACTATTCTTGTTTTTCATGAAAATTTAAAACTACATTTTTTATTTCGCCACCTTGGGGCACACGCGCTCCGGGACATCAGGACAGCCTGGCGACTCCGCTAGGGACTTTTGAGAGTCGAGCCAATAATTAATTAGGAATTATCCCAATTTAAATTTATTAAGTCTTTAATTACTCCATTTTTGTAAATAAAATACCCCTATATTTGAATAAAGTAATTTTTTAAAATTATAATACGTTTGACTTAGTGAATATATATATGTTTCCATAGTTGTAGCTTGGAGTTAATAATCATAGATACCTTAATTAATGTTCCCATATATAGAGATACCTTCATTAATGTGAATATTACTTCCTATATAAGTAGATACCCTTTATTAATGTGAATATTACTTTCCATATAGGTAGATACTCTCATTAATGTGAATATTACTTCCCATATAGGTAGATACCCTCATTAATGTGAATATTACTTCCCATATATGTAGATACCCTCATTAATGTAAATATTACTTCCCATATAGGTAGATACCCTCATTAATGTGAATATTACTTCTCATATAGATAGATACCCTTTATTAATGTAAATATTACTTCTCATATAGGTATATATTCTTAATTAATGTGCATATTTAGTTTCCATATTGGTAGATTGTAAACATTTATTCCTCATACAAGTGAATATCCTCACTTCAATGTGAATGTTTGTTACTATTATTATAAATATCCTGGGTTTAAAGTGAACATTTAATATCCCTGGTGTAATGTGAATATTAGTTTCCATGATGGTTCAAGCATATGATTGCCTGTAAATACTCTATTGCTATGATTATTAAATAAGCATGTGATTAATTTTGAAATAGCATTTACATGCATGTGGGGTAACGGGATTAGGTTAAAATTGAATTCACACACTTTCACGCTATATACCCGAGCTTTACCTGCTAAGATTAGATAGGGGTGTAATAGCGTTTGTCCCTTCGTAGCTTAAGCTTGATGGGACCCGCGAACCACCCCGCTCAGTGCGAGTTTTGTCCGAACCCCTATGGGGGAGGATGGAATTTCAAACTAGGGCCCTTTTTGTCAATAAGGATTAGAGCCTACCTACACATATTTGTCCATAGTTTTCCCTTAACTAGGATATAACCATGAAGAAACCCTAAATACGTGTACCTACCCTAGGTCGGGACAGGAGCCACATCTTTCTCCACAAATAGGCTTTTGTACATATGTTTTGAAATACTTTGTATTGTATCATGCATTTTGCATCCATTTTAGACATACATACTACCTAACCAGTATTCTAAAAAAGGCCCAATAATGAGACCACGGCTCATCTTTTCAAAACAAAAAACTTAGCCCAAGCATTTTAAAACATGGGCCGGCCTAACCATTTTCAAATAACTCGGGCCCAATTCTTTAAAAACAAACTTGGGCTCAACCTTTTCCCAAGCAAAAACTCGGCCCAGGCCTGATTTTCAAGAGGGGCCAAACCCAAATTTCAAAAGTGGGCCTCAACCCTATCACCTACAAATCCAGGCCAACATTTTTTAAGCAATCAAAGCCCAATTTCTTTTCAACTAGGGCCTAATCCAATCATAAAATAACTTGAAACCCATATTTTAAAATACTCGAGGTCCAAGTGCATATTAAATTCCAGAAGCCTGCATTAAGCAAATCCAATGGTTTGACTAGCCTGGGTCAACCCCAAACTCAGATCATAATTTGACCCTTCATGGGATCTAAGGTGCATGGACCATCATCAAAGAGAGGAATGGTTGAGGGAGGAATTGAATTGAAATAGTGGTCCATCAATGGTCATCTTAATCTTGAAGTCTTTCATTAGTGAGATTTTTCCTAGAATGCTGGCAAAGTAGTTAGTTAGGTTACATTGCATCCATGCATTCATGCATAATTTCGCACATAGTCATGCACGATAGGTCGCATGCATATTCATATCATTATTTGTATGTACTAGTGCACTAGTTGTATCCATGCATAAACACCCATTGCATAACCTAATCGTGCATTCCATGCTTAATTTCATTACTATGCATGCATAGTCATCTCCAATGAGTCGGTAATCATATCCCAATTTCCTATAAAACCAGTGTGCCAAGGTGGTGAAATCGAGATCTCGTATTCTAAAAGGAGGCGAAACAGAACGGTCTTTGCTCATCCTTTTACCAATGAGTCGGTAATCATATCCCAATTTCCTATAAAACCAGTGTGCCAAGGTGGTGAAATCTAGATCTGGTATTCTAAAAGCAGGCGAAACAAAACGGTCTCTGCTCATCCTTTTAAGTTCTTGACGAAGGGTCAGACTCATATGGAAGGATCTAGAAGGTCAAATGAGCTCTCCCACACCAAATCCTGAAGATGTCCATCAAGATGTGCGAAAGATTAAGAATCAAATGGAGGAGGTAGCCCCCTTGTGGAGCTAAACTACACGATATCCAAAGCAGGCAGTTGAAAACAAGCCTTTGTTCCAACCATGGTTGATGGAGTTGTTAGCTGGTTTAGGCTTAAGCCTACACACATTTGTCCTATCAACTCAGGACCTGAAACCTCAACTGAAGAGAGATGTCCAAGTTCCGCCCTTCATCAATCCTAATATTCAAGAAGGGGAAATAGCTAAAAAAATGGGCAAAGAGCAGATACCTAGTGAAGAAATGAATCATAAGAATGAAGTCTGGGAAGAATAGCTGCAAGCTATGCAAAAAGCAAACATGTCTAGTTCATAAGATGCTTTCAATCCTTGTCTAATGTCGAATTTGATCTTAACCCCAAAGCTCAAAGTCCCAAAGTTTGAGAAGTTTAGTGGGTCTGAGTGTCCACTAGCTCACTTGGGGATGTATTTACAGAAGATGGCTGCATATTGTGATGATGATGATCTGCTCATCCATTGTTTCCAAAGTAGTTTAACAAAGGAAGCTCTAGAATGGTGTCGTCGAGTAAAAATACATATATGGAGGGATCTAGCTCATGCTTTTATAACTCAATATCGCCAGGAGGCAGTTCTAATCTCAAAGAGTAAGGAGGAGAAGACGAGCAATCGCTCTTATCAAAAGAGGGAGATGACAACCAAGAGCCGCCCTATGTTAGGAAAAGGGAAAGTAGTTTACCCATATCCACGTGTTGCTTGTTTCCCTAAAAGCACCCCCTAGAATAGTCCCAATCGGGCAGTTATCCAAGAGCAAATTGAAGATGCAATCAATATAGGGAAAGCAAAGTACTCGAAGTTAGAATGAAGCCTTATTAAATGGGTTGATAGAAAGAAAAGTAAGAAAGCCCAAATGACACAAAAGCAATGTTGTCAAACAGTTCCGCACATCGAATCTAAAAATAGCCTCATTTTTAAATACCATGATGAGCAGACTGTACATGCAAGCACAAGGCCTTTGGTCATGCCCACCTATATTCAAACACAAGATAAAGGTGTCTAGAGGAAAGTTAGAAAGATAGACCGTATCCCGATGACCTACGTAGAATTATTTGCACAGTTGGTTGAAAGACATCTAGTTGCGCCTACACCCGGAGCGTTGGTACAGTTCCTTTACCCAAGGTAGTACAACCCAAATGCTCGTTGTGAGTATCACGCTAAGGCAATAGGCCATTCAATTAAGAAATATTAGGCCTTTAAGCATAAAGTGCAATCATTGAGAGAGGTCAGTTGTTTAACCTTCGACATCAAGCAACCGGGAGTTCGAGGGAATCCTTTGCCCAAACACGACGAAGGAAGTGGTTGACATATCTAGGAGGTTCCTAAATCAATGGTTTCAGTCATTATCCATAGAGGCTAAAGTGCTAGAGTAGCGAGCTTTTGACTATCTAATCCTTTTCATTTGATGTTCTTTTGTTTTCCCCATTATTTTTTGCCTTTTGTAATCCGTGGATGCCTGTGTCTGAGAAGATTTCCTATCTTTAATAAAATGAATTATGCATTTCGTTATCTCACTTGCATCATGAGTCCAGTTGCCAAATTTTGTTTGCTTATCTTTCATACGGGAATAGGGAAAGTAATATTGCCAGTATTCACAAGCCGGAAAAAGCTGTTAATTTTTGAAAATTTAACCCAAGAGGCGAAAGTAGAAACAATCATCAAATTCAAATGTTATGAAGAAGTACGGCTGCGTTGTTTTGATAATTTCTTGTTAATTCATCACTCATGTTTTGATCAAATGATGGATGGCCCTCTTTGGCAGACCAGTTATCTCTAAAAGAACCCAAACAAAGATTTACCATTTGTTAACCAAGTTGGGCCTGAATGTTAAACCAGTTTTTTTCTTAAGAGTCAGTTCATCAAATATTCAACCTAGATTTGGGTCTTATAGTGTTTGACAAGTCAATCGAGGCAATGACCACTACCAAAATGATGGCAGACCATTTTCTACTACCCAAATGAAAGTCAAAGAAGAAATCCTTTGCAAACCCTTTTGAGCATGAAAAATTCATTTCTTGATTAACCCATCAAAGGATCACACCCCACACTGATGCAATTTTAAAAAGATTAGTCCCAAATGAAGTTCAAATGAAAATGAGGTTAAGATTCCTTTATAAAAGGAAAAGTGAAAGTTGCAGTAAAAGAAGGAAAAGAAGATGGAAAATGAAAGGAAAAAAAAAAGAAAGAGAAAGAAAAAAGAAAATAAGGGACTTACTACATATGTGATCTTTGACCAAATTACCCTCGATGAAATTGATGATTTTGCGCCTTATTTAACTCTTTTCTTCTTTAACCCATACCCCTGGCCTACCTTATTGTCCAAATGAAAGTCCTGACCAGATTGGTATACATTGTTGTCTCTAATGATTTGTCAGACTCAATACTGATTCTGAACTACGGAATGACCTGATCCTGAAAAGGTACGTAGGCAGCTTCTTTAAATAACAAGTTCGGTCAACATCTTGCAAAGCGCCTCAACTCGAACTGGGGGTATAAAACATCATTTGGAGTGGTATCTTTGAGTCTTAGTTTCCCTTTTATTCTGAAAGCCTACATCCCTAAGCCTACGTTTTATGCCGAATCTTAAAGGCGATCTTGAGATCAAAGCATGGGTTGATAAAATTGGGGCAGTTAAAGAGAAAGATAGTCGTCTAGTTTGAGAAATCAACGTTATATGACTTTTGAATACTAGTATGAATTTTCACCTATGATAGCATTGAAACATGATAAAACATTTTATTTTGTGCGGATGGCCTTTTAATTTAGCAAGTTGATGTCATAGTTGCATAATCGTTCCTCGTTCCAAAAAAAACAAAAAACAAAAAAAATAATAAAAAAATAATAAAAAAATAAAAGAAAAGGAAAAAAGGAACCCTTCTTACTTTTAAGAGCATTAAAAGAGGATGGATAGTTAAAGAGTTTCAAAATCCCTAGTGGTTTCTACGAAAAAGATACATATGGAGAAATAGCAGCCTAATTGGGGCAAATGTTATGTCAGGTTTCAAAGATCTTCTTATTCAAAAAGAATCCAACAATAAAGTCAAGATCAGTGGTAGATGAATTTAACTGGAGCAAATTTCGAGTTGAGTTTCAATAGGTATCATTCAAGCGCCTTCTTATCAGATTAGAATATGAAATCAGGGTCAAGATCAATCGTAGGTCCATTCAACTGGGGCAGGTTTTGTGATTTTCATTTGAGCCGAGTCAATCACTTCCATGACTGGATGAATTAAGTAGATTAAGCCAAGATCAGTTACAGACCCAGTCAAATGCGGTGAGTTTCATGTAGAGATCAAAGATGAGGTCATTGATCATAAGCGCGTTGGGAGAACAGATTCATGCATTGTCATGCATTACCCAAATTTCACGTATTCCCATGCATTTCATGTATTACCTAAATTTCATACATTCCCATGCATTCCATGCATTGCCATACACCTCAGGCATTGCCATGTATTTCATGCATCACCTAAATTTCATGCATTACCATGCATCTCATGCATTTTATGCATTACCTACATTTCATACATTGTTATGCATTACTCTATATAACATGCATTGTCCAAATTTCATGAATTGCCTAAATTTCATGCATTGCCATGCATTCATGCATTACCTACATTGTCATACATTACTCTATATAACATGCATTGTCCAAATTTCATGAATTGCCTAAATTTCATGCATTGCCTGCGTTTCAAGCATTACCTAAATTTCCTATATTTTCATGCATTCCATGCATCTTATGCATTGCCATGCATTTCATGCATTACCTACATTACCTACATTTCATACATTGTCATGCATTACTCTATATGATATGCATTGTCCAAATTTCATAAATTGCCTAAGTTTCATGCATTGTCATGCATTTCATGTATTACCTAATTACATGCATTACCTACATTTCATACATTGTCATGCATGTATTGCCATGCATTTCATGCATTACCTATATTTCATGCATTTCATGTGTTACCTTACATTTCACGCATTGTCATACATTTCGCACATTTCAGGCATCATTATGCATTTTATGCATTGCACAAGAAAAAAAAATGAAAAAATCACAAGTTAGCAGCATGCATATCAATAGAAACATATTACTACGTTCTAGAATCATAAGTTATCAACATGCATACCTATAGCAGCATATCATTGCATTCTAGCATCACAAGCAGCAATAGAGCACCCTTCACACTCGTCTTGAGCTTTCGAATGATTATTTGACATCCTTGATTGAGAGATTCCTATTATGCTTAATTCTGAGCTGAGGTAGCTGACCCCAAGCACACATTGATTTACTTGGAAACTGGGGCAAGTTGACCCCAGACACACATTGATTTATTTTGAAACTAGGGCAATAGATCCCAAAGACAAAGGAATTCATTCATTAACATTCGGACCTTACCCCAAGTGCATTTTCCAAATAGAGTAACCATTTCCAAACTTTACTTTCACACCTTGTTACTAGTTGAGGTGGCTCGGATCATCGTATCCGCTACGACTCAGATTCTTACATTCAAAGCAAGTCATCATTGTGTCCCATGGCTAGATCATCGTATCCTTGCGGCTCGGATTCTTACATTTGAAGTAAGCCATCATTGTGTTCAATGGCTGGATCATCGTATCCCTACGGCTCGAATTCTTACATTCGAAGCAAGCCATCATTGTTTCCCATGGCTGGATCATCGTATCCCTAAGGCTCAGATTCTTACATTCGAAGCAAGCCATCATTGTGTCCCATGGCTGGATCATCGTATCCCTATGGTTCGAATTCTTACATTCGAAGCAAGCCATCATTGTGTCCCATGGCTGGATCATCTTATCCCTACGGCTCGGATTCTTACATTCGAAACAAGCCATCATTGTGTCCCATGGCTGGATCATCGTATCCCTACGGTTTAGATTCTTACATTCGAAGTAAGCCATCATTGTGTCCCATGGATGGATCATTGTATCCCTACGATTTGGATTCTTACATTCGAAGCAAGTCATCATTGTGTCTCATGGCTGGATCATCGTATCCCTATGGCTCAAATTCTTACAATCGAAGCAAGCCATCATTATGTCCTATGGCTGGATCATCATATCCCTACGGCTCAGATTCTTACATTCGAAGCAAGCCATCATTGTGTTCCTGGGTTGGATCATCGTATCCCTACGGCTTAGATTCTTACATTTGAAGCAAGCCATTATTGTGTCTTATGGCTGGATCATCGTAACCCTACAGCTCGGATTCCTACATTCGAAGAAAGCTATCGTTATGTCCCATGGCTAGATCATCGTATCCCTACGGCTCGGATTCCTACATTTGAAGCAAGCCATCATTGTGTCCCATGGCAGAATCATCGTATCCCCACAGCTCGGATTCCTAAGCAAGCCATCATTGTTTCTCATGGGTAGATCATTGTATCCCTACGGCTCGGATTCTAATCGAAGCAACATCATTGTTTCCCTGGTGGATCACGTATACTAAGGATCGGATTCCTACATTCAAAGCAAGCCCATAATGGTCCATAGCAGATATAATATCCCTATGGCTCAGATTCTTACATTAGAAAGCGAAGCCATCATTGTGTTTTTTTTCCCCATGGTTGGTCAATCGTATCCCTACGGCTTGGATTTCGCATTCGAAAGCAAGGTCCTCATTGTGGTCCCATGGAAGGATCATTGATCCCTACGGTGTCGGATGCTACATTCAAAAACAAGTCATCTTGGTCCCATGGTGTTAACATTGTTTCCTGTTTAAAAAATGATTATTTATGTTCTATAACCACTAACTCAGGCTTCCCAGATACATATTTGATACTAATTCTGCCATCCTTAGTGAGAGGTTAATCTCACACCCCAATCATTATCATAACACTCATTTATTTGCTATGTCCATGAGGAAGTAGTAGGACAAAAGATCCCATCACTCATAAGTGCCATTGTGAAGCGTAGGTGGGACTAGATAGTGAGATTTAGAATAAATGTTAAATTTTTTATTCTAGTTTAACTCAAAATTCCTAAGGATGTATTAAATTGATTTTGTATATATTTTTGATATTTTATTTATGTTTTGAAGAGTTCAAAACTCCATTTTGATACTAGGATGGTTTTACTGTGATATTGGAATTTTTATTGTAATCAAGGATGATTTTTAGTACTCTGGTGATTGCTATGGAGACATTTCGCTGTGTATTTATGAGGTATCAGAGATTTTATTTAGAATAACACCCCGAACTCCACTTGGCAGGTTTGGGGCATTACAAAGAAGATCGAGAGAGATTGAATAGCTAAAGAAACCTTAAGGTTTCTGGGAGTTCGAGCACAGAGGAGGAAGAACACAAAACCCTGAGGTTTCATGCACTGATTCACAGAGGGATGATGGTGAGAGATGAGAAGAAGATCTGAGGAGATTAGGGTTTCTAAGGTGAGTTGCAGAGAAAAGGTGGAGAGACAGGGGAGAGAGAGAGAGAGAGAGAGAGAGAGAGAGAGAGAGAGAGAGAGAGAGAGAGAGAGAGAGAGAGAGTTTTCGGAGAGTGGTCGAAAAATAATAAAAAAGAAAAGTCTGGGTTTAAATATGTTTCACCACGGGGTTGCAGGATTCACACACGTGGCACATCCTTATTCAGTCAATTGAAAGGTATACGTGGCTTCACAATCATCGTCCATCGTGGGTTTCTTGCCAACGCTTCAGATTGAAGCCATGTAAGTGATCCATGTTGCCTGCTCATCACCATACGATTGAAGACCCCATACACGGCCACACTCCAGCTATGTTAGCAATTCATGTGTGCCTCATCTTCGACCGTTGGATCTCCACCCCCAAGCAACAACAATCACGCCATGCAAAGGCATCCCTTCGATGCTCGTGGCATCCACCCACTGTTTGATGCGTGATGTCATCTCCACCTTTCATCAGAATTGTCCATGTGGAGCTTTCTTAGCCGTCTGATCACCACTCCCTATCAACGCCCTTGACCAAGCCATGTCAGCAATCCAAGACTATCCATCCTCCATTATTCGATCCCTTCGTGTCAGACAACCATCATGAACTCCTCAAATTTTGTTCACCAAACGACACGTGGATCTCCTGTTCCCCACACATGCAGAGGAAGATGTGTTTTTCCCAGTGTTGTTCGATCCTCACTGATCAATGGATGCTCAGGATCGTGCCACCACATCGATCCCCACTCGCTTGCTCCATTTGCTTGATGACTGCCACGTGTCATGGCCTTGACCCGGCCTAAAAGAAGTTCACCCTCCATTGACCAGTTCTTTTCCAAATTGGTTTGGGTCCACAAACTTGGTCCTGGACCGGTTCATGTTTTTTTTCTTCTGTATTTTATTATTTTTAACTATTTAAAATTTCACAAAAAAATTCATAAAATTCACAAAAATTCTTAAAAATCACAAAAATTCAGAAAATTCATGAGAAAATTCTAAAAATATTTTTGACTTGATTTTCACTATTTTATTTAATTGTATTTTTATTATTTCAAAATTTGGGGAAAATGTAAAAATTTGCTATAAAAATTTAGAAAAATTATAAAAAAATACGAAAATATTTTGGAGGTTGGAAATTCATCTTTGGCAACTTTTCATTTCAAAAGAAACCTCCCAAAATAATATTTTCCTTACTTAGAAAAATCCTACAAATTTCAATAGACCTGAGAGCTATCTTTGTAAAATACTCTCTCATTTTCCTTTCTCGATCATTGTAAAAATGCGCATGGGCTCTTTGGAGTATTGTATTACCTTAATTCTGAGAGAATACTTATATAGTATTTATTTTGTGCATTTCTTCATTATTTTTGAAAGGAGTAATTTTGAAAGCTTATTAAATTTAATTTTTGGGATAATTTTCGATTAATTACGTACCGTTTGTAAGAACGGGCGTGTAGGGGGTGCTTATACCTTCCCCTCGCATAATCAAACTCTTGATCACAGCTCCGGTAACGCGAATCGATTCTACACTTAATTGGGTAGCAATCAAGTGTTCTAACCGCACTCCAAAAGGTTAGTGGCGACTCCATTATACCTTTTTTTCCACGAAAAATACTTTTTAAAACCACCCTTGTCCAGTTCGCACCCAGAACTTCACGACAGCATGGTGACTCCACTAGGGACTTTTGAGAGTCGAGCCAATGATTAATTTTCAATTATCCCTAAATTCAAATTTTACAAATATTTTGATTACTCCCTTTCATTTTGCAAATATTGTTATACAAATTGACTATGTTTGAATACTTTGTTGTTTGTGAATACCTCATTTTCATGTAACGCATGTGACTAATTGTGAATACTTTGTTTCTGTTTTTGTTTGAATAAGCATATATTTAATTGTGAGCATTGTGTTCAAATAAGCATGTAGATGAATGTGGGGTAAGGGGATTAGACTAAATTGATGAGCGCACACACCTTCACAGCTTTCTACCCGGGCTTTACCCTTTAGGAATAGAAAGGAATACAGTACTCTTAGCCCTCATGAGACATGGTATAATGACCCCCAAAATCTCTACCATTTTTTAATATATATATATATATATATATATATATATATATACTATTACTTTGATACCTGTGATACTGTTCACTATAACGTCTTGGACCCAAAGTGGTATTGAGGATAGCTGTTATAAAACATGCCACCTATGCAGCGGAAAACATAAAGATACATTAACCTTATTTACAATACCATAGTTTCAGTAATTCTCAAAATATATATATACATCTTCCAAAACCAAACACAGTGCCCTAGGGGCATACCCAAAAATACAACTCCCAACTCAAAAACTTACCCCGCAGCTAGGACAATACAAAAGTCCCCTCTATCTTGGAGCATGCTCCACATGCCTATCTTGATCACCTGAAATGTTTGGAGTTTTGGGGTGAGATACCTCTTAGTAAGACAGAATAAATTATAGTGTGTGGCAAATGAGTTTACTTGAATAACATAATTATTAATTCAACTGTAACTATGATAACACTTATGTGTAAAACATATCATAACTCACACCTATGCCTTTTAAAATAAACTTTCTATTGAACATACTTTTAATTGTAATAGATAGACCTTGTTCTCTGTAAAAAATTATATACTTTTATCTATTTAACTATGAAAGCTTCCCCGGATGGATAACTGTATGCATGAATTAACCTCGCATGCTCAAGTTGTGCGGCCTGTGGACGGGACTTAACTTTGGCTGGCCTACAAGGTTAAGTCAAAATATAAACCTCTAAGCACAATTGGCCCCCTCAACCCGGTCCTGCTAGGGAGCTCCACATCTCTCCTCTAGGCACAAATGACTATTCCACACTCTATCTAAGATGTGTGGTTGCACTTTATACTATGTTAGCTACGGTACCGTGCTCTGTAATCTGTGTTGGTCCATTAGGAATTTGATACTATATAATACTATGTCTGTATATTACTATTTTACCATGATTCTATAATAAACTATAATACCATGATTCTATATAAATTGTATATCATAGCTCTATAATAACTGTATATCATGGCTCTATAAAAGCTGTATATAATCATGGTTATGTAAAAGCTGTAAAAATTCATGTATTAAATCTAAGTACTATATTTGCTATTTCTCATGCCACATGATTTAAATGAAACTCTTATACTATAATCTGTACAGGAAAAACTGTATTTTTTTGCTATATATATATATATATATATATATATAATTTGTAAAACTTTCCTATAACCCAAATTTTTGAATTTTTACAAACATATAATAGATGTAAAATTCAAATCCTATTAACACATGTTATACTTTAATTGATAAAATTCCAAAAAATTAACTAGCGTAATTTATTCCCTTTGCTTGATTATCGAGAAGCTTCCTAAAATACTATACTCACACTCGCGACGTTCAAACTCAAAAACCCTGAAATCATACATTCGCTAGAATAATATCGCATTTACATTTTTTTCCCAAGTCCACATACTTTATTTAATCAATGAAACATCAAATAATTAACTATTTATTACTCTTACCTCATTTCCTAAGGAAACACCCGCAAGAACCCTAAACCCGTGCCTACGGCGTTCACACCAAAACCCTGTACTCCACAAATCCCAATTTATCATTTCACCCTAGAATTATGTTCATATTCACATTCCTATACCTATGCACCCATTAAACTAATTAAAACACGAATCAACATCATAAACAACTTCCTCATCTTAATTTGGGATGGTTCCTGGGATCCTCAGAACATAATTCTGCTATGGTCAAAATGATGAGGATTGCTACTAGGCCTTAGATACGAAGTCTAATCATTGATTGGGTGAGTCTAGAGTGAGAAAATGAAGAGAGAGAGAGAGAGAGAGAGAGAGAGAGAGAGAGAGAGAGAGAGAGATTCGCAACTGGTGAGAGAGAGTGAGGGTTTTTAAATTTTTACAAAAAAAAAAAAAATGACCATGCAACCTTAAATAGCATTCTGTACCTAAAAAAAACCATCGATGGTTTTCTTAGGCTCCTAGAAAATCGTCGCCAATTTTATCTTTAACCTTACCCAGTTTTCACTATTACCCTTTTACTTGGCTACAGTAAAACTATATAATCATCAATGGTTTTCTTAACACTTTAGAAAAATGTTGCCGGTTTTCTCCTCACCAAGCCATTTTCCTCTTTTTCTTCTACTTTACTTATCATTTCTATTTTTCAAATCTCTACACATGGTCCTTGGGGGTGCGCGAACCACCCTATTCAATTTGAACTTTGTTTGAGCCCTATGGGTGAGGACAGAGCTCAGATTGGGAGCCTGTTGTCAATAAGGATTAGAGCCTAACCATACATGATTAACCAAGATCCCTTGCCTAGGGTAGAACCTTGAAGAATCCTATGAAATAGATGGATCCACCTGGGGTTGGGACAGAAGCCACATCCTTCTCCACATGTTAATCTGTCTGTTGTACATATGTTTGGCAAATACTTTGTGTTGTGTTGTACGTTCTGAATCAACTTAGGCATCCATATCACTTAGCCAATGCTTCGAAAAAAGCCAATTCATTAATGAAAAAGTTAAATTTTATCTCCCAAAGTACCCACCAAAGGAGAAAATGGATCATTACCAAGATCATTAATAGATAAGGGTTTTCTTGGAACTTTGGCCAAATGATTATTTAGGTTGCATTACATACATAATCCATGCATGAGATTTCATCTTAGATGGGCCAAGTAATCACATCCCCATTTTATGTAAAAGCAGGCAGAATCAAAATTCAGAATTCCAACATTGAGCCCACCTCTACCCACCCTTACAACACCAGAAGTAAAGCAGGGATCATGTGGAAATAGTTAGAAAGTCGAGTAAGACCTCTTGAGCAAAGTCAGGAGAATATCCATCAAGACATTTGGAAGATTAAAGATCAGGCTGTCAAATTGTTGGAGATAAGTACCCTTTCAAGCGATGCAATCTCCAAAACATGCAGTTGAAAGCAATCCATTGCTTCCACCTTGATCTACACTTGTTAGTGAGTATCTTTCATCACCCTTGGTGTAGTTGTTGGCTATCTTGGGCCTGAGCTTGCACGCATTTGTCCTGACAACTAAGGACTTAGGTTTCCAACTGAAGAAGAATGTCCAAGCACTGCCAGAAGGGAAAGTGGTTGAAGAAGCAAGTAAAAAACAAACCCACATTTCAGAAAAGAATTGCGAAAATAAAATTGAGAAAGAGCAGTTGCAAGCTTTGGAGGGAACAAATATGTTTGATTCAGGGGACGCTTTAATCCCGGTTTAGTGTCGAATTTGATTCTATCTCTGAAGTTCGAAATACCAAATTTTAAGTAATTTAGTGGGTCTAAATGTCCACTAGCTCATTTAGGAATGTATTTCCAGAAGATGGCTGCACATTCCAACAATGATGATTTACTCATTCACTGTTTTCAAAATAGTTTGACAAAGGAAGCTCTAGGATGATGTAGTCAAGTAAAGATTCACACATAGAGGGATTTAGCTCGTGCTTCTATTGATCAGTACAACCATGATACATCTTTAACTTCAAAGAGTTTGGAGGAAGAGACAAACATGTACTCTCATTAAAGGAGTCGCACAGGGTCACCCCTCGGTTAAAAATAGAAAAAGCAGTTAATCCATGTGACAACCCTCTTGAAAATCCTCATGTTGACCATGTTTTCAGAAGTACCCTTCCAAATGGTCCCGATTGGGTAGTCACCAAAAAGCAAATTGATGGGACAATCAATGTTGGGAAAGCGAAGTGTGCAAAATTGGAGCTAAGCCTTTCCGATATGGCCGATAAAAAGAAAAACAAGGAAGCTCAAATGGTTCAGGGGCCTTATCATCTGGGAGGCAAGATTCTGGGGCCTAGGAAAAATTTTATTTTTGGACCCACCATTAATCAAATAGCACATGCAGGCATAAGGCCTCAAATAGTTCCTCCCGGGCCTATGCCCACTCAGCCGACTAACCAAACACAAGAAAGGGGCCTCCAGAGGAATATAAAAAAAATAGACCTTATTCCAATGACATATTCGAACTTATTCTCTCAATTGACAGAAAGAAACATGGTTTCAACCATTCCAGTAACTCTTGTCATACCCATTTTCCCGTATCGGTAAGAACCAGATGCCTGGTGCGCATATCACACCAATTCCTCAGGGCATACCATTAAGCACTTCTGGGCGTTCAAATATAAAGTAAAAATACTAAGGGATGCGGGTTGGTTGGACTACGATGACAAGCTGTTAATTTAGGAGTAATCCCAAGAGGGGGGTGAAACGGGTATTTTTAAAATCTAGGTCACTTAAGTCCTAATTTTGAAAACTTACAACCATACACGTACAACCTAGATGACAAGAAATTTAGTATTTTTCAACTTATCAATTTAATGTGTGACTTAATTAAGAAAACCGATTTACCCAATTACTTAACATACATAACAAATAGATAAATAAGTGTAGGCGGAAATTAATAGAGTTAAGGCAAATAGGGATGCAAACACCAGATTTTTACGAGGTTCCTCCTACCCCGGCCTATGTCCTCGCATTGAGCAAAATGCTCAAGGATTCCACTAAACCCACTCCTTTAACTGGTACAGAGCTTCCCATTACAGTTTGCTTCTTACAAGAAGCGTAGCTTCCTTTTCACCCTGGTTCACAACTCAAACCGTCAATACAATAATATGATTACAATTCTTTGCAAACTCAAATGCTCCTGAACAAGCTAATGAGTACAATAAATTTTTAAAATGCACTCATAGGATATAATATGAAGTTCAATGAGTGTATGAGATGTTTTCAATAATGTTCTTGCAATGACCAATATATGACCTTCGTGTGAAATGAATTAATGATAGGCTTGCTCCAAATATGGCTACTCATATTTCTAAGTGAAGATTGTGTAGCTACTCCACATGATGGTTCACCTATGATTTGATCAATGGGGTGATTCCTAACATATTTCCATTCCCTAGGTAGCTCGTTAACCTCTCTTTCTACTTGATTATCTTTAGAAGATGTTTCCTTAGCTTCATTGTTCTTATCTGAATTATTTTCAATGGATAGTTTTTCTAATCCCTTACTTATCTCAATTTCATCCTCATCAGGATTTTTGGAGAAGCGGTTGGACTCATCAAACACTACATGGATGGATTTAATTACAGCTAACGTTTTTTTGTTATACACCCTGTAGGCTTTACTATCTAATGAATAACTTAGAAAGATGCCCTCATTTGATTTGGTATCAAATTTTCCTAGGTGTTCATTATCTCTAAGAATAAAACATTTGCAGCTAAAGACATGAAAAATACTTAGGTAATTTATGTTCGTTAAGCATAGTTCTAGCCATTTTTTGTAAAGATCTACTCTTTTGCTCAACTACCCCATTTTCTTGTGGAGTCCTAGGTGCTGAGAAGTTATGAGGTATACCCTCTATGTCGTAGTAGTTCTCTATACCCTCATTTTTAAATTATGTTCCCCTATCACTTCTAATGTATGTTACTTTGTATCCCTTTTCATTTTGGATTTTTTTGCACAGTCTAGTAAATTGTTCACAAGTTTCATCTTTATGTATAAAAAATAGTACCCATGTGAATTTAGAATAGTCATCAACAATAACGAAAGCATGTAATTTACCACCTAAACTTTGAGTTGGACTAGGACCAAATAAATCCAAGTGCAACATTTGAAGTGGCCTAGTCGTGGAGATAGCTTTCTTCTTCTTAAAACTAGGTTTTATTTGTTTTCCTAATTGACATGCATCACATATTTTATCTTTCGCAAATTTTGTCTTAGGTAATCCCTTAACTAATTCTCCTTTAGCTAGTTTGGATAATAAGTCCATGTTTGCATGTCCTAATCTCCTATGCCAAAGCCAACTAGCCTCATTTATAACAAAAAAGCAAGTTACATGTTGAGAAGCAAGATTATCAAAGCTAGTGGTGTAGAAATTTTCATGATAATCAGCAGTAAACAATATTTTGTTTTTAGATTTATTCTCTACAGTGCATTTGCCATGTTCAAATGAAACATTATAACCTTTATCAGACAATTGACTTATACTTAATAGGTTATGTTTAAAACCATCTACTAATAACCCATTATCAATCACAAGGGAAGGTTCCTTACCAACTCAAATGGTTCTACCTTTTTCATTTTCGCCGAAGGTGACAAATCCTCCATCCTTAAGTGTGATGGATACAAATTTTGCTTTATCCCCGGTCATATGTCGAGAACATCCACTATCCATATGCCATCTATCCTTTAAAAAGGATGATCTCAAGCACACTTGCAATGGATATTCAATTGACTAATTTTGGTACTCATATTTTCTTGGGTCCATGGGGGTTAGTGCTAGACTCTTCTTTGACTTTCCATACTTTCTTAATTTTATCATCTTTGTACTTAAAAGGACAGTAAAATTTTATGTGACCTAGCCTCTTACATTTAAAACATGCAGTATATCTATAAGAATCTTTTGTTGGAACATAAGATTTTGATTCTCTCACAAAGTATCACATGAAAAGATGTTTCTTTTTGAGCTTTTCTTTTCTATTAAAACCAAGACCTTTCTTATCTAGGGAATTTCTTTGAGCTCCAAGAAGTCTTTCAAAATTATTTTGACCCTCTGTGAATTTATAAATAATTTTAGATTTATCTTCCAAATTTCTTTCTAACTCCTCAATTTTCAAATCCTTGTCTTTTATTAAAGATGCATGAGAATCATTTTGTCTTTCCAACAACTTTGAAAATTCCTTTAATTTTAATTTCAAATCAGAATTTTTCTTAATCATTTTCTCAAGCATTTTAAGAGTATACAGATATTCCTGTTGCAATTTATCATATGAGATCATGCTATCATCATTATCAAAATCACTAGAATAATATGATAAAGTTGAACAAAAAGATTGTACCTCACGGTCTTCATAAGCCATCAGACACAGATTTGCAATCTAGTCATTGCTAGATTCAGATTTTGAACTGTTGTTGCTGTGAGTGTCCCAACCGACCTTTAATTCCTCCTTCTTTTTGAACGCCTTATTCAACTAGGAACAATCCAACTTTATATGCCTAACTTTTCCGCAATTATAGCACGTAGAAGGATCATCCTTTTCTTTCCTTGTGCTTGACTCTCCCTTTTCTGTTTTTAATTTCCGAAATTTTTTGGTGTAGGAACTTTCCAAACTTCTTAGTTAGAAGAGTCATACTATCTTCTGATTCTGAACGACTTTCTTCAATGTAATTTCTTAAGGATGCTTTGAGGGCTGTTACTTTCTTAGTTTTATCCTACTCACTCAGTCTTTCATTTATTATCAGCTCATATGTGATAAGTGACCTGATAAACTCATCTAGTGTCATTGCTTTTAGGTTCCTTCCTTCTGCTATGGCTGTAGCTTTTGCCTCCCAGACTGGTGGTAATCCCCTAAGAATTTTCCTGATCATTTCATAAGTGGGGTAAGTTTTACCATAAGCATGCAATGAATTCGTGATGTGAGTGAACATGGTATACATGGATTGGATTGATTCACTAGAAGACATTTTAAAAGCTTTGTATTCACTTGTTAGCATATCTATTGTACTATCTTTTACATCTTTAGTGCCTTTATATGTGACTTCAAATTTATTCCATATTTCCTTAGTAGTTGTACATGTCATGACCCTATTAAATTCATTTACGTCTAAAGCGCAATATAAAAGATTCATTGCAGTAGCATTCATTTGAAGAGCTTTCATGTCCTCATCTGTGTATTCATCTTCAGTCTTAGGTATATTTTCTTTCTCTACAATTTTCATAGGAATATGATTTCTTCTAGAAAAAACTTTCCATACTTTCCAATCAACATTTTGAAGAAAGATTCTTATTCTTTGTTTCACATATGTGTAGTTAACACCAAAAAATATGGGTGGTTGTGTGGATGAGTGTCCCCCAACGAATGGGGTTACACCGATGTGTGCCATTGTTATCAATTCAGTATTTCTCAACTTATCAATTTAATGTGTAACTTAATTAAGAAAATTGAATTACCTAATTACTTAACATATATAACAAACAGATAAATAAGTGTAGGAAGAAATTAAAAGAGTTAAGGGAAATAGAGATGAAAACACAGGATTTTTGCGAGGTTCGGCCCACCCCGGCCTACGTCCTTGTAGGATTCCACTAAACCTGCTCCTTTAACTAGGACGAAGCATCCCATTACAGTCTGCTGCTTACAAGAAGTGTAGCTTCCTCCTTACCCCGATTCACAACTCGAACCATCAATACAATAATATGATTACAATTCTCTGCAAACTCAAATGCTCCTCAACAAGCTAATAAGTAAAATAAATTTCTAAAACACACTCACAGGATATAATATGAAGCTCAATCGGTGTATGAGATGTTTTAAATAATGTTTTTGCAATAACCAATATATGACCATCGTGTGAAATGTATATATGATAGGCTTGCTCTAAATATATTATCTTTGTATATAAAAGTCTATATGATAAGCTTGCTCCAAAGATCTAAACTTTATTAAAAAATTTCTCCACAAAAATATATCAAAATTATGTATTTTGGAGATTTTAGTATTTTGCTCTCAAATAATTTTTGCAATGATAAAATAAGATGAAATCTATGAATAAATTATAAACGTGAACGCTTTCAAAGATTTGAGCTTTAGCGACAACTTTTTCCCAAATAAAATTTTCAAGTAATAGATAGATGAAGAACAAAGATTTTTCTTCTCAATCAAAATATTAGATATAAGAATATAAGAGATGAAAAACCTTTATAATATAGATTGAATATACAAAGAAACAACTTATTAATCAAACCTCAATAACCAAAGATTGCTTGCAAGATGTGTATATGAATTCCCTTTGAAAAATTGAGATGATTTGCCCAAAGATGTCTGAATACTATAGATTATTGGCAAAGTCTTTTTAATGGAGGCACACTAAGCTCAAGATATGAAGATTAGTCTCTCTAATGTGTTTCTTTTTGTGTTTCTAGGGTTTAGGGTTGTTTAAATAAATGTTCTTGGCATTAGATCAAGTTTTGGCTATTGGATCATTTAATTAAAATTTAATCCATCCATTTCAGTGTTGGAGCATCTTATAGCGCGACGACCTCATCTACGAGTGGATACATTCGTCAACGAGTGTCCAACACTCGTTTGTGGACAAGAACATGGGTTTGTCGTCGAGTGGACTTTCTGAGATTTTTGAGCTCTTAGTATTTTCTCATCGACAAGAGCAAAGCATTCATCGCCGAGTGGCCTTCAGCCATTCATCGATGAGACCAAGGGAATCGTCAACGAGTTGCCTATTGTTCAGCTCGATCCAACCTAGGTTAATGCATATGAATATGTCATGAGAAAAAACATGCATCCTAAGGTCAATCTCTATGTCACTTTGAGCTTCCAACTATATTATATGAGACATGTAAATACAAGCAATACTAAATACCCATTACAATTAAAAACTTGAAGCTTCTTCATCCTTTTGCTCTTCTAATTCCATGGAGTGTGCCAGGTTGTATACGCTTTAAGTTCCTTATGGCTTCCATGACATCCTTACCTTCCATGCATGCTAAGTAATGATCTTGTTCACAATCTCAATGCACATGTAAGATACTATGTGATTTGTCATTATCAAAATAGGATTAGACTCATAAAGTCAACACAAGCAGCTAAGGATCCAGAGTGATCCTCTACCCAATCATGGGGATGGAAGTGGTTAGTATGTTGTAAAAATATTTGGGAGCCAAGGTCAGACGGAGGAATATATCATATATGGATCCTAGAAATACCACAAGAGGCCCGAATGGATGGGTTCGCCTTTTTACCGCAAGAGCATAAATGCAAAATTGGCATATTTTTGACTGTCCAATCCACTTCATAAGATGCTTTTTTTTTTCTTTACTTCTTTTATTTTCTCTTTGTAATCCTTTTTCATGTTTATCTCAGAAATTTTCATTCCCATTAATGAAATGATGTTATGCATTTTTGTATATCACTCTTGTCATGAGTTCAGTTGCCAAAATTTGTTCGCTTATGTTTTATGCGGGAATAGGGAAAGTGACATTTCCAGTATTCACAAGCTAGAAAAATATGTTAATTTTGAAGAAAGAAGTAGAGGAGGATGGAACAATTGCCCTCCCCCTATCGAATTCAGATGTTATGAAAAAAGTATTTTACTCGTGAAAGAATTCAACAAAATAGTTGTGTTGTTCCATGTCAGTTCATTACTCTTCTTTTGATCAAATGATAGATGGCCATATTTGACCGACCAGTCCTCCTAAAATGAACCCAATTATGGATTTACCATTTGCTAATCCGTTCGAGCCTGAATGTAAAACCATTTTCTTCAAAAGTCATTTTCTAAAATTTAACTGGGTTCAGGATTTCAAAGGTCTGATAGATCATATAAGATAGCAATCGGCCACCCAAAATGACAACAGACAATTTTTTGGCTATCGAGAAAGAAAAGTTGAGAAAAAGAAAAGAAACCTTTTCTAACCCCGTTGAGCTTGAAATATTCAATTCTTGATTTAAGCGATCAAAGGATCACACCCCACACTGGGGTAGTTTCAAAAAAGGTTTAGCCTCTAATGAAGTCCAGATAAAATGTTAAAAGGAAAAAAGCAAAAGTGCAGCAAAAAAGAAAGAAAAGAGAATAAAGGAAAAATGAAGAAAAGGAAGGAACATGCTTCAAATGTGATCCTAGATAAAAAAATTACCCTCTATGATTTCAAAAAAGCTTGAGCCTTATTGAATCCAATTCTTCTCCAACCATTATCCCCTAGCCTACACTATGGTCCAAATGAAAGCCTTGACCAAATGGGTACGCATTGTTGTCTCAAATGATTTGTCAGACTCAATATTGAGTCTGAACTACAAAATGACCTGATCCTAAAAAAGTACGTAGATAACTTGTTCAAATAACAAGTTCGATCAAAATCTTGCAAAAGCCTCACCACAAACTGCTGCAGAAAACGTCATTATGGGATGGGATTTTTGAGCTAAAGTTTCCCTTTTATTTTGAAAACCTATGTCCCTAAGTCTACATTTTGTCCCAAGTCTTAAAGACCATCTTAAGATCAAAACATGGGTTGAACTTGAGTAAACTAGGGGGAACAGTTAGGCAAACAAGAGATTTTCGATGATTTCACAGCAAAAGAAGACAGAAGGAAAGAAGTGTCCCTCGATAGAACTGGGGTAGTCGGTAAAAGGAAGACAATCAACTATTCAGTCATATAAATTAGCATCATTGTCATACGGTTCTCGAGCATTGGCATAAATTTTTTCCCTCAAAATAGCATGTAAGCTTGGTAAAACATCTATTCAATGCATATGACTTTTTTATTTAGCAAAGTGATATCCAAAATGCATGACCATTCATCCTTAAAACCCCTTTCATCCTTCAAAAGCTTTGAAAGATGATTGGATAGTCAAAAAGATATCCTGCAAGGTTCACCGATATACTTTCTTGTAAGGCTCTTATTGAGAAATTGCAAGATGGATAGAATCGGTCATAGAACAATCTAAATGGGGAAGATTTTATGTCAAGTTTTAGGAGACTTAACTCCAAGATTTGCTTATCTAAGTGGAATTTGAGAATATGAAGAATGTAACTGGGGAAAACTCCATGTCAAGCTTCATGGTAGCCAGTTCCGGTGCCTTCATGTCAGAGCAGAAGTTGACAACATGGCCAAGATTAGTGACAAGCAAACTTAACTGGGGAAGATTTCATGACAAGTTTCAAGCAACCTATTCAATGACATCCATATCAAAATGGAAGGCAAAGTTGGTTTTGTTGATTACTGGCATGTTAGGGAAAGAAAACTTTCACATCATCATGCATTTCACGCATTACATAAAAAAGGAAAAAAGAAAAATGTGCACATATCTTCCAGCCATGCAACATGCATATGCATTATGTAACATGCATCATTATGCACACATACATATAACAACATATCGTTGCATTCTAGAATCACAAGTAGCAACGTGCATGCATATAGCAACAGATCATCATTCATACTTGTCTTATTGAATAAGCTTTTGAACGTCCTTTTGCATCCTTGACTGAGTAATTCTTAAAACTGGGGCAGCTGACCCCAGGAACAGATTGACACACTTTGAAACTGAGGCAGCTGACCCTAGGCACAAATTGACATGCTTGAAAATCGGGGTAGATGACCCCAGGCACAGATTGACATGCTTGGAAATTAAGGCAACTAACCCTGGGCACAAATGTTGTCCCTAAGCACAGATTGACATGCTTGGAAACTAGGGTAGCTGACCCTAGGCATGCATTGATTTACTTTGAAACTGGGCAGCTGACCTCAAGAACACATTGATTTACTTTTAAACTGGGGTAGTTGACCTAGGCACACATTGATTTACTTTGAAATTGGGGCGGCTAAGCCTAGAAACAAATTAACCCATTTGTTTTGAAACTAGGGCATTATCCCTCAGGACCTACACCTGAGCATTTATGCGACACCTCTAGACCTTTCACCTTATTGGGCTTCCCCAGTGGAGTAACCATTTTCCCAATGCCTTCTTTATCTAAGGTCATTTTTGAGAACCCACTAATTTTTCAAAATTTTCTTTTCCATTTGTAAATTTATAAATGATTTTAGAGTAGTCTTCAACTTTTCTTTCTTAGTTAGTGATTTTCAAATATTTTTCCTTTTCAAGAGTTGTATGAGATTCTTTTAAATCTTCTAATTCTTTTTTCCATTCTTTCAATCTTATTTTCCAAGCTAGTAATGTTCAAATCCTTTTCCTTTTCAACGATATCATGAAATTTTAATTCTTTTGCTAAAATTTCATTCTCATTTTTCAATGTGATGTTTCTTTTAGACATCCTTACAAGACTCTTATGTACCTTAAACAATTTCTTTTGCAATTCTTTATAAGATAACATGCTATCATCACAAGATTCATCACAAGAGTCATCAAAAGAATCAATAAATGAGTTTGAAGGAGAGGGATGTACCTCATCATTGTTTAATGCCATAAAGCAAAAGTTTGCAACCTCTTGATCACTTGAGTCGCTTTTTGAACAACTTGAGCTCGAATCATCCCAAGTGGTAGCCTTCATTGTCTTCTTCTTTTTCTTTTTGAGTAGAGGGCACTCAGGTTTGATGTCGTCACTCTTCTTGCAATTATAGTAAGTAAGAGACTCTATTTTTGACTCTTTCTTACTTGAGTCTCCTCTTTACATCCTTGAGCCTCGAAACTTTCTAGTCAATTTCTTGTTCTTCTTGAGGAACTTTCCAAACCTATTAGTGATGAGAGCTACATCATCATCCGTGTCTTCATCCTCCTCATCACTAGAGCTCTCTTTGGAAGCTTTGAAAGCAATAGACTTATTTGTTTTTTTGAGCTCATTGGCTCTTTCATTGATTGTCATCTCATAGGTGAGAAGTGACCCAATGAGCTCATCTAAGGACATCACCTTCAAGTCCCTTCCTTCCACAATGGTTGTCGCCTTTGGCACCCAAATGGATGGTAGTCCTCTAAGCACCTTCCTAATCATCTCATAAGTGGGATAATTTTTTCTAAGTGCATTTAGAGAATTAAGGATGTGCATGAATCTAGTGTACATGGTAGAAATAGATTCACTAGGAATCATTTTGAATGCTTTGTATTCAATAGTTAGCATGTCAATGCGACTATCCTTTACATATTTGGTTCCTTCATACGTAATTTCTAGCTTTTCCCATATTTCCTTAGTATTCTTACATGTCATTATCCTATTGAACTCATTTCCATCTAAAGCACAATATAACACATTAATGGCACTAGAATTTATTTGCATCATTTTCACATCATTTTCATTCATTTCATTATTAAGTCTGGGAACTTCTTTATTATCAAAAATTTTCATAGGCATATAGTTGCCTTGAACAATCACTCTCCAAGCTCTCCAATCCATTGTTTGAATGAAGATTCTCATTCTTTGCTTCCAAAAGGTGTAATTTACACCACAAAATATTGGAGGTCTTGTAGAGGATTGACCCTCACCAAAAGGGGATACACCAACGTCGTCATGTAATCTTTATACAAATACGGTTAGGTTTATTGTAATCGTACTCTGATACTAATTGTGAGTTGAGGTGTAATCCTAAAAGGGGGGTGAATTGGATATTTAAGAAATTTAAGCTAACACTTAAACAATTTTAACCACAATCTAAGCAAGTGATCTAAATATGCAAATGCTATAAATATTCACAACAAGTATGTATGAATGTAAATGACCTCAAATTAAAAAAGTTAAGGGAAGAGAGAATAAAATCGTGTTTTTACAAGGTTTGGCTATCCTTGCCTACGTCCTTGCCTCAAGTAACCCACTTGAGGATTCCACTAAAACCTCCTTCACTAGGTGGAGAAACCTTTCTCCTTCGGTAGGCAGAGATGCCTCTCTTCTTCAGTCGGCGGAGATGCCTTTATAATCTCTCCTTCACTAGGCAGAGATGCCTATATAAAGAGGAATCAAAAGAAATTGATGTACAAATAATGCTCCTCAATTGAGCTCATAAGTACAATAAAAATGTCACACTAATACACTCCCAACTGAATATAAATGAATCTCAAAGGAGTACCAAGGATTTTCTTGGATTTTGAATGAAATAACCATGTTGAATGACGAATCAATAATCATCTCTGTGTATTTCAGTACGTTTTGAATTCTTGTATTTACAAGAAAAATATTTTTCTAGCCGTTGGACGTATTTAATGACTTAATAAATGAAACTCTAGCCATTTTCTAGTCATTGCGATAATAATCCCACTCGATTAGGTCACTCAATCCGTGTGTTCAGTCACCTGAACTAATTGCATCTAAAAATTGTGCAAGTCAATAGCAACTCAGTCGACTGACCTCTGGGGTTCGGTCGCTCGAACTACCTGGAGCTAGAAATTGTGCAAGTCAGTAGCAATTCGGTCGACTAACCTCTGAGGTTCGGTTGCATGAACTACCTGGAGCTGGACATTACACAACCAGTATCAATTCGGTCGACTGAGTCCCTTTTTTATGTGTCCGAACTGCCTAAGGTAGCAAAACTCTCTGATTTTCATTCCAAAAATGATTTTAACACTTGAAATAATTTTTTCACTTTAATAAAATGATTTTTCATGAATTTTAAAATGCTTAGAGTCTAACTAAGGTCACCTATGAGCTTCATCACATTATTAAAAGGTAGTGTACTTACATAGGTCCTATATGCAAATATACATTAAATGAGTTTTTCATGTCCTTAAGCTTGGTCTTTTATAAGCTCCATGAACTTACCCAAATAACATCATCTTGTATGCTTCATAGCTTCCATTTTGCATCCTTTTATTGTGCTTAGTACCTAAATTCCCGTGAACACACTTAGTAGTACCATCAAATGCCTTAGTTTGTCATTATCAAAATAGGATGAAACCTAAATAGGCCAACACATGACATTGAAGCGGACGTGTCGGAGCTGACGGTACACAAAAACTCCTCCCTATATGAAAATTAGATGCTTATAATCAAATTGAGTTTCATACCTTAGGTACTTAGTTGCTTTTAGAACTCAAGTGTCCAAATCGTGCATATGAGGTCCAAACTAAGTGGGATCAGTTTCGACCCATCCATGACATTGAAGTGCAAAGCTAGCAATACACAAAAATTGCTCCCTAGCTGAAAACTAGGGGCTTTGAAGCAAACTAAGTTTCATACCTTAGATAATTTATTTCAGAACTCAAGTGTCCAAATCAAGAATACGAAGTCCAAAATGAGTGGGGTCAGTTCTAACACATCTGTCACATTGAAGTGGACATTCTGGAGCTAGTGGTGCCTAAAAACTCCTCCCCAACTGGAAATTTGACGCTTAGAAGCAAAATGAGTTTCATACCTTAGATACTTAGTTCATTTCAGGATTCAGGTGTCCAAATCAGGCATACGAGGTCCAAAGTGAGTGGGGTCAATTCCAACTCATCCATGACATTGAAGTGGACATGCAGGAGCTAACGATACCCAAAAAATCCTCCCCATCTAAAAATTAGATGCTTAGAAGCAAGCTGAGTTTCATACCTTAGATACTTAGTTTATTTTGGAACCAAGGTCTCCAAATCATACATACGAGGTCCAAATCAAGTGAGATCAGTTCTAACGTGTCCATGACATTGAAGTGGATGTGTAGGAGCTGACTATACTAGAAAAATTCTCCCTTACTGAAAATTTGACGCATAGAAGAAAGCTGCGTTTCATATCTTATACATAGTTTATTTCAGAACTCAAGTGTTCAAATCGAGCGTACAAGGTCCAAATAGAGTGGGGTCAGTTCTAACACTTATGTGACGTTGAAGTGGACATGTTGAAGCTGACGGTACCTAAAAGCTCCTCCCCAACTGAAAATTAGATGCTTAGAAGCAAATTGAGTTTCATACCTCAGATACTTAAAGATGGACACTAAAAATTCATCCCAGTTGTAAAGATAGACACTTAAAATCAAACTTAAATATTTAAAACTATATCATTTGTTATTTAATTATGTAGTAATCATTCTTTCTATCAAATCATTTGTACTTGAAAAGTAAGGTGTACTCCCAAGACGGGGGATGAATTGGGATTTAAAATTTTTTTTATGACTCCTTTTATTAATTCTTTCTTAACTCTTTTTAGTTTCAGCAATCACACATGTAAGGTTTGATTTTAAATCACAAGTTCAGCTAAGACACAATTTAATTTAAACCTTTATGAATGAGTATATCAATTTGATTGCTTTGCAAGTTTCTCAATACTTCTTTCAGCAAATTAAACCAAAATTCAATAAGTCAATTTAATAAATCAAGATAAGCTTCAGAATATGAAATACTATAACAATTCCAGCAAGCTTCCAAGATTCAATCTTTTGATATTGAGTTGTAGTTGATGAATGACCTGTGTAATGAACGTACTCCCTTAGAAGGTTTCTGCAAGATTCAATCAACATACTCCCCTTTATTCAAGGTTTCCACCATTCCCAATCACAAAATAATTTCCAGCAACTTAAATAAGCATCCACGCAATTTATATGTGTAGAAAATTAAAAGAGAATAGGGAAGAGAATGACACCAAGATTTTTACGAGGTTTGGTTATACCCGCCTACGTACTCGCCTTAGGTACACCACCCAAGGATTTCACTATACCACTCCTTCAACCGAGTGGAGCAAGCCGGTTACACACTCCTTCAAGTAGTATGGAGCCCTCCTCTCCAAGCAATACCTCATGCTTGGTAATCCAACGATTCAACAATACTGAATCATAAAAAACAACAAGAACAAGAACAATTCTTGCGTATAAAGAGCACTCTCAAAATAGAGCTGATTAGTATAGGTTAAAGCACAACTAATATACTTCAATTTAAAATATCAATAAAGAATTGAATTGAAGCTTACAAAATTTATCACTGAGATATTCTTTCTTTGATTGAAAAACTCTGTATATATGCACAAAGATCAGTGAGAATAGATTAGCAAGACTCCATAAAATCTCAACAAAGAGTGTGAGTAAGAAAGTTTTGAAAAGTATTGGCAATAAGGCTTGATTGCTGAATGTAATTCTTGATTGTATGTAGTTATATAAAATCTTTTGGTTTTTCATGTATTTATAGAGTTAAAAAGGTTCTATTTTTTGTTCCTCAAGTTTCTTTGAGTGTTTCCCAAGTTTTTACAAAGATTGAGGGTCCAATAAATCTAATTTGGAAACTTTTCTTTGTTGTTTAAAAATAGTCGTAATGAAGTTCAGTCAACTAGACTTATCAGGGTCAGTCTCTTGGACTTTGAATTCAGAGAAATATCAAATTCAGAATGGGGTAAGTTGCCTGGACTCATAGGGGTCAGTTGACTGGGCCTATTCTATCTTCCCAATTTAATTCAGCATAAAATGTCAATCGCCTAAACAGAGAGGGTCAGTTGTCTGGACAGGAAAAAATTCATGCTTTCATATTGTTTGTTTCCAAAAACTTTTGTAAGCTTTTACTTGCCAAATTACTTTGAGTCTTTTGAAGATATTTTCCGAGGTTTTTTCAAAATTTGGTCTCTAAATCAATAATTAATCCTAATGAGCTTCAAAGCATCCCTTTTGACTTTTAATTGAAGTACTTAGATAAGACTTTAAGACTTAAAACAATCTAAATGCGAAGTCTTCATGTGTTGGCTTCCATTCTTTGCATCTCTCTTATGCTTTCTTTCTTTCTATTTTGCTTCATCATGGGCCAAGTTTTAAGCACAATCTTCATGTGAGTGTCTTTAAAAACACTTAAGCTTGCTCTTCTATGAACTTGATCTTTTATCAAAACTTCTTAAGTCCTAAAACTTATCTTAACAAAACATGTTAAGTTCCTTTGGTTTGCTATTATCACAATAAGATTCTAAGCCTTGTGAGGCCAACAATCTCCCCCTTTTTGATGATGACAAATAAGGATAAAAAATGCGTAAGCCTTAAAAATGCCCCCCTTACAATAAGCATCATCTTAACAATATTTGCAATATCACGGTCATTTTCAATAAATTTTTTATATATCTAGGTTAGTTCAATATCACATCATGTCATAATTCAAGGTCAATTATCATGCTCATATATTTCATTTCATAGTTGAGCCAATATACATGCTTAGGTATGTAGTGTCATGCTCAATTTTTGCCCAAAAATTCTCCCCCTTTTGACATCAATCAAAAATAGCAAGAAAATATAAATATCAATGCAATAAGCAATCATAAGTAAAAGTATATATCCAGTGAAGGCACAAAACAGAAATTTTGTATTTATCATGCATAAAAAGATAGACAGTAAGTCCCAAAATGGCATGAGAAAATACAAAATATTGTATATCAGAATTTTCAATAATTTTCAATAATGAACAAAAATCATGATATTATTACTTAACAAGTATAACTCCCCCTGAATAAAATATATTTTATATTCAATAAATTGATAATTTCATTCTTGAAGGACAAACCATGTATCCATGTGTATTATGAGTGTAAATATCATGTGAAGCTATCATCATTATCAGTCATCATTAGCAATCATCATTATCAATCATGCTTTTAAATTTATTATGTCATGCTTATGCTCAGTTTGCTAAATTTTCTTCCCTTTTTTATATCAACAAAAGGATAAACCGAAAGAATTATTATGCAAAGATACTAAGGAAAAGGATAAACCGAAAGAATTATTATGCAAAGATACTAAGGACCCAAAAAAATTCGCATTTAGATCACAATAACAAGGTCCATAAGCCAACATATAATTCAATCATAACATGGTCATCCATTATTTAGCATGCCAAAAAATATACAACATAATCCAACATCAGCATATGAACTAAGATGGTCAAGAGAAAACAAATAAAAGAGCTAAGCAAAAAAAATAGTAGGACCCAACTTAGTGTTTGGTTTCATAATTTCTCTCGTTTGATTTATCCCTTTTCTATTTTACCAAGCTTCAAATATCTTTCCAAATTCACTTATTGAAGTATATGACCTCTTTAACTTCAAAGATAAGCCTTGCATAATCTATCCTTTGATTGTGACCAACAATGCCATGTTTTTATATTCTTTTAATTCAATATAATAGTTATCAATAAGTTCAAAAGCTCATCTTTTAGATTTTCATACCTTGTTTCAACTTGTTTAACATCCTTGTATATTAGTTTGAACGAGAATAAATTTTAGTTTTGGAATTTTTTGAATTCTTTGGATTTCTTAGATTTTCTCAGCTTCTCAGGTTCTCTATTATAGTAGATATTTCAACTATTGATAACTTACATTTTTAAGTATTTATCTACTATCCTAGCACATTTATAGTCATTGCTAAATTTATTAAGATTGACTACTTTAAACCCTATAGGCTATGGAGGCATTACCATATTTAAGTACAAATTTATCTTTCTCAATTCCTAATAAGGATGATTATTCCTAAGATCTATGGAGTCCTTGGTTTGTGAACTAAGATTTCATCTTGGTACACATACTTTCTTAGGTTGGTTTAACAAGAGATGTTTCTTTTACTTTCCAAACTTGCTTAGTTTTCATTCCCTTTCTCTTTAATGGACATTCAAACTTAATGTGTCCTTTCTCCTTACATAGAAAACATGGTAAGCATTTAAGGAGGTACTAACATAGTTGTTGATTAAGGTGTAATCCCAAGAGGGGGGGTGAATTGGATATAAAAAAAAATTAAGCCACTTAATTTCCTTTTACACACTTCTTATAAATTTACCAACTACTTCTTGTTGCTCAATTATGTATGTGTGTGTCTATGCATGCAATATACTCAATTTAAATACAACGCGGAAAATAAAGAGTAGAGGGAAGAGAGAAGACAAATGCAATTTTACGAGATTCAGCCGACTTGGCCTACGTCCTCGCCTTGAGCAACCACTCAAGGATTCACTAAAACCCTACTCCTTAAAGTGGGACGAAGCTTCCCTTACAAACCGCTGCTTACAAGAGGTATAGCTCCCTCCATATCTGCTGCTCACAAGAGGTATAGCTTCCTCCTCACACCCGGTTCACAACCCGAACCGTGTTTACAATGAAATCTGAAAAAAACACTCAAAACAATGCTTCTAACAAAAGCATGTGAGTACAATTCAATTTCCTAGAACATTAACATATGATATAACTTGAAGCTCGTGAATGTATGAAAACAATAAACTCATTTTATGTATGATATGCCTTAACACACGAATCCCTTTTTAACCAAAACTTTCAAGTAAAGATAAATTCAAAAACGTTTTGGAATAATCTAGGGTTCTTAGTTCACTTTGCAAAAATGCACACTTATATAATTGAAGTGAACTTGTTGGCAAAAACTTGCTCTTGAATATACACTCAATCAAAATCACAAAGTTTTATTTTAAGTACTCAACCACAAAACTGAGTATATTAATTTGCTAAAAAATATCCCTCAATTAAAATTATATTTATAAGTATCAAGGATATTAAATCAAGTTCTAATGTATCTAAAGATAGATCCTTTTAGAAACCACACACTTGAATCAAGCCTTTCAATGAGTCACACACCATAAAACAAATAATGGTATATAAAGATACTTTCAAGATCACTCTTTTAATCAAAACTAGGTTTTTCAATAAGAAGCCCTTTGAGAAAATATATGTATATTTATATACTCTTGAACCAAGATTTAATCTACCAAGTTAGATAAACTTTCTCAAGTAATGATCTCTTAGAAAATTAATTTTTGTACGAAAGGCACACTCAAGATTAATACTTTTCAATACTAGTCAAGAACAACCAATGAGATGATATGTAAAAATCACAAGACTAATAACTTGAAAGATCAAACCTCAATACTAGATTGAAGTACAGTAGAGTAACCAAGTTCCCTTTGAAAATCTGAATTGATTTGCCCAAGCTTTGAAGATATGAGATTGATGTATAGGCAAACGAATAGCACTAAGAGTAGATAATCAAAAAACTTACAACAAGGTGTGTTCTTCTCATTCTTGTGTGTCTCTTTTTGTTCTAGGGTTTAGATATTCATAATATATAGGATGACACCCTTAGAATTGATCTCAGCCATTGGATCAATAAGATACCTCACGTGTCTTTTTTAAGAAAGAACTGATTTTTATGCTTTCCCACGAGTTCAGGCAACCAAACTCGACTTCAGGCTCCTGAAGTGTCAACTTCAGGCGCTCGAGGTTCCAAGGTCAGGCGACCGAGGTACCTCTGCCAGGTTCTATCTTTCCTATTTAATTCTTCAGGTGACCGAACTTAATCTTTAAGTAACCAAAGAAATTCTTTAGGCTACTAAAGTCAAGTTCAGGCTACCGAAGTCCAAATTTTTATTTCCCTTTTCTAATTTTAGAAAATGCTTTGCTCTTTTTCTTGGGCCTTTTATAAAACATATTTTCCATGATTTCAAAAACCTTTCTAAGTCCATGAAGGTTCCCTAATGATATACATGAAATGCATGAATCCTAAAATCATTCTAAGTTATGTTGAGCCTCAAGATAAATCATACGAAAATGTAGATACATGAGTTCTGAATACTCATTCCCAAGACATTCTTGAATTTTTTCGCCACTTGCATCTTGATTCTCATACTCTTTGAGTTCCATGGTACTTTCTAATATGCATAAGTTTTACTTTATGGCATCCATGACTCGTTATTTTTCCATGCATACTCAGTGTAAGTCCTGTTCACAAACTCAATGCACAGATCAAATATCAAGTGATTTGTCATTATCAAAAAGAGATTGGACTTGTAGAGTCAACAATCTCCCCCTTTTTGATGATGACAAATGCACGAGCAAAAATATATATATAATGGGTTACACCTAACAAGGCTCCCCCTCAATTAATGCATCAAATGACAATATGCTCAGATTCATATACACAATATTTAGCTCAAATCCAAATGAGATATGAAATATGCTCATGATAAATGTGATATTATTATTTGAATCCATTTTATTATTTTTGCTTCCAGATTCTCCCCACCCCCCCCTTTGACATCAACAAAAAGGTGTATAATAACTAAATCAAGAGTAAATGTATGATACCAAAGTGATGATTATTAAGTGATGTTGCTTCCCCTTAATTATATCATCTAAAAAGATTCTAAGCAACCTCTCGACTATGCATGAGACCTAATTCACGCCTAATTTGTATAAATCTATCCTCTGCAAGTGGTTTCGTGAATATATCGGCCCATTGTTCATCCATGCATACAAACTCAAGTCTTACATCCCCTTTTTGTACATGGTCACGAAGAAAGTGATGTCGTATTTCTATATGCTTAGTTTGTGAATGTAATATGGGATTCTTTGAGATATTTATTGCACTAATATTATCGCATCTTGTGGGAATTGTTTCATAGCTTAATCCAAAATCCTTCAGTTGTTGCTTCATGTAAAGCGTTTGAGCACAACAACTACCTACCGCTATGTATTCAGCTTCAGCTGTAGAAAGAGCGACTAAATTTTGTTTCTTGGAAAACCAAGAGACCAAGGAATGTCCTAAGAAGTGACAAGTACCACTAGTGCTCTCCCTATCTACTTTACTACCCGCATAATCAACATCTGAATAACTAAGAATCTCAAATGATGTGTGCTTAGGATACCATAACCCAATGTCCACGGTTCCTATCAAATATCTAAGTATACATTTAACAGCTAGCAAGTGAGACTCTTTTGGAGCAGACTGAAATCTTGTGCACAAACATACGCTAAACATTATATCTGGTCTACTGGCAATCAGATATAACAAGCTACCTATCATTCCATGATATAGTTTGACATCTACTGGTATACCTTGTTCATCTTTATCTAATTTCAATGAAGTGCTCATAGGTGTATCTAGTATTTTTTCGTCTTCTATGTTAAATTTTTTGAGTAGGTCTCTAATATACTTTGATTGATTTATGAATATTCCATAATTTGCTTGTTTAATCTGAAGTCCTAGGAAGAAATTTAGTTCACCCATCATGCTCATCTCAAATTCATTTTGCATTGTATTGGCAAATTCATTACACAATTCTTTAGCGGTAGCGCCAAAGATGATGTCATCTACATATACTTGCACTAGGAGAATATCATCTTTCTTAGCCTTTATGAACAAGGTTGTATCTATCTTTCCTCTTATAAATCCATTTTCTAATAGAAATCTGCTTAGCCTTTCATACCAAGCTCTAAGAGCTTGCTTTAAACCATACAAGGCCTTTGTTAGTTTATAAACATGATCTGAATTCTTATGGTTTTCAAACCCTGGGGGTTGTTCTACATACACTTCCTCATTTATGTAGCCATTTAAAAATGTGCTTTTCATGTCCATTTGATATAGCTTGAAATCCTTAAAAGCTGCATATGCTAATAACATTGTATGGCTTCCATCCTAGCTACAGGGGCAAATGTTTCTTCAAAATCTATGCCTTCTTCTTGGTTTTATCCCTAAGCTACAAATCTAGCCTTATTTCTCACAACTATTCCATTTTCATCTTTCTTATTCTTATATATCCATTTGGTCCCTATGATTGACTTATCCTCTAGTCTGGGAACTAAAGTTCATACTCTATTTCTTTCAAATTGATTTAATTCCTCTTACATAGATAGCACCCAAGATTCATCCTCTATAGCTTCACTCACATTCTTAGGTTCTTCTTGTGATAAAAATGCACAATGACTCTTCATGTTCCTAAGAAAGGAGTGAGTGGATACTCCACGTAATGGTTCACCTATTATTTGATCTATGGGATGATTCTTTATGTATTTCCATTCTCTAGGTGGTTCATTAAGTTCAATTTTCTTTTCTGAATCATTCTCAATTGATAGTTCTTTTAGTTCCTTGTTTAATTCAGGTTCATCTTCATCAATTCTTTTGGAGAAGGGATTTTTCTCATCGAACACTACATGAATAGATTTTATGACCGTCAATGTTCATTTATTATATACTCTATAGGCTTTACTATCTAAGGCATACCCTAGGAAGATACCTTCATCAGATTTTACATTGAATTTTCCTAAATGCTCATTGTCTCTAAGCACAAAACACTTACAACCAAAAATATGAAAATATGATATGTTTGGTCTATGGCCATTCCATAAATCGTAAGGTGTCTTATTAAGTGGTGGTCTAATTAGGACTCTATTTAGTATATAGCAGGCGGTATTCACTGCCTCGGCCTAGAAGTATTTGGGTAATTTATGTTCGTTAAGCATAGTTCTGGCCATTTCTTGTATAGATCTATTCTTTCTTTCAACTACGCCATTTTTTTGTGGTGTTCTGGGAGCTGAAAAATTATGGACAATTCCTAATGAGTTACAATAGACTTCCATGCCTTAATTTTTAAACTCTCTACCCCTATCACTTCAAATTTTAGTAATTGTGTATCCCTTTTCATTTTGTACTCTCTTGCATAGATTTATAAAATTTTCACATGCTTCATCTTTATGACCTAAGAATAGTACCCATGTGTATCTTGAGAAGTCATCAACTATGACAAAAACGTATGATTTTCCTCCTAAACTCTGAATTTGGTTTGGTCCAAATAAGTCTAAGTGCAACATTTGAAGTGGCCTAGTAGTCAAGATCTCTTTCTTCTTCTTAAAGCTTGTTCTTGTCTGTTTTCCTAGTTGGCATGCATCACAGATTTTATCTTTCACAAATTTTTTCTTGGGTAGTCCCTTAACTAATTCTTTCTTAACTAATTTTGAAATTAAATCCATGTTTGCGTGTCCTAGTCTCCTATGCCAAATCCAACTTATTTCATTCATAGCAGATAAGCATGTTACACTTTGTGAAGTTAGGTTATCAAAACTTGTGGTGTATACATTTTCATGTCGCTTAGCAATGAACAGTATCTTATTATCAGTTTTGTGTTCAACTATGCACTCGTCATGTTCAAATGATACTTTGTAGCCTTTATCACATAGTTGACTTATGCTCAATAAATTGTGCTTTAGACCTTCAACTAACAAAACATAATCAATAATGAGTGAGGAATCATTACCAACTTTACCGATACCTGTGATCCTTCCCTTAGCATTATCTCCAAAAGTAACAAACCCTTCATCCTTGAGTGTGAAGGATGTGAATTTTGATTTGTCTCCGGTCATGTGGCGTGAGCATCCGCTATCCATATACCATCTATCTTTTGAAGATGTGGATCTTAAGCAAATCTGCAAGACACAATTAAACAACTAGCTTTGGTACCTAAATTGTTCTAGGGTTTAGATATTTATAATATATAGTATATTACCCTTAGAATTGATCTCAGCCGTTGGATCAATAAGATACCTCACGTGTATTTATTAATAAAGAACTGATTTTAGGTTTTCTCGCGAGTTCAGGCAACTGAACTCGACTTCAGGCTCCTGAAGTGTCAACTTCAGGCGCCTGAGGTTCCAAGGTCAAGCGACCGAGGTACCTCTTCTAGGTTCTATCTTTCCTATTTAATTCTTTAGGTGACCGAACTTAATCTTTAAGCAACCAAAGAAATTCTTCAGGCTACTAAAGTGAAGTTCAGGCTACCGAAGTCCAAATTTTTATTTCCTTTGTCTTATTTTAGAAAATGCTTTGCTCTTTTTCTTGTGCCTTTTATAAAACATATTTTCCATGATTTCAAAAACATTTCTAAGTCCATGAAGGTTCCCTAATGATATACATGAAATGCATGAATCCTAAAATAATTCTAAGTTATGTTGAGTCTCAAGATAAATCATACGAAAATGTAGATACATGAGTTCTAAATACCCATTCCCAAGTCATTCTTAAACTTTGCCACCGCTTGCATCTTGATTCTCATACTCTTTGAGGTACTTTCTAATATGTATAAGCTTTACTTTATAGAATCCATGACTCGTTATCTTTCCGTGCATGCTCAGTGTAAGTCCTATTCACAAACTCAATGCAAAGATCAAATATCAAGTGATTTGTCATTATCAAAACAAGATTGGACTCGTAGAATCAACAATAGTCTTTAGAGGCTCTTACAAAATACCCCATGTAGAGGTTCTTTTTCCTTGTGTTCTCTACTCCATTGAATCCTATACCTTCTTTATCCAAAGACATTCTTTGTGATCCAATCATTTTATCAAAGTTCTTTTTTCCTTTAGTGAAGATGTAAATTATTTTATTTTGATCCTCAATTTTACTTTCAAGGCAAAGCATTTCTGAATCTTTTATTCCTTTGTAGTTTGCTTGCATCCTTACTAGCTTTTTCGTCATCTGATTTATTATGCTTTCAAGTTCACCAATGACTTAAATCTTTTTCAATAGAAGTTTGAGATCTTAAATCTTCTAATTCTTTCATTACTTTTTCATTCTTGCTTTCCAATCTCTTGATTTTTAAATCTATTTCTCTTTCAGGAAGATTTTTAGATTCTAATTCTTTTATTACAGCTTCTTTCTTATTTTTAAATGAAGTGTATCGTTAAGTCATATTAACTAGAATCTTATGAGCCTTGAATAATTTTCTTTGAAGTTCTTCATAGGATGGCATACCTTCATCATTGGAGTCATCAGATGAATCGTCATAGGATTCATTGCAAGAATCATTAAATGATTTAGATAAGGAACTTTGTTCTTCATTATCATCCCATGCCATAAGGCAAGCAACTTCTTGATCACTTATTTTACTTTCAGATTCACTTGTGCTTGTGTCATCCCACGTGGTAACTTTCATTACCTTCTTTTTCTTCTTCTTGGAGTCTTTCTTAAGCATTGGACAATCTGGTTTTATGTGTCCAACTTTCTTGCAATTATAGCATGTAGAAGGTTCTTTCTTTGTTTCTTTCTTATTAGTTTCTCCTTCATCTGATTTTGAGTCCCAAAATTTTCTAGTAAATTTATTTTTCTTTCTAAGAATTTTTGCAAGTTTCTTGGTTTTGAGAGCTATATCATTTACATCTATTACCTCTTTATCTTCATCGCTAGAGCTTTCATTTGAGGCTTTAAATACAATGAATTCCTTGGCTTTAGATTTTCCTCTAGTTCTTTCATTTATTGTCATCTCATATGTGAGTAGGGATCCTATGAATTCATCTAGGGAGGTGCTTTTCAAATTTCTTCCTTTAGTTATTACAGTGGCCTTAGGTTCCCAAATCAGTGGAAGTCCTCTAAGAATTTTTTTGATCATTTCATAAGTTGAGTAATTCTTTTTTAAAGGCATTAAGGGAGTTTATTATATGGGTGAACCTAGTGTACATACTAGTAATAGTTTCATCTGAGTTCATCCTAAAGGCCTCATACTCGCTTGTGAGCATGTCAATTCTACTATCTCTAACATCAACTATTCTTTCATAGGTTTATTCCCTATTTCTTTGGCTGATTTATATGTCGTGACTCTATTAAATTCATATACATCAAAAGCACAATAGAGAGCATTCATAGCACTTGAATTTACTTGCAACATCTTATGCTCATTGTCAGTCATCTCTTTTTCCTCTTTAGGTATTTCTTTGATATCCACGATTTTAGTGGGTATAAGGTCACCTTGTGTGACAACTTTCCATGCTTTCCAATCCATAGTTTGTAGATAAATTCTTATTCTTTGTTTCAAAAAGGATTAGTTTACACCACAAAAGATAGGAGGTCTACATGAGGATTGACCCTCGGCAAAGGGAGATACACCTAGGTATACCATATAGATCTTTATGTAGCTTCTAATTTAAGATTTACTACAACCCTACTCTGATACCAATTGAAAAGTAAGGTGGACTCACAAGAGGGGGGTGAATTGGGATTTAAAAATTTCTTTATGACTTCTTTTATTAATTCTTTCTCAACTCTTTTTAGTTTTAACAATCACACATGTAAGGTTTGATTTTAAATCACAATTTCAGCCAAGACGCAATTTAATTTAAATCTTTATGAATGAGTATATCAATTTGATTGTTTTGCAAGTTTCTCAATACTTCTTTCAGAAAATTAAACCAAAAATCAATAAGTTAGTTTAATCAATCAAGATAAGCATCACAATATAAAATACTATAACAATTCTAGCAAGCTTCCAAGATTCAGTGCTTTGATATGGACTTATTGTCAAAACTAATAAGAAAAGATTTAGTGAAAGGATTGCCTAAAACACCATTTGTGAAAAATAAAATCTGTGACGCATGTCAAATGGGTAAGCAAACAAAATCAAGCTTTAAGAAAAATAAATTCATATCTACCACTAGACCACTTGAAATGCTTCACTTAGATTTGTTTGGTCCTAATTTAATGCAAAGTCTAGGTGGAAAATTATATGTTTTTTTGATTGTTGATGATTATTCTAGGTTCACATGGGTGTTGTTTCTCTCACATAAAATTGAATTATGTGAACAGTTTACTAAGTTACGCAGGAGAATTCAAAATGAAAAAAGCTATAAGATAACTCACATAAGAAGTGATAGAGGCACTGAATTCAAAAATGATGATATAGAAAATTATTATGACCTAGAGGGCATATCACACAACTTTTTTGCACCTAGGACCCCTAAAAAAATGGTATGGTAGAAAAAAAGAATAGATCATTACAAGAAATGGGTAGAAATATGCTAAATGAACATAATCTACCTAAATATTTCTGGGCTGAAGCAATTAGTACTGCATGTTATGTAATGAATAGGGTTCTAATCAAGCCATCTCTTAATAGAACACCCTATGAAATCTGGAACAGCCAAAGACCTAATATTTCCTATTCTCATGTATTTGGTTGTAAATGCTTTGTGCTTAAGGATGATGAGCATCTAGGAAAATTTGATTCTAAATATGATGAAGGCATTTTCCTAAGTTATTCTCTTAGTAGTAAAGCATCTAGAGTTTTCAATATAAGAACTTTAACTGTCACTGAATCTATTCATGTTGTATTTGATGAATCTAATCCATTTTCTAAGAAAGATGATGAATATGATATTGATATTGGAAAATACTTAGACAAACTATCTCTCGAAAACAACGTGAATGAAAATTCAGAAATAAATGATAAATCATCTAAAGATAATAAAAATGAGAGTGAGGTTCAGAAGCTACTTAGGGATTGGAATTCATTAGGAATCATCCTATAAATCAAATCATAGGTGAACCTTCACGTGGTGTAGCCACTAGATCCTCCTTAAGAAACCTAGTGAATCACTTTGCTTTCCTATCTCAAGAATAACCCAAAAATATTAAAGAAGCCATAGAAGATGAGTCTTGGGAGATGTCAATGCAAGAAGAACTTAATCAATTTGAAAGAAGCAAAGTGTGGAACCTAGTTCCTAGGCCTAATGATCATAGAATTATTGGAACTAAATGGGTATATAGAAATAAGAAGAATGAGAATGGGGTAGTAACTAGGAATAAGGCTAGACTAGTTGCCTAAGGTTATAATCAAGAGAAAGGGATAGATTTTGATGAAACATATGCTCCCGTTACTAGAATGGAAGCCATCCGTATGCTACTTGCTTATGCTACTTTTAAGAACTTCAAATTATATCAAATGAATGTTAAAAGCGCATTTCTTAATGGCTATATAAATGAGGAAGTCTATGTAGAACAACCACTCGGTTTTGAAAATCATAAGTATCCCGATCATGTATACCAGTTGTCCAAAGCCTTGTATGGATTGAAACAAGCTCCTAGAGTTTGGTATAAGAAGCTTAGTAGTTTTCTATTAGAAAATGGGTTTACCCGTGGCAAAAATTGACACTACACTTTTCATCAAATCTAAAAATGATGATATCCTCCTTGTGCAAATTTATGTAGATGATATTATTTTTGGAGCAACTAATAAGGATTTGTGTAATGAGTTTGCCAAATGCATGCAAAGTGAATTTGAAATAAGTATGATGGGTAAACTTAGTTTCTTCCTAGGGTTGCAAATTAAACAAGCTAAATATGGGACTTTTATATGTCAATCTAAATACGTTAGGGACTTGCTTAAGAAATTCAATATGGAAGATGGTAAAATTATTAGCACTCCTATGAGTTCTTCTAAATTAGATAAAGATGAGCAAGGGATTCCTATTGATGTAAAATTATATCGTGGCATGATTGGGAGTCCTCTGTATCTTACAGCTAGTAGGCCTAATATTATGTTTAGTGTGTGCATGTGTGCTAGGTTTCAGGCTGCTCCTAAGGAATCTCATCTATTAGTAGTTAAACGAATCCTTAGTTGGAACCATAGAGTTAGGATTATGGTATCCTAAGCATACGACCTTTGAGATTGTTCTCTATACCGATGCCGACTTTGCCGGTAGTAAGGTTGATAGGAAAAGTACTAGCGGCACTTGTCACTATTTAGGACAATCTCTCGTTTCTTGGTTCTCCAAGAAACAAAACTAAGTTGCCTTATACACAGCCGAAGCATAATATATTTCGGCTAGAAGTTGTTGTGCTCAAACTCTATATATGAAACAATAGCTTGTGGACTTTGGATTGCACTATGATACAATACCAATTAAATGTGATAATACTAGTGCTATAAATATCTCAAAGAACCCTATCTCACATTCACGAACTAAACATATTGAGATTAGACATCATTTCCTTCGTGATCATGTGCAGAAGGGAGATGTGGCACTTGAATTTGTGTGCATAGATGAGCAGTGGGCCAATATTTTGACCAAACCCCTTCCGGAAGATAGGTTCATACAGATTAGATGAGAACTAGGTCTAATGCATAGTAGAGATGCCTCCTAGATTTTGGATAGAGTGCATAAACTTAGGGGGAGCTTCTTAACATAGAAAACATACAGCTTTGAACTTTAAATCTATCATTGCATTATACTTCATGAGTTTGTATATGTTTTGCAAATGTATGACTATTATATCTTTTGCATGTTTAATAGTTATATTTATGTTTTCAGACTTGATCATACTGAACTTTTTGAGTTAAGTAGTTGTGGATAAACTGTTCATTTAAAACTCAATTAGGTCATTTCTATACAGGGATTTTTGGAAAAATTCTCTATTTTCAAACGACATGCTCCCAAAATTTCTAAAAATTTTCTCAAACATCTCTTGTATTTAAATGATTCATACTCAATGCCTTACTTACATGTTTTTTTAAAATCATAGACCTTTTTGCTATTGCCAAAAGGGGGAGAAGAGGGCAAAATTGGGTATTCTTTGTGGATCTTTAATCCTTAAAATTCTCATTGTGCATATTGTCAAGTTGAGCCTTTCAAGGCTATACCCACTTTTGCATGATGTATTTGTCATCATCAAAAAGGGGGAGAATGTTGACCTTATAGGTCATGTCTAGTTTTTATCATGACAAGTAATGTGTTATTTAATGGTTAATGAGTTTGTATGCAAATTCAAGTTGAGATTCCAATTTGGTGCACATGAACTTGAAGAGGACAAAGACCCTAAATTTTTTATATGTTGTATTTTAATTCAGTTTTTATTCGAGCCTGTAATAATTAAAGCTCAATGGACTTTAATAATCAATGCATTACATGCATGATAGGGTAGATAAGTTCAAAGGGCTTAAACTGACCTTAGGACCCTCATATTTGCATAAAAATATGCCCTATTATTTTAATATTAATCATCATACGTATAGGGACAACATTATAAAGAGAATTGAACTGAAATACCCTTGAAGGGCATGTTCAATTGACTAAACATTAATGAATAGGGACCTTCGGTCGACCGAACTTCCACTACGTCAACATTTTGACCCTTCGGCCGACCGACCAAAAATATAAGACAACGTCCTAGTCGACTAAACCCCCACATGGGAAATCTCAATGCCACGGTCAACCGTCCAATCTAATTTATTCTCATGCTAGTCGACCAAAGTTCGTACAGTTCGGTCAATTGAACCCAATACAATCAACCAAACCTTGAAGGTTCAAGAATCGCCTTATGAATGGCTGACTGAACACATAGTTCAAATTTAGCACTTCGGTCAACCAAACTTAGCACTTCGGTCGACCGAACTCTCAAGATCGTCGACTGGTCCTCTCAAGTTGTCCGAATTTACCGAGGTTAAAACACTGTTAAATATTATTAACCTCACTTAAACTTTTGCAAAAATGACATTTATGTCCCGAATGGTTATAATTTTGGGGAATTCTATATATACCCCATCATTTGCAAAAATTAGTAACTTGATTAGAAAATACTCTCTAAATTTCAAAAATCCCTACACTCATTTTCAAGCTCCCTGCACTCATTCTTACTCATTTCTATTACCAAAAATCATCTAGTAAGAGTGTTATTATGACTTTCTTATTAAGTTTGGGCTCTCTCTTGTTCTTGTTGATTGAGATAAATTTTATTAGAGAGCAAGCTTCAAGTTTTTCTAGGAGACTTTGTTAGTAAGCCTTCCATAGGAAAACTTCTTTGAACTCGTGAGTTTTGCATCTTCATTGCCGTACTCAAAGAGTTCGTATTGCTTTTTGGTTGTGAAATATTATTTTACAAACCGATTTCAAATATCTACTGTGATTTATTTTGAGAAAAATATTTATTTTGAAGTGTGCTTGAAATCTTTGTTGCTGCATTGGGATTGATTTCATTATCTTGACACAAAGATTCTCACATATACACTCTCATGAACCAATTATCATTCTTGCATTATTTTGAGAGTAGATATCAAAACTACATTGAGCTTATCATATCTTATCATTCGGTAGTGTGCTAATTATATTGGTGCAAAATTTGCTTTATTGAGAAGCATATAGTTTGTACGTAAATTTTATTAAGAAATCTGTTGTATTCCAAGCGTGGCTTGAGGGGGCGATAATTCAGCTTAGGAAGTATTGTTTGTAAAGGTTGAGGTTAGCCCTGTGCTAATTGACCTAGTTGTATTAGGTGCTACTCCACCCAATAAGTGAGCTTATAGTGTAATCCTTGTGTTTGTTAGTCAAGGCGGGGATGTAGGCAAGTTGCCGAACCTCGATAACATTTTTGGTGTCTTCTCCATTTACTTCTTTATTGTGCATGCCTAGGTTGGAATCAATGTGTTGAAATGTTAAGTTTTGCCATTTCTTGCAAGGATACCTTATTCTACTAGATTTGTTAGCACGAGGACACGTGAACTTTAAGAAATTATGTACCCCCTTTTAAGTATTCTGACAAAAATATACCTTGGGCCTTCATCCAAATCTTATCCATGTCATTAATTAGCCTACAACATGTTCAAGTAAATGGTTTTGATTATATTTCATAATGTTTAAAATGCATGCATCGTGAATCCTAAAATTGATCACCTTTTTTTCTAAAAGGTATGGATCTTATCTCATTTAGGAATGATGCATTTACATTGTAGTCAATCGCTTGAATTCCATGTACATACTCAATCTATATTTTGACAGCATCTCCCCGTGGTTCTCCATGTACATGAGATATGGGAAGTGAACATGTTGTTAGTTTTTCGCTAACAAATTATCATAACATCCCACTATGAACCCAAAGAACATAAGCATAGATGCTATCAAAATATGTAATGAGAATTAACAAAGCGTGAACGATGACAACAATGTAAATACAAATTCCTAAATTGTCCACACATTGGATAATTCAAGAATATATAGTTAAAATACAACATCACTAATGGTAAATGAAACAAATAATTAACATGTTCCATTGATTATTAATCTAGATAGTATATAACTAATAATCAATTGAATATTAATAGATTTGTTTTACATTTAAGATAAGATATGAATGTATAGTAATGATTATTGAATGAGTATAAGTTTCAATGAACACATGAATATAATGAATGAATGCTTTGATGAAATCCTTATTATAAATAGAACATATACTATCCAAATATAATATTTGAACATTGATTTTCTTTTGACCAACTGAATGTTGTTAAAAATTATTTTAGTAGCCTTGGATCAAATTATAACAATCAAAATAAGTTAAGGCATACAAAGTCATGTTTAAGGCTACATAAGTATAAGGGAAAGAATGGGCATGAATTACATAAGCACCATTAGAAATATTAGATCATGAAAAATACGAAGCAACAAATTTCTTTTATTATTGCTGAGTTTGATTGCGCAAGTTGACTGAAGTTATCTGATATAAGAAGTTATTGTCTCTACGCGTGTGAGGCTTGTGTTTGTACACATTTTTATGGAAATTGGTCGAGCATATAAAGTGAACACAAGGAAAGCAATTTGATCAAGGTTCTACTCAAATAGGGTGGCAGTAATGTTTCCTCTGTTGTTAAGATTCATAAGTTGGTTTTTTTCAGTAGTTTAATTAATTATTTATTATTTTTTTTGTTTAAGACGCTTTTTTTTTTAGAGAAAGCATGGGATATGTTTTTTATTGTTGGTAAACACCAAAAGTTTAGTTTTTTGAATAATTATTCTTCATCCCATAAATAACATAAAGTTAAGTTTTTTATTAATTTTTATCGACTTGTCCCCTTACTTCTATTGTTTAGAAAGCATGAACAAAATATGATTTCTTTTATTGTTTAAATGTATTTTACTATTTTTTATTGTACCTATATTAATATATGAAATTCTCGATTATATATTCTAGAAATTGGAATTTCAATTTATCATTCATATCTCAATTTGGCCACTCCAACATACAACTTGATTACACCCAACATATGACTACTAAATGTATTTATATCTTACATTCAACTAAAAAACATAACTGCAAATTAACCCCAACATAACAAGAAAAATTACACAACAACAATGTATAAAAGACATGCATTATAATATCCTAAATATATGCCTAAAATATTTATGCAGAGTAGGAAGCCTAAATATAACATAAGAATACATAGACAATATCTATACACACACATTAAGCCCTCGTTTGGAATATCTTTAAAAATAAACAAGTACTCTTTATAGAGCAAATCACATGTGAGAATTCTCCCTTAACAAGTTATCCAAAGGAGAAAAGAAATTTTTAGAAGGATAATAGAACAGCCAAATTTGTTATATATATAGGGGTTCTAGGCTTGGCCTCGTTACAGGCGGGCAGCAGTATAAAAGGGGATGGCGGTAGGCAGGTGGCGGCAGTCCTACCAATCTAGCCTTCGCCTAACTACGACAACTAAGGCGAATCTGGCTTGGAGCCGCAGAAGGTGGGCGATGAGTCCTTGCAGTGGTGCGGTCGACGGGTAGTGGTACAGGAGGGGGTGGCTGCTGTTAACGTGTATAGGGCTTTGGGCTGAAGCAGAACCCTTATTTACTTGTATTACCCTCTTATTATTTGTATTGCACTTGTACTTTGTACTATACTTGTACAGCACTCCATGCCTCCTACATAAATAGGTACCCATGTATACTCTTGTAGAGAAGAAATACAACAATACTTGTTCAGTATTTCTAACATGGTATCAAAGTCACTGCTCTGACCTTTTCTTAGTAGTCTCGTTTTCTTGGTGTTGCTCCTTCCCTATCACACTTCCGCCTCCATCAAGGAACCATACCACAAACCACTGCATCCACCATCAGCCTGCTATGTCAACCTGCTATGTCAGCATGCCACGTCAGCATTGTTGACCGTTGGCCCCCAAGCGTTGACTGGACCGTTGACTTCCCTTGGGTTGACATTTTCAGGCCAAGTTTTCCTTACCTAGTTTTTCATATAAATTTAAATTTTTTTAATCTATTTTTGCATATTGTGTCTCTAAATGGATAAAAAAGACATTTTTCTTCCTCACCCCATCAATACTACATTGGAGAGGACTAGGAATTATTTATCTTGGTCTCAAAATATGAACAGTTTTCTTAAGGGTCGCATGCTGTGGCAATATTGTGCTGGTACAATCACTATTCTTGTCAAGGGAGCATCTAAAGAAGCTACTGCATTCACTGCTCGCATAGTTAAATGAGATAGTCATAACCATTTGATCTTTACTTGGCTTCGAAACTCTTCCATTCCTTCCATCTCCAATATGTTGGGCAACTTTGATGATGCCAAATCTGCATGGGATATGTTGGTCAAACAATATTCCACTTCTCACCGATCCTTGAAATATCAGTTAGTGATTGAGTTGCATCAGCTTTGGCAAGAACCAGGGCAATCTATCAATGACTACTATGATCAACTTCACTTCCTATGGGACCAAATTGACCTTTCTGATCCAACTTGGGCATGCTCAAAAGATGCTCAACAATTTGCTACCGTTCGAGATGAATTTTGTCTCTATGAATTCTTGATGTCACTTGATAAAGCCTATGAGCCCATTGGAGGTCAGCTTCTTAATCGCAGTCCTCCTCCCTCTTTTCATGCTGCTGTAAATGAGTTGGCTAGAGAAAAAGCTCGTCTTACAACCCTTCAAACCCAGAATAAGCTAAATGTTCTAGCTATTGCTCCCTATGCTCCCACAAAGCAACCTTCGCAATTAGGGTTTGATGCCTCTAACTCTAGCAGTCACAAGCACTCCAACAAAAAGTTCTACAACTATTGCAAGCGTCTTAGCCACACTGTTGAGACTTTTTTACTATCGTAACAAATTTACTGCAGTTGTTGCCAATTCCGAGTCTACTCCACCAATGTCTACTGTCTCAGCTGAGTCTCAATCTTCTGGATCCACTATCCACCTCTTCTCAACTGAACTACAGGACATAATAGCTTAGGCTATTCGTATGGCTAGTAATGCATCTCTTTCCACTACTCTCTCAATCTTGCCTAGTAAGTCTTAATCTTGGCTCTTTGATTATGTCTGTTGCAACCACATTACACTTCACTCATCCTGATTTTCCACTTTACGTGACAATAGTCTAGGGTCTGTTTTGACCTCCAACCTTTCAGTTCCTAGGGTATTCCATGTACTTGACCTATCCTATAATTTATTCTCCATGGGACAATTAGCTTAACTAGGTTATCGCCTTACTTTTGACTATTTCACTTTGCAAAAATGGTTGAAACACAATTTTCCAAATGTATCAAGATTTTTCGATTTGATAATGCTTTTGAATATACTCAATATGCTTTTCAAGCCCTTTTGCATTCCTATGACACTGTACATCACCTAACTTGTCTAGGTACCTCTCAATAAAATGGTAGAGCCAAACAAAAACTTCGTCATATTCAGGACGCTATTCATGCTCTCTTTCTCTTTTCCAAAGTTCCTACTCCTTTTTGGGGTGAAGCTGCTCTTCATGTTGTTCATACTATCAATCGCAATCATATACTCCTATGTATAACCTTTTGCAACAAGACGAGTCTTATAGCACCCAATATATGTTAACAGCTGCAAAGGGTGTAGCGGCAAGAGGGCGGTAGTTCGTCTCTTTGACAGAATCAAGAAGGCTCGATTTGGGGGAAGTATGAGCGAGAGTTTGAGGGAGGAAAAGAAGTCGTAGATATACTAGAGGGAAGTATTAGTGACAGTATTTTAAACCGTCTAAACCGTCACTAATAATTAGTTTTCAAAAGATTAGTGATGGTTTTTAAAACGTCACTAAAAGTATACTATTAGTGGCCAATAGATTTCATCACTAATAACTGAAAAATTGTTACTAATATATTGACGTCATCATTAGAACAAAAAAATGTACGTTTAGTAACAAAAGTTTTAGTGATGAACTAGAAACCGTCACTAACAATGACGGATGTAATTTTCGTCACTAAAAGTACATTATTAGTGATGATTTTTAGTTTGCTATTAATACTTTAATAACATTTTTTGTAGTGATAAATGGAGGATGGGCTTTTTGGGTTCTTTTAGTGTGACATTTAAGTTTGAACATGATGGTATAACTACTATTCATAAGGTATGAAATACAACTCGCATACTAAAGCTTATAATCTAATTTTCTAGAAGTTTTTCATCAAATTGATAACTGCATCTTTTAAGCTTATCCATTATAGTCTCATTATGAATAATAAACATTTTAAGACTAGAATTTAATTATAAAGCATGGTTTGAAAGAATGAATCAACAAACAATTCTTGAAACTATGGACAATAATTCTGGTGATGAATATGATCACACCTGTGGCACTTTTGCAATACTTATTTGTAGCGTACTAATTTGTATGCCTGTGTTTGTGTCATACTTTTTGTTATGTTAAATAAGAAAAAGAAAAAGAAAAAGAAGTTGTCCCCATCAATTTCAAAGAGCCAGGCAGTGGTACGCCAAGGGATTTTAGTTTTAACTCTAATGATTAGAACAAACTTATAAAACCTACCCTCAAATCATTATTAAAGGGGCAAACACGTCATTTGAAGGACACTAATCTCAGACATCATGCCAGGAGTTGAGACACAAACCATACTCATTGAACACTTTATTACAACTCTAGTATCCCACCCCAGTTCAAATAAAAATTATTTCATCTCCTCAAGTTGACAGACTAGATAATTCATATGGATGATGGATAATGCATATAAATAAATCATATGCACAAATAGTGTACGCGGTGCGTACATTATTAATAATTAAAAAACATTATTTTTTCCTGTTTGTATGGCTAAAAAGGAGACAAAAGAACCAGTCCATTATTGAAGAAACAGTCTCTTTCATTGAAAGAGCCCCTCCAAAGTTGAAACCAACCACCGACTCCCACTTACTTCCAAAGAAAAGTTAAAGGGTGCTTTCAATTGTTGATTTTCGGTAGAGGGAGAGAGAACATAGCATATATAGCACTGGAGGTGGATGTTTTCGCAGTTTGGCTGATTGAAAATGAAAATGAGAGAAGAGGGGAATGGTGGAGAGAATGGTGAGCAGCAGCAGCAGGTGGAGGAGAATGGGGTTGATCGTGATCGCGATCATGATCATGATCAGAAAATAGACTACGTTTTCAAGGTGGTGGTGATCGGTGACTCGGCTGTGGGGAAAACGCAGCTGCTGTCCAGGTTTACCAAGAACGAGTTCTGCTTCGACTCCAAGTCCACCATTGGAGTTGAGTTCCAGACTCGCACTCTCACCATCAAGTCCAAACTTATCAAGGCCCAGATCTGGGACACTGCTGGTCAAGAAAGGTTCCCCTCTCTCTCTCTCTATGTATATATATATATATATACATACACACACAAACATATTTATTTTCTATTATTTTTATTGGGTTTAATAAGAGGCAGAGAGAAACAATGGTCAGTAGTAGTGTTGGAAACTGGCGGTAGGTAAGCATAGGCGTGGGTGTGAAACCATGACGAGGGTTTTGAATTTTAACATTGATGGGGATGGTACTATTCTCTGATCTTCCATCTGTCTGCCGACACATTTCTGATATTAAAATATTCTTTTATACAGATATTAAAATTGTTGTGTTAGGCCGAAACTCGCATGTCAAGCTTAAGGTTTTTTAATAGTCTTCATCCCAAGTTTTGAATTTGCATAATTAAGCACAGGTTAGTACAAAATTTAAAAAGATTTAATATTGTATTTGGAAAATGCTATACCTTTAGAAACTTGTATCACTGTTTGAATTCCCAAAATCTGATGCAGTGAATCTTTTGAATGTGGCTGGACTAATGATCTGCTCAAGTTCGTCTTAGGTGTTAGATTTGAGATGTATGGCTGTAAAATTGTTAAGAAAGCTAGCAAAATAAATTATATATTGACTTTGTGGCCCAAATTAACCTATATAAATTGAAATCAAATGCTCGAAATCTAAGTTTTTAAATACAAAATTAGACCCTTTATAAAAGATTTACTGCTCGATCCTCATCATCTTATTCTTATAATCAAAACTAAAAATCAAGATAAAAAACACCAGCCTTTTGCCATGCTTAGTAAAATAGCAAGGACTAGTTTTGAAGTTTCGAAAAGATATATCGGAAAACTCCACTTGTCACAAGAAAAGCATCACCAGCATCCCCTGGGGTTGACGAGTCCAAGGTTCGAGTGTCATGGATGGATGCGACTCGTGTTGCTGAAGACATGATGGACCCCGTCGATGGCTGGAATCTTTAGACTATTAAAATAAAAAATAAAAAAAATGAAAAGCATCATAATCATGTAATATCCCATGATTTGTTAAAATTTATTGTGTGGAAAAGTCAACTAATTCCAGCTAATGATGAGATGTTATGTCATTTGTGATTTACAATTTATATATATATATATATATATATATATATTCTTATAACGAATAGCAAAACTCATTAATATTTGATTTTCAGAACATATTTATAGTCTTTTTCCAATTTATGGTCAGGTCGCTTTGAGAAATTGACTATTTTGTCCTTTTGCCTTGAACAGACATGAAATGACATAATTTACTATGGTTAAAAAATCATCCTTAATGATGAAATTTGCATTTTGTGTATTGAATGTGGGTCTAATGGACAAAGTGCAGCGGCTAATTAAAGAGATATTAAGCCTTTATCTAACAAGCTTAGTATCTGTTTAATATCATTTTTTTTTTATTTTTTTTTTATACACAATGAAACAACAAATAAATATGTTTATTTATATTTCTAATTTCTATTTTTTATTGTCAATTTATGACTTTTTTCATAGAAATTGCAAACTAGATTCACGGGTTCAGTTGTTTTTACTTGTTCCCATAATATTTTTAATTTCTAAAATTACTTTTCTTCAATTAAATAATTCATTTTTATTAAAACTAAAATAAAATGGCCAATACAATTTAAAATATAATTAAAATAAAAATATTTATAATCTTTTTAAAGTTTTGAAAATTTAAAAAATATTTTAACTATTTTTCTACTGGCTTATACAATAAAATTGTTCTTGTAGCTTTAAACAATTAGTTTTGAAAATACCAAACAACATCCTAAGTTTCATATGACGCAATTCTTTGACTTATCCTAAGTACACATCAAATTTAAATTTGAAACTTTATGGGTAGAAGGATTTGAGCATAAATTGGCGGAAAATGATTTGGTTTTGTTGTTGTTATTGTATGTGTAGAAGGATTTGAGTTGGAATCATAACATATGCGGGATTTGGAAAAAGAGGCGGACCATAATGGCTCTATAATACTTAGTTTTATCTTCTCTTTTTTGTAAAGGGCTAGTTCCACGCTTGGAACTCGTAACCTGTAGGTCACAGGGTGATAACCTTATCGCTGCGCCTAAGCTCCTCTTCTCTAATTTTAAATTATAAAAAAAAAATTACAACAATCAATAAAAAAATTTAAAAGACTTAAATGCATTTTTAGAAAAAAAAAAATACAAAACTTCAATAAATTAATTATTAGAACATGAGTAAAGGTAGCCTACAGGCTACAGCATTATTGCAAAAGATGCCAGCACAATTCCAAGTACATGTTTAATAGGCTCTTCTAAAATAGGTTCATTAAAAAAAGTTCGTTAAATTTTTTTTGAATTATTCAAACATATTTATGAGGTTCTTATCTTTAGAAAAGTATATCCATTAATTAATTTAATAGTGCATATTTCAATCAAATAGAATGTGCATCTTCTTTTTCATTTGGTTAGATTTTATTTTTAAATGCAAGGAAATAATTTTCTTAGACTTTTTAAACAAGAAGCATATTTATAGCTTCTTCTTCTTTTTTTTCAAATTTTTAGAATTAATCTTTAATATTTAGGAAGGAAAAAAATAAACGAACCTCCCGATCAAAATGATGTCTTGTTTTGAAATCTATAAATTTAAAGAAATAAAAAGTATATATAATTTAATAAATGAAATTTATTTATTATAATAAGTCACATTTTTTATTTATTTGAAAGATATGATAATAACCTACAAATTTTAAAGAGTTGTTTGGTATCGTTTTTATTTTTTATTTTTGCTTCTATATAGTAAAAAAATAGATTATGATAATGCACTTATTTATATTACTAGTTTTCTAATTCTATCCTTAATTTTCAACTAATTTTTTTAAAAGAATTGAAAATCAAATTTTATGATTTTTAATTATTTTAGTTCCTTTCTTTTTTCTTTATTTTGTGTGTGTGTGTGTATGAGAGAGAGAGAGAGAGAGAGAGAGAGAGAGAGAGTATTTTCACTTTTTGGGAGAAAAAAGTATTCAAAAAGTCATAAATGTATACCAGATTAATATTAATCTTTTAAAACCATTAATGCACATCTAATTAAGCCTTAAACAGTTACGTCAAAGCTTTTAAATCTAAATAAAAGGCACATGACATCTGGAGGAACATGTCGTCTCTGTTCTTTCTCCTCCAAAGAGAATTGGACAGCTATAGCTTTGAACATCGATCGAGTTTTTCGCCCTTCATGTAGTTTTTTTGTTAATGAATGAATTGCAAGGCATATGCATGCAGGTACCGAGCAGTGACGAGTGCATATTACAGAGGAGCGCTGGGAGCCATGCTGGTATTCGACATAACCAGGAGGCAGAGCTTTGATCATGTTGCCAGGTGGGTGGAGGAGCTTCGAGGCCACGCCGATAACTCCATCGTCATCATGCTCATCGGGAACAAAGCCGACCTGGTGGACTCCCGGGCAGTTCCCACTGCGGACGCCGTCGAGTTTGCGGAGGACCAAGGCCTCTTCTTCTCGGAGACTTCCGCACTCAGCGGCGACAACGTGGAGACGGCCTTCCTTCGGCTGCTGGAGGAGATTCACTCTGTGGTTTCCAAGAAGGCTCTGGATGCTGACCGCGGAAGTGTCAACGGCGGCGATCCTGCAGCGCTCAAAGGATTGAAAATTGACGTCATCCCGGGCTCTGACATGGAAATTAGCGAGATGAAGAAGCTGTCCTCGTGCTCTTGTTGAAACCAGCGAGTTCATGATTAAGAGAAATTATTAAGCTTCTTAGTAGGTGAATTTTGATGAAATGCATAACATTGATCACTTCAAAATTACAAATTATCTGAAAATGTGTTTTGTTATTTGAAAAAATTATAATATGGTTAAGCAACGTACTTCAGTAATTTCTTGTAGGATTGGGTTTGACTTCATTGAGCTTTTGAGACTGAAGTATTGAGAATTTTAAAATAGAATGTAGTATTTTTATGAGATTATTGATTAGGAATGGTGTACTTTAATGTTATACTATTCTATTTAAAATTAATCCAAGTTTGTGAGGGCAAATTTTCATTTAAAATATATGCATCGATTCTTCTATCCTGAAAATGAGTCAGATGAGACGCATCCGAAACTTATAAAATAAGTTTCACAAAAATCAAATTTTTTCTTCCTTTTTGTAGACCCATTTAATGGGTCCTTGCACTTGTTTTGAAATGACTATTGAATTAAATATGGCAAGGAATTATAGTTGGAGATGGAGCACCTTAGGGTTTGCACACCAGAGGATATTTCCAAACTTGGGGCCGCAAGTGGAGCAATTTACTATTGGTAAATTCCTTGGCCAGCATACACTTACATCAAGAAAATCTACAAGAAGTTGGAGTAGTCAAAATCTTTTCAGCTTACCCTTTAAAAATCACTAGTGTCGCGATGTTCTCGGACGCGATCTGGACGAGATGGTGAAAGGTGATTTTAAAAGATATTTTCATGGAAAACAATGGTATAATAGAAATATCACTAATCTTTTGAAATGTGTGGTTAGAACACTTGATTAATACCCAATTAATGGTAGAATCGGTCTATACTATCAGAGTCGGGTTCGTGAGTTTGGTCATGCGAGGTCAAGGCATCAGCACTCCCTACGCACCCGTTCTTACGAACGGTACTAACTAATTGAAAATTATCCTACAAATCAAATTCAATGAACCCTTGAAATTACTCCCTTTCAAAAATTGTAAATAAATGTCCAAAATAGAATACTATATAAGTTTTCCCTCAGAACCAGAGCATATCGTACTCCAACGAGCTCATGCCTCCCTTTTAAATCACCGAGATCGGAAAATCAAGAAAATAGTTAGATAAATACGCTTCCAGAATTTTTGAAATTTTATAAAATCTTCAAAATATGAAAAATAATATTCTGTGAGGTTTTTGGAGTGCATTTGCGGATGAAAATTTTGCAAAAAGTGAATTTCCAATCTCAAAATATTTTTGATATTTTTTGCAATTTTCCTAAATTTTTATAACAGTTTTTAGATTTTCCCCAAATTTTAAAATAAAAATAATAATTAAAGAAAAAAAATGAAAATTAATTCAAAAATATTTTTAAAATTTTCTCCTAGATTTTCTGAATTTTTCATGATTTTCTAAGAATGAAAATATTTTCGAGCTTTAAAAGGTATTTTTGTGAATTTCTGCATTTTTTTTTATTTTTTGTGGTTTTTCAACATGAAAATTATTTTAGGAGGAACAAACAAAGAAAATAGGCTTGAAAACATTTTTTTGAATTTTTCCTTTTTTTTTTTGTAATTTTTATGACTTTTTGTTGAATTTTTCATGAATTACTTAAGTGTTTAAATAATAATATTTAAACAAAATAAAGAAAACCGATACCAACCGGTTCAGGGGGGTGGATCGGTCAAACGTTGACCGATCTGGGGGAAAACCGGTTTAAGGCCTCGTCAAGGCCAACCCATGTGTCCAAGCTTGATTAGGGCGGCATGTAAGTGGAGACCGGTGAGGTGGCATGATCTTGAGTGTCTCTTGGGAGTAGAGATCTAACCTCTAGGAAAAAGGTGCTTGTAGCGACCTACTAAATTAAATGGTTTTTTTTTTTTTTTTAAATGGCGAATAACATACTCTAGTACCATGATATTAACCTAAGCAGTAGGAAACAGAATCATACAAACATAACCATTATATACAATACAAAACCAATACCATAGTACTACTGTGTTTACCAAAATATACACATATAACTGTTTTTCAAAAATTCTCTCAACTATACTGGGATATACGAAAATGCTCCCAAAAATGATACTCACTCTCTGACAGGGCACTACAAACGTCCCTCTATTTGTGAGCCTGATCTGCTCGCTTCCTTGGATCACCTGAAAAATATTTCAACACTGGGATGAGCCAACGCTCAGTAAGAAGAAATATGCTATTACTAGTGTATGACAAATGAGCTACTATATATATATATATATATATATATATATATATATATATATATATATATATCATGAAATCTGTGTTCATATAAACATGAATATCTAAATACAAAGTATAGTACCAATAATAAAATACACCACCCCTCTTCCCTATTGCTTAACATACAGTATTATAGTTATAATTCAAAATACTTCTAGTGTACATAAGTAGAATCCTTGTTTCTGTAAATCTGTATGTATGTAATAGTAACTGAAACTGTTCCCTATGGTTATCTGTTTCATGACATGCCCCTCATGACGAGGTTGTGTGGCCAATATGCTAGATTTACCCTGATTGGCCAACCAGGAATAGATCACTGAACTCCGTCAGTCGACCTGCCCACCTCAACCCATATCTAGATGGGGAGCCTAACCTCTTCAAGGGCCTAGGTGGTCGACCGTACCATGTATTATCTGAATAGGTGGTTGCACTCATAAAGTAATATAATATCTATAGCAACGGTACCGTGCTCTGTAGCTACAAGTCCAACAGGGTCTGATATCATATAATATATTTCTATACATATCTATCTAATTTACCATGATTGAAGTAATCATAATAACCATGATACTGCATAACGTACTAAAATCTGAATAATCATAACATGGAACTGCATATTCATAATACTGAAATTTGTATAATCATGGTACTAAAATTCGTAAAATCATGGTACTGAAATTCACATAATCATAGTACTTAAATCCATAAAATCATGATACTGAAATTCATAAAAATCATGAAACTACAATTCGCAAAACATATCCCCGTACTACATACATGTTCACAAGCCACACCATAGCTTAATACATAATTTTCATGAATAAATACACTGTGTAATATTTAGAAATTTCCTAACATAGTATATTTCCCTTACCTTAACTTTGAAAAGCCCCTACTGTACTCTAGCCCGATACCCGCAGGGCCTCCTATACAATACCCTGAAAATGATATTTTCTAGAACTTAAACATCAGTATTTTTCTACCTACATCATTTCCTATAACTGCCAGGATGTCAAAAACTAGATAAAGGTCCTTACCCTAAATTTGGGATGAAATCCAACTTCGATTTCCTGATGATCCGCTCCGGCAGTTTTGCAGAGAACTCCGCTAGGAGCATCGTAGTAGCTTCGAATCGTCGATCCGACGACTGGTGGGGCCGGAAATGAAGAGAGAAAGGAGAGAGAGTCGTAGGAGAGAGAGAGAGAGAGAGAGAGGCGCGGTGAAAATTAGAAATATCCCGATTTTTAGCTATTTATAGGGCTAGGTTCGTCAATAAGACATGTCACCTTGTCAACGAGCCCTTCACAAAATTCGTCGACGAGGCCCTGTGTTCGTCGACGAAATTCAGAGTAGCCCGAACCGTCTCTCGGTATTTTCTCGTCGACGAAGCCCTGTATTCGTCGATGAAATTCTGAAGACCTTCGTTGACGAGACCCTGTGTTCGTCGATGAAGCTGGGCAATTTCCTGAATTTATGACTATTTAATATTATCTCCAAAATGCAATGTCGTCGACGAAATCTACGGCCTCCTTCTGTTTCTATATCTATTTTCTCTCCCTCTTATTATTACTAAAATGCTATTATTCTTCAGGTCACTACATTCTCCCCTCCTTATAAAATTTCGTCCTCGAAATTTACTATCTAAACCTCTATCTATACTTACATCATTCGGTGAAGGAAAAATGTCTACTTATTTTATTACCTGCCCTCACTTATGGCGGAGGAATACCGTGGTTACATGGGTGGTTCTAGGAGATTACATATACCAAAAGAAAATTTCTCCCAGAACAAAATACTATCTACTAACCATAATTAATACATGTACCTGCAAAAGAAAACTTTACCTGAGTATCTCTATACCTCTGGGAACAACTGTGGGTATCTCTGTCTAATCTGCTCCTCGAGTTCCAGAGAAGCTTCCTCTATGGCATGATTTCTCCACAAAACTTTAACTAATTGTATTTCTTTAGTGCGTAAAGTCTGAACCTTTCCGTCCAAAATTTGAACTGGTACTTCTTCATACGTTAAAGCCTCACTGACTTCCAGTTTTGCACGGCTAATGATATGGGAAGGATCTGGGACGTATTTCCTCAACATAGAAACATGAAATACGTCATGAACTCGGAATAAGGATGGCGGTAAAGTCAGCCGATAGGCTACTGACCCAATCTTCTCAAGTATCTCAAAAGGGCTAATAAACCTAGGGCTCAACTTACCCTTTTTCTCAAATCTCAAAATTCCCTTCAATGGTGCTATCTTTAGAAAGACATGATCACCTACTCCGAATTCCAATTCCCGATGGCGAGTATTTGCATAACTTTTCTGCCGACTCTGCGCTGCACTAATCCTATCATGAATAAGTTGAACTTTATCACATGCTTGCTGAATTATCTCGGGACCCAAAACTCGCCTTTTGCCAACTTCATCCCAGAAAAAAGGAGATCTACATCTCCTACTATATAATGCTTCATAAGGTGCCATGCCGATGCTAGCCTGATAACTATTATTATAAGCAAATTCAACTAACGGCAAAAATTGAATCCAGCTACCTCCAAAGTCTAGTACACAAGCACGAAGCATATCTTCCAATACCTGGATGGTTCTCTCAGTCTGACCATCGGTCTGAGGGTAGAAAGCTGTGCTGAATACTAACTGAGTCCCTAGTGCCTCCTGCAAACTCCTCTAGAATCGTGATGTAAAACGTGGATCACGGTCCAAGACTATGGATACCGGCACTCCATGGGATCATACAATTTCCTGTATATATATCTCTGCTAAGTGGTTCATAGGGTAGCTAACTTTAATGGGCAGAAAATGCGCTATTTTTGCCAATCTATCAACTATCACCTAGATGGCATTCTGACCATGCAACGCTGGCGGCAGCCAGTAACAAAATCCATGGATACGTGATCCCACTTCTACTCGAGAATGAAAAGTGACTGCAACTGACCAGCCGGCCTCTGGTGCTCAGCCTTAACCTGCTGGCATGTCAAACACTACTGCACAAACTCTGCTATCTCTCTCTTCATGCCACTCCACCAGAAAGAATCTCACAAATCCCTATACATTTTCGTACTACCAGGATGAACAGTGTATAGAGATCTGTGTGCCTCCTCTAGAATCGTCATCCTGATGCTATCATCTGCAGGCACACACAATCTAGTGTGAAATCTCAGAGCCCCATCATCAGAAATACTGAACTCCGCCCCCTGACCGTCCTGAACTCTGGCTATCACCTCCACTAACTCTGGATCATCTCTCTGAGCAGCTTTAATCTTCTCATATAACATGAGCTGTACAACCAAACTGGCCATAAATGTCTAAGGATCATCCTCCACTAACTCTACACCAAGTCTCTCTAAGTCTATCTGAATCGAATGTTGAATTACTACTGCTAATTGTGCTGTGTCTCCTGACTTATGACTCAGTGCATTGGCTATCACATTTGCTTTACTTGGGTGGTAACTAATGGTGCAGTGGTAATCCTTGATGAGCTCCAACCACCTCCTCTGCCGCATATTCAATTCTTTCTATGTAAAAATATATTTCAGGCTTTTATGATCAGAAAATATCTCGCACCTCTCACCATAAAGGTAATGCCTCTAGATCTTCAATGCATGTACCACCGCAGCCAATTCTAGATCGTGAGTAGGGTAGTTTTTCTCATATTCTTTCAGCTGTTTGGACGCATACGCCACCACCCTATGATGCTGTATCAACACACAACCGAGCCCTTTCAAGGATGCGTCACTGTAAATAGCATAACCATCGCCACCCGATGGAATCGTAAGAACTAGTGTAGTGACGAGCCGCTGCTTTAATTCCTGGAAGCTTTGCTTGCACTCTTCATCCCACACAAATCTGGCATTTTTCCTAGTCAACTGCGTAAGAAGACTTGACAAGGCTGAAAAACCCCAAACAAAATGACGGTAATAACCTGCCAGTCCTAAGAAACTCCTGACTTCCTGCACATTTCTTGGCCTAGTACAATTTACCACTACGTCAATCTTGCTGGGATCCATTGCAATACCGTCCCCTGAGATCACGTGGCCTAAAAATGCCACCTTTTCTAGCTAGAATTCACACTTGCTAAACTTAACATAAAGCTTCTCCTCCCTGAGAGTCTGCAGCACCTGCCTCAAATGTACCTCATGATCCTCAAAACTCCTCGAGTACACCAGTATATCATCAATGAAGACTACTACAAACTGATCTAGATACTAGTGAAAAACTCTGTTCATCAAGTCCATGAACATGGCTGGGGCATTTGTCAGCCCAAACGGCATAACGAGGAACTCGTAATGTCCATACCTGATCCTGAAGGCCGTCTTCGCGATGTCCTCCGCTTTTACTCTCACTTGATGATACCCGGATCTGAGGTCAATCTTGGAATATACCCGCGTACCCTGGAGCTGATCAAACAAATCGTCTATACGGGGTAGAGGATATTTATTCTTGATAGTAACTTTGTTTATCTCCCTGTAGTCAATACACATCCTCATGGACCCGTCTTTCTTCTTTACGAACAACACTAGAGCTCCCCATGGTGATACACTAGGCCGTATAAACCCCTTGTTCAACAAGTCCTACAACTGCTCCTTTAATTCTCCCAATTCAACTGGAGCCATACGGTACGGGACCTTAGAGATCGGCGCAGTGCCTGGAGGTAAATCTATAGGAAAATTTACCTCGCGCACAGGAGGCAACCCTGGTAGCTCCTCTAGAAAAACATCTAGAAATTCCCATACCACTGGGGTCAATCTTCAATTAATTTTCATATGCTTCTTTCACAAATGCTATAAATCTCTTACCTCCGTCCAGGAGTAATCTGTTCGCCTGCACTGCGGACACCAGCTATGTTGGAGCACGTACCCGTGAGCCAACGAATCTGAATTCCTGCTCTCTAGGAGGTCTGAAAATTACTTCTTTCTGAAAGCAATCAATGCTAGCATGATTGGCAGCCAACCAATCCATACCCAGTATTATATCGAACCCACACATCTCAAACACAATAAGATCTGCCGGTAGTACTTTCCCCTGAATTTCTATCGGATAGCCTCTAAGTACCCTCTGACATCTAATCACTGACCCTAATGGTGTAGCTACTGACAGTGCTATATCTAATGACTGGGTCTCATTCTCAGATAATTTAATATAAGATGAAGAAATAAAAGAATAAGTAGCACCCGAGTCAAAGAGAACAATAACTAGATATGATGAAACTGTAAATGTACCTGTCACCACATCCGTAGCAGCCTCTGCATCACCTGGCGTCAGGGCATAAACTCGCGCTGGAGCTACATTCCTCTGCTGGCCACCCTGGGGCGCCTGGTGTCCTCCCCGAGCTGCCTGATGTCCTCCCTGATAAGGCCTAGGTGATGGGACCTGGTCCTACTGATCTGGGCCATCACGCATCACGTGACCTGGTCTCCCACAATGATAACATATGCCCTTGCCTACCCGGCACTCTCCCAAATGATGTCTCCCACACGTCTGACACACCGGGTATGTCTGCGCACCCTGGTTCCCACAAGGTCCTGTCATCTTCCTCTGATCACCCCTATCGCGACCTCCTCTCCATGGGCCTCTACTGGAGCTAGCCTAAAAACCCTGAGGCGTAGGCCTCTTCCTCTGACTCTGAGCTGCTACACCCCTCTGAATGCCACTCTCAATAATCGTAGCTTTATCTATAACCTCTTTGAATGTCTGAGCCCTAAAACCAATCACCTGCTCAAACAGATTCTGCCTCAGCCCCTCTTCAAACTTCCTCGCCTTCTTCTCTTCATCAGGTGCCAAATGTGGAGCAAAACGCGACAACTTGACAAACCGAGCTGCGTATTGAGATACAGTCATCTGCCCTTATACCAAATGTAGGAACTCTGCTGCCTTCGCACTCCGAACGATAACAGGGAAATTACCGCTCGAAGAACATATCCTTGAATCAATCCCACATCACTGGAACTGGAACTGGACTCTGCTCCTCTATCAGACGCGCTGCTCTCCACCAGCGCTTTGCCTCCCCAGTCAGTTTAAAAGTGGCAAATGCTACCTTCTGCTCATCCGTACATGGAAGCACCGCCAACATCTCCTCGATATCTTGGGCCCAATTCTCAACTACATTCAGGTCATCTCCTCCAACAAAGTATGGGGGTTTCATACGCGTAAACTGCTCAATCGAACAGCCACGTTCCCCTGAACTCCTGGCCATCTCAGCCATCACCTGCTGAGTCACACTACGTAGTACAGCATCTGAGTCTTCGCCACCCATGCTGGAAGGACCTGGCCTATCCTCCCCTGGGTCCATCCTGAAAACAAGAAACAAACTTAAGCACTTATTCCCTATATGGACCTATCCTGTACCAACTCAAAATCAACTACCTTCCCTATCCTTAACCAATATCCGGTTCTGTCATCTAGACACACAACCCGATAATAGTTTACTATGGTTTTCCTAAAATCATCACCCTAGGAAAAACATAGAAACCACTACGGTAATCCTGTACCCAGACACAAAACAAACCTCAAATCCTTTTCCTATACTTCGGTATTGCTTCTGTTGCACTCTAAAATCTACAGAACCTAGCAAACCTACGCTCTGATACCAAACTGTAGCGACCTGCTTAATTAAATGATTTTTTTTTTTTAAATGGCAAATAACATACTCTGATATCATGATATTAACCTAAGCAGTAGGAAGCAGAATCATACAAAACATAACCATTATATACAATACAAAACCAATACCATAGTACTACCGTGTTTCCCAAAATATACACATATAACTGTTTTTCAAAAATTCCCTCAACTATACTGGGATATACAAAAAAGCTCCCAAAAATGATACTCACTCTCTGACAAGGCACTACAAACACCCATCTATTTGTGAGCCTGATCTGCTCGCCTACCTGGATCACCTGAAAAATATTTCAACACTGGGATGAGCCAACGGTCAGTAAGAAGAAATATGCTATTACTAGTGTGAGACAAATGAGCTACTATATATATATATATATCATGAAATCTGTGTTCATATAAACATGAATAGCTAAATACAAAGTACAGTACCCAGAATAAAATACACCACCCCTCTTCCCTATTGCTTAACATACAGTATTATAGTTATAATTCAAAATACTTCTAGTGTACATAAGTAGAATCCCTGTTTCTGTAAATCTGTACGTATGTAATAGTAAATGAAACTGTTCCCTGTGGCTATCTGTGTCATGACATGTCCCTCAGGATGAGGTTGTGCAGCCCGTAGGCTGGATTTACCATGGCTGGCCAACCAGGAATAAATCACTGAACTCCGTCAGTAGACCTGTCCACCTCAACCCATATCTAGATGGGGAGCCTAACCTCTTCAAGGGCCTAGGTGGTCGACCGTACCACGTATTATCTGAATAGGTGGTTGCACTCATAAAGTAACATAGTATCTGTAGCAAAGGTACCGTGCTCTGTAGCTACAAGTCCAATAGGGTCTGATATCATATAATATATTTCTATACATATCTATCTGATTTACCATGATTCTTAAGTAATCATAATAACCATGATGCTGCATAACGTACTAAAATCTGAATAATCATAACATGGAACTGCATATTCGTAATACTGAAATTTGTATAATCATGGTACTAAAATCCGTAAAATCATGGTACTGAAATTCACATAATCATAGTACTTAAATCCATAAAATCATGGTACTGAAATTCATAAAAATCATGAAACTACAATTCGCAAAACATATCCCCGTACTAAATACATGTTCACAAGCCACACCATAGTATACATAATTTTCGTAAATAAATTCACTGTGTAATATTTAGAAATTTCCTAGCATAGTATATTTCCCTTACCTTAACTTTGAAAAGCCCCTACTGTACTCTAGCCCGATACCCACAGGGCCTCCTATACAATACCTTGAAAATGATATTTGCCAGAACTAAACATCAGTATTTTTCTTCCTACATCATTTCCTATAACTACCAGGAAGTCAAAAACTGGATAAAAGTCCTTACCCTAAATTTGGGATGAAATCCAACTTCGATTTCCTGACAATCCGCTCCGGCAGTCTTGTAGAGAACTTCGTCAGGCGCATCGTAGTAGCTTCGGATCGTTGATCCGGCGACTGGTGGGGCCGAAAATGAAGAGAGAAGGGAGAGAGAGTCGTAGGAGAGAGAGAGGCGTGGTGAAAATGAGAAATATCCCAGTTTTTAGCTATTTATAGGGCCAGGTTCATCGACGAGACACGTCACCTCGTCGACGAGCCCTTCACAAAATTCGTCGACGAGGCCCTGTGTTCGTCGACGAAATTCAGAGCAACCCGAATCGTCTCTCGGTATTTTTCTCATCGACGAAGCCCTGTGTTCGTCAATGAAATTCTGAAGACCTTCGTCGACGAGACCCTATGTTCATCGACAAAGCTGGGCAATTTCCTGAATTTATGATTATTTAATATTATCTCCAAAATGCAATGTCGTCGACGAAGTCTATGGCCTCCTTCTGTTTCTGTATTTATTTTCTCTCCCTCTTATTATTACTAAAATGCTATTATTCTTCGTGTCACTACAGTGCTTCCCAACATTAATTGCCCAGGGGATGAGCCTGCCAGGTGTCTATGAACTGGTGGGAGAGCGGTTTCGAGGGCTATGCGCTCATGACAACTTCTGATAGAGATTATCTCGACCGTTGATGCAGGGTTGAAATCCCACGATGATGAATCATGCATGCTTAGATAGAGGACCTATTCATATCTCGACCACCCAGAGAGATCTAAATCGTATGGTGAATGGCAGGTAACACGTGGCTTGCAAACGAGGGATAGATCAAGAGCGTTGGCAACAAACACAAAATGGACAGTGAGGATTCGACCGTTTGCAGCTTCGGTCGTGTGGATATTGGAGATGCCACTTGTAAAAATCTTGGAGTGTCGAGGCTTAACATATTTAAACCAAAAAAAATTGGTTCCCTCATTTTTGCTCTTTGAATTCCCTCTGTCTGCTCTCTTTCTCGATCTCTCTCTGTAACTCCGAAGACGAAGCCTGAGGGTTTACCTCCTCCTCGAAACTCACCCCTCTTTATTCTCTTCTCTGCAAATCAGGATTAGAAACCCTAATGGTTTCTACAACTTCAATCTTCTCTTTCCCCCTTTCCTCTCTCTGTCTCATATTTTGCAATGAGAGTTTTCAGAAAATAATCTAACAGTGGAAGACAGTATATTTATATCATCCAAAATACAATACTCAGAGTATCAACATACACATATACACAATACTATCTCATACCAAAAAACAATACAACCCTAGGAAATTACACCTCCCTAGTCCACCAAAAACTCACCCTGTGTGTGTTAGGGTCCCAGCTCCCTATGATCATGGAGCTCTATCACCCGATCTATCCATGTTCCCTAAAAAATTTAGATAATTTGGGTGAGACACGTCTTAGTAAGAAGGAATAAATTATTTACAATGCGTGGTCATATGAATTCAGTTATAACATGCTTTACTTTTTAAAATAACATTTCCCCTGAGAAAATACACTGGCAAATATATTCTCATAGTCATAGATATACAACACAAGCTTTTATAAGTTTTAAAATCATTTCTCAAAATCAATCATTCCAACACATTTTTACCTGCAAAATTCCTAAGAATAGGGAAGATTACCCCCCCATACAGGTAGCTTCCCTATGCCCTAACACATTATGCAGCCGGGTATGGCCACATTTGATGGCACTCACCTTACTCAGCAAGCCCTCAGGCTGAGAGTTTCACTTCGTCTCAATTATTTATTTTATAAAACACACACTCTTTCATTTCTCATAATCATTTCCCATTCTAACTCATTACATATTTATGTATACATAAATTCACATTTATGTACTTTACATAATACAATAAATCACATAATTCCAATTCTCAACACATTCACGATTCCCATACTAAGTATACCTCCCCAACGACATCAGTAGGAACCTCACAACACAATTTCCATACTGAGCATACCTCTCCAATGACATCAGTAGGAACCTCACAACACAATTTTCATACTGAGCATACCTCCCCAACGGCATCAATAAGAACTTCACCACACAATTTTCATACTGAGCAAACCTCCCCAACGACATCAGTAGGAACTTCATACACACAATTTCCCTATTGAGCATACCTACCCAACGACATCAGTAGGAACTTCACATACACTCACAATCTCCATACTGAGCATACCTCCCCAATGGCATCAGTAGGAAAGGAATACCACCAACCCACAATTATTGTGCGGTATTGGCATATCATCAATCATAATTTAGTATATCTCAATTCAATTCAATATAAATATTCTCATCATTTTCTGTGCACTTTCCATCATCTCATAATAATATATATATATCATATTTCATGTATTTCCACATTTCCCAAAATACTCATATCAGTAATTTGTACAAACTCATTTTTCAAGCAAATAATTTCCACTCACATATAAATACCACATTTTATTATTTTTCACTAATCACATCAATCATTCTCATTTCAATATTTTCTCAGAAAATACCCATCATTATATTTAACATTTTTCAACACATGTCATGTGCCACACAATTTTCATCTAATATTCATAATATATTAATTTCAGACTCCAAAGCATCACAAATTAATACTACTCAAATGCCACACAATTTATCTAATATTTATATCATAATAATTTTCAGGCAAAATACAATATGCTCATTTTTATATATTAATTCAAACGGTAATTCTTAAAATACTGCTATAATTTATTCCGCTTACTTGACTTACTGAGCGTCTCGTTAACACCTAGATCCTACGCCCTTGGTGCTCGAAACTCAACTCCCGCAATTTGCATTTTCCTCAGATTAATTAACTTATTTCCCTAAAATAATACCCATCTAACCTTTCCTAGGCTCCATATACCCCAAATTAACAGTTAACACCTCCACTTAATTTCTTAAATTATGCCTGCGGGGCCCAAAATTATACCCGCGACGCTCACCCTGACCCTAATTTCAGAAATCCTATTTCAACTCCAGATGCTCAACATTTTAGCATTTCCAAATTAATCTTAATTAATTAAAAATAAGCCCCTTAATAATCTCCGTACCCCAAATTTAGGGTTTTTCCCACAACGACCCCACGATAATTCCGTCCCGATAGACTTGTAGAGAATCATCCCTAGATTCTCATGGTAGTGTCTATTCGTCAATCAGACTTATAATTTGTAAGAAATTAAAGAAAAAAGGGAAAATTGGCTGCTCCTACCACCAATCTGCTCCGGTAGAAATGACGGCAGTGGAGAATGGAGCTCAACGGTATCTTCTAATTCTCGATCGGGCAAGAATCCGTCACGAAACTGAGGAGAGAGGGAGAGAGAACGAGAGGAGGGAGAGAGAGAGAGAGAGAATGCCAAAAGCCTGTGTAGGGACTCTCTGGATTCTTTGTGCTTCCTGAAGCTTTAAGCTTTAGGAAGCTTTGTTTGTTTTTTTTTCTTTTAATTATATATATATATATATATATATATATATACATATATATCTAATGTATATTATATTATTATCATTTTTTTAATAATAATAATAATTTAATTAATTTAATTAATTAGTTAATTATTATTTATTTATTTAATAATTAATTAATTAAAATTTTTTTATTCTCAAGACTATCATTTTCTAGGGCATTACACCAATCCCCTTTCAAAACCCACTCTTTTCTCTTTCGATTCTCTCTTCTACCTCTATTTTATATGAATCTCGTGCGACCCAAACCCTAGGTCTCTCCTCAAAACTTCTTCAAACTCCTTGTATCCTTCTGAGATGTGAAACTGGAGTTTATGACCCGAACACCAAAGGGTGGTCCCAGAAGTAAGGTCGATCACAAGGTCCGAGAGGGAGATTCAATTGATCAGGCCATTTGAAGGAAAAACCACAAGCTGAGTATCTTCGAACCTTCTTCCCCTTTTTATTATTATTGTTTTTTATTGATGAATGATGTACGAGATCTGAATACTGCTGCTTCTGTTGTGCGATCTGGCCAAAATTAGGGCTACGGTTTGCTTTGCAAGTATTGGGTTAAAGACGAGTGGAATCATCTCAACCCAATGAGTGGGTGACAAGGTTGACTCACACGAGTCGACCCAGGACTTCGAGAACTCGGTTTAGCCCGAGTCAAGCTCATTGGGCTTAGGTTAGCCTAGTCATGTGGCGGTTGTCACGTGAGAACTAGGGTGAGTTGGAACCGGATTGGGCTTTGGCTTTTAGAAAATGGGCTTAGGGTTTATTTTCAAAAAATGGGCTTTGGAGTTTGAATTTTAAAATGGGCTTCTAGGTTAAGTCTAGAAATGGGCTGGTTTTGTTTTAAAACAAATGGATTAGGCTAAAAACAAACAATGGGCTTTAGTAAGTTTTAAACAAAATGGGATGGAGGGTTTAAAAAGGGGCCTTGGACTTTGGGTTTAAAACAAGTTATGGGTTCAGGTCCAAGAGAGTTCAATTCAGGTTTAAATAGTTTAGGATTCAGTTTCAGAAGATCCTAACCCTGATTCAAGTTAGAGGCTTGGATCACGGGGTTCACATCTGAGTCTGAATATGGGTGGTTTTCTCAAAACGAGTTCAAACCCGAACTCAAATTCGGGTCAGGGGTTCGAATATGAGTTTGAGGGGGTTTCAAATCTGAGTCCAGGATTTAGGTTCAAACACGAACTTGAACTTTAGAGAAGGTACCTGCGTTCACTCACATGCTCACCAAAAATCTCATGAATTGAATCAAATTAAAAAAAGTAAAGTTTCAGATAATTTCCTTTCTGTTTCCTTCCTTCGATCTTCTTTAATCTTCTTCTCCAGTCTCTTTGTGTCTGAATGCTTGTTCTGGTGTAGTAAGCTTCTAGGTGGGAGTTCCTGAACTCCTGCCTCCTCTCCTTGCTCTCTCAATTTTTGTAGGGGTTCTTTGATGCCCTCTCCCTCTCCGCTCAATCTCTTTGAGTGTTACTATGCTCTTCCTTTGGACTTTTTTTTATTTCTATAGAGCTACTCTTCTACAACCCTTTTTCTCTCAATTTGGCAAAATCTCCCCCTATCTTTCTGATTTTCTTTCTTTCTCAATGCTTGCAGGGTGTCACTATGCTTCCTTCCCCGATCCCCAGCTACAGTGCGAGCCTCCCTATTTATAGGGAGGCTTGTGGGTGATTTTGGCGCCAATTTTCCTCTCCAACGGAAGTCCCTGCGCTAGCATGGAATATTACTAGATAGGTGAGATTTCATAGCAGGGGTATCAAAGTAGTTCATATGTGTTTATTTAGGACTATATATATATATGATTTAATTTTTTTGAGGTTGTTACAGCATGCATGCTTGTATGTATATGGAGGCATGATATGCATGTATGTATGTGTGTATGAATATATGATGCATAAACATATGTATATGTGTGCGTATGTGTTTTATATATATACATATATGATAAGTAGGTATTATGTGTGTGTATGTGTGCGTGCACACGTGTGATGTATATGCTATGTGTGCATATATGTATACATGTATGTGTATGAATAATAGTGTATGTATATGTATGTATATGTGTTTGTATATTTGTGTGTGTATGTTTTATCCTACCTTTATTGAAAGTCCAAAAAAAATAGAAAATATTGAAATTTTCCAAAAAAAAAAATATAAGTATTTTTCATGTGGTTCTCGCAATTTGTTTCTAGCTGATCATAGGATAACAGAGAGAATTCTATTGTATAGTGTTTTCCTCCTCTTTTTCCTAGGCATGACAAAAGTATGAACCTTCGAGAATCATATGATTTGAGAAGGGTTAGACCTCCAATCAATAAAATTAGACTGAATGAACCATATTTCGTCCATTTGGTGTCAGAATCTTCTTTTTTGCAAATATATTTTCCAAAAATTCAAAAATATTTGTTTTTTAGAATTTTCTTAATGTTTCAATAAGGCCGATGATAAAGTGCTAGATTTTCAAAAATTCATGCATCTCATTACATTTCAGGTCAAAACTCCTCCACTATCAAACTCTCATTTTCAAACTCACTCTTTTCAAATATCTGTAATGTAAGTCTGGTTTCCTTTTTCTAAAACTTTGGTTTTCCATGCCACCAATATAAGCTTGACATTTCTTAAACCAATCGTTTTTTATCAATCACCATCATCATGTCTTCATAAAAAATTTAGGATACTAAGGCCAACCCATTTTAAAGCAATACTCTGGGCTTCTCGAAGCTATGTTGGAGTGCTCGGAGAGTGATTCTATCAGTAGATAACCAAAAAGGATCTTTTTTCTCTTATTTTCTTTTTCTTTTCTACTTGAAAGGAACACTTATGTATTTGCAATAACTATTATGCGAACAAGTGTCGTTACGGGTGCTAAGAGGCTGATAATCACTGAGATGATTGACTGATTACCTTTCTTACGCACAAGTGCACTCCGAACTCTAAATCTAGTTTTCATAGACATTTTCCAAGTTTTTTCTTTATTTTCCCTATATTTTCCAAAAAAATAAAAATAAAGTGGAGACTCCATTTTTAAATGTTTTTATCCTTTTTTATTTAACCCACTTTCTTTATCATTTTTGGGGACTGCCAATCCCTCTTCGCTGACACCCCAAGACAAAAAACCGCCATAGACATCTTCCAATGAGGAAAAGAATGAGGGACAAGAGCTCTATTTTGCTTCTGTAGATGGAAGTTTGATGTATTGGAATCCATGTTTAGGTGAAAGTAGAGGAATATATATATACACTTGATTGTAGCCCACTTAGTTCTCATGCAATGGTGCATTCATTTGTTAATTAGTTGTAGCTTGCTTTAGAAGATAAATGGGCATATTTGGAGAAGAAAAAACAATTAACTTGGCTAGCTACTAACAACAGAAGGCAGGATTTGTGTGCTTTTTGGGAAAATCAAGAAGAGAGTGAGGGAGGGAAGAAAATTCTTAACTAAAAATTCTTTGTTAAAGGTGTTTGCGAAATCATTTTGTTCTTAAAAAATCGGATAGTGGTTTATTGTCCAATTGAGTTGAAATTTTGATAGCATATTTGTAAGTCGTCCTACTTCATTTGAGATGGTTTGATTGTCATTTATAGCTTTATAGATATGGTTTCATAGCTAACATAGCAATCTCTAATTTTGGGTGAGAGCTCTCCATTTTTACTCTAGTTTGATTCAACCTTTTTGGTGATGAATCATATTGCTTTGTAAGTGAAGAGTTTATTATTCTCAATGATTATAATTGATGTGTGCCTGTAGTTATAGATAGTGAAGACCTATTGTAATATATCATTTTCATAAAGTGGAAAGTGAATGTTTTTATTCTTGTCATTTTCGCCTTCACATTAAGGTTTTCTTTAAAAAAAAAAAAATTAAATCTCAATGTTCCTTCATGTATATGACCAATTTGTGTTGTTGATGCTACTTTGATTTTTGGCAATTGATTATCCTATTTGGTGTTGATTAGAATTAGGGTGAATAATATATTAGACAATTATCTTATGGTTATCAAGCATTTTCCTCACAAGAAAGACTAGAAAAGAATCATCCTTTTATGTAAGATGTGGAACCCACTAATAACCAGATGTAATGTTAGCATTTGGATCCGTACGAGTGAAGAGTATTGTTTGGTGTATATCTCAATGATATGGGTCTCGCATCATTTTAGTTAAGGGTGTCGAAATGGGTCGAAACTCGATAGGTGACCTGCCTCTTTAAATCAGGTTTAAGTTTAGTAGAAGGTGACCCGTTTAGTAAATGATTTAGGCAGGTTTGGGTTAGGTATCTATCGAGTGACCCATTTAATTTGATATATATATATATATATATATATATATATATATATATATATTACATTAGCTAATAATAATTAAAGAGATGTACTATTTTCTACATTTTATGTTTTTCTTTGTTAAGATATTAATAAATAAAATAAAAAGGTGTTGTTTTAAAAAAATGTTACTTTATATGAAATGTTTTAAACGATAAAAAATTTAAAAATTATATTTTTAAACGGATTCCTAATGGTTACTCGTTTATGATCCGTTTATTAAACGAGAGGGTTTGGTTTTAAATGTTAGTCACTCGTTAGTAAATGAGTCAACTCGAACTCGAATCTGAACCCGTTAAACCCCTATTTGTTTACGACTCGTCCAAACCTGACCCACTAACCCGCTTTGCCACCCCTAATTTTAGTGGATCCAAACATTAATATTACTTCTTGAGACTGGTAGGTTCCAAATCCTATGTGGAATGATTGTCTCACACAAGCATTTCTCTCACATTCATACCTCCCTTTCCAAATAATATATGGTTATTAATTGTTATATTGAACCTCAATTTGAATAAGGGGAAGGATTATCTTGGGTTCGATATTGTTTATCGATCATCTCTTCAATATTAATTTCCTTTCTTAACACCATTTTAAATTTTTTTTTTCTCTCTCTCTCCCCCCCCCCCCCCCCTCCCTATTGGGAACTTGAAAAATATTTCCACATTTTCATGTTTGGTTATCAAGGAAAGTGAGAAAGAAAATAAAAAATATACCAAATCAATGAACAAAATTTTCATTTTACACATCCTTAACATTTGTTTTTTCTTAATTTTTAATTATATTAGAACAATTTTTTTTTTATTTTAAATGACATTTGATATAGAGAAAAAATATATTAAAAAAATTTCTTTCTTATTTTTATTTTTTATTTTTCCTTTTCCAATACAAAATCTTTGATTCAAAGTAGCCATTAGAGTAAGCTAGGTTTAGACTAGTCAAGAAATTGGTACGAAGTTTAACAGGATCACTAGCCTGCTTAGTGGATGGCATGGACACACAATCTCTTATGTAGGTAAGCTGGAGCTGATTAAATATGTTATTCAAGGTGTGGAGTGTTTTTAATTGGCTATTTTCTCTATCCCAAATTCTGTTATGGATCATGCAGTAAAACTCTGTAGAGCTACTCTATGGGGTGGAAGGAAGAGGTCCTTTGTGGCTTGGAAGGAGGTTTGCCTCCCTAAATTTGAAGGAGGTTTGAGAGTTTTTGATATTAAAGTTTGGAATAAAGCCTTTCTCACTAGAGCCTTTTGGAACTTCTAGGAAATAAAAGACTCTTTATGGTCAAAATGGGTTCACCAAATTTACCTGAAGGGTGCTAATTTTTAGGATACTTCTTCAAAACATGAAGACTCCCCTTTATTCAAGAGGATGATTGAGATTAAAAATCAAATCTTGCAGAGATGTGAGGGTCATATGGTTGCAAACAGTTTGTTTAATCAGTGGGTTAAAAATGGTCAGATTTGTTTTTCAAGAATCTACAATTACTAAAGGAACAAGGGAAACAAAGTCACATAGCACAAAGAGGTTTGAAAATGTGGTAGCTTGCCTAAACATGCTTTCACATTATGATTGAGAATAAAAGGGAAACTTTTTACAAATGATAAACTGTTTGTTGAAGGAGTTGACCAGAACTATGTATTTTGTAAAACTGATACTGAGACTATTGATCCTATCTTTTTAAGATGTAGATTTTCTAAAATTGTGTGCGATCTTGTCCGACACTAGATGAGGTTCATTAGAGTTATGTCATCCCTAAAAGCTGCTCTGAAGTGATTGCATAAGAAAACAAAGGGCACAAGAGTTAAATCTATTGGAAAGAAGATTTGCTTGGGGGTTACTGTGTACTTCCTCTGGCATTTCAGGAATAAAAGGAAGTTTGAAACTAAATCAATTGAACTAAAGGGGTTGTTTAAGGTGATTCAGAGTCACGCTAATAGAGCCGTTTATGATAAATTTGGATTGTACTCCTTTGATTGAGTTTTGTTTGGAATGCATGTTTCTGCTTTTGGTTATTCAGTTTCATTTGACCTCTTGCCCCCTAAGCTTCTGATTGGGAGTTTGGCTTCCCCTTGCCTGGGTATGTCCAGTATATATTGTACATATACATTTTTATCAATACTATCAGGGTCAGCTCTTCACAATATGGGGCCCTAGGAAAATGATATAATTAGGGACCCTTAATATTTTGTTTAATAATTATTTTTATTTAAAATTAAATTTTCTTACTTTTTGAAATGTAAAATCACTAATTAAAATTTTATATTCAAGATCATATTTATTTTACTTTTCAAAATATTATTTATAGATAGTGGGAAAGTCAATGTATGGAAAGAGATGACATAACATTAAAAAAAATATTAGAGATTTCAACTTTTAAGATAGTGGGAAGATCAACATATGAGAAGAGATGACATCATAAATAATGTTAATATAAAAAAAAAATTTAAGGTCTCAAAAATTTTGGAGCTCTAGGCAAACTACTCAATGACTTTATGGTCACGTCGGCGGGGAATACTATTTACCATTAACTGATAAATAAATAAAAGAAAAAATTGGTACGAGTCCACTGAACAAGATTGTTGACTGTCGAGCAACTAAAGCAAAAAGACGAATTGTTGTTGGGCACCCAAATCAAAAAGACAAAAAAAGACTACGTGTTTGTGAACCCGGTGCGGTGTCACCGAGAGAAATTCTCCACGACGTCAATGCATCGCTGACGCTTAAATGAAAAAACATATTGTGCCGCCGGCACCGCCAATGACCGACCAACTCGGGTCCAAACCTTTATTTCATCAAATTCAATTTAATTTCATTCTTACTGAAGCATTCGTTTTTCTAATTTTTTCTTTTTTAATAAACTCTTATTCTTTGTTTAGGAATATGGAATTGGAGCTTTAGATTTAAAACATTTGTGTGATTTTCTTTTAAAAAAAAATGATATAAAGTTATATTAATTTTTTTTTACATAAATCTAAATTTAAATTTCAAAATATATACTCTCAAATATTTGTTTATGTCAAAGTAGAAAATCAATTTTTATGCTCTTTTTTAAATTAAAAATGATTTGCTGACTTTTTTTTTTAAAAAAAATTTATTTGATTTCAGCCGTACTTTGATTCCTTGATTTTTGCCATGGAGTGCGACATTCCTCAAGGTTCAAGATTTTGGTACCGGCAAACCGAGAGGAAAGGCTGCCGACCCCATGAGTTTGGTGCCGCATCGGGGGTCCGAAAAGTGGCTTGTCGATGGCGGCTGGATTTCTGACGATAATTCAAAGAAAAAAAAAAGAAAAAACCTTGAAAGGTTCAAGATTTTTAATTTGATACATCAAGCAAAGAATCATGTCATTGCTGACCATTCTGAACTTGTTTTTTTGTTTTTTTAAAGATAATTTTATTCAATTCTTTTTCTTTTGCAATAATATATCACTGTCAAGCGCTCCTACCCTCTCGAATCACTTTGGAATATATTCAAAATAGCACTTCCAAATTTGAATGAGATTCAAGTTGTTGTAGAATTCTATGTTATATCTTTTAGAATTTTAATTTATTAAGGGATTTACTAAATTTAAACCACAAAATTAAAATAGTTTATTTTCAATTCCAAATTATTTTCTTTTGAGAAACTTATTTACTTCTAAATCTATATGATTTTATTTTTAAATTTTTTGATTAGTGGTGGGTGCACATAACATTAAAGTCCTTGAACTCCTATTTTTTTTTTTTTTTAAAAAAGAAGGGTCATTTAAAAAGGTATAAAATAAAGAATTTGTTTAAATTTACAAAATAATTTTTTTATTTTTAAATTTTAAAATAATTTGTTTAGCTTTTCAATTTTTTAAATTTTATGTAAGGTAATATTTATAATCATGAAATTTGAAACTTGAATTTGAATTTGTGTAGATTTAAAATAAATTTGTATGTAATGTAGACAAATCAAAGTTCTAATATCTCAATTCTAGGCTCTTATATGCAATTATGCAAAGTAAGATTCGAAAATCTAGAAAAATAATGAGAAGATATTTTTCAACTTTTTTTTATATAAAGTTGAAAATTTGAAAAAAAAAATATTATGGCATTTTTTTAAAATTATTTTACAAAATGTTTAAATAAAAATATAATTATATTAACAAGCGACTAGTTTCAAAACTATTTACTTTTATTCATTTATTTTATACAAAAGTTTTAAAATAACCACAAAAATAAAACCTTGTTTTCCAATTTTTTAAATTTTAAACAAGACAATATTTGGAATCATAGATTTTGGAACGTGAGCTTGAATTTGTACATATTTAAAAGAAATTCTATACATAATCCACACAAATTAAAGTTCAAAATTCAAATTCGTCTCATTTATAATGTAAGATTTGAAGATCTAGAAAAATAATGAAAATATATTTTTCAAATTTTCTATTTAAATTTGAAAAAGGGCAAAAGACGTTGACCTCCCCGGGGTTTGGCAAAATAATAATAATAATAATAATAATAATAAGTTCCCCCCTAATGTTTCAAAAATTTCAGGAACCTACGCCTAGGTTTGCAAAAAAGATACAAATTTTCTTTTGTATTTTGTGAAAAGATAAGTCTTTTAAGAAGAGTTTTATTTCTTTTTTTGGAAATTTTCATGTGAGGTTTGTGACATTTTTGAAATTTCAGGAGAAATTTGGATATTTTTAAAATCTTAGAGAAGTGTTTTTTTTTTTGTTCAGAGTGTCTTTTACCCTTTTTTAAAATTGTAAAATAAGGTGACATTTTCATTAAAAATAAAAAAAACTATATTACTAATAAATATTGTCAAAATTAATTATTGCTGATAATTTATTTCACACAAAAGTTGTAAAAATTGAAAATTAATTATTTTTTTGTAATATTTTGTAAATTAAAATAAAAAATTATTTTTCAAAACTAAATGGGGCCAAAGTGTTTATGAAGATGTTTTTGTAACTGAGGACTAAAATCCATGTATTAAATTGGTTATAGATATCGTTTCTAAATGGTTACTTCTAATATTGAAGGTTTTAAAAAAAAAATCATTTGGAGAAGAAAGAATGACAATAAATTCTTTTCTCTTTTCTTAATAGTAAAACAAAGCATCACTATAGATTAGTTTATTATTTCCTAGACTCCCATATATAGTAAACTTGATGGGCTATGCAATGAGAGGTAGCTAATTTTATAACAGAAATCAATTGATTATATAAGATAGATAGATCATATGGTACAACTCAAGCTCAAATAAATTTTTGTAAATATAGATTCTAATGAATCAAAATTTTTTCTTTTTTTTTTTTGAAAAGAGATTCAATAGAATATTTAACGCGAAAATATTGACAGATTCACCCACCGATCGTTAATACCTTCAAAATTATTATATTTATGAGCATTTAAATGGGAGACATGCTTTGGAATAAATATTTGAATACTGAGGATATGATTAAACTTAAAACAATTTATATGGGGAAAGTATGCAACCTCATGTCTGTAAATTATGGAATTGGCGGTCCATACTCCTAATCACATCCTAATTTCCAATTAAAAACATAGCCCCAACTGTGTCCACAGCAGCAATACGCAATAAAAGCCTATTAAATATCCTAGTTGGAAAGCAGCTGACTGATTGGCTCTACACACTCACTGAGAATCAAATGACAACCCTCTCTCTCTATCTCTCTCTCTCTCTCGCGCTACGATTCTATAAATTTTCAAACTCTTCCGCCATGTCAACTCTGCTCTTCCCCTTCCCTACCTACGAATCTTCTCATCTACTCTTCCCGCTCTCGTCCCCCGAAATTTCTCTTCTTCCATCCTGCTTGAACCATGGTTTGCTTTGATCTTCTTAATTGTTTTCTAATCTGCAAATCGAAAATCATGATTCTGAACCACGCTTTCCTTGTGGTGATTTACATTGCTTGTATATTCGTCTTTCTTCGTGTAATTTTACCCAGAACTTCTTTGGTTTTCGTTGTAAAGCAATGTGTCGAATCGATTGAGGATTGGTTTCGTGTGTTTCAGTTCTTCAGAGTCCCGCAGTTCGACCACAATTTCCAGGAAAATCAACTTTACCGGAAAATTTCAGTCTATGTAAATTCTTTAGCTTCAATTGAAGATTCAGACTTTACCAACATTTTTTCGGGGAGGAAATCCGGCGAGATCGTCCTCGGTCTCCATCCCAATCAGACGGTCCGCGATTCTTTCCTCGGTGCCAGAGTTTCTTGGGTGAACGAAGAGAGAGGCGATTGCAGGTCCTTCGTTTTGAAGATCCGAAGGCGAGATAAGCACCGGATCCTGCGTCCTTATCTGCAACACATTCACGCAGTTTCCGATGAGATCGGACAGGGGAGGAAGGAGCTGAAGCTCTACGTGAACACTCAGGATCACGGTCGCCACAGGAATGGACGGTGGATGTCCGTCCCCTTTACTCATCCCGCAACCCTCGACACCATCGCCATGGACTCGGATCTGAAGAACCGGGTCAAGTCCGACCTCGAATCCTTCCTCAAGTCCAAACAGTACTATCACCGATTAGGCCGCGTTTGGAAACGAAGTTTTTTGCTTTACGGACCTCCCGGCACCGGAAAGTCGAGCTTCATCGCTGCCATGGCCAAGTTCCTCCGCTACGACATCTACGACATCGATTTATCAAAGCTCTCCCGCGACTCGGATCTGAAGACTCTTTTGTTGCAGACGACGAAGAGATGTGTGATTGTCGTCGAAGATCTAGACCGGTTTGCCGTGGAGAAATCGCAGGCGGTGTGGCTATCGGGTTTACTGAACTTCATGGACGGTATATTTAGCACTTGCTGCGGCGAAGAGAAAGTGATGGTGTTCACAATGTCTGAAAAGGAACAGATTGATTTTTCCATGTTAAGGCCTGGGAGAATTGATGCGCATATACATTTCCCTCTCTGTGATTTCAAAGCTTTTAGAACTCTGGCTAATAGTTATTTGGGGCTGAAGGATCACAAGCTATTCCCGCAAGTGGAAGAGATTTTTGAGAGCGGAGGGAGCTTGAGCCCGGCGGAGATCGGTGAGCTCATGATCATGAATCGGAGTTCACCGAGTCGGGCATTGAAATCGGTGATTAGTGCTTTGCAAATCGACGGCGATAAGCGGAGGGTTAGTAAGATGGGGCAGAGGTTAGAGGACGATGAGTCGAAACAGTTTGGGGACTCGAGTGATTCATCCGTTACTTGCAGGGAGACTGTTCCGCCGGTGAGAGAGTTTCGGAAGTTGTATGGATTGTTGAAGATGAGCATCAGAAAATCTGGATCATTTCATAGGTAGTTTCTTAATTTTTGATGCTTGATTTGATGAAGAGCATCACAAAATTTGGATCATTTGATCTATAGAAGTTAGAAAGAGAGTTGATTTTGATGTTCAATTGAGTTTTGAGTTGGCGCCGCTGGCGAGCGATGTACATAACAAAGAAACAGTCCTTGGTTTAGAAAATTAAACCATAGACATGTTTTAGTGGAAAGGATTTTTTTTTTCTTTAAATTCTTTTATTTAATTATAGAATACAATATTACTTCTATTTTTAATTTGACAATATCTTTTCAGTAATTATGAAATTTGGTACATGTTGAGTTCCATTGCATGGGTATATAAATTTGCATATAATATTTGTTTGCTAAAAAAATCATTCCTTGTGTACATAGATTTACATAGTATTGAGTTGCATATAAGATTATGGTAATTTATCTATTTTTTATTTCCCAATCTTATAAATTTTTTGTTGTGCCCAAATCCTACTATTAACAAAAGTAATTAATTGAGCAATTCAATTTGCGAATTGAAATAAAAAAGAAGGGTAAAATCTAGTAATATCCCTTAAGTTTCCTAAAAATGACACTCCACCCCTTGTATTTTCATAAATTACCTAAAAAATTCCCTGAAATTTAATATTATTGACAAAATGAACCTTCGAATGGTTGACATTAGTTAACCCTGATGTATATGTGGACAAATTAATTTTAACCATAATAAAATGATATATTTATAATGACACCTATTTAATAAATTAAAATTGAAAAATCGGTCAACATAATATCGTGGAAACTAACTATATGACTCAAAGATCTAATTGATTCTCAAATTAATTGGTCTATCTAATTTAATCACTTTAAATCAACCAATTGACATCATCATAATGAAAAAGAAATATTAATATTTTAACTTTTTAATAAATATATAGAAAAAATAAAAATTACTAATAAATCATAAAAATTCCTACTAATTATAACACTTCAAAATGTTTATTAGATGTAATTTCCATAAAAATTAAATCACTAAACATGTCATAAAATAGTGTTCAATATTTTTAAATTCAAGAACTTATCAAACATAGTGTTTAAAAAAAAAAAAACAGAAAAAAGAAAAATTTAAATTTTATTATTTATAAATTAAAATTATAAAATGGGATGTTAATCCTTCTATGTGTAAAATATGAAAGCTAAATGGATAAAAAATATTTAAATTTATATTAAATTTATTTTATTCAAGTTATTAGGTTTCAATCAAACCCAAAAAGCAAGCCACAATTCAACCAATCTTCTATCCAAATCATTTTTTTTTTAAAAAACTATATTTTATTTGTTAAAAATAGATTTAGTCATTTAACTTTCACGAAATGTTTATTGTAAATATTTTGCAATGATATAATTATTTAAGTATTTTTCTGAATCATTTGTATGATTTATTTGTTTTTCATAATTTTTAATTTTTTAAAATATAATTTAATTATATTATCGTACTTATTTTAACTGATTGACCTAATTTAGTTGTTTAGTGTTCAATTCACTTATTACTTTAATTTTTCAGAATGTATCGTAATTAATTAATTAACTTTTCCAACTTTACCTATTAAATTAATGTCATTTTCTTAATTTATCTCATTGAAATTGAGTAAAAGGGTAAAATTGTCATTTTATAAAGGTTTATGTTGTCAATTAAGTAAAATCTCAGTGGATTTTGTGATAGTTTTCAAAAACTAAGGAGGCGGAGTTTGAGTTTCATTTTCTAAAAAGTGAGGGGGTGTTGCTGGATTTTACCCTAAATAGAAATTTGTTACTTGCTCAAGTGGTATTCTTAAGTGAATATATATTGAATCACTAGGAATTCCAACCTAAATGAGACCCCCTTAGGTGGCAATAAATCGAGGGAGGATGTGATTGACCCCATAATTCCGTCTTAATAAATCAAGCATTGGTCTTCATACAGAATTGAACCCAACACCTCTTATTATTCGAAAACCTTACAGCTCATCCATGTGCACAGCATATGATAGTTAATTACTAGCATGCATAGAATATTAAATAGAAAAAAAAATGTTTAGATAACACACATACATCGTAACATGTACTTAAATCAAAATTACAAGGTTGATTTGCACTTGGTGTTACTTAGTAAGCAATATAAAAAGTGTGATTGTAAATGGCAAGATATAATTATAAAAATAAAAATAATTCAATAAATAAATCACAATTAAAGAGAAAAGTAATGTCCAAAAAAAAAAAGGCTTTAACAACTATTTATCATTTTCATCAATGTAAAAATTTAATTCTTTTGGAACTAAAAAAGGTGAAGTCTTTATCATTTGCAATAATCACTCTAAAGCTAAAAGAACCAATAGCACATTTAAAAGCCAAACAACAAATTTGTAGAGTGATAAATATAATAAAAAATGCCACTCGTAAAAGGCAATAGTGATGCCACCTGTATAAGTAGAGCAGTGTACTATCGTTTCTAGAATAAAAAGTTTGAAGCCAAAAAGTAAGCAAACTATATTTTCAATGGTTATTATAATTTAATTTGTATCAAAAAATACATGCTTGGGATTGAAAAGAATTAAGGTAGCATTTGGTTTATAGTTGAAATTAGAATTAGAATCAAAGTCAGAATTTACTGAAATCGGAAAATGCAAATTCCTCTCTCATGTTTGATTTGATACATAATTGGAGTTGAAATTGTATTATAGTATATGATATACATAGACATAAGAATGTGATTATAACTTTTCATAATAGTATGGGTAAATGTGGTAAAAGATGCAGTATTAGTTGCATATACAACTATAATGATAGGTACATATATGGTTGTACTAATAAATGTAGTAATAGATGCAATAATAAATGTATATGTACATACAAGCACATGTGTAGTCATAAGTGTAGATGCATAATATATAGATGCAAATTCAGATATAGATGCATATATATATATATATATGTATAGATGCAATTATAGAAGCAATGTTAAACACACTTATAGATACAAGATTATTGGATTGATTTGCATAATATATTTTTTTGTGATATTTAACTCTAATAAAATACTTGATTATTTGTCAAGTTAACATGAGAAATTTGAAAAATTCAAACCATAAAATGAATGCTTGTTCAAAACTAAAATTTCCTAAATAAATTCAAATTTCTTTGGTAAACTAACTATGTTTTTGATTTGATAAGCTACTATTGTCAGGGTTGTTATGATTTGAAGTAGGAGGTGTTGTTCTTTAGTGCAAAATTAGTAGTTATTGGAGGTCTATTTGTTGAGGAATGAACAAAGCTTGTGGTGCAGTAAACTCTATATATTGGAGGTTTTGTTCGTGTTGAAGGTTTGATTGAAAATACATACATTTAAGAAGAAGACTGACTGTTGATCTAGTTTATCCTCATTTCATATTGTACTTTTTTATCCACTGCATGTCGATTGAAACATCTAATATTAGAATGAAGTAGCTCTAGCTCTACATGTGAGAACTTCAAATCATGAAGTGAGTCAGGAGTTGTTTTTCTTTTTATATTAGAGTGTATCTCCAGAGTTGATGAGGTCTTGTAGTGCAGTAGCACGGTTCCTTAATATGGTAAAGAAGGTAAGGCTAGCTGGCTTTGGTAAGATGGTTTTCCTAAAAGTTGAGCTAAGGGGACACAAGAGATTTCGGAACTAGAAGTCTTGATGCCAAGGTGGCTTGAGAGCGAGGGACAATGATTCTTTGAGGGCCAATCTTAGAAATCTTGAGGGACGATTGTTTAGTGAATAATGATACTCTTGTGTGAAAATATATAAGATACAATGAAAAGTTTGAGCTAGTTAGCTTGGGGAGTGGATATAGGTTTTGTTGCAGCCACAAATTGAGCGACCTTCACATTCACTAATCACGACCACCTGAAAAGAGATAAATAAGGAAGACTTGGAGGACCCGTGGTGAGCAACTGATCCCTGATTGGCCCAACTAATGAGCAACGCTCTTAAGGCTAGAAGACTACCCAAAAAATAAGCAAAGCTCATTAGGCAAAGAAGAATCCGCTCAACTGATGAGCAATGCTTATGAGGTCAGAAGACTGCCCAAAAAATGAGCACAACTCACTAGGCAAGGAAGAATCGGCCAAACTGACGAGCAACACTTGTGAGACTAGAAGACTACCCAAAAAATAAGCACAGCTCATTAGGCAAAGAAGAATTGACCCAACTAACGAGCAACGCTCGTGAGGTTAGAAGACTGCCCAAAAAATGAACATAGCTCATTAGGCAAAGAAGAATTAGCCTAACTGACAAGTAATGCTCGTAAGGCCCAAAAATGGCCCAAACTATGAGCACAACTCATTAGGCTTGAAACGGCAAAACAAAAGAGCATGACTCATTAAGCCACAAGTAGCTCAAAATGTGTCAAGAAGAGCTGTTCGACAAAAAAAAAAAAAAAGAACAACAACTTTTGAACTTTGGAAGCCTACTTCAAAAATTCGAAACTGAGAGGGGGGGGGGGGGGGGCAAAGGATATACCCCAAATACATCACTTACCATAAGTTTAGAGAAGATTAGAGCCTAGCATTAATGATGGCAGTTACCACCGAAGTCAACTGCTCAGATAGAGCAATTGACGTCAGCTCCATGATGACCAGAACAATCTACGCCAATGCTATAACAACCGGAGCGATTCACGCTTGTGCCATAGTTCACCAATAAATGGCATATCACCCTTGGGTCAAACTCCATCACTATAAATGGGGATTTAGAGAAGAGGTTAAGGTATCTCATTTGATTTCCAAATATAAGTTCACTTCAGCACTATAAGATTGATGGAAGCATTCATGATTAGTATATACAACTTTTAGCTTTTATATTGTGTTCAGCCCTGTAGTAAATATGAGTTTGAACAAAGCCCTGTATACATGAAATTTCTTCTTCAACATATTGTTCAATATAAAATCCAATTACTCTTTCCAAAGTTCAGAATTCAAGTAAACTCTTAAGTTAATTTATCTTTGGGGTGTTTAGCCAAGTAATGTACTCCCGTATGGTTTCCGCAAAGAATGGTTCAACCAACGTACTCCCTTTCAGTTTCCGCAACCCAAATCAAAATCAAACTTTTAAGGTTTACTTGATTTCCAAATATACGTAGTTTATATGATTTTCAAATTTAAACCATCTACACAATTTAAATATGTACTGAAAATAAAAAAAATAAGGAAAGAGAGAGTGAGACAGAGATTTTTACGAGGTTCAGCTTATACCCAGTCTACGTCCTCACCTTTGGAAAACCACCAAAGGATTACTAAACCTGCTCCTTTAATAGGCGGAACAATACCTTTACAACACTCCTTGGTTAAGGTTAGAGCCCGCCTTCTCCAAATGATATCCCCTCATCCAGTCACTCCTTAACTAGGTTAGAGTCCGTCTCTCTAAGCAATATCTCCTTACTTAGCCAACGATCCAAACAAGCCTTGGAATCGTCAATCTACAAGATACAAATCAAATAGATACGTACAAAGAACTTGATCCTCAAAGAGCTGGTTAGTACAACAATTACAGCACAACTAATACACTTCAAATTCAAAATATCAAAAAAATGAAGTAAGAAGCTCAATATAAATATCACCGATTAACTTCTCTTTGAGGAGGATCAAGAACTTAAATAAGATATTTCAGAGAAGTTGTAAAAGCTTAAAGATTTCTCAGAAATTTCGCAGCAACTCAGAGCTTTAGAAACAAATAGCAAGGAGCTTTAAGAGAAAGAGATCTTGAAGGAATTTTCAATGCTTGGTTGATTTGTTTCTCATAAACCATGTATATATAGGCTTCAAAAACACTTTCATTCATGCTCCCCAAGTTTACTTGGAGTGCCCCCAAAGTTTTCAAAAATATTAGGGCACAAGTCAATTAGATTTGAAAAAGAGAAGTTTGAAAAATCTACCCGCTGCTGTACTTCGGTTGTCTGAAGTGCAACCTCAGTAGCCTAAAGTAGGTTCAAGAGCCTGAAGACATAGGGTAAGGCGCCTGAAGATACACTACTTGTTTGATTTTCTTCAGCAAAAATCTTTGGTTGCCTGACGATTTAACCTCAGTCGCTTGGACAGTAAAAAACCACTTTCCTTCTTTCTTTTTCAGAGATATTTGGTTTCTTTGCTTTCTTACTTTTGAAAAACATTTTCTAGAGTATTGAAATAAAGTCTCTAAGTCCATCTTTATCTCCTAATGAGCTTCATTTCATTCACAATGACATTTTTAACATTGAAGTACTTACATGAAGATTTCCTAACAATATGAACATTTCTTGTTCTTTGAAACTTCATGATCATCTTGAAGCTTTAGGTTCAGTTCTTCAGATGTCTTTGTGCTTCTCAGTTTGATCCTTCATTTCACGACATACACCTTTAAGCTTGATAGTGATCTTTTGAAGCTTTGTTGAGTTTGAATTTTTCAAATTCCTGAAAAACATCATTACTTGAACACATAATGTCATTAACCTTTTCGTCATTTGTTATCATCAAAACAAGAGGTGAAAGCCTTACTAGGCTAACAAGGTGGTCATGATCAGGGATCGTGAAGGTTGTTCAATTTTTGGCTACAACAGATTTGGTGACCGAACCATTGTATATCTTGTGTCACTCTCTCTTATATTTCCTTGTGTAATATTTTATTGTTGTGAGCTAACATTGTGAAAGTGTGTATGAACTAATTATATGATATAGTTGTTCTGATTGAATGTGTTAACTCCTATTTGGATAATACTTGTGTGTTAGCAGCTCATTGTTTCAAATAAATTGAAATAGCTAAATTTTTGTAACCTGGGACCCCTTGCTCTTGGGTGCCTATAAGTGGTATTAGAGCAAGGCTCTTGTACCTATACTTTTTATACACCAAAGTAGATCAAAAGGCATCCATGATACCTCAAGGTCTTGCTGAGAAGTAGTCCCTTAGCTGACTTTCTTTGTTTGATGGAGACCAACTACATTTGTTAGAAAGCTAAGATGAAGGTATATAAACAATCTATTGATAATAGTTTATAAAGAATAATTATATGATGAGCTCTTATGAAAAATACATAAGCAATTGGCATGGCAACTGACAATTCTAAATGTGAATGGAACAAAAAATATGTATGAAAATTTAGATGAATGCTAAGGCCATGAATATTATTTTATTTGTGCTTTTAATTCAAATGAGTTCAATAGAGTTTCCAAGCAAATATTAGCAAAAGCAATTTGGGATGGCTTGTAAAAAGCTCACAAGGGCAAGAAATAGCAAAGGGCAGATAAAAAAGAAGAACTTGAGATAAGGGTATCTACACTCTCATTTTCTATAAGTAAAATTCAAAATCCATTTAAGAATCTATTTCATGTCAATCTATATTTTGTGTATTTAGAGAATTAGAAAAGGATGGATGTGTTGAAAAACAAGAACTGTAAGTTAAAACGAATCATCAAAGCGAATGTGAAAAGTTTGAGAAAGAGAAAAAGTAGTTTCAAAAAAGAATAAGAGGACCAGAGATTGGAAATTCCAATTTCAAAAATCAAATATATGATGTGAATAGTATCCTTGAAAAGTTTACAAATGGACAAGAGAAGCTAAAGCTTCATATAGAAAATTAAAATGAGCATATAAATGAGTGGTTTAAGAATATAAAGAATCCTTTACAATTATATCTTGCTATTTCAACTTCTCAATTCAATTTCCCTCATTGAAAAGGTTTTGTAAAAGATTTGAAATTTGATTTTATAAAACGAATATGTCAATGTAGTTTCCCTCAGTATAACAAAACCTTTTACAAAAATAGCATGGTATAAAATTTAATTTCAACTCCTTCTAGATATTCATTTTTAATTCCCTCATTGAAAAGGTTTTGTTAAAGGACTTGAAATTAAATTTAAACTCCTTTTAAATATATAGTTTTTTTAAAGGACTTGAAATTAAATTTAAACTCCTTTTAAATATATATATATATATATATATATATATTTTAAGAATATGAAGAATCCTTTACAAAACCTTCTCAATGCAGCTTCTCTCATATGCAATCATAATATGCTTACTATAACCCAGAAAATCATCTTTCCTTTTATATGCTCATATTATCTACAAGTTACTTAACTACTATGAAGCTAGATTCTTGGCACTCATACCACCGCAAAAATAATAGTCTACAATGAACATAAATTAAAAAGATTGAATCTAGTTAGGTTATACTACAAAAAAGAAAACTTTTAGTGACGGTCTAAAATCGTCACTAATAATAGAAAACTGTTACTATTAATTATTAGGGACAACTTAGTGGCGCTTACAAATTGGTTATTAAAACGGCCGTCTCAACTTACTAGTAGTAATGATTTGGGAAACTATCGCTAATAATGGACTATTAGTGACAAAGACAGACTGTCACTAAAAGTGTAATACTACTATAACTGAGAATGTTTTTGGGCTAAAAATCGTCACTAAAAACTTAATATTAGTGACAATTTCTAAACTATCACTATTGCTAACTTTTAGTGACGATTCGCAAACGTCACTATTGTCCTACTTTTAGTGACGATTAGAAATAGTCACTATTGTTTTAGTGATAGTTCTAAAGTGGTCATCTCAATGTCACAGGCGCATCAGAATTGACCCCTTCCATTTTAGACCTCGTATGCCAAACTTTGATACCTAAGTGCTGAAATCAACTAAGTATAGATCTAAGACATGTTTTCCAAGTTTGCTTCTAAGCATCTAATTTTTAGTCGCGGAGGAGGTAAAAAGTGTCAGCTTTTATGTACAGTCCACCGTGAACAGTATGTTCATTTTGGACTAGTCGTTTGAGCCAAGTCAACTTATTGACTTTTTACCTATTCGGTCGACCGAGACATTTTTAAAGCGCTAATTTCGGTCGGCTGAAGCCCTTTCAAAATTAAAGGTAGGTCTTGTTTTTGCTTACATTTCACCTCTATTTGCATAGATATGACTTGTGAGTTCAAAGGGATTTTACAAGTGGTGTTTAAGGGACCTAAGGTCGATCTATGGTCATTGAGCTCATATTAGCCTAGCATGCATGTAATGCATTAATTATTACAGCCCATGATTATTACAGACCCAAAATTAATTTAAACATTAAATACAAAGGAAAACAATTTGGTCTTCATTTCCTTTGAATTTCCATATGCCACCATATAATGTAAGACTTTGCCATTTCATGCAAGAATGAACTTGCACACAAAATCAAGACATAGGTAAGATACAAAGATATTTGTTATTATCAAAACGGGATATGACCTATAAGGTCAACATTCTCCCCCTTTTTGATGATGACAAATATTTCATGCAAAAGTGGGTATAATCATGAAAGACTCCCTCTGAGAATATGCATAAAGGAATTTTAAAGCTCAAGCATCACTACAAAAAATTAGGGTATTAGTGATGGATAAAATCCATCACTAATAGTCATAAATTCGTCATTAATAGTATTAGTGACGAATTTATGAGTATTAGTGACAGTTTTAAAATAGTTGCTATATGTGCCGTTATTATTAACTTTTAGTGATGAATTCAACTTTCGTCACTAATAATGGAGTATTATTGACAGATAAAATCCATCACTACAACCCTAACACTGTCACTATATAGTATAGAACGGCTCAACTCAAATTCGTCACTAATAGTAGGGGTATTAGTGACGACTTAGATATTCGTCACTACTAGTATAGTATTATTGACGAATTAGAAATTCATCACTACTAGTAGGGTATTAGTGATGAATTCGAAATTCGTTACTACTAGTGTGGTATTATTGGTGAATCAGAAATTCATCACTAATAGGAGCGGTATTAGTGATGAATTAGAAATTCGTCACTAATAGTAGGGTATTAGTGACGAATTTGAATCCTTCACTAATAATTAAAAAAATTAAACAACCTTTTATACTAATTTTATTTAATCATGAATTCTTATATAAAAATCTATAATTACATTTTCGAATATATAAACTGAAACCATAATTACTACAAAATTCGTAAATCATTCAAAATTTTGAATTTAAATACAAATTCAATTAAAATGAAGAAATAACATATGTTCAAATAACAAAAATTATTTATTCAAAATTCAAATACAAATACTAATACAAATTCAAATTAAAATACAAAAACTCCATTTGGTCAAATAACAATAAAAATTATAAAGAAATAATCAAAAGTTGCATCTGACGACTATAGTGCATGCATGCATGGCATCATGCTGATGTTATGACATCCGCGAATCCTACAAATTAAGAGTCATTAAAAAAAAATTAGTATACCAAATCGAGGAGAGCTGACGCTAAGTATAATAAAGAAAAATAATTATATGATATTACAAATTGGCAAAGATTTCATAATCACGCATATTACATAATTTGTACAGTAGTAATATCAATAATGAAAAATGTAACGTTGCATTCAAGAGCATAGATTTCGAACATTTTGAATGGATTTGGAAAAATTTTAATACAATTTAATATTACATTTTATTTAAATTCAATGTAAATTCAAGTCCAAAGTGTCTCGAAACACGAGGAGCATAAAATTATATTGAAATTTATTAAAGTCTATTTAAATCTAAACTTAAGATGTAAAATGCATGGTCTAGAGCGCAACATGAGATTAGTTTGTGGGGGGTTTGCACAATGACTCAATGAGGTATTAGCATTGCATGGGGAAGGGGATGCAGCGAATAAATTCAGCCGGGGACACTTGTCCAATTAGCATGCTTAACTGTTTCACAGACAAGCATTATTGCTTTACTTAAAATAAAACTCTAAACAGTGATTATGGGGTTTGCAGACGAGGGAAATGAGAAGATTCATGAAGAAAAAGGTCATGAACTGGCATGAGCAAGTGTGTATCTTTTCAAGTCTTAATGAGAAAATATTAGAAGTAAGTAAAATATGTCAGTCTAATGGACATGAAATTGGTCATTTGTTTGGTAGCTGAGAAAATCATGGAAAATAAAATATGCCTTAGTTTCATCGGTGATCTCGTGCATGGACCATTTTTTTTTTTCACTTTTTTTTTGTTCTTTTTCTACAGTGACATTGCAACCCATATGTCCAGACGAATCCCTAATTATGTCTTTTTTCAAATAATTATGAAAATGATGCTCCTTGTGAGTTATGTATATATTCAACTTATGCCTTTTTCAAATTTCCAAATCCTCAGCCAAGTGTATATAATATTTTCAATGATTTCGGCACGACAATGAATGCTTTAAGCTTATTAGACCAAAAACATATAAATTGATGTTCGTTCTAAATGAACTAAGTCTACATTGCCTCATTTATTATGATTCCTAAGTTTCACTTATCCTTTCAAAAATATTTTAACATTAAACTAAGCCTATCTTTTTTCTTTTTTTGGGAAAATTTTAACGCAATTTCAGTAGCATGTCGTCTGTAAATTGGACGTTTTTCCATAAAACCTACACATGATAGGTTCAAATAGATCATTTATAAGAAATTGAAGGCACATGAGAACCTATATCCACTACCAGCATGCAATACACATCAACTACATCCGCCATATAGGAGGCATTCTAGACTAGCATGCAATCATGTAGCATATTCACGACAGTATTACATGTAACCATATATTAAATTCAGAATATAAATAGCAGAAAACAGTGGATAGTATTGGGTTCAGTGTAGTATTTTTATTCATCCAGGCATTTGGACATGAACGTTATGAGATGATGAGAACATTTAATTTAAATAATTATGAAAATGATGCTCCCTATGAGTTATGTATATATTCAACTTATGCCTTTTTTCAAATTTTCAAATCCTCATCCATGTGTATATAATATTTTCAATGATTTTGGCACGGCAATGAATGCTTTAAGCTTACTGGACCAAAAACATATAAATGAATGTCCGTTTTAAATGAACTAAGTCTACATTGCCTCATTTATTATGATTCCTAAGTTTCGCTTATCATTTCAAAAATATTTGAACATTAAACTAAGCCTATCTTTTCTTTTTGTTTGAAAAATTTTAATGCAATTTTGACAGCATGCCGTCTGTAAATTGGACGTTTTCCCATAAAACCTACACCTGATAGGTTCAAATAGATCATTTATAAGAAGTTGAAGGCACACGAGAACCTATATCCACTACTAGCATGCAATACACATTAACTGCATCGTTCATGCAGGAGGCATTCTAGACTAACATGCAATCATGTAGCATATTCACGACAGCAATACATGTAACTATATATTAAATTTAGAATATAAATAGTAGAAAACAGTAGATAGTATTGGGTTCAGTATAGTATTGTTATTCATCCAGGCATTTGGACATGAATGTTATGAGATGTGAGAGCATTTAATTTAGATAATTAAGAAAATGATGCTCTCTGTGAGTTATGTATATATTCAACTTATTCCTTTTTCAAATTTTCAAATTCTCAGCCACGTGTATATAATATTTTCAATGATTTCGACATGACAATGAATGCTTTAAGCTTACCGGACCAAAAACATATAAATGAATGTCCATTCTAAATGAACTACGTCTACATTGCCTCATTTATTATGATTTCTAAGTTTCACTCATCCTTTCAAAAATATTTTAACATTAAACTAAGCCTATTTTTTTTTTTTTGTTTGGAAAAATTTTAATACAATTTTGGCAGCATGTCGTCTCTAAATTGAACATTTTCCTATAAGACCTGCACCTAATAGGTTCAAATAGATCATTTATAAGAAGTTGAAGGCACACGAGAAGCTATATCCACTACAGCATGCAATACACATCAACTCCATCTGCCATACAGGAGACATTCTAGACTATCATGCAATCATATAGCATATTCATGACAGTAATACATGTAACCATATATTAAATTCAGAATATAAAAAAAATGGTTATCTCGAGTCATCCAATTATACGCTCATTAAAAAGCTTTTAAATGATGTAAACATATCCTGAAAAATCGACATGAGACCCAAATAGAGCATGACAAGAACACATCTCATATCAATCTTACCCACATAAGACATGAATCTGCTTTGCCACTATCATACTATATACAAAATAACATGCCCCCGAATCATTTGATTCACTCCTCTTGTATCATATAAGATCTATACCATCAGAGGAGCCACCCGCATCATATGGTCCAGATTGGCGCATCCTTTCCTCTAACCGCGTTTGCCTATCCATCATGGCTTGCATCTGGGCTCAAAAGCTAGAGACCTCCATTCTCAATTGTGCGTTCTCCATTTCCATCATCTGCATCCATCGAGCCATCTCCTGCTTATCATACTCGGCCTCTCGACACTATCGTTCCATCTTTACACGAGCCGCCGCACCTATGGATGATGATGCTGTTGGGGTGATGTATCCACTTCCAAGACCTTTCACCTAGCCCCCTGATCATTGCCTAAGCACCTGGGAAGTGATCTCGAAATCTTTCATGTGCTTACTCCCCTCTGAAACAGGTGCATCCCTTAGCTCGACCATCCGTGCCTAATTTCAATCATGGAAATAATAAAAAGGAATAAGTAAGACTTTGATGTTTTGAATAAAGTAATAAACTAAATATTTTGCTTTACTTACATATTTGTCCTGTGCACCCTCGCACCACTCCCCCGATCACCGTTGGTGTGTTCTCTGATACAGATTCGACAGCGGCTCCTTTGCGCCAGTCTTGGGATCACGCTATATTATCATATAAGACATTATTAGTGTTATGTCATGTAATGGTCAGATAATTTTACATATAGTAATTTCCTGGTGATGATTTATGAATAGCCTCGATCCACCGCAATGCATTGTAGGGAGTTTGCTGCGGTTTGCAGCATTTGTTTCACATATGGCCTACAAGGAAGATGTAATGATGACTTATTATCGACATCATTGTGAAAAATTAGTGATTATAATACAAACACATCACCTGATAGCGTGGATCGCAAAAATGGTGACACACCACCTCCCAATCCTCTTGGGATATCCATTGCTTGAAAATGGGAGCGCATTTTTGAGCGATAGCTCTTAAATTTATTACACAATTGGACATTGACCGCCCTCCTCACATGGTCAAACTCCTCTTGCATATATAGGTAATACTATTACAATGTTAGACAGTTGTTAACTGGATAGTATATCAAAAGTAAAAAAAACATTTAAATTAAAAACAACTTTATAGGGTTTGGGAACTTACCAAAATGCCCATGTAAAGAACCATGCGTTGCTCCTGAGTCACCTGTGGCCAACTGAATGCGGTGATTGGAGCATACTGTCAGCATATAATGCCATGCTCCCTCATCCACGCGGTGCACCAATTGTTCAGCGGGGCAGTGAATCCTGGAGGAATGTCAATCCGAATCCGCTATTTTGTCCTATCCAAGTGCTTCTTCAACGACATGTTCTTCATTGCACCACGTCCTAACCTGACCATGGACGTAGATGCTGAAAGTAGAGTTAATTTAAGAACAACATTATAATCATATACGTGAATAACTATCATTAACAGTTGACATGTAAATGAAGTAATCGTATCCATACCAACACTGCTCATCACGGTCGGCAACTGCATGTCAGTTGCATAAGTGGTATCCATGTCTGGCTGAGGTGTTGATGACTCAGAAAATGGTGCCGCCGCATCAGGACCGATGGGGTCCGCCGGTCTGGAGGATGTCAGATCATCCTCATGCAATGTACTCGTGTGCCTGAAAGGATTTCTCCAACGTCGGCCTCTTGGTGCCATATCTGCAAATTAATAGACAAGTGAATATAAGAAATATGAATATTAGATGGATGCAGCATACATCTATTTTTAAGTTATTTATACATGTCAAATACATAGTGACAAAAATAACATGCTTACCCCCCTATACGTCCTTAATATCGGTATCATCCTCACTTTCTAAAGTGTCTTCCTCTTCACTACAGTACTCGACCCCTGTTTCATCTTCCCCATCACTTTCCTCATCATCGATGAAGTGAACGTCTACAGAAGGTTTAATTGTAATGTCAACAGTCCCTACGTGTACTGCCATGCCACGATCCCTATGCAATGTTATAGGATCGGCGCCTTCTTCGACAACATCTACAGCAGATTGCACTGCTGCACGGACAGATGACTAATCTTCTTGGAATGCAGTCTTATTAGCACTCATCTCACTATCTGCAACTTTTGCAATAGCGTACAAACTTCAGGGAGGAATCTTTTGGGCCACATGCCATTCACCCTTCAATTTGGTGTCTTTAAGGTAAAACACTTGTTCTACTTGCGTTACAAGCACGAAAGGGTTGTTTTGATACCAGGTTTTGCTAAAATTGACACTGACGAAGTAGGCATCGGTATTTATCCCAGTCTTTTTATTGTCGATGTCCCACCAGGTGCACTTGAACAGGTGGACGACTCTATTTGCTCCATAGCTAAGCTCTATAATGTCATCCAGCACACCAAAGTAGTCAATTTCTTCATCTCCTTCTGTTCCTAGCACCAAAACTCCACAATTTTGGCTTCTTCTATGCAGTTCGAGGGACTTTGTATGAAATCGTAACCCATTGACAATGCAATCGCTGTAGCGGTTAAATCATTGATTAGGGCCATATGCCAACGCGTACAAATCTTTACTTGCCGTTGGTTCCTTATTGTAATACATGACTTTCATTTATTAAATAAACAGGAGTTTAGAAGAATAAACCGTCAATAGTGAAAACATACATTGCTTCTCACTCAAGCAGTTTTTGTTACTTACACGACTCCCAAACCAATTGATAAATTCCTTCTTATGTCTTTCGTCAACATTCCATTCATTTTGGGCTAGGAGTTCAGCTTTATGTTCGTTATATGAAACAGTAGTACATGTTAATGTCAAGTAAGTATATAATTATGCATATGTAAATACAATGCAAAGTAAGGAGTTTGGAATCACGTACTCGATATATGGAACAGTTTCATCACAATTGTTGAGGATGTAAAAATGAGCCTTTTCTAGGTCATCCATATCAATGAAATCGTAAACTCATGCACCGAGAGGCCGAACATTTTCTTGAAATATAGAGCTCTTGGGTTATTCATCTTTGGCATTAATAGCATGAACGTCTGCATTTTGCTCATCACGAGTGAACATTGTGTCAATATCATGTAGATGCATTGAGTAAAATGCAAGACATTCATTGTCAATGTACGCCTCAATGATTGAACCTTCTGGCTGTGCCTTATTGCACACGTATCCCTTCAAAGTGGACAAGAACCTGTGTATTTTACGTAGCATTATAGACTTGCAGACATAATATAGAAAAAAAAATAAAAACAAGGAAATTACATGACCATTATACAAGGAATTTATACTTTACCTCTCAATAAGATACATCCAATGATATTGAACCGGTCCTCCAATTATGGTCTCCCTTGGAAAATGGATAGCTAGGTGGACCATCACATTGAAGAATGCTGGCAGAAAAATTTTCTCCATCTTGCATAGTATGATCACGATGTCATCCTCTAACCGTTCCAGTACGTTTACGCTCAATTTTTTTTAGCACAATTTCCGAAAAAAGATTCTTAACTCAATCAGCACCGAGCGAACATCTTCAGTCAAATGTCCATGAAGAAAAACGAGTAGAACCCATTGTAGAAGGACGTGACAGTCATGACTTTTCATTCCTAGCATCTTCCCTTCCTTCGTGTTTATGCATCGAGCTATGTTCGATGCATATCCATTGGGGAACTTCACTGATTTCAACCATTCGAAGAATTTATTCTTCTCATCCTTTGAAAATGTGTAACAAGCTAATGGCATGAGAATTTTGTCCCCATCACGAAACAGGTGTAGCTCAGGCCACATTCCCATATCTTCCATATCTCGGCGAGCATTTGCGAGGTCCTTTGTCTTCCCATTTATATCAAGCAATGTACCAATGAAATTCTCATAAATGTTCTTTTCGATATGCATGACATAAAATTATGGCGTAGTAGATGATCTTTCTAGTATGGCAACTCAAAGAAGATGCTACTCTTTGTCCAATTCAACTCCCACTTAGCGCGTTTTCTTTTTCTACTGGTCGGTGGTTTCCCAAATTTCACATCTCTGATCAGTCTTAGCTAGTTTAATATCTCTTCCCCATTTAGCCGCTACGGCGACTTTCGTTCAAGTTTTCCATTGAAGCTTCTTATTCCACGAGTCCTCCAAGGATGTCCAGTTTATAGAAAACGGCGATGACACATAAAGTATAACTTGCGGCCATGCTTCAAGGATAAGGATGCAACATTCTTATTACATACTGGGCATGCTAAGTAACCTTTTATGCTCTAACCTGACAGGTTGCCGTATGCTGGGAAATCATTAATTTTCTACAAGACTGCAGCATGCATCCGAAATGTTATCCCATTTTCCACATCGAATGTCTCCACTCCTTTTTCCCATAATTCTTTCAATTTCATCAATTAACAGACGCAGGTAAACATCAATATCATTACCAAATGCTCTCAGTCTGGCAATCAACAGAGACATATAAATGAAAGGTTCTTTCATACATTACTATGGTAGCATATTGTATAACATCATCATAACTGGCCACATGCTATATGGGTTGGTCATGTTACCGAAAGGATTGAACCCATCTGAAGCAAGGCCAAGTCTAATGTTGTGAGGATCACTAGCAAACCACGGATGCATTTTATCGAATTCGGCCCAAGTTTCGGAGTCCACTGGATGGCTATGGGTGTTTCCATCTTGAAGATGTTTCTCTTGATGCCGTCTCATATTTGTAATAGTCTTTTTGCACATATACAATCGTTGTAGCTGCAGAATTAATGAACAATATCGCAAAACTTTTTTTAGAGATATTTCTCATTAGTTGTATACCTCGGTTCACCACATTCTGGGCACTCGTTTGCATTTTCATGTTCACCATAAAAGAGTGCACAATCATACCTACACGCATGTATTAAAGTGTAACCGAGACCCAATTCACGCATGTATGTCTTCGCCTCATAAAAAGACTTAGAAAGTGTTTCACCATCAGGTAGTGCTGCCTTAATGAGGCTTAAATGCATGTTGAATGCGCTCTGACATAACCCATGCATTGTCCTTGCATGAAGCAACTTTATTAGAAACTCTAATTTTGAGAACTTTTTACAGTTTGAATATAGGGGCACCTGTGCATCCCTCATAAGATTAGAAAATGGTTTACCATGTCGATTCAACGTACTAGGATCATAAGGTATGGTACCCGCTGAAGTAGTTTCATTACCAGTAGCGACACACTAACATCACCCGTGTCCACTGCAATCCCCCTTTGCACGTCACCTAACATTTCGATTAACCCTTCCGAATGTGTATCTCCACCTACTATATTTGCCCCCTCATCTTCATCGTCATCATTATCGCTCTGATCTGCGTAATCTTCACCGTGGAACACCCATCTGGTGTAGCTTTTCTCCATTCCAAAGTCTAACAAATGTGAATGGATCATATCAATGTGTTTGAATGTTATGTTTTAGCATTTCTTGCAAGGACACCTTATTCTACTAGCGTTGTCTGCACGAGGACGCTCGAACTCTATGAAATCATGTACCCCTTTCACGTATTCTGGCAAAAACCTACCACGAACGTTCATCCAACTCTTATCTATGTTCATTAATTACCCTATAATATGTTCAAGTAAATGGTATTCATTACATTCTCATAATGTTTATCATGCATGTATCATGAATCCTATAATCAACCATCATACTCTAAAGGGTACGGATCCTATCCCATTCAGGAATGTTGCATTTACATTGCAATCAATCGCTCAAATTCCTTTGTCGTAGTCGTTATAAATTTCAGCAACATATCCCCATGGCTCTCCAAGTACACGAGATGGGGGAAGTGAAAATTTTGCTAGTTTTCCATTACTAAAAAATTGTCACGACACCCCACTATGCACCTAGAGAACACAAGTAGAGACGCGCTCGAAATATATAATAATAATTGACAAAACGTGAACGATGACAACAATGTAAATACAACTTCCTAAACTATTCACATTGGACAATCCAAGAATGATTGAAATACAGACATCACTAATTGTAAGTGAAACAAATAATTAACATGTTCAAATGATTATTGGTCAACATAGTATGACTAATAATCAATTGAAATATAATAATTGATTTGTCTCACATGTACGATTAGGAATGAATGTATAGTAACCGTTCTTGGAAGGATTTAAGCTTCAATGAATACATGAAGTTGAAAAAAAAAAAAAAAACATGCAAGGGGCTACAATTTCAGTCTTTGGTTTTGAGGAATATAAGACTTATCTATGCATTGCATGCACGCATTTGTTTTTTAATAATATGTGTAAGGACGATCAATTTTACCTAATGCAATGGATGACTTAAAATGACATTTTTTTCAAAGTGATGTAAACTCGTTTCCTTTTTTAAGGATTTTCGATATAAAATAGTTAGAATGGAGAATAGCTTTCATTTTTACTAAATCCAAAAAGGGAATATTGCACCAAAGTGAAATGCCAAAATACTAAAAACTAGTAGAATTGCACAAGAAATATAAATATAAATAGAGGAATAGCAGAATTTCACAAGCAATAGAACTAAACACAATAAAATAGCATTATTCCATCACCTTGAAGCAAAATACTACAATTAAATACAATGTGAAACATGAAATAAAATATGCTTTTCCTAATTCCAAATGGAAATAGCACTAAAGCATAGAAAAAAAAAAAAATGTAAAGAAATAATAGTCAATCGAGATAGTAATTTGCATTCTAAATTAAAATAGCACCAAACATATCCAAATTGCACAAAACACTAAACAATAATATGCATATATGAATGCTTCAAGCAATATAACACATTAATACAAAAAAAAAAAAAGCAGCATCCATATTAAACAATGAAAATAACAATTAGTAGTGGAGTAAGCATAACATTAGAGGAGAAAAAAAAATACATCCAATTTTTAATTTTTCTTCTTACTTGAAGCATCACCTAAATAATATCAAGAACCAAGTCAAAGTCTATGTGGTTTCACCCTTAACAAGTGCATACACAAAAGGAACATATTGTTAATTGCATTAGACCCTACTTGTAGGCAACAACTTACCACTATAAGACCCTTTTTAATGATAATTATCAATCCCTATAATAAGCTTATACATGACCTTAGACTCCTACTTGCAAGCAATAAACAAATAATTGTAACCAACAAATAGAGACCTTCAAACTTGTCATCGTCTTTTTCCTATCATTCTTTACAAATTTAACTTTGGTCATATGTTCTTCTTATCCTTATTATTATAATTAGAGTCATCCATACTACTTAATTCAATAGACTTAATGTAAGCCTCATCGTCAACATTGACATGTGAAACTTGTTGTCTCCCCTCCCCTTATAATAAGGAATAATAACTCAGTAGGATTGGGAACATAGAATTCAAGTTCAAGAAAAACTCAATACACTCTTGTATTAATTTTTTTTTTTTCCAGATCCACAGAGTTCCAAATACAATACTTGAAAGTTATGCTTCGTTGCTCCCAAGAAAAGGGTTAGAAATTCTATTAAGAAATGGGGTAGATAAAGAAAATTCAAGTTAAGACTCTAGCAAGTGGCACATAAGCAACATCCTACATTGAATGAGAGAATGGCATATATGTGATACGGTGGACTTGCAATGTATAAGCAGCTAGACACATTAAGAAAGTAGACATTGAGATCCCAATAAACATTAAGAGATGATAGCACAAAGGCATCCTAAATGTACAGCATAATTTATACTTAAATGATCGCCCAAGCAAGAAAAGCCATGCTGCTAAAAGCTACAACCCATGAAAGGAAAAGAGCTTCAATTGATTCCAACAAGAGGACAACAAAATCTAGACACAACCCATGAAAGCAATAGCAGAAAAGAAAAACCCATTAATGAGAGTCCTTTTAGGAACTACAACAAAAATAGAAAATAAAATAAAATAAATGAAAATAAAAAAAACCTCAGCCAGTGAGATAAGAATGACAAAATAAAATTTCCAACACCATTGATGGTAGCAAAATTCCAAACAACCCACAAAATAAAATAAATCCATTTAGTACTCAATACATCTATCTATAAATTTATATGACATTCAATATATTCAAAAAAAAAGAAGAAACACAAGGGATCAACCCTAAGATGTCTAGTGAGAAGGCCATTAGTCGGTTGGGAACAGCGGGAGTTAGACTGGAGCGGGAGACTGGGAGAGGGCAGACCAGGCCATCAGTCCGCTAGGGCTCTGACGAAGCTTGCGATGTTCGACGAATAAGCACACCAGGTCGAGAGCAGCAAGAGACTGGAAGAGAAAATTGTGGGAGTAGGAGGGGAAGAGGAGCTGGAGTAGGAGGGAAAGTGTGGGAAAATATCCTGCGGATAAGGATAAGAGTTTTTGGGCATTAGTGATGGTTTCAAAACCGTCACTACTATTCTCCGTCTACTTTTTTTTTTTAATAACATAGCATTAGTGAGGGTCCAAAATTCGTCACTAATAATTGCTTAGTAGTGATAAATTTAGAAATTCGTCTTTAATAAGGGACCAATGGTGACGAATTTATAAATTTGTCACTAATCTTCTAAACTAAAATTTTTTTATTTTTTTAAAAAAGAAGTATTAGTGATGAATCTAAAAATTCGTCACTATTGGTCCTTTATTAGTGACGAATTTAAAACATCGTCGCTAATACTCTGAATTGAAATTTTTTTTATTTTATTTTTTAAAAAAGAAGTATTAGTGACGGTTCTCACATCTGTCACTATAAAGGACCAATAGTGACGAATTCATAAATTTGCCACTAATACTCTGAACATAAAATTTTTAATTTTTTTAAAATAGGAAGTATTAGTGACGGTTCTCGAATCTGTCACTAATAAAGGGTTAATAGTGACGAATTTACAAATTCGTCACTAATACTTTGAACTTAAATTTTTTTATTAGTCATGGTTGTCAAATCCGTCACTAATACCCTTAAGTAAATTTATTTTATATTTTTTAAATAAAAGTACTATTAGTGATGGTTTCAAAAACGTCACTAATACCCTATTATTAGTGACGGTTCTCCCAAACCATCACTAATACCCTTAACTAAATTTATTTTATATTTTTTAAATAAAAAACACTAGTAGTGACGGTTTCAAAACCATCACTAATACCCTCTTATTATTGACGGATCTCCTAATCCGTCAATAATACCCTTAACCAAATTTTTTTTTAATATTTTTTAAATATAAAAAACTAGTAGTGATGATTTCAAAACCATCACTAATATCCTCTTATTAGTGATGAATCTCCCAATCCGTCACTAATACCCTTAACTAATTTTTTTTATATTTTTTAAATAAAAAACACTAATAGTGATGGATTTAAAACCGTCACTAATACACCATTATTAGTGACGGATTGGGAGATCCGTCACTAATACCCTTAACTAAAATTTTTTAATATATTCATAAATATTAGTAGTGGCGGTTTGTTAATTGTCACCAATAAGTGACTTTTAGTGATGAATTTAATCTGTCACTAATACCCAAGAATCGTCGCTAATATTTTCCTAGAAAAATTTTCGCGCAAAAATTGTTTAGTGCGAAAATTGTTTAGTGCGCAATTTTGAGTGACGAAAGTATTAGTGATGGTTTTTAAAAACTATGACTAATACAATATTATTAAAACCGTCACTAATACTTTCGTCACTAAAAACCTATTTTTTTGTAGTGCATATAAGGAAAGGAAGACATACATAATTAATTATGCAATGCAATCAAATTGTTTACCCAGTTTTGTTTATTTTTCCTCCTTTTGGCATCAGCAAAAGGCTAAGGTAGAAAGGATAGAAGCATATAGGCATGCATTGGGTAATAGTTATTCAAATACAAGACATAGTTTTAAGAAAATTTTTAGAAATTTCGGCAGCATGCCATTTGAAAGTGGAACATTTCCCAAAAAAATATCTGTATATCAAAGACCTGATTGATTTCAAAAAATAGTTTACAATAATTCACATCAATCAACTCAAGTAGTCCAGTAGGGATCAAAACAATTTATATAATAAGTACTACTCTCAACATCCAAAAGATAGCATAGTCATGTAGTACAAAATGAATAGCAAAATTAATCTCACAAAGTATGAAGTATAGTAATGATTGATGTGAGAGAATATTTATATTTTCAAAGCCGTAGTTTTCTAAGTTAAGTGGCTCCCCCTCAGTTTATGCACTTAATCATACTTCTAGGTGGCATCTCTACTATGCATTAGACCTAATTCACGTCTAATTTGTAAAAATCTATCCTCTTGAAGAGGTTTTGTGAATATATCAGCCCACTCTTCAGTTGTGCACATAAACTCAAGTGCCATATCCCCTTTTTGCACATGATCAGGAATAAAATGATGTCTAATTTCAATATGTTTGGTTCGTGAATGTGAGATGGGATTCTTTGATATATTGATTGCACTAGTGTTATCACATTTGATTGGAACCGTGTCATAGTACAAACCAAATTTGATAAGCTGTTGTTTCATATAAAGCGTTTGAGCACAACAACTTCTAACTACAATATATTCGGCTTTGGCTGTGGATAAGGCAACTGAGTTCTGTTTCTTGGAGAACACAAGTACCACTAGTGCTTTTTCGATCTACTTTACTATCGACAAAGTCAGCATCCGTGTAACTAACAATCTCAAATGAAGTATGCTTAGGGTACGATAATCCTAACTCAATAGTCCCAACAAGGTACCTAAGTATCCTCTTAATTGCTAACAAGTGAGACTCCTTATGTGCAGCCTGAAATCTAGCACACATACAAACACTAAACATAATGTTAGGCATGCTAGCTGTAAGATACAAGAGATTACCAATCAAGCCATGATAAAGTTTGACATCAACAGGTATACCTTACTTATCTTTGTCAAGTTTAGTGGAATAGCTCATAGGAGTTCCTAGAATTTTACCATCTTCCATATTAAATTTCTTAAGCAAGTCCCTAACATATTTTGATTGGCATATGAAAGTCCCATGTTTGGCTTATTTAATCTGGAGTCCTAGGAAGAAGCATAGTTCACCCATCATGTTCATTTCAAATTCGTTTTGCATGCATTTGGCAAACTCATTACACAATTCATCATTTGTAGCTCCAAAGATAATATCATCAACATATACTTGTACAAGGAGCATATGATCCTTTGTAAATTTCATGAAAAGTGTAGTATCAATCTTGCCTCTAGAAAAACCATTTTCTAGAAGAAAACCACAAAGCCTCTCATACCAAGCTCTAGGAGCTTGTTTCAATCCATACAAGGCTTTAGAAAACCGATATACATGATTAGGATATTTATGGTTTTCAAATCTTGGTGGTTGTTCTACATAGACTTCCTCATTTATATAACCATTCAAAAAGGCACTTTTGACATCCATTTGATATAATTTTAAATTCTTAAAAGTGGCATATGCAAGTAACATGCGAATGGCTTCCATCCTAGCCATGGGAGCATATGTTTCCTCAAAGTCTATTCCATCCTCCTGATTATACCCCTGGGCCACTAACGTAGCTTTGTTTATAGTCACTACACCATTTTTATCCTTTTTAGTTCTATAAACCCATTTGGTTCCAATAATAGTGTGATCGTCAAGTCTAGGAACTAGGGTCCAAACTTTGCTTTTTTCAAATTGATTTAGCTCTTCCTGCATAGGCATTACCCATGATTTATCCTCTATGGCTTCCTTTATATTTTTATGTTCTTCATGAGATAAGAATGCAAAATGACTAACCAGGTTTCTTAAGGAAGAACGTGTGGCAACACCACGTGAGGGTTCACCTATGATTTGATCTAAGGGATGGTTCCTAATAAATTTCGGTCTCTAGGAAGTTCCTGAACCTCATTTTCAACTTTATTATCTTTAATTAATTTATCATTGATCTCTGAATTTTTATCTACATTATTTTCAATGGAGAGCTTCTCTAATCCTTTTCTAACTTCAATATCATCTTCATCATCTCTTTTGAAAAAAGGATTAGACTCATCAAAGACAACATGGATGGATTCAATAATAGTTAATGTTCTTTTATTAAATACTTTGTAAACCTTGCTGTTAAAAGAATAACCTATAAAAATTCCTTCATCAGATTTTAAGTCAAACTTTCCTAAGTGCTCATTATCCCTAAGTATAAAGCACTTACAGCTAAAGACATGAAAATAAGATATGTTTGGTCGATGACCATTCCATAATTCATAGGGAGTGTTATTAAGAGAGGGTCTGATTAATACTTTGTTAATTACATAGCAAGCAGTGTTCACTGCTTCGGCCCAGAAATATTTAGGTAATTTATGTTCATTAAGAATTGTTCTACCCATTTCTTACAAGGACATATTCTTTCTTTCAACAACACCGTTTTGCTATGGGGTCCTAAGTGCAGAGAAATTATGAGATATACCCTCTAAGTCATAGTAATTCTCTATGCCATCATTTTTTAATTTAGTTCCCCTATCACTTCTAATGTGTGTAATTTTATAATCCTTTTCATTTTGAATTCTTCTACAAAATCTAGTAAATTGTTCATATGATTCATCTTTATGTGTAAGAAATAGTACCCATGTGAACCTGGAATAGTCATCAACAATTACAAATGCATATAATTTTCCTCTTACACTCTGAACTTGATTAGAACCGAATAAGACTAAGTGCAGCATTTCAAGTGGTCTAGTAGTGGATATGATTTTCTTTTTCTTGAAGCTAGACCTCATTTTCTTACCTATTTGACATGCATCATAGATTTTGTTTTTCACAAAAGGTGTTTGATTACGCGCTTAAACTACGTAATTAGGTGCTTTAATTCATGCATTGAGACTTATATTTTTAATTAAATACCTAATTATTCTCAATATTTCAACATCATGTCTTATTTATAATATTTGGGTTTTATTGAGTAATTTATGAATTTTTGATATTTTTTTTATTGCAAAGGAATTAATGGAAGCTAAAACCGATGCTACTTCGTGATCTGTGCGTAATTTTCACGTCTGAGTTCCAATCGAGATGATTCAAAATGTTATGAAAAGCTAAGAAAATTATCTACAACTTTTGTGTTTTTATCTTTGAGAGATATAGGCTCTAAGATGGTCAAAATTGCCCTCGTTCTTTGAGAAGCAAAAAGAAGAAAAAAGAAGGAATTTTTTTTTTTTAAAGGTTTTGATTTGACCCGGCCATGCAGTCGGGTTTTTATTGGGCTTTTTGCTGGGTAGGGCTGGCCTCCCCCTCTCCCTTATATGTTCTTCTATTTCTTATTTCACCGTGGGCACCCCTGACCCCCTCCTTCTCTCTCACTCTCTTCCTTCTCCCTTCTCTCCCTCCCTTTCCTTGTCTCCCTTAACTTTCAGCATTTTCTCTTTCTTGTTTTTTTTTTGTTTCGTTGTGCCTTAGCTGTTGCCAAAGCCCTTCTCAGCACCCTCTCTTCTCCTCTCTAACTCTCCCTTCCTCCTTTCTTCCCTGCTCTCTCCTTTCTCTTCTCCCTTTTCTCTTCCTCTTATTCCGAAGCCCTGCCTTGCTTTCCTTCTTGCTGGCTGCCCGAGAACCACCTTGCTGAAGCCCACCTACTGTGTTGTTGTTGCTCGTTGTCGAAGCTGCCTTACTGCTACTGTCAAGGACCACCTGAAGCTACTCATCCCCACGACCTGCTCCTGCTCATGCATGAAGAGGTGAAGACCCAAGGACTTTCTTGTGCTGCTGCAGCCTCAACACCTGCTTTGTGTAGGCCAGCTTCCCTTCTCTCTCTCTCTCTCTCTCTCTCTCTCTCTCTCTCTCTCTCTCTCTCTCTAATTCTTTCTTTTAATATTTTATTGCATTTTGTTAAGAGAATTTTTTTAAAGTTTGGAATTTTTGAATCGTGTTGGGTTACTGTTGGTTAGGTTTATATTTTTTTATTCTCTCTCCTTAATTAATATTATTATTGGACTTGATTTTTATTTGGGAAATTATTTTTTTTTTCTGTTAAGGTTCGGTTTAATCTCTTAAAATAAAAAAAAAAGAATTTAACTTTTGTTGGGTTTTAATTATGTTAATTTCAATTTGATTTGAGTCTAAATTTTTATCATGTTTAGTTTATTATTTAATCGTTAAAGTTTTAATTTTGGTTAAGTTCTTTATTGCGCTAAAAATTTTGTTTTTGATTGAGTTTGTGTTCGATTTAGTTTTTAATTGCATGCTTAAGTTGTGTTTAAAGTTATTGTTTTTAATCTTCTTTCGAAGTTCACGGGTGTTCAATTCTTGTTTGGCTATTAGACTAGGATTTCCGTTTCTGAGTGTTAATTTAGTGCGTGTTAGGATTTAGATTTTAAATTGCATGTTCGTTTAGTTTATCAAAAGAAAATCTCAAAAAAACCAGAAAACCTGAATCTGAACTGTGTTTAGTGCCCTTTTGTTTCTTATTTTTTGATTGAAATTACATAAAATTTGGAATTAAACTGCATTCCTTGAGGAGACGATTTAGCCCTTGGACTAAATATTACACTACAGAACTTCTATACTTGGGATAGCTTTCAAACTGCTTATTTTTCGAGTAAGTCAAGTTTTTGGCACCGTTGCCGGGGAGTGCTAGTTTTAATTTTAATTTTTTTGTCTTTCTAATTATTTTTGATTTTTCATTAAATATAAAAAAATAAAAAAATAAAAAATTTGAAAAAATAAATTTTGAAAAAAAAAATTGATCATGCTTGTTTGCTGTTGTGTTGGTGAGTTTCTGTTGTTTGCATTGATGTTTAATGCCTTGGGTCCGAGATATTTCGAATAGACTGTCTAAAATTTCACTTAGCACCAGTAGTAACACACAAAATGCATAATTTGATTGTTCTCCTGTTACTTTTACGAGTGATTTTGAAATTGGTTTGAGCAATCTGTTTGAACAATTCTTTGAGGAAGTCATGACTGCACCTGCACCATGTACACTTCAGGATTTTCTACAGCCTACACGCACATCTACACTGTCCTACATTGTGTTACCACAAGATGCACCGAACTTCACAATTAAGCATGACATGCTATCTATGATACCCCAGTTTCACGGGATGGATTCTAAGAGTCCATACCAGCACTTGAACGATTTTGAGATGGTTTGCATCACTTTCATTAATAGGGCTGGAACTGATGAGTTTATCAAACTTCACTTGTTTCCTTTTTCTTTGAAAGAGAAGGTAAAAATTTGGTTTAATTCTCTGCGACCTAACTCTATTACTAGCTGGGCTAAAATGTAGTGTGAGTTCTTACATAAGTTCTTTCCTTTTCAGAGAACTCAATACTTGTAGGAGCAGATCAGTCAGTTCATGTTGAGAGGTGACAAGACATTCCAAGCTTGCTGGGAGAGATTCAAGGACCTGATGAATATATGTCCACATTACGGATTCAAATCTTGGAGGTTAGTGAATTATTTTTATATTACTTTAACTCCTGAATGTAAATAATTTGTCCAGACCATGTGCAACAAAGAGCTTTTCAGTAAGGAACTAGATAGGGCTCCATCATTCTTTGATTATTTAGTTGAGAGTGCCCAACAATGGAACACATCTCATGAATGGGCACCAATGGCAGCACAACCTCTCAGAGCAATCAGTCATGGAGGCAGATATGAGGTAAAAAAGGAAACTAGTCTACAGGCTCTTGTTGTTGTGTTGTCTAAGAAACTAGAGATTATGGAATTAGAAAAAGTGAAAGCTGAGGATTGCTTTATCTGTGAGACTTTAGACACAAAATTCAGGATTATCATTTACTACTAGTTTGGCAGGAGAGTAGATCTGATCGGGTGCAATCAGGGAATAAGGTTAAAAAATCTTAGAATTAGCAATTCTCGAACACTTATAATCCTGGATGGAGGAATCACTCGAACCTATTATGGAGGAATGATTAGTCTTGTCCATCTTCCTCACGGTATTAACAAGTTCCTCAATCTTATGCACCACCTCCGCGGCCGCTATATCATCCAGTAGCAGCTCCTCAATAGCAGTATCAACCGCAACAGATTTCTTAGAGCTACGCACCTCCTCGATTTCAACCAAATTTAGCTCCTTTCCCATCAAAGAAATCTTCTGATGACAACATGACACAGATGGCAAACATGTTTCAACAATTCATGCAGATTCATGTCACGACCAACAGTCAGAATACTCAAGCCTTCAGTGAACTGAAAGACATAATGAATAAGATAAGTACATAGCTGAATACCTTAGAAAAAAGGAAATTTCCAGCACAGCCTCAGCCTAATTCCCAAGTATGTTGACAGCAACAGCAATCGGTGCATAATGTTTCAGGGGATGCTTTTGAGTCAACTAGGCCAGTTACAACCTTGAGAAGCAAAAAGGAAGTTTCCAATCCTGAAATGCCCATTGATCAACAAACAGTTATTCCAACACCTGAATTGACACCTAAAACATATGAAGGAATGGAAAAATCAGATGAAGTGAGCTCAACTTCAAGGAAGTCAGATAAAAAGGAGGATGAGACTATTAAGGAGTATCAACCTGTGGTACCCTATCCTTAGAGGTTAACATCTAGTTAGAGAAATAAGTATCACACTGAGATCCAAGAAATCTTCAAACAGGTAAAGATCAACATTCTACTTCTGGATGCCATACAGCAAGTCCCTGCATATACAAAATTTCTGAAAGATCTGTGAACAGTAAAAAGGAAACTAAACGTAAAGAAAAAGGCTTTCTTGACTGAGCAAATTAGTGCATTGATATTGAGTCAGACTCCTTGGAAACTTAGAGACCCTGGTTCTCCGACTATTTCTATCATGATTGGTGAATCTCGTATCGGGAAAGCCTTACTTGATTTTGGGAGTAGTGTGAACTTGTTCCCATTTTCAATCTACAAGCAGTTGGGTTTAGGTAAGTTGAAGAAAACTACTATGATGCTACAGTTGGCAGACAGATCCGTAAAAGCTCCATGAGGCGTTGTTGAGGATGTATTGGTTCAAGTTGACAAATTTTACTACCTCGTAGAATTCGCTGTTCTGGACATGTAGCAGCCTGTCTCCACCATATATCAGGCCCCTGTTATTCTTGGGTGACCACTTCTTGCTACTTCTAATGCCTTGATTAATTGTCCATGCGGAGTACTTAAGCTCACGTTTGGAAACATGACATTGGAAATGAACGTGTTCAGTGCTCACAAGATGTCAAGTGGGTGCAATGATGCAGAAACACATACAGTTGATGTAATAGATGATTTGGATATTTTAGAGCTACTGTCAGTACTTGATGTTTATGGCGCGTTTGAAAATGACTCTTCTGAACAGTTTGAGGTATTTGATAAAAAATTGCCAAGATTAAAGGGGCAGTTTCTAGAAATAGATGGTTCCCCTCACTTGTTGGATGCAAGTTACACAAGTAGTTAGCGTAAGCCAATGCTTGAGGCTATTGACCTGCCCGAGATTATGAATTCATCTGAAGAAGAAATTTCGACACTTGAGTTGAAACCATTGCCTAAAGAGCTGAAATATGTTTTCTTGGGTCTAACAAAAGGCACATTCCATGTGGTAATTTCTTCTCACCTTTCTCTTAAACAAGAAACTGAGTTATTATAGGTACTAAGGAAACATCGAGGAGTGATAGGATGGACCATTGCAGACATCAAGGGTATCGACCCTTTGATTTGTACTCACAACATCTTCCTAGAAGGAGACGCTAAACCAATTCAAGATACACAACAAACGCTAAATACAACCATGAAGGAGGTGGTAAAGAACGAAATGTTGAAATTATTAGCTGCTGACATCATCTATTCGATCTTCGACAGTAAATGGGTAAGCCCGACATAGGTAGTTCCAAAAAAATCTGGTTTTACTGTCATTGAAAATGCTAATGGAGAATTGATCCCATCTAGGAAAGTATTGGGTTGGAGAATGTGCATTGATTGTCGTAAATGGAATTCGGTTAGTCGAAAAGATCACTTCCCCTTACCTTTCCTAGATCAGATACTCAAAAAATCAATTGGTAATTCTTTTTACTATTTCTTAGATGGATTTTCTGGTTATTATCAAATTATTGTAGCACCTGAGGATCAAGAGAAGACTACCTTCATTTGTCCCCTTGATACTTTTGCCTTTTGCAGAATGTCATTTGGTCTATGCAATGCACTTGTTACTTTCCAGCGCTGCATGATGAGTATTTTCTCTAATATGTTAGATGATATGTGTGAAATTTTTATGGATGACTTTTCTTAGTTTGGTAAGTCCTTTGATATTTGTTTGAAAATTTTGACTGCTATTTTAAAAAAATGTGAGGAAAAGAATTTTCTTTTGAATGGGGAAAAATGTCAATTTATGGTAAGTAGTGGTTTAGTACTTAGTCATTTGGTTGACGGAGTATAGAGGTTGACGGGGCCAAGGTAGAGTTGATTTCCTAGTTACCTGTCCCTAGGATAGTTAGGGATATCTGTTCTTTCCTTGGTCATGTCGGCTTCTATAGGCATTTCATTTAGGGCTTTAGTAGTATTGTTAAACCATTATGTACTTTATTGCAGAATGAGACTGAATTCTTGTGGACTGATGAATGTCAATAAGCTTTTGAAATGCTAAAGAAACATTTGACTATTGCGCCTAGCATGCAACCTCCTCGGGGGGACTTGTCATTTGAAATCATGACTGATGCTAGTAACTACACCCTTGGTGCCGTTCTAGGTCAAAGAATTGATAACAAGCCGTTTGTCATTTATTATGCAAGTCAAACTTTGAATGATGCTCAGAAAAAATTATACCACCACTGAGAAGGAATTGTTAGCTGTTGTATTTGCCTTATAAAAATTTCGTTCTTATGTCATTGGATCTCCTATCATTATTTTTACTAATCACTCTGCTTTGAAATATTTGTTAGCAAAGAAGGATGCTAAACCCAGGTTGATCAGATGGATTCTACTTTTTCAGGAATTTGACATCACTATTCGAGATAAAAAGGGAATGTAAAATGTTGTAGCTAACCATCTCTCTCGTTTGCAACTACCTGATGTGTTTGTATCTCCCTCTCCCTTAAATGATGATTTTCCTGGTGAGCGTTTTTTTTGCAGTGTTATGCATTTCGTGGTTTGCTGATATTGTGAACTGCCTTGTCATCGACCGAATGTCAGAACATTGGTTAACTCAAGATAAGCATAAGTTCCTTACGGAGGTACGACATTATTATTTTGACAATCCGTATCTGTTTAAATACTGCTTTGACCAGTTGGTTTGTATATATGTGATTGATGATGAATTCACTTATGTGATGCATTTTTGTCATAGTGCAGCATGTGGAGGTCACTTTGCTGCAAAGAAAAAAATTTCAAAAATTTTGCAAAGTGGACTCTACTGGCTTACTATGTTCAAAGATATTGAAAATTTTTGTAAAACCTGTGAGGCTTGTCAAAATTAGGGAAAATTACAGCAAAGAATGAAAATGCCTATGTCTCCCATTTTGACTCTTGAAATTTTTGACTATTGGGGAATTGACTTTGTGGGACCATTCCCAAACTCTTTTAGGCATTCTTACATTTTAGTTGTTGCGGACTATGTTTCAAAATGGGTGGAAGCTATATCTTATAGAACAAATGACCACAGGGTTGTCATCCGTTTTCTCAAGGAGTTATTTGCACGTTTTGACATGCCCAAGGTGATCATTAGTGATGGAGGGTTATATTTTTATAACAAACCTTTTGAAAAACTCATGCAAAAGTATGGAGTGACGCATAAGGTCTCTGCTCCATACCACCCTTGGACTAATGGTCAAGTTGAGCTTGCCAATAGAGAGATCAAAATCATACTTGAGAAAACAATTATATCCTAATCGAAAAGATTGGTCAGAAAAACTTGTTGATGCACTCTGGGCCTACCAAATTGCTTTCAAGACAAACTTAGGGATGTTTCCCTATAGGTTAGTTTACGGTAAGGCATGTCATTTACCTTTTGAAATTCAGCATCGTGCTTTATTGGCTATAAATAGATTAACTTTTCACTTGATGATGTGAAAGGTTTAAGGAAATTATAGGTATGTAAGCTTAAAGAGTCTAGGAGGGAAGCTTACGACAATGCCTGCTTAGCCAAGGAGTAGATGAAGTTGCTACGTGATAGGAAAATCAAAGACAAACAACTTTTTGCTTCATAGCAAGTGCTTCTCTATGACTCTAGATTGCATGTGTTTTCTTGGAAACTGAAGTCCCAATGGGGTGGCTTATACGTCATTGAAAAAGTTCATTCTCATGGCGTGATAGAGATTATACATCCAAAGAGTGACAATAAATTCACGGTCAATGGATAGCGTCTAAAGCCTTTCATGACTCCATTTGATCCACATGAAGAGGTCTTGCTTCTGCAAGAATATAGGGGAGTCCTCTGACCTTTCTATTTTACTATTTTTATTTTTCATTTTTTCTTTTCATTTTATTTGTTTTTATTTGCATTTCTATTTTCTTTTTCTATTGCATTAGTTAGTAGTGATTTTCTATTCGTTTGTTTACATGTGCACAGTTTTTCTATTTCCCCTATGCTTTCACATTGAGGATAATGTTCCACTTTAGTTGGAGGGGGGTGATAATTTGCATATGTGCACATCCACTTTCTGGGAAATATTAATTAAAAAAAAGAGGAAAAGAAAGAAAGAAAGAGTATTGAGGAATTACACTGTCTTATGCCATGATTAGCACTGACATATACCTTCACATACTTGCATATAACTTAAGAATTACACACTTGAGTCATTTATGGGTAGTTTCTCTTTATATGACTTTGTAACTCCATGAGAATTGATTGGTAGTTTCCTTGACCTATTTATCGTCCTTTTGAGTGTTAACATCAAATCAGAGTTCATGGAACTCAGTTCTTTTTTCTTTTGGAGGATTCTTTATACATTATTCTATGATTTTGATTTGTTAACCTAGAGGTGGTATCTAGTGGGGAGTTACCTTGGTCTTGTAGCCTACTCAAGATGTGAAGGCTGAACCACTCTTAGAAATAGACTTAGTTCATAGACTACTATTTGATCTTAATTCCCATTGGAGGTGTGAAGACAATAAAAGAAGTGTAACGATTGTCGTAATTGACAATGAAAAGACAGAAATTGAAGAATGAGTAGAATAAAAATAAGAAAAAATGCACATGAAATGAAAGGCTAATACTTGCTCCACATAAATACCACAAAAAGTCAAGGACATGACACATATTTTCCACATATGAAGACTCTTCAATTGCTTAATACCTCAGATGTAGTCATGTCAGGTTTGTAAATAAGTTGATCTAGGGTGGTCTTGGTTGGACATGTGAGTAGGTGGGAAGATGCTAGGGTGAAGGACCTGACACCTCACAGATAGGCTAGATCCTTTTTAGACTAGTCCACTTCATACATTTAGCTTTTGTTCCTTGCAATGTGTGGGATGTTTAATCGCGACACTCCTCCTTACATATGATGAGTAAACCCATTCTTTTTGAGTGTTCTTGAGGGTATACCAGTTAGATCGAGTCAAAACGACCGTTCTATAGGTGTCCACTGGTATCCTAGGTGTAACGAGTCATACACATTGCACATACCTCGAGATTTCACCTGTTTGCACTCGAATTTATATAACTACATTAACTCTGAATTGTTTTGCTGGTTAACTTCATGTGAGTATACTATTCTTAATTGCTATATAACGATGAAACTTGATGAATAACTTATTTCGGAGTTGTGTGCATTGTATATCATGAGCGCGTGTGAAGTTTGGTTCTATTTCTATATGTGAAACGGTATGGTTGTGTCACATGTGCAGCTGTTTCATGTTTGTTGGAGTTAGTATTTGTCGATACTTCTCTAAAATTCATTCATGTTATTTGCTATAAACTAGCAAAATTTTAGTTGAGAGTGTGATTACGCGCTTAAATTGGGTAATTAGGTACTTTAATTCATGCATTGAGGCTTATAGTTTTAATTAAACATCTAATTATTCTTAATATTTCAACATTGTGTCTTATTTATAATATTTGGGTTTTATTGAGTAATATATGAATTTTTGGTATTTTTTTTTATTGTAGGACAATTTTTGGAAGCTAAAACCGATATTACTTCGTGATATGTGTGTAATTTTATCGTCCAAGTTCCAATTGAGATGATTCAAAAAGCTGAGAAAATTATCTATAACTTTTATGTTTTAAGATTTGAGAGATATGAGCTCTAAGATGGTCAAAATAGCCCTTGTTCACTGAGAATCAAAAAGAAGAAAAAAAAAGCAAAAATTAAAAAAAAAAAGAAAAAAAAAATTTAAAGGCTTTGATTTGACTCGACCATGCAGCCAGGTCTTTTTTGGGCTTACGCTGGGTAGGGCTGGCCTCACCCTCTCCTTCATATATTCTTCTTTTTCTTCTTTCACTGTGGGCACCCCCGATCCCCTCCTTCTCTCTCACTCTCTTCCTTCTCCCTTCTCCCCCTCTCCTCTCTCCCTCCCCTTTCTTGTCTCCCTCAACTTTTAGCCTTTTCTCTTTCTCATTTTTTTTTTTGTTTCGCTGTACCTCGCCTGCTGCCAAAGCTTTTCTCAGCGCCCTCTTTTCTCCTCTCTAACTCTCCTTTCCTCCCTTCTTCCCTGCTCTCTCCCTTCTCCTCATTTCTTTTCTCCTTTTTCTCTTCATCTTGTTCTGAAGCCCTACCTTGCTTTCCTCCTTGCTGGCTGCTCAAGAACCACCTTGCCGAAGCCCACCTGATGTGCTACTACTGCTCATTGCTGAAGCTGCCTTGCTGCTACTGTCAAGGACCACTCGAAGCTGCTCCTCCCTATGGTCTCCTGCTTCTCCTACGTGAAGAGGTGAAGACCCGAGAACTCTCCTGTGCTACTGCAGCCTCAACACCCTGCAATGTGCAGAAGAACATCTTGACCAGCTTCCTCTCTCTCTCTCTCTCTCTCTAATTGTTTCTTTTAATATTTTATTGCATATTGTTAAGAGAATTTTTTAAAAATTTTGAATTTTTGAATCTTGTTGGGTTACTCTTGGTTAGGTTTATATTTTTTTATTCTCTCTCCTTAATTAATATTATTATTGGACTTGATTTTTATTTGGGAAATTATTTTTTTCTGTTAACGTTCGGTTTAATCTCTTAAAATAAAAAAAGAATTTAACTTTTGTTGGGTTTTAATTATTTTAATTTCAATTTGATTAGAATCCAAATTTTTATCGTGTTTAGTTTATTGTTTAATCTTTAAAGTTTTAATTTTGGTTAAGTTCTTTATTGCGTTAAAAATTTAGTTTTTGATTGAGTTTGTGTTCGATTTAGTTTTTAATTGCATGCTTAAGTTTGTGCTTAAAGTTATTATTTTTAATGTTCTTTCGAAGTTCACATGTGTTCAATTCTTGTTTAGCTATTAGACTAGGATTTCCGTTTCTCAGTGTTAATTTAGTGTGTGTTAGGATTTAGATTTTAACTTGCATGTTCGTTTAATTTAACAAAAAAAAAATCTCAAACAAACCAGAAATTCTGAATCTGAACTGTATTCAGTGCCCTTTTGTTTCTTATTTTTTAATTGGAATTATGTAAAATTTGGAATTAAACTGAATTCCTTGAGGAGACGATCTGGCCTTTGGGCTAAATATTACACGACAGAACTTTTATACTTGGGATAGCTTCCGAGTTGCTCATTTTTCGAGTGAGTTAGTGTTTTTAGTAAGCCTTTAACTAAGTCCTTTTTCATAAGTTTTGACAGAAGATCCATGCTAGTAGGCCCTAGACGCCTATGCCACAACTAGTTTGCTTCATTTATAGTTGAAAAACATGTTACATGTTGTGAAACTAAGTTATCAAAACTAGTGGTGTAAACATTTTCGTGACGATCAGCAATAAAAAGAATTTTGTTATCATATTTAATCTTAACAATGCATTTTTCATTTTCAAAGGACACTCTATAACCTTTATCACACAATTGACTTATACACAGTAGGTTATGTTTAAAGCCATCAACTAATAAGACATTATCAATAACGAGGGAAGGTTTGTAATAACCCAGGAAATTCTACAGGACTCGTCGACGAACACAGGGGATTCGTCGACGAAGGCTCTTTAGGATCTTGTCGATGAAGTACTATCTGGTCGACGAGAAGATACCGAGAGAGGGTTTAAGGCAGACTGAAACTCATCGACGAGGGTGCATGTTCGTCGATGAACTTTTTACAGAACTCGTTGACGAGGTGATGTGTCTCGTTGACGAATCCGGCTCTATAAATAGCTAAAACTCAAATTTTTATTAAAATTTCCAACATAGAAACATTTCCTCTCTCCCTCTCTCTACGTTTCCCTCCCCTTCTCTCTTCGATCCTAGTCCCATTTCTCACCGGATTGAAGTTCTGATGCCACCACAACGCTCCGGGCGAAGTTTTCTGCAAGTTTGCTGGAGCTGATTGTGGGAAAAGTTGGTTTGGAATTCATCCCAAACTCAGGTTAAGACATATTATCCAGTATTTGCTTTCTCCACAGTTATAAGAAACGTAGTATGCAAAGAAATACTGATATTTTGTTTTGGGGGATATCGTTTTCAGGATGTTGAGTTAGGAACCCTGCGGGTATAGAGTCAGAATTTAGTAGGGGTTTTTCAGATTTAAGGTAAGAGAAATATGCTATGCTAGCAATTTTAATATGTATACAAAATATTATGAATGTGTATTTACAAGCATGCAGATCAGATTATTTTTTCAGAGAATTATGAATATTATCTTTATAGTAGAACTACAAGAAATGAGCATGAGATTGTGTTTACTCAAATGTGTGGCATGAGTTCATTATAGTATAGTATGTAGATTTTACAGTATTATAGATATTCATATATTTCAGATTATTAACAATGAATGAGACTTATAGTATTTCTCAGAATAACATGATTTCTTAACCATAACACTCAAACAGTTTATTAAGACAGATTATGTAGTTATAGCATCAAGATGCTACAGTAGATTGTTCAGAGATTACAGATATTTTATACATATATTATATACAGATATTACAAATAGTACAAATAGAAATCATAGATGATACAAACAGATAATATTATTATATTTTGGTCAGATATCTCAAATATTACAACTCAGATTTATAGTGTTATGGTTGTTTTTGAAATTATGTTAAAAGCAGAAAGATGATTATATATTTATATATGTATATAGTATTACAAGATATTAGACCCCTATGGAAATTACAAACAGATAAATACAGTAGAGCACAATACCATTGCTAGTTTCAGACACGTGCAACGACATGACTTAGATAGTACGTGGATTCTGTCTAACCATGCGAGGGGAGATTGCAGTCTTCCCAGTATACTGGGTTGAGGTAGTTGGTTAGACGATGACAGAGGTTAGAGATGGCCCAGAGTGATTACAGGGGGCTAGATCTACATAGATCGATACAGATTGGCGAATGATAGAGATTGACTTGCCTGGTAGGCCAACCAGTGTAAGTCCAGCCTACGGCCGCACAACCTTATCATGAGGGGATATATCATGATATACAAATCCCAGGGTATAGCAGAAGTTCCTATGTACAGATATATCACACAACAACAATTTATACTATTATATTAGCAGTACCTTCAGAGAGCAAACTCAGATACACAGTTATATTTTAAAGATTACATGGTAGATATATATATATATATATATATATATATTCTGTATAGTTTATCAGTTTTCTCATATTGCAGTATCAGTATTATTTCAGTATTTTATATGATTAACTCAGCCGCCACACACTATTAATAACATATTTCCACTTACTGAGCGTTGTCTCATCCTAGTGACTTATTATTTTTTAGGAGATCCTGCTAAACGAGCAGCTTAGGCTCGCAGTTGGAGATTGTCTAGGCTGCGCTGCTTGGAAGGGTAGGTGTGTTTTTGAATATCAGTGATTTTGGAGATAGTTCCAAATTTTGGTGTTGTCACTGGTTATTTTTTATTGTAATTATATTTCAAAGCATTATAGTTTTCTGGTATTGTATATAGTAGTTCCCAGTTTTGTGTATCGCTGCTTAGTTTTGTATGATTTACAGAGATTCCTCAGTGCTCTTTTGGGCCTGAGGTGTTATTATTAGTATTTTAGATAGATGATATTATGATATACAAATAGAAACAATAGATATTTTATATGAGTAGCAAGTCTTTACAAGGTTCCTTACCAACTTTACCTACTTTGATGATTCTGCCCTTTGCGTTGTCCCCAAATGTCACGAACCCTCCTTCCTTGGGAGCAATGGACTCGAACTTGGCCTTATCGCAAGTCATATATCATGAATAGACGCTATCCATATACCACTTGTCATTAGATGAGGACGACCTTAAACACACCTATAAAAAAAGTAACTAATGTTGGTCCCAAAATTCTGTTAGGTCCAAAGGGGTTAGTGCTTGATTCACCTTTGACTTTCCGTACTTTCTTAATTTTTATGTTTTTATTTCTACATGGATAGTCAAATTGAATATGACCTATCTGTTTGCATTTATAACATGTCATTTTCCTAAATGATTCTTTAGGTGGAATGTGGGTTTTTGATGTACGAGTAAAATGTCCCAAATAAAAATAATTTCATCTTACATTTTCAATTCCATTAAAGCCAAGACCTTCTTTACTAAGAGAATTTCTTTGAGTCCCAAGAAGTTTTTCAAAATTGTTTTGGCCCTCTGTAAATTTGTAGATAATTTTGGAGCTATCCTCCAATTTTCTTTCAAGCTCAGCCATTTTCAAATTCTTTTCTTATTGCCAAGTAGAGTGAACAAATTTTCCCATTTCAAAAAGCTTTAACCAATTTTTGAATTTATTTTCTAAATCAATATTTTTCTTGGTCATTTTTTCAAGTGATTTGCAAAAGCAAATATATTCCTGCAGCAGTTATTTATATGTAGGCATGCTATCAGAATCAGAATCAACATCAGAATAATAAGAAGATAAAGAGCAGGATGATAGTACCTCATCATCGTGTGCCATCAGGCACAAGTTAGCAACCTCAGAGTCACTACAATCCGTATTTGAATTACTGTTATTTTGTTTGTCCCACAATGTGCCGTCTTGCATTGCTTTCTTCTTTTTCTTTGATTCATTTTTTAGCAACGGGCAGTCTGGTTTGATATACTTGACTTTGTTACAGTTGTAGCATGTGAGAGCATTTGATTTTGGTTTTCTTTTGCTTGATTCTCCCTTTTTAGATACTGAATCTTGGAACCTTCAATATGGCTTGCTATTCTTTCTGAAGAACCTACTGAATTTTCTAGAAAGCATAGCCATGTCATCTCTTGATTCTAGTTCACTACATTCACTAAAAGTGTTAGTGGATGTTTTCAAAGCAGTCACTTTTTTTATTCTATTTTGTTCATTTAATCTCTCGTTAATAGCCAACTCATATGTGATAAGTGACTCTATTAGTTCATCTAGGGACATTGCCTTTAAGTTTCTACCCTCAGCTATAGCAATAGCCTTTGCTTCCCAAACAGGTGGCAATCCCCTAAGAATTTTCGTAATCATTTCATATATGGGATATGTCTTGCCTAATGCATGTAGTGAGTTAATGATGTGAGTGAAACGAGTGTACATGCTTTGTATGGATTCACTAGTGTTCATCCTGAATGCTTCATATTCACTAGTCAACATGTCAATTCTACTATCCTTAACATCTCTAGTGCCCTCATAGGTAATCTCTAATTTATCTTAAATTTCCTTGGCAGTTGTGCATGCCATAACCTTGTTGAATTCATTAGTCCACAATATAAATTATTCATTGTAGTTGCATTTAATATCATCGTCAACGTATTCATCCTCAGTCTTAGGTTCTCTAACCTCATCTTCAATTTTAATGGGAACATAATTTCCTTTAGAGACAACTTTCCACACCTTCCAATCAATATTTTGAAGGTAAATACATATCCTTTGTTTCCAGAAAGTGTAGTTCACACCACTGAAAACAGGAGGACGTGTGGACAAGGGTCCCTTAGGAAAAGAGGTTATAATATTATGAGCCATTTTGATTTTTTTTTTTTTTTTGCAGAAAAATGATTACGTCTAAGCAACTAGGCTCTGATATCAATTGTTGACTTTACTGTAATGCCAAGAGGGGGGTGAATTGGATATTTAAAAATTTATTTCCTAGGTTGATTAACCAGTAGCAGTATTTCACAAACCTAGGGTCAATTTAGAACGTATAAGAAGTAAGCCAATAAATACAACTGTAATTAATTTTCTTCAAATAAATTAAACAAACATGCATAGTATAGTAAAGCAAATAAAATAAAGATGACACCAGATGTGTTATCGAGGTTCGAAAAAAGTGCATACGTTCTCGCCTCTAGCTCGCAAGTACGAGGATTCCACTAAAGTTTACTTAACGGGTGGATCAGTACCATATACAATACCAGGTCAAATTACTAGGGCTGACCTCAACCTTTATAGCCAATCCTTACGAGCTAGATTAACATCCCTTCAGGCCATGCATGGAATACAACGAATAATGAAACACAATTTTTTTGTACAATATACATGCTTCTCCAATAAGCAGATTTGTACTAGTATAAGCAATGCACTTGAATATGATAGGATATTAAAAGCTCAGTGAAGATTATGTAACTACTTTCAAGATAATGCAAGTATAGCAATCACAATGTGAGAGTGTATGTTTAGGGATCTTTGATTCAAAATAACAATATCAATCACAATGTTCAATATCAAAGATTTGAAATACCCAAGAAAAAATCTCATAAATGTTTTTCAAAAGATAAGCATACGAGATATTTTGGAAACCAGCTTGTCAAAAATATTTTCTTCACAACACAAGACAAGCTCTTGAGTCTTGCAACAAGAATGCAAAGACTCACTAGCTTAAGAAAGTTTTCCCAAAATAAATTTATGGATTAAATCACCATGGAAAACTTTTTTGCTTACACTTACTAAAAATGAAAATCAATCCAAGTATATGAGAGTGTAGGCTTGTAGTAACAGTGTAGGGTATTTAGGTTATCTCAAGATACTCTCACCAAAGATGTTTTTGCAAAAGGAATAAGGGTCCAGTATGTAAGCTTGTATGTGAAAGAATGACTCAAGGAATTTCAAAGGATATTTTTGATAATCAAAGTCTTAATCTATCCCTAATTTTTCCAAATGAAGGTATATATATATAAATATAATTGTTGGGACACAGAGAATTTTTAGAAAATTTTAATCAGCATTTTTACCGTGATTATCGTAATTAAATTAAGGCAACCTGAGAGTTTCGGTTGCCTGGTCCTTAGGCCTGGTTGCCCGAATAGACACACAGAGAAATGGTAAATTTTTGTGTTTGGGTGCCCAAGGGTTAGTCCGGTCTGTTGAGCCAAAGTGATTTTCCAAACGTTCGGGGTTTGGTCACCCAGTGAGTTGTTCGATTTGCCGAATCTCACATTTTGGTCACCCGGGGGTGTTTTTGAATTAAAAATCGGGCAGCCGGAGAAGGTAAAAAGTGTCAGCTTTTACATTCGGTCGATCGTGAACAATATGTTCATTTTGGACTAGTCGCCCGAGTCAAGTCAACTTTTTGACTTTTTACCTATTTGGTCGATCGAGACATTTTTAACGCGCTAAGTTCGGTCACTCAAAACCCTTTCAAAATTAGAGGTAGGTCCTTTTTTTACTTACATTGCACCTCTATGTGCATAGATATGACTTGTGAGTTAAAGGAATTTTTCAAGTGATGTTTAAGGGAGCTAGGTTCAATCTATGGTCATTAAGCTCATATTAGCCTATCATGCATGCAATGCATTAATTATTACAGCCCATGATTATTGTAGACCCAAAATTAATTTATACATTAAATACAAAGGAAAACAATTCGGTCTTCATTTCCCTTGAATCTCCATATGTTACCATAAAATGTAAGACTTTGTCATTTCATGCAAGAATAAATCTGCATACAAACTTAGGACATAGGTAAGATACAAAAATATTTGTCATTATCAAAACGGGATATGACCTATAAGGTCAACACGTAGTCTTCAAGCTTGGTTTTTATATACTCAATGTTCATAGCCAAATAACATCGTTGTTAGCTTTGGTGTATTCCCAAGAGGGGGGAGGGGGTGAATTGGAATATTAAAATTTATTCTTAGGTTCAACTAATCCAACAACCAGTACTACACAAACCTAGGGTCTGTCTATATAGTTTCAATAAGTGCAAATAAATATAACATGCGTAAATTAAATCATGCGCAGCATTCACAATATAACATGCGCGTGCGGAAATATAAATTGCAAAAATATAAATAGAGCACACACGATATGTTATCAAGGTTTGGCTAACTGTGCCTACATCCTCGCCTTTAGCTTGTAAGTCTAAGGATTCCACTAATTCTCACTTAACAGGTGGAGCGGCACCGCTTACAACTAGGTCAATTCAAGGCACTAACCTCAACCAACACGCTTTACCAGGATGGCGCACCTAGCTTTCCTAACCGGGTATAAGCTAGTCCGAAACTATTCAATAAGGCTAGTCTCTCTCTTCAGGCCTATGCCTGGAATACAAAAAATTTGAAATATAATTTTTGTGTACATGGAAATATGCTTCTCACACTAAGAAGATATACACTACAATATGCACAAGTAATAATCAATTCACACCAAACATCTAAGAACTGCAAGCTCAGTGGTGTATATGTGCAATCTACACTCAATATAATGATTATGCTCAGTCAAGCACAAGAGTGTTCAAGCAAGCTAATCTTTGAAAGCAATGAAAATGAAATCTCAATATCAGATTAGTGTTTCAAAGATGCTAGCAATATTATTCAAACGAACTCAAAAATATTTTCTCAAATTGTATCAAATAGAAGAGTTGTTTGAAAACAAGTTTTGTAAAATATTTTGCACATAAAAATAATTACTTAATGAATCTTGTAATGACAATGCAAAGATCCTCAAGCTAAAGAGTTTTCTCAGGACAAGATTTATTAAGTTAAATCCGTGGGAAGAATCCTAGCCAAACTCTCAACAAAAATCAAACAATACAAATATCAATGAGAGTATAGGGCTATTTGGAATGGAGCACTAATAATTTAAACACTCTCTCTAGACTTGGATGATCAAAGAAAATGAAGTGGAGGAGTATTTGGGATAGTATTTGGCCAAATAGGCTCTTTAAATTTGAGAGGATTTTTCATTAATGATCTTGCTAATCTTCTACTAATTTTTGCAAATGAGCCTATATATATAGAAGTTGGGAAAATTATGACCGTTTAGGACATGTAGGGTATTGTTAGGATTATTTAAAAACATTTAAGCATAATTAACCCTGTTTAAAAATTTAACCACGGTAAAAATAATTTGCAAACCTGAGAGCACTGGCTGACCGAAGGCAAGGTTCGGTTGATTGAGTGTGCAAGTTCGGTCGATCAGGTGAGATTTGAACTAAAAGTTCGGTCGACCAGTCAACAGGATTCCAAGGTGATTTTTCCTTTCTGAGCAATTTGGTCGACCAGGTTAATTCGAACTAAGTAGTTCGGTCAACAAGACCATTGGATTCTCCCGTGTGTGAGTACGATCGACCAGATTGTTGGCATACAATTTGGGCTCGGTCGACCGTAAGGTCGAATGTTGACTTTGGTGGGAGTTTGGTCAACTGGATGAGAATGAGCTAGCATGGCTCAGTCAACTAGGCAGTGGTCAAACAGTTGACCCGACACCGGTTCGGTCTACTGAGAGATATTGTACTTGTGAAGTACGGTCGACCGAACATGAATTTTGAGTGCATTTCAGTTCTATTTACTTATGTGATCACCCTTTCCATATAACCATATATATATATATATGTGTGTGTGTGTGTGTGTGTGTGTGTGTGTGTGTGTGTATGTGCATGTATAAGTGTCCTAGGGTCATTATAGGTCTTTTTTCGGACACTGAAAAAATCCGACATTGGTTCGGTCGACCGAAGGGTGATCCCTAAGGTCATTTGATTGTCAAGTGATGTGTAGGGACCTATAGTCGTTCTAAGGTCTTTGAGCTTTGTTGTTCTTACATGTATGACATGTATTAAATATTACAGACCTTTCCTACTTAAATATTACAAACCCGAATTAAATAATTATGAAATACAATAAAAATGATCTTCAGGGTCTTCAAGCTTTGCTTCGCCATTAGTGTATCTGCTAATATGAACTTGCACATGAACTAGATAACCATTAAATACTTGAGTATTTGTCATTATCAAAACCGGGATATGACCCTTAGGGTCAATAGTTATCTTGTGTGCTTCATGGCTTTCCAATTTGCATATTTTATTGTGCTTAGTACCTTAATACTTGTGTGCACACTTAATGGCACAATTATATGCCTTGGGGGTTGTCATTATCAAAATGGGATGAAACCTAGACAAGCCAATAAATTGATCCCACTAAGTTTGGACCTTGTATGCCTGACTTGGATACCTAAGTTTTGAAATCAACTAAGTATAGATATAAGACATGTATTCTAAGTTTGCTTCGAAGCACCTAATTTTTAGCTGGGGAGGAGTTTTTGGGCACCGTTAGCTCTGGCACGTCCACCTCAATGTCACAGACATGTCAGAACTGATCTCATTCACTTTGGACCTCATATGCTCGACTTGGAGATTTGAGTGTAGTGATCAAGAAAGTATAGATCTAAGACATGTATTCTAAGATTGCTTCTAAGTGCCTAACTTTCATATGAGTAGGACTTTTCAGGGACCATCAGTTCCAACACATCCAGCTCAATGTTATGGACGTTTTGCAACTAACCACACTCGGTTTGGACCTTATATGCTTGACTTGGACACCAGAGTGTAGTGATCAACTAAGTATAAATCTAAGGCATGTATTCTAAGTTGGCTTCTAAGCGCCTAATTTTCAGCCATAGAGGGGTTTTTGTGCACCGTTAGTTGCGGCACGTCCACCTCAATGTCATGGATATGTCAGAACTAACCTCACTTGGTTTGGACTTCGTATGACCGACTTGGAAACTTTAGTGTTGAAATAAACTAAATATAGATCTAAAGAACATGTATTTTAAGTTTACTTCTAAGCACCTACTTTTCAATTGGGGAGAGTTTTAAGGGACCATTAGCTCTGGTACATCCACCTTAATGTCACAGACATGTGGGAATTAACCCCACTCAGTTTGTACCTCATATGCCCAACTCCTAAGTGTAGTGATCAACTAAGTATATATTTAAGACATGTATTCTAAGTTTGCTTCTAGGCACCTAACTTTCACCTGGGGAGGAGTTTTTGGGCATCGTCAGTTCCAACACGTCCACCTCAATGTCACGGACATGTTCAAGCTGACTCCACTTAGTTTGGACCTCGTATGCCTAACTTGAAAACCTAAGAGCTAAAATCAACTAAGTATAGATCTAAGGTATGTGTTATAAGTTTGCTTCTAAGTGCCTAATTTTTAGCTAGGGAGGATTTTTGGGGTCGCATTAGCTCCGTCACGTCCACCTCAATGTCACAGATGTGTCGGAATTGACCCCACTTAGTTTGGACCTTGTATGCCTAAATTCGACACCTGAGTGTTGAAATCAACTAAGTATATATCTAAGGTATGTATTCTAAGTTCGCTTCTAAGTGCCTAACTTTTAGTTGAGGAAGAGTTTTTCGGCACCATCAGTTCCGACACATCCACCTCAATGTCACAGATGTGTCAAAACTAACCCCATTCGGTTTGGACCTCGTATGCCTAACTTAGATACCTGAGTGCTAAAATCAACTAAGTATAGACCTAAGACATGCATTCTAAGTTTGTTTCTAAATACCTAATTTTCAGTTAGGGAGGAGTTTTTAGGCACCATCAGCTCTGAACATATCCACCTCAACATCATAGACATGTTAGAACTAAGCCCACTCAATTTGGACCTCGTATGCTCGACTTGGACACCTAAGTGTAGTGATCAACTTAGTATAAATCTAAGACATATATTCTAAGTTTGCTTCTAATAACCTAACTTTCAACTTGGGAGGATTTTTTGGGCATTCTCTAAGAGTGCCCTTCTCTAAAGAGGCCAAAAGGTTTCTAAATTTTGTTGGCTGGGATTGAATTTGGAATTGGGGAGATATTAGCAAAGAGTAGTGGAAAAGGATAGGTGATTTATAAGGATGAGGTGGTATCAGGCTTTGAGTTGTTTCATAGACTAGAACATTATTTTACATCCTAATCAAAGGATTTTGGGATTATCTTGGATATGCTCCCATCCATGCTTTGATAGAGTATCCCTTCATTGTAAAAGTTGCCTTATTATATGAAATTAAGATGTATTCCCAAGAGTTGGGGTGTGTTAGCCCTAGTGGCTAAGGTTTCTTATTTCAACTAGTTTTGATGATTTCAACCCATTAGTGTCCTTCACGGTATTTAATCTATATTCCCAAGTTGAGTTCAGGTACACAAGTCAACACCAAAGCAAAAGATTATGATAAAAAAAGTCTTGATGAGGCAATGAGCAAATGAATGATTAAAGAAGCAATAACCAAAGGTCATAACTAAAGAACATACATGAAACACCCGAAGCACAACCAACCAGAGCATATATGAAGACTTTTGTTGTTTACATAATTTTTGGGTTATGTGAGAGGTAGGAACTGCCTTGTAACTCTTATGCATGTGATGTGTATAAGAATACCTTGCAAGAGCTGAGCATTTGCATGTGCATATTGTTCATATAGGAAAGATCATTAAAACCGAATTAATACATGATTACGCATCAAAGTTGTATAATTAAGTATTTAAATGCATTAATTAAGTGTTACCATTTTAAATAAATACTTAATTATGTCCAGTATTTTAATCATCGAGCTCAATTGATAATATTAAGGTAATTATCCTATTTTTTTCCGTAAATTTACAAATCTTTATGTTTAATTATTGTAGGCTAATTTTTGAAAGCCAGGCCATGCATTCAAAGAGAAGAAGGTCATGGAGCACGTGACAAGGAGAAGCCGCATGCACGTGAAGAAGCCTGCATTTAATGGGCCATGCATAAGAATGAAGTGTGCTTGTGTGTGAGAAGACCACGTGGGCCATGCATGTTTGAGAAGGAGCCGAGGAGCACATAGCTAGGCTTTGCCATGACGTGAAGCCTATGCGCTGGAGCCCGTGTAGACTGCAAAGAACCAAGAAGGGCAGCTGTGTATTGATGCTGGCCGTGAGCTTCATATAAAGAAGCTATGCACAAAAAGAAGGAAAGGCCCATGCTCGCATGGGCCATGCACACAACTATGTGTGCTGGTGGTATGCTAGAATGAAATGGAAAAGGGTCGGGTGCTAGCACGTGACAAGACCACGTAAGGTCGTGGTATTATTGTTTTGAGTTTATTTAATTATTGAATGCTCATATTAAATTAATGAAATTTTCATTTTGGTTTGTTATTTGAATATTTAAAGCTTGGGTTATTTCTTGTTCTTTATTTATGCATAATATATTTGAAATTTATGTTTCCTTAGTTCTCTCTCATTCTCTCTTGTTCTCTTGTCTCTTTAATTAATTAGCTTGCTTAAATTTCAATGTCATTTTAATATTTAATGGAACTTATTATTGTTGGTTTGATTTTCATTTGAGTTTATTTTTAATGTGGATTTAATTTGTTTAAGTATTTGGTTAAGTTTAAGACTTTTTGTAGGTTAGTTTATTTTTGTTTAGGACTTTGTTTAGCTGTAGTTTATTTTTGTTTAGGCCCTTGTTTAATTTCATCTAGTTTTTGAATATTTTTATGAGATTAATGCGGTCCTTTTCCTTAGTCTATTATATGAATGCTTAAAGAGTCAGTCGTTTTGCTTGTTTAATCTCGTACTATTTATTTGAATGAGTCATTGTATGGATTACACTAGGTTAGAGTAATTGGTTGGTTTGTTTAATTTCATGATAGTTTTAAGCAAGTTATGATTTTAGTTTAGGTTTCGCTTGTTTTAATTTCGTCGCGAACTCTCAAAAAATCCAAGAATCTAAACTGTGTTGTTAGCTTTGGTGCAACCCCAAGAGGGGGAGGGGCGGTGAATTGGGTATTTAAAATTTATTGCCTAGGGTAACTGGTTTTATCAAAAGTGTAATACAACCTAGGGTTAGTATTCACAATCAACAAATAAACATACACGTGCAGTAAAGGTAAAGTGCGGAAACGTGAAAAACACGCACGATATGTTATCAGGGTTCGGTCAACTGTGCCTACGTCCCTGCCTTGGCCACACCAGCACAAGGATTACCACTATAATGCTCAGTTAAATGGGTGGAGTGACACCTAAACAAACCAGGTCAATTCAAGGGGCTGATCTCAACCAACAAGCCTTAACAGGATGGCATACCTAGCTTTCCTAACTGGGTCTAAGCCAATCCAGGACTATTCCACGGGGCTAGTCTCCCTCTTTAGGCCCGCGCCTGGAATACAACCAATGTGTATAAAATGTGTACATGAAAATAAGCTTTTAGACAAGTAGATATGTGCATCAATATAGCTCAATCAATATTGCAAGCACGAATGATACGTAAATATGCTTAGTGCTCTAATGTGTGCTAAACACTCAATCAAGTATAGATTTTCAGTCCATATCTAGAGTGTATATCCAAGCAAGATTTGAAACACACTATGTGAATAACTCAAAATCAGATTAGGGTTTCAAATATGCTAAGCAAGTTAAATCAAACAAACTCAATAACACATTTCAATATACAAAGCACAATGGAGTTGTTTGAAAGACTAGCTTTTTGAAAAGGATTTTTGCACACCAAAATCTAGGTTTAGGTATCTTGCAATAACAATGCAAGAACCACAACCCTCAAAGTCTTTCCACACTAGATTTATCAAAAAGAAATCGATGGAAGAACTTGAATGCTAAACTCTCAAAGAAAATCAATCAAGCAATAATACAAATGAGAGTTCTAGCTAAAGAGATTAAACACAATAGCCTTAGAGATACTCACAATGCTTAAAGAGATCAAGAATAAGAAGTATGTGAGTGTTTGGAAGTAGTATTGACTATAAAATGATTTTTGGATTTAAGAGAATTTTGTTCTTAATGATCTTACTAATCTTTTGCTAATTATTCCAAATGAGAGGGTATTTATAGACTTTCTCACAAATACAACCATTAAGGACATAAGAGGAATAATTAAAAAAGTTTTAATAATATTTAATTAATTTAACCTCATTAAAAAATTGTTAACCATGGTAAAAACATGGGGCAACCCGAGAGCACAGGTCGACTAGGACAAGTTCGGTCGACCCAAGTTCTTGGGGTTCCGTCGATTGGGCAAGAAATGAATTGTGAGTTCAGTCGATCGAACTTGTAAGTTCGAAGCCTTTTTGTGAGGTTCGGTCGATCGAGACTAAAATGAACTACCTCGGTCGATTGACTAGACTTTTAAGTCCAAGGGCGATTTTTCCTTCTTGCAAGGTTCAGTGGACCGAGGTTAATTTGCATTGAGTAGGTTAGTCAGCTAGACTGTTGAGTTCCCACAAGTGGGAACTCAGTCGATCAGGTTGGTGGTATTCAAAATACGCTTGGTCAACCAGGTGGTCAAAATGTTGACTCCTGGGGCGTTCGGTCTACCGGGGTCAAATGAACTATAAGAGTTTGGTCGACTGGGCTGTGGTCAACCTGTTGACCCAGTCCTAGTTCGGTCAAATGGGTGACATTGAACTAGAAGGTTCGGTTGACCGAACATGCATGTTTTGTGCATTTTGGTTCTATTTTAATTATTTAATCACCCATTTCAAATGATCATTCACATACGTGCAAGAGTCCTAGGGTCATTTTAGGCCTTTTTGAGTGCACCAAAAAAATCCGATCGAATGAAGGGTATTCCCTAAGGTTTTTCTATGGTTTGTGTAGGTACCTAAAGTCCAACTAGAGTTGATTTGAGCATCTACGTGCCATGCATGATGCAAATTATTACAAGCCATAGGAGTGCACTGTCCATAATTAATTTATATCCCAGAATGAAGAAATGAAATAATGAATACAAATACAACACACAAATCTTCATTCTTCGGCACGAACACCGCATGCCATCATGATATGTCTTTCAATTTGAATACACGTGCACAGTGAACCTTCATGCAAGCCTTAGTACAATCATTAGTACTAAGAGTATTTGTGATAATCAAAATTAGGTGTGACCTATCAGGTCAATATGTGCTCAGTAAAAATTGGTTTTTTTTTTTATTGGTTTATGCGAGTTTGAAACCAATTTGCATTCCCTAAGGAGATGATCTAGCCTTTTGGACTAATTATTACACGACATAAATCTTATACTTGGGATAGCCTCTGGTTTGCTCATTTTTAAAGTGAGTCAATACATGCATACCGAGTCACACCATTGCATAATATGTCAAACGAGCTTTCAAACATGTTTTATTTTCCAAGACATCTTATACTTGGTCAAAACTACATTTGGACAAGGATGGATTATAATTAGAGCAAACACACTTCATTTGGACTTGTCTTAGTACATTTAAGAGACTTATTTGTATAGTAAAATAGGTGACTCGTCGACAAAAATAGGACACTCATCAACTAGTGTATAAAGGTGACTCGTCGACTAGTGCAGGGCACATGTCGATCAGGAGATCTTGAGACCAACCTGAGATTGAAGAGGTGACTCGTCGATGAGAACTGGGCACTCGTCGACTAGTGTATGCAGGTGACTCATCGACTAGTGCAGGGCACTTGTAGACTAGGAAATACAGAGGCCTACTTGAGACTTGCAAAGGAGACTCGTCAATGAGAATAGGACGCTCGTTGACTAGTGTGTGTGTGCAACTTGTCGACTAGTCCATGGATTCATTGACTAGTGATTGTGGCAGACTCTAATAAATATAAGAGAAACAACTAGTTTTTGCCTTGTCTTGTCTCCATTAATACCCAATAGCTAGCCAGCGACTTGCTCGTCTCCTTGGCTATAAATATGCTCTATTAGCATTCATTAAACACACTAATTTAGCATTGGTTGTTAAGAATATTAGTTGAAGCATTCATTGTTAGGGTTCGTATTGCTCAAGCTCTCTTGCACTTTATTCTTGTTACACATCATTTTCAACAAAGAGTAGTGTGAGGTTTATACTTGAAATATCAACTCAAGAAGGAGCATTTCATTTTGTATCTACTTGATTTGATTCATTGTATTTGGAGGTTTTTTGTGAGCCATTGGAAGGTGGTTCTTGGTGAACACCTTGGTGTAGCTCTTGGTGAGCAGTTGTGATTGGTTCCCGTGTTGTAAAGACTTCTCCGTCTTGAAGGTAGATCATTTAGTGGATTTGGGAATCCTTGAGTTGGACCCAAGGCGTGGACGTAGGTTAGGTGCCGAGCCATGTTAACATCGCGGTCTTAAGCTTTTCTCTCTTTATCTCTTTTACTTTGCTTGCTTGTGTTTATTTGCTTTGAAATATATTGTTGTATAATACTCTTGCTTCTTGCTAAGGAATTTTTGATTGTAGAAAATTTCAATATCAACGAAAAATTGTCTATTCACCCCCCCTTTAGACGCACATCCAAGCCGACAGGGTGAATTAGGTTATTTAAAATTTATTTGCAGAATTCCTTTTTACTTTAACCCTTGATTATTTAAACTTCAATGATTTACACAAACAATATATTTATTCAACGACCTTACAATACCAATCAGGAGTCATAGATATGAGCACAAATATATATATGAAATCTACAATTATATTACAAGATCAAGTTTCAATTTACTCAGTTGAACAATTTTTAGATTTCAATTTACAACAATACTTGATGATACTTTCAAAAAACAATTTTAGTAGTCAAGTATGTTTATCTTTGCATATATGCTTTAATTAAGAAAACCTTTTAAACCTTAGCTTATTCACACAAGACTTCAAAACTTTATACTTGTCTGAATTTTCTATCCAACAACTAAATAAAAACCAATATAGATTTAATTATAACCAAAATTTATATTCAGCTAATCACCAATATTTATAATGTTTCTATACTCAGCAAGATTCAATATTCAGCACTATTCAATATTCAACAAGATTCAATATATAGTAAGTTCTTAATGAAAGTAAAATTATGCATGCAACTTATATCTTGTAGAAATTAAAAAGTTAAGGGAAGAAGAAGCTAACCACTGTCATTTTTACAAGGTTTGGCCACAGCCTACGTCCTTGTCTCAAGCAACCCATTGTGAGGATTTCCTTTCCAACTTCATTACCATTTGAAGTAAAGCTTCACTCCATTCAAGGTGGAGTTCGCCTCTCTAACTAGAACAATCCTGTCACGACTTGCTCATTTTTCACATTTTTTTTTTTATATTATCAACATCATATGATTAATACTACATATCCCACAATCCAACTTAGCAGGTCACCATCCACCTGAACCCGTGGGTACCAGGGATATAACAAAACATACAGCAGAAGCCTACGCAGCAAAAAGTATAAAATCACATACATTTCATCATAATGTGCATAACATATACCAGAGTACTACAACCACTAACTCTCAGTATATACAACCCAAAAATAAATCTAGGGACAATTCCCTCAAAATCTAACTGTCCCTACCAAAACTTACCCTTCCAAAGAGGGCAATCACTGCTCTAGATCAGCAGGGCTTTTCCCGCTCTCCTATTAGGGGCTCCTGAAAAATGTATAAGATTTAGGAGTGAGACACCTTTCAGTAAGGGATATAAACTAATACTAGTGTGTGGCAACATGAGTATAACGTGTTTTACATATACCATACATATCATATCCAATACTGTTTATCAAATCTGGGAAAACACACACACATACACACACACACACACACACACATATATATATATATATATATATATAAATCAACATGGCAGAACATACGATATTTTCATAACATATCTCATCTTATATTATAATAATAATAACATAAAATCATTCCTGGTAGGTTAGCTGACTGTTGTCATGTATTACCCCCACATGATTGGGTTGTGTGGCCTGAAGGTGGAACCTGACAATGGTTGGCCGACCACTGCCAAATCAATAGTCTTGTCTATAGGTCCGATGGATCTACCCAGACTGGTCCATACACTAGGGCCAATAACAGCACACTTCTTGAAAATAACCACATCGACCATCCAATCTCACACCACTCCGTACAGTGGCATTAACACAAATATCATGATCACGAAGACCATGGACACATAGTAACAGTACCGTGCAAGTGCTAGTCTAAACCAAGCCAACCAGGTTCTGATATCATATACATATACTGAAACCGTGATACATAAATATCTCATATCATTTATTTTCACATCAATCATATCATTTTACATATATACATGTATCATGAAAATCATCGGCCCGTACGCCGGTATTACACATTTTATCATAGCTCGGCCCATACGCCAGCTACACATAGCACAGCCCGTACGCCGAAAAATCACATCCCTTAGCACGGCCCGTACACTGGCAATCATAGTCACATAGCACGGCCCGTATGCTGGCAAATCACATAGCATGGCCGATACGCCGAAAAATCACATCCATATCTATATATATGAAAACATCTCGACCCGTACGCCGGTTTTCCATCATAAAAATCCACATCATCCACATTCCCAGAAAACAGCATTACACAACATTTTTACTCATGCCACACAGTAGATTTTCCACATACTCAACATACGATCATTTTCACAGTGTTTTGCAAATATAAGACATATATATATATATATAATCATATAATCATATACATCTTCCATAAATCAAATGATAACTATATATATATATATATATATATATATATATATATATATATAAGAATTTTCCAAACAGTACTAGCTTAGTTTATCCCCTTACCTGATTCCTGGAAAGACCCTAATAAAACTGCCCTGCACCCGCAGGGTTCCTAACTCAAGACCAACTATGGCTTAAAAAGCCTTACCTCAACTCTAGGATGATTTCCAACTAGCTTTCTCCCACTATCCGCTCTAGCAGATTTGTAGAGAACTCTGCTAGAAGTGTCATGGTGACTTCGGATCGTTGATCAGGCGTAAAAATATCCCAAAAATGAAGAGAGAGAGATTTCTTAAAAAATGAAATAATTCTCGGATTTTCGTATATATAAAACAGGATGAGCCCGTTCTTCGTCAACGAGTCCTTCACAAATTTCGTCAACGAGACCCTGTATTCGTCGACAAAATTCAGGCTGCCTTAGAACCCCTCTCGGTATTTTCTTGTCGACGAAGCCCTATGTTCATCGATGAAATCTTTAAAGCCTTCGTCGACGAATCCCCTGTATTCGTCGACGAAGCCTTGCTGACCCCCTTTCCTTTAGTCCTTCCAAAGTTCAATGTTGTTGACGAAGTCGACGGCCTCCTTCTGTTTCCGGTCTCCACTTCCCTCTCTTTATTATTTAAATTTCATTTTAAATTCAAGTCATTACATCCTCCCCTCCTTATAAAAATTTCGTCCTCGAAATTTACCGTTCACATATCTCGTCATCCCCTAATAAGGAAAAAGGGTCTACTCATTTTATTGACTACCCTTACTTATGGCGGAGGAATACCGTTTTGTGAGATTACATATACAAAAGAAAACCATTCTCCCAAAAATATGATACTACACTACTCAAAGCCATTACATGTACTTGCCAAAAAGAAATACAACTTAACCACTTATATTTTACCCACTCAGACCTCTTGAAATAAATGTTGATACCTCTACTTCATCTGCTCCTCGGATTCCCAAGAAGCCTCTTCTAATGCATGATTCCTCCACAAAACTTTTACCTGAGGTATCTTCTTGTTACGTAATTCCTGTACCTTCATATCCATAATTTGTACTGGTACCTCCTCATACCCTAGTGAATCACTAAGCTCCAATTCATCGTAATTGATGACATGAGAAGGGTCTGGGACATATTTCTTCAACAGAGCAATGTGAAATACATCATGGATCCTGGACAATACATGTGGCAAAGCTAGCCTGTAGGCTACCGGTCCCACTTTAACTAGAATCTCAAATGGATCGATAAACCTAAGACTAAGTTTACCTTTCTTCCTAAATCACATGACCCCTTTCATCGGAGCTATCTTCAAAAACACATGATCACCCACGTCAAACTCTAAATTCCTGCGGCGATGGTCAGCATAACTCTTCTGTCGGCTCTGAGCTGTACTGATCCTGTCTATGATAAGCTGAAATTTATCACGTGCTTGCTGCACAAGCTCTGGTCCCACTACTCGCCGCTCACCCACTTCATCCCAAAACAAAGGAGAATGACATCTCCTACCGTATAAAGCCTCAAATGGTGCCATGCCAATGCTAGACTAGTAACTATTATTATACGCGAACTCTACCAATGGCATGAACTGCATCCAACTACCCCCAATGTCAAGTACGCATGCGTAGAGCATGCCCTCAAGTATCTGTATCGTCCTCTCAGTCTGTCCATCTGATTGCAGATGGAATGCTGTGCTAAACGATAATTGAGACCCCATAGCTTCCTGCAAACTCCTCCAAAATCGTGATGTAAATCGCGGGTCTCGATCTAACACAATGGATATTGGCACTTTGTGAGAACGAACTATCTCCTGGATGTAAATCTTGGCTAAATGGCCGAGGGAGTAGCTGATCTTGATAGGTATAAAGTGGGCGGTCTTTGTCAACCGATCAACAATCACCCAGATGGCATTTTGGCCATGTAATGCAGTCGGCAGTCTTGACACGAAGTCCATTGATATGTGATCCCACTTCCACTCCGGGCTAAATAACGGCTGCAACTGCCCTGCTGGCCTCTGGTGATCAGCCTTTACCTGCTGGCATGTCAAACACTAGGCTACATACTCGGCAATCTCTCTCTTCATACCACTCCACCAGTACGACTCTCGCAAATCTCTGTACATCTTTGTATTGCCAGGATGAACTGTATAGAAAGATCTGTGAGCCTCCTCTAGAATGGTTTTCCTAATCTCAGTATCGGCAGAAACGCATAATCTGGATCGGAACCGCAAAGCTCCATCATCTACAATACTGAAATCCTCCTCTTGCCCACTCTGTACTCTGTCTATCACCTCCACTAACTCTAGATCTTCCTTCTGAGCAGCTTTAATTCTTTCCTGTAGAGTAGGCTGTACCACTAAGCTGGCAATACACACTGGAAGATCACTCTCTACCAACTCTATGCCGAGCCTCTCTAGATCCATCATGATCGGATGCTGGATCCCCATAGCCGCCAACACTGGCTCCCTGGATTTCCTGCTCAACGCATCAGCTACCACGTTTGCTTTCCCTGGATGATAACTGATGGTACAATCAAAATCTTTAATCAACTCCAACCACCTTCTCTGCCTCATATTCAGTTCTTTTTGCGTAAAGAAATACTTCAAACTTTTATGGTCGGAGAAGATCTCACACTGCTCGCCATACAGGTAATGCCTCAAAATTTTCAACGCGTGTAATACTGCAGCCAACTCAAGATTGTGGGTAAGGTTCTCATATTCTTTCAACTTTCGGGACGCATATGCAACTACCCTGCCGTGCTGCATCAATACACAGCCAAGTCCCTTCAAGGTCGCATAACTGTATATGACATACCCCTCACCTCCTACTGGGATAACCAATACTGGTGCTGTGACTAATCTCTGCTTTAGCTCCTGAAAACTCTGCTCACAGCTGTCATCCCACTCAAATATGACATTCTTCCTCATCAGTCGTGTCAAGGGCCATGACAAAGCTAAGAATCCCTCAATGAAACGACGATAATAGTCAGCCAGCCCCAAGAAACTCTTGATCTCCTAGACGTTCCTAGGTCTAGCCCAGTTCACTACCACCTTAATCTTACTAGGATCCATAGAGATACCATCTCCAGATATAACATACCCCAGGAACACGACTCTCTTAAGCCAAAATTCACATTTATTGAATTTGGCGTACAACTTCTTTTCCTGAAGTGTCTGCAAATCCTGCTTCAGGTGTGTCTCGTGCTCCTCATAGCTCCTAGAATAGACCAGTACATCATCAATAAACACAACAACAAACTGGTCTAGGTATCGGTGGAAGACTCTATTCATCAAATCCATAAATACCGTAGGAGTATTCGTTAAACCAAACGGCATAATAAGAAACTCGTAATGCCCGTACCTGGTCCTGAAGGCCGTCTTCGAGACGTTTTCTGCTTTCACCTTCACCTGATGGTAGCTGGATCTGAGGTCAATCTTCGAATACACCCGTGTACCCTGGAGCTGGTCAAAAAAATCATCAATACAGGGTAGAGGATATTTGTTCTTGATGGTCACTTTATTAATCTCCCTATAATCTATACACATCCTCATAGTCCCGTCCTTCTTCTTCACAAATAGAATAGGAGCTCCCCATGGAGATACACTAGGCCGTATGAAGCCCTTATCAAGCAGATCCTGCAATTGATTCTTCAACTCTGCTAACTCCACTGGCGCCATCCGGTATGGTACTTTAGGAATCAGCGCCGTACCGGAAGGTAGATCAATAGAGAAATCTACCTTACGATTGGGTGGCAAGCCTGGTAACTCATCAGGGAAAACATCTGTAAACTCCCTTACTACAGGCGTGCTAGCAAGTTTCGACACATTTTCTGACATCTCTTTCAAAATAGCCACAAACCCCTGACACCCACTCAGTAGTAGTCTCCTAGCCTGAATAGCTGAAACTAGTTGAGGCGGGGATTGCACTCGTGACCCTATGAACTTGAATTCTGCTTCCCCTAGAGATCTGAATATCACTTCTTATGCACGAAAATCTATGCTGGAAAAATTAGCCACTAGCCAATCCATATCGAATATAACATAGAACCCATGCATGCCTTGCACTATCAAATCAGCAGACAATATTTTCTCCTGAATCTCTACTGGGCAATCACGGAGTACCCTACTACACCTCACTACTAATCCAGTTGGTGTAGATACCAACAATTCAACATCTAATAATTGGGTTTCAGCTCCATATAATTTAATACACCCCGAAGACACAAACGAGTGTGTAGCTCCTGAATCAAATAATGCAATAACTTTAAAAGAAAGCAAAATCACCATACCTGTCACCACGTCACCTACCATCTCAGCCTCGCCCGGCGTCAAAGTGAACACCCTAGCTGGAGCCGTATTCCTTTGCTGGCCCCTACATGGTGCCTGGTAACCTCATCGATGTGGTCTAGGAGCTGGAGCTGCATCTGGTGGTGTAGGGCAGTCTCGTACCATATGCCCCGATTTACCACAGCGATAACACACTGGAACTGCATCTGGTGGGGTAGGACAGTCTCGCATCATGTGCCCCGATCTACCACAACGGTAGCACACCATACCATCAACTCGACACTCCCCCCAGTGCCTCATACCACAAGTCTGACAGACTCAAGGACCCTACCATGTCTGCACCTCACGTCCTCCTGTCTCATATTTCTGTCCTCTGCCATGATTACCTCTCCTCCACTAGCCCGGTCTATAACCCTGCTGGTAGCCGGTAGATGCAGATCTCTTCTTCTGCCCTATCGACCAACTCAGCGAAGTCCTGGATCCGCAGCACCACCACCTGCCTGAATATAGTCCGTCTCAAGCCTCTCTCAAACTGTCTTGCCTTCTTCACCTCATCAGGAACAATGTATGGGGCAAAATGAGAGAGCTCGATGAAATGTGCTGCGTACTGCTGAATGGATAACTGTCCCTACTTCAGACTTAGGAACTCCTCTACCTTAGCCTCCCTGACTGTAGCTGGAAAATATCTATCAAAGAACAGATCTTTAAATCGGTCCCATGTCATAGCTATCAGAGTCACCCTCTGCTGCTCTAATAGTCTAACCGTAGTCCACCACCTCTCAGCCTCTCCTGTTAGTTTATAGGTGGCAAAGAGGACCCTTTGTTCCTTAGTACACTGTAGTACAACCAAGATTTTCTCAATCTCCTGCATCCAGTTCTCGGTGGCTATAGGATCAACTCCGCCTGAGAACACTGGAGGATTCATCTTTGTGAACTTCTCTATGGTGCATCCATGTCCTGCAGATGGACCACTCTACTCCCTCGAACTCCTAGCGATCTCAGTCATAACTTGTTGAGCCACGCTACGTAATACCGCATCAGAGTCGGTCCCAGCTGCACTTGATTGTGCTGCACCATCACTGCCACTCGCATGGGCACTATTCCCTCCTTCTGGATCCATCCTGAAACCACAAACACAACTTAGAACTTCTATCCTTATAGTTTACTAACTCACTCGAAAAATGAGCAGCTCAAAAGCTATCCCAAGTATAGGAGTTCTGTCGTGTAATATTAAGCCTAAAGGCTAGATCGTCTCCTTAGGGAATGCGTTTTAATCTCAATTTCAAGTTCTTCCAATCAAAATTAAATTGCACTGAACTTGGTTTAGATTCGGGATTTCAAGGGTGGTTAATTCATTTTTTAACAAATTAAATAACACGTAATTTAAAAAAAAAACTAAACCTAACAAGCATTGAACTAAAGAACACTAATGGAAACCCTAATCAACTCAAGGAAACTTTGGAACACGCGCTAATTAAAGATGGCAACTTAAAATATGGAATTAAACACGCAATGGAGATGCAATCAAAATTAAACACACTCACAAATAGTAAAAATCAAATCTTTAACAAAATTAAGAAATTGGATCAAAACCAAACTTCAAGGGCAACCAAGAACTCAGACAGGAATTACCCCTAATAACCTAAACTAGATTGAACACAATAAAAATGAAAACTTTAATACGACTTGACCCTAAACTAAAACAAGTTTTGACAAAAAATTTAAATTTGAAGAGATCAACTAAATTAAAACAGGATTTAAATTAAACGAATGATAAATAAAAACTAATAAATTAAATCTAATAACAACTTGAATTAAATACAAGACAAGTAAATAGAAAAAAAAAAATTAAAATCACTTAACAAGTATCCAAACTCTAACTTTTCAATAAATTGTAATAAATAAATAAAAAAAACATTATTCAATTACAATAAAAGGAGAGAGAGAGAGAGAAAGAGTGAAGAACAGAGCCGTGGAGATGGAACTGGCGCTGCATTGGAGAAGTTCCTGGATCAGGCTGGCCGAGGAGTGGCTTCGGGGATCTGGTATGGTGTTGCTGTGGCAGAGCCAAGGATGGAGTTGGTTTGCTGTGTTGCCTAGGGTGGAGATCGCCGGTGGCTCTATTCTGGTCTCGGCTGACTGAACCGGCGGTTGCAGCGGCTATGTGGAACTGCTGCAGAAGAGGCTCGATGAAGTGGCCGCAAGGACTGTTGGAACTAGTTGGCTGGTATGGGAGCTGTGGCCGTCAATATAGCTGGACGTGCAGAGAGGCTGGACTCTCGGGCTGTGCTAGCCGAGAGCAGGGGAGGCTCAGTGTGTCTGCTGGTATTCTGTGTGAGAAGGCTAGCTGTGTAGAGGGCTACCCGACTGCTGTTGTGGTTTGATGGAGGGCTCAGGGTAGCTGGAGAATGCTGAACTTGCAGTTGAGCTAGAGGAAAGATTTGCATAGGGAGACAGGGGAAGAGGAGATACAGAGAGGGATGTGTTGCTGGAAGAAGAAGAGGAACAGAGGAATACAGTGGAAGGAGAAAAGGAAACGAGAAGGAGAAAGATAGAGAGAAAGCTGAGAAGAGAGACCAGATGGAAAAAGATTAAAGAAGAAGAAGAAGAAGAAGAAGTATAAAAAGAAGAAGAAGAGAAGGAGAATGAGAGCAAAAAAGGGATGCAACAGCTGTGTGGGGAAGAAGCTTATAAAGAAGGAAAATTGAACCCTACCCGGTTTAGCCAAACCAACCCGGCTTGCATAGCCGGGTCACATCACATGACCTCATATATATATTTTATTTTTTTTTCATTCTATGATCATTGCCAAATTTGACCCTTTTGCAGCCTATTTCTTGCAAAACTCAAAACACAGAAGTTATAGATAATCCTTTTCTCTTTCTCCAAAAATTTAAATCGTTTTGATCGAAGTTTGGATGGAAAAGTTATGCATGAAATACGAACAGGTATCGGTTTTGGTTTCTGAGATTTTTCTTGCAACAAAAAAATACCAAAACTTCATAAATAGTGCAATAAAGTTCAATAATGATGATTTTGGCGCTTTATTAAAATATTGAACAATTTTGGACATTTAATTAAAGATATAAACCATAAAGCCCGGGTTAAGATGCCCAATTATGCAGTTTTGACGCGTAATAACACCCCCCAACTAACGTTTTGCTAGTCTCTAGCAAATGACATGAATGAATTTCAGGGTGGTGTCTACAACTACATACTCCGGTGATCATGAAATTAACGCACATGCAACACAAGCATACCATTTCACATACGAGAATACTACTGAATTTTACATAGGCTTGTTCATATTTAGTACACACAACTCCAAAGCACATCACTTATGCAAGTTTCATCGTTTATATGTCATTTAAGAGCAGTATACTCACATGAAGTTAATAAGAGGCACATTCAGAGTTAATGCAATCATATAAGTTCGAGTATAAATAGGTAAACTCTCGAGGTGTGTGTGATGTGTGTGACTCAGTACACCTAGGACGCCAGTGGACACCTATAGAACAGTCGCTTTGACTCGGCCTAACTGGTATACCCTCAAGAACACTTAAAGAAAATGGGTTCACTCATCATATGTGAGGAGGAGTGTCGCGATCAAACATCCCACATATTAAAAGGAACAACGCTAAGTATATGGAGTGGACTAGTCTGGAAAGGATCTAGCCTATCTATGAGGTGTCGGGTCCTTCACCCTAGCATCTTCTCACCTACTCGCTATATCCAACCGAGACCACCCTAGATCAACTTACTCACAAACTTGTCGTGAATACATCTAAGGCATTAACCTGTTGAAGCATCTTCGTACGTGGAAAATATGTGTCGTCCTTGACTTTTTGTGATATGTATTTGGGCCGGCATTGACATTTCATTTCATGCACATGTGTATTGTTTATTCTTTTTTCTGCTCATTCTTTATTTTCTGTCTTTTCTTGATCAATTAGGACAATCATAACACTTCTTTTGTAATCTTCATACCATCAATGGGAATTGAGCTCGAATAGGAGTTCATGAATTAAGTCTATCTTTAGGGGTGACTCAGCCTTCACATTTTGAGTAGGCTACAAGACCTAGGTTTCTATCTCCCCACTAGGTGTCACCTCTAGGCTAGAAAATCAAAACATAGACTAGTGTACAAAGGAATCATCTAGAAAAAGAGAATTGAGTTCCATGAACTCTGATTTGATATTAACGCTCAAAAGGATGATAAATAGCTCAAAGATATCTCACAAGGTGTCATAGTCACCACGGGTGCTCTCTCAGTGCTCACAAGAAACCCTAAGTGCAATGAATCACGTGAATGTGTTTATTTAGCCTCGTGAGATGCATGTAGATACAGGAAATTATATAGCCAAATTAACACGAATGTACTACCAATCAATTCTTCATAGAGTCATAAAGTAATATAAAGAGAAACGACGCATGATTGACTCAAGTGTGTCATTCTTAAGTTATATGCAAGTATGCGAAAGGTATGAGTCAGTGGTAAGCATGGCATAATGCAATGTAATCCTTCAGTGCTTCTCCTTTATTTCTCTCTTTTTTTTTAATTTTTTTTTGTGATTTTTGATTTTTTTTTTTAATAATATGAAACTCGGTACTTGTACGTGCACAGTGTCACATGCGAATGCTTACCCTAATGTGAAAGCGTAGGAGAAATAAAATTGTGCACGGGAAACAACTAATGGAAAAGTACTACTGACTAATGTAATAAGAAAGAAAAGGGAAAAACACAACTAAAACTAATAAACGAAAAAAAAAAATAAAAATAAAAAGAAAAAGAAAACAGTAGCATAGAAAGGTTAGAGGACTCCCCTAGGGTCTTGCAAAAGCAAGACCTCTTTGTCGACATCGAATGGGGTCATGAAAGGCTTTAGGCGCTGTCCATTGACTGTGAAGCGGTTGCCATTCTTCGGATCTACAATCTCTACCGCACCATGAGAATGAACTTTTTCAACAATATACGGACCACCCCACCGGGATTTCAATTTCCCAGGAAACACATGCAGTCGAGAGTCATAGAGTAGCCCTTGTTGAGAAGGGAAAAGTTGTTTTTCTTTGATGTTCCTATCATGTAGCAACTTCATCCGCTCCTTAGCCAAACGAACATTATCATAAGCGTCCCTTCGAGATTCTTCAAGCTCGCATACCTGCAATTTTCTTAAACCTGTGGCATCATCAAGTGAAAGGTTAATCTGTTTGATAGCCCATAAAGCACGATGCTGAATTTCAACAGGTAAATGACATGCCTTACCGTATACTAACCTGTAGGGAGACATCCCTAAATTTGTCTTGAAAGCTGTTCGGTAGGCCCAACGTGCGTCAACAAGTTTTTCTGACCAGTCCTTACGATTAGAATGCACGGTTTTCTCAAGTATCATTTTGATCTCTCTATTGGCCAATTCAGCTTGACCATTGGTCTGAGGGTGGTAAGGGGCAGAGACTTTGTGGGTTACACCATATTTTTGCATAAGTTTTTCAAAAGGTTTGTTACAGAAATGGGACCCTCCATCACTAATGATTGCCTTGGGCATGCCAAAATGTGCAAATAACTCTTTGAGAAAACGTATGACAACCTTGTGGTCATTGGTTCGACAAGGTATTGCCTCCACCCATTTAGAAACATAGTCCACAGTGACCAAAATGTAAGAATACCTGAAAGAAATGGGGAAAGGTCCCATAAAATCAATACCCCAACAATCAAAAATCTTAAGAGTCAATATAGGGGACATAGGCATTTCATTCTTGGCAGTAATTTTTCCTAATTTTTGACAGGCCTCACATGCTTTACAAAAATTTTCAACATCTTTAAACATGGTAGGCCAATAGAGTCCACTTTGTAATATTTTTGAAACAGTTTTCTTAGCAGCAAAGTGGCCTCCACATGTCCCACCATGGCAAAATTGCATCACGAAACTAAATTCATCATCTGGAACTTATCTACGCACCAACTGGTCAGAACAATATTTGAACAGGTATGGACTATCAAAATAATAATGTCTTCCCTCAGCTAGGAACTTACGCTTGTCCTGGGTGAGCCAATGTTCTGGCATTCGGTCGGTGATGAGATAATTCACAGTGTCGGTGAACCATGGAGCGCTGACACAGCAAAGAGACGTTCATCAGGAAAGTCATCATTCAAGGGAGGGGACACCAGTACCTCGGGTAGCTGCAACCGAGAAAGATGGTCAGCTACAACGTTTTCCACACCCTTTTTATCGTGTATGGTCATATCGAATTCCTGGAGGAGTAGAATCCACCTGATCAACCTGGGCTTGGCGTCCTCTTTGCTAATAAGTATTTCAAAGTAGAGTGGTTAGTAAAAATAATGACAGGTGCACCAATAACATAAGAGCGAAATTTTTCTAAAGCAAAAACAATAGCTAACAACTCCTTCTCAGTGGTGGTATAATTTCTCTAAGCATCATTCAAAGTTCGATTGGCATAATAAATAACCGATGGCTTGTTATCAATTCGTTGACTTAGAACAGCACCAAGAGCGTAGTCGCTAGCGTCGGTCATGATCTCAAATGGCAAGTCCCACTGAGGAGGTTGTATGATAGGCGCAATAGTCAAATGTCACTTTAGTGTTTCAAAGGCCTGTTGACAATCATCAGTCCACAAAAATTCAGTTTCATTTTGCAACAAGGTACATAATGGTTTAGCAATACTACTGAAACCCTCAATAAAACGTCTATAGAAACTAACATGACCAAGGAAGGAGTGAATATCCTGGACTGTCTTAGGGACAGGTAACTGAGAAATCAGCTCTACCTTGACCCTGTCAACTTCTATACCATGCTCAGAAACCAAATGTTCAAGTACTAAACCACTACGTAGCATAAATTGACATTTTTCCCGGTTTAGAAGTAATTCTTTTCCTCATATCTTTTCAAAATAGCAATTAAATGTGTCAAACAATGATCAAAAGACTTACAGAACACAGATAAGTCATCCATAAAAATTTTGCACATATCATCTAACATATCAGAGAAAATACTCATCATACAGCGTTGGAAAGTAGCAGGGGCATTGCATGGACCAAATGGCATTCTACGGAAAGCAAAGGTACCAAAGGGACAAGTGAAGGTAGTCTTCTCTTGGTCCTCAGGTGCTACGACAATTTGATAGTAACCATAAAATCCATCCAAGAAACAATAAAAAGAATTATCGGCTACTTTCTCTAATATCTGATTTAGGAAAGGTAACGGGAAATGATCTTTTCGGCTAGCCGAATTCAATTTACGATAATCAATGCACATTCTCCAACCCGTTACTTTCCTAGATGAGATCAATTCTCCATTAGCATTTTCAATGATAGTCAAACCAGATTTTTTTGGAACTACCTGTGTTGGGCTTACCCATTTGCTGTCGGAGATTGGATAGATGATGTCAGTAGCTAATAATTTCCGCACTTCGTTTTTTACCACCTCTTTCATGGCTGGATTCTGCCTCCTTTGTGCATCTCAAATTGGTTTAGCGTCTCCTTTGAGGAAGATGTTATGAGTGCAAATGGAAGGGTCGATACCCTTGATGTCAGCAATAGTCCATCCAATCACTCCTCGATGCTCTCGAAGTACCTGCAATAATTTAGTTTTCGGTTCAAGAGTAAGGTGTGAAGAAATTACCATAGGGAATGTGTCGTCTACTGGACCCAGGAAAGCATATTTCAGCTCGGCAGGCAATGGTTTCAACTCAAGTGTTGGAATTTCTTCTGCGGATGACTTTAGAATTTCTGGTAGGTCAATGACCTCAAATGTAGGCTTACGCCAACTACTTGTATAACTCGCATCAAATATATGAGGAACACTATCCGGGATCTGCTCCTCTGATTCTAGCAATAATTCATCAATCCCTTCAAACTGCGCAAAAGAGTCATTTTCAAGTGCGGCATCGACGTCGAGTACCGATAGTAGCTCTGAAGTGTCTAAGTCATCTATCACATTGACTGTATGAGTATTTGCGTTGTCACACCCACTTGACATCCTGTGAGTATTAAAAACATTTATTTCCAGTGTCATGTTCCCAAATGTGAGCTTGAGGACTCCGCTCCGACAGTTAAACAGGGCGTTTGAAGTAGCAAGGAATGGTCGCCCCAAAATGATAGCAGCCTGATAAATTATGGAAATAGGCTGCTGCATATCCAAAACAACGAAATCCAGAGGATAGTAAAATTTGTCAACCTGAACCAAAACATCCTCAACAATACCTCGTGGGGTCTTTACAGATCTGTCTGCTAACTGTAGTATCATAGTAGTTCTCTTCAATTCACCTAAACCCAGCTGGTCATATAACGAAGATGGAAGCAGATTCACACTACTCCCAAGGTCAAGTAGAGCTCTCCCAATACGAGATTCACCGATCATGATTGGTATTGTAGGGGATCCAGGATCTCTAAGTTTCTGTGGAGTCTGACTAAGAATTAATGCACTGACCTACTCAGTTAAGAAAGCCTTTTTCTTCACGTTCAGTTTCCTTTTTATGGTGCAGAGGTCTTTTAGGAATTTTACATATGCAAGGATCTGTTGTATGACATCTATGAGTGGGATATTGATATTTACTTGCTTGAATATCTCTTGAATCTCCATATGATACTTGTTCTTTTGTCCAGATGTCAGACGCTGAGGGTATGGGACCACCGACTAGTATTCCTTAACTGGCTCATCTTCCTTATTATAGGGCATTGTAGAACTCGAGCTAGCCTCATCTGATTTTTTCTTTCCTTTATCTGTCTCATCTACCACCTCAAGTGTCGGCATGGCTGGCTATTGATCAGTAGGTAATTCAGGATGGGAAACTTCTTTTCCACTTCGCAAAGTAATAACTGCTTTTGCTGACTCATACACATCCCCTGAAACATTGTGCACTGACTGTTGTTGCTGTTTGTATACCTGGGGATTAGGTTGAGGCTATGCAGGGAATTTTCCTTTTTCCAGGGTATTAAGCTGTGTACTCATCTTGCTTACGGCATCTTTCAGTTCTCCATTGGTTGTAACTTGCAATTGCATGAATTGCTGGAGCATGGTTGCCACCTGCGCTACACTATCATCAGAAGCTTTCTTTACTGGAATTGGGACTAACACTGGTTGGAATCCTGGTGGTGCGTAGCTTCGAGAAAACTGTTGCGGTTGATACTGCGGTTGAGGAGGTATGACTGGATTGTATGTCGGTTGCGAAGGCGGTGCATATGATTGAGGTGCCTGCTGATACCGTGAAGATGATGGACCAAACTGATCATTTCTCCATTGAAGGTTTGGATGATTTCGCCACCTCGGGTTGTAAGTGTTTGAGAGCGACTGATTTTGCGTCTTGTTGACCCAATTTGCCGATAACACCTGATCAGATCTGCTCTCTTGCAACACAGGTAAGAATTGATAATCCTGAGGTCTGTGGTCTGAAGTCTCACAAATCGTGCAAATCTCAGCTTTCGACTTTTTGGATTCCATGACTTCCAATTTCTTAGATAACGCAGCTACAAGGGCCTGTAAGTTAGTGTCCTCTTTGACCTCATATCTGCCCCTGCCAATGATTGCTCGGATAGGTTGGGTAGCTATTGGCACCCGTTTAGGTCGTGCGTTCCACTGCTGGGCACTCTCAGCAAGATAGTCTAAAAATGATAAGCCCTCGTCTGGTTCCTCACGGAAGAACATCCCATTGCACATAGACTGGACAAATTGTTTGCACACAGGGGTTAAAGCAGTAAAAAAATAGTTCACTAACCTCTATGATTCGAAACCATGGTGTGGGCATATGTTCATCAGGTCCTTGAATCTCTCCCAACATGCCTGGAATGTCTCGCCATCTTTTTTGCATGAACTGACTAATCGACTCCTGCAAGTACTGAGTTCTCTGAGAGGAAAAAACTTATGTAAGAACTCATGCTGCATTTCAGCCCAGCTAGTAATAGAGTTAGGGCGCAAGGAATTAAACCAGATTTTTACCTTGTCTTTCAGAGAAAAGGGAAACAAACGTAGTTTAATGTATTCATCAGTCCCAGCCCTATTAATGAAAGTGGTGAAAACCATGTTAAAGTCTCTCAAGTGTTGGTACAGACTCTCAGAGTCCATCCCGTGAAATTGGGGAATCACAGATAACATGCCATGCTTAAGAGTGAAATTCGGTGCATCCTGTGGTAACACAATGCATGAAGGTGTAGATGTGCGTGCAGACTGTAGAAAATCTTCAAGTGTACGTGGTGCATGTGCAGCCATAGCTTCTTCAAAATAATGGCCAAACAGATTATTTAGCTCAAATTCATAATCACTCGCAGGACTAACAGGTGAACAGTCAGACTCGGTGCTATGTGTATCCTTACTAGTGCTAGGTGAAACTCTACACAATCGATTCGAATTATCTCGAACCCAGGGCATCGAACATCACAATGGCCAGTAGAAATCCACTAACACGACAAGTAGACAAATATATATATATATATATATATATATATATATTTTTTTTTTAATTTTTCAATTTTCAATTTTTTTTCATTTTTTCTATTTATTTGAAAAAAAATCAAAAAAATAATTGGGAAAACACAAAATTTGAAATTAAAACTGGAAATCAAACCTTTGGAACACGCGTTAATTAAAGATGGCAACTTAGAATATGGAATTAGACACACAATGGAGATGCAATCAAAATTAAACACACTCACAAATAGTAAAAATCAAACCTTTAACAAAATTAAGAAATTGGATCAAAACCAAACTTCAAGGGCAACCAAGAACTCAGACAGGAATTACCCCTAACAACCTAAACTAGACTGAACACAATAAAAATGAAAACTTTAATACGACTTGACCCTAAACTAAAACAAGTTTTGACAAAAAATTTAAATTTGAAAAGATCAACTAAATTAAAGCGGGATTTAAATTAAACGAATGATAAATAAAAACTACTAAATTAAATCTAATAACAACTTGAATTAAATACAAGATAAGTAAATAGAAAAAAAAATTAAAATCACTTAACAAGTATCCAAACTCTAACTTTTCAACAAACTGTAATAAATTAATAAATAAATAAAACATTATTCAATTGCAATAAAAGGAGAGAGAGAGAGAGTGAAGAATAGAGCCGTGGAGATGAAACTGGCGCTGCATTAGAGAAGTTCCTGGATCAGGCTGGCCGAGGAGTGGCTTCGGGGATCTGGTATGGTGTTGCTGTGGCAGAGCCGAGGATGGAGCTAGTTTGCTGTGTTGCCCAGGGTGGAGATCACTGGTGGCTCTATTCTGGTCTCGGTTGACTGAACCAGTGGTTACAGTGGCTATGTGGTACTGCTGCAGAAGAGGCTCGGTGAAGTGGCTGCAAGGACTGCTGGAACTGGTTGGCTGGTATGGGAGCTGTGGCCGTCAATAGAGCCGGACGTGCAGAGAGGCTAGACTCTCGGGCTATGTGGGCCGAGAGCAGGGGAGGCTCGGTGTGTCTGCTAGTTTGCTCTGTGAGAAGGCTGGCTGTGCAGAGGGCTGCCCAACTGCTGTTGTGGTTTGATGGAGGGGTCAGGGTAGCTAGAGAATGCCGAACTTGCAGCTAAGCTGGAGGAAAGATATGCAGAGGGAGATAGGGGAAGAGGAGAAACAGAGAGGGCTGTGTTGCTGGAAGAAGAAGAGGAACAGAGGAATACAGTGGAAGGAGAAGAGGAAACGAGAAGGAGAAAGATAGAGAGAAAGCTGAGAAGAGAGACCAGATGGAAAAAGATTAAAGAAGAAGAAGAAGAAGAAGTATAAAAAGAAGAAGAAGAGAAGGAGAATGAGAGCAAACAAGGGATGCAGCAGCTTTGCGGGGAAGAAGCTTATAAAGAAGGAAAATTGAACCCTACCTGGTTTATCCAACCTGACCCGGCTTGCATGGCCGGGTCACATCACATGACCTCATATACATATATATATATATATATATATATTTTTTCATTCTCTGATCATCACCAAATTTGACCCTTCTGCAGCGTGTTTCATGCAAAACTTAAACATGGAAGTTATAGATAATCCTTTCCTCTTTCTCTAGAAATTTGAATCGTCTTGATCGGAGTTTGGATGGAAAAGTTATGCATAAGATACGCATAGGTGTCGGTTTTGGTTTCTGAGATTTTTCTTGCAACAAAAAAATACCAAAACTTCATAAATGGTGCAATAAAGTTCAATAATGATGATTTTGGCACTTTATTAAAATATTGAACAATTTTGGACATTTAATTAAAACTATAAACTGTAAAGCCCGAGTTAAGATGCCCAATTACGCAGTTTTGACGCGTAATCATTTACCCACCTATCCTCACCACTTATCTCAACTCCTAACTCATTTCTAATCCCCAGTCCTACATTCTAGGAACACAACCCGACAATAGCTTACTATGGTTTTCCTGAAATCGTCACCCTAGGAAAAATACAGAAACTACCACGGAAGTCCTGCCTCTAGATTGTAGAACACAACCTCAAATCCTTTCCTAGACTCTGGTATTGTTCCTGCTGCACTCTAAAGTCTACAGAACCTAACAACCTAGGCTCAAATACCAAGTTGTCACAACCTGCTCATTTTTCACATTTTTTTTTTATATTATCAACATCATAAGATTAACACTACATATCCCACAATCCAGCTCAGCAGGTCACCATCCACCTGAACCTGTGGGTACCAGGGATATAACAAAACATACAGCAAAAGCCTATGCAGCAGAAAGTATAAAATCACATACATCTCATCATAATGTGCATAACATATACCAGAGTATTACAACCACTAACTTTCAGTATATACAACCCAAAAATAAATCGAGGGATAATTCCCTCAAAATCTAACTATCCCTACCAAAACTTACCCTTCCAAAGAGGGCAATCACTACTCTAGATCAACGGGGCTTTTCCTGCTCTCCTATCAGGGGCTCTTGAAAAATGTATAAGATTTAGGGGTGAGACACCTCTCCGTAAGGGAAATAAACTAATACTAGTGTGTGGCAACATGAGTATAACGTGTTCTACATATACCATAAATATCATATCCAATACTATTTATCAAATCTTGGAAAACATATATATATATATATATATATAAAAATCAACATGGCAGAACATACGGCATTTTCATAACATATCTCACCTCATATCATAATCATAATAACAAAAAATCATTCCTGGTAGGTTAGCTGACTGTTGTCATGTATTTTCCCCCACATGATTGGGTTGTGTGGCCCGAAGGTGGGACCTGACAATGGTTGGCCAACCACTGTCAAATCAATAGTGTAGTCTGTAGGTCCGATGGGTCTACCTAGACTGGTCCGTACACCAGGTGCGATAATAGCACACTTCTTGAAAATAACCACATTGACCATCCAATCTCACACCACTCCATACAACGGCATTAACACAAATATCATGATCACAAAGACCATGGACACATAGCAACGGTACCGTGCAAGTGCTAGTCGAAACCAAACCAACCAGGTTATGATATTATGTACATATACTGAAACCGTGATACATAAATATCTCATATCATTTATTTTCACATCAATCATATCATTTCACATATATACATGTATCATGAAAATCATCGGCTTGTACGCCGATATTACACATTTTATCATAGCTCGGCCCGTACGCCAGCTACACATAGCACAGCTCATATGCTGGTAAATATTAATCACATAGCACGGCCCGTACACCGAAAAATCACATCTCATAACACGGCCCGTAGGCCGGCAATCACAGTCACATAGCACGGCCCGTATGCCAGTAAATCACATAGCACGGCCCGTACGCCGACAAATCACATCCATATATATATATATGAAAACATCTCGGCCCGTATGCCGGTTTTCCATCATAAAAATCCACATCATCCACATTCCCAGAAAAAAGCATTACACAACATTTTTACTCATGCCACACAGTAGATTTTCCACATACTCAACATACGATCATTTTCACAGTATTTTGCAAATATAAGACATATATATATATATATATATATATATATATATATATATATATATATATAAGCATCTTCCAAAAAGTACTAGCTTAGTTTTCCCCTTACCTGATTCCTGGAAAGCCCCTTATAAAACTGCCCCACACTCGCAGGGTTCCTAACTCAACACCCTGAAAATGAAAAATCCCAAAATTAAAGTTCAGTATTTCGAAGCATACAATATTTTCCTCAACTTCCAAAAACTCAAATATTGGGTAGAAAGTTTTCATCCAAAAGCATTCAAGTTTAACACCTGAGGGGTTTCCTGACCAATACTCTGAAACTGAAAACCCCCAGTATTAAACTTCAGTATTTTCATGCGCACAACATTTCTTATAACTAGCACAAGACCAAATATGGCTTAAAAAGCCTTACCTCAACTCTAGGATGATTTCCAACTAGCTTTCTCCCACGATCCGCTTCAGCAGATTTGGAGAGAACTTTACCAGAAGCGTCGTGGTGACTTCAGATTGCTGATCTAGCGTAAAAATAGCCCAAGAAAGAAGAGAAAGAGAAGGTGAGCTGAAGGGGAGAGAGAGAGAGAGAGATTTCTTAAAAAATAAAATAATTCCCGGATTTTCGTATATATAAAATAGGGGATTTCGCTGACAAGCTCGTTCTTCGTCGACGAGTCCTTCACAAATTTCGTCGTCGAGACCCTGTATTCGTTGATGAAATTCAAGCTGACTCAGAAGTCTTCTCGGTATTTTCTCGTCGATGAAGTCCTGTGTTCATCGACGAAATCTTTAAAGCCTTTGTTGACGAATCCCTTGTATTCGTTGACGAAGCCCTGCTGACCACCTTTCCTTTAGTCCTTCCAAAGTTCAATGTCATTGATGAAGTCGATGGCCTCCTTCTGTTTCTGGTCTCTATTTCCCTCTCTTTATTATTTAAATTTCATTTTAAATTCGGGTCGTTACAAATCCTCTCACTGGGCAAAAATTCACAATACCTGAATCGTCAAAACAATACAACCAAGGCAACAATTTCTTGTACAAAAGAAAGCTCCTTAAATGAGCAAATTAGTACACGTTAGAATAAAAAATACTTCAAATAATACAATATGACAGTTGAAGCTCAAAAGTATATCACCAGAATTGATTCAAGAGTGTGAGTTTCAAAAGATCAAATTAGTCTTTTTGTGAGTATTCAGTAAGAACACAACGGTCGTACAACTAGAGAATTTTAGAAACAATATGTGTGTGCTATTCTACTTCTTATTGTGCATTCTTACCCCTAATGTGTGATAATATGATGTTTAAATGGTGCACTTGGGTTTCAAAATGTTTCCCTCAAATTTTCTCTCAATTTGGAAACCAATCAAGCAAGTTTTGGAAACAAGATTGAAATTTGAATAGCTTCCCAAGAGGGGGGTGAATTGGGATTTAAAAATTTTATTCCCCTTAGTCTTAGTTCTTTTGAGTTATAATAGTAATTAAAACTTAGACACAATCACAAAATTTATCTAGAGTAATCATAATCAAAATAATATGAACAAACACTCAATCTTTGAAATAATAGCCATGTGTTGATATGAAAATCTGCTGAACTTGTTATAAGCCCTGTATCACAATTATTCTCCTTCTTAACGTTCAACTTTTAAATAAACTTTCAGATTAATAAGTCAAAGATGATCAACCAACGTAGTCCCTTTTGGTTTCCGCAATTGATCAATCGAAAACAAATTATCTTCCAGTCTATTTAACAACCAAATACTCAGAATTGAATTTTAAAGCAACCAAACAAATGATATCTTTTTTTGAAAAATAACGAGTAGACAAGAGAAAGAAGAACACATGGTTTTTTATGAGGTTCGGCTTTAACACAGCCTACGTCCTCACCCTTGGCAAAAGCACCAAAGGAATTCACTATCATTGCTCCTTTTCTAGGCAAAACAATACCGATTACAACACTTCTAGGGTAAGGCTAGAGCCTGCCTTCTCCAAACAATATCCCCTTGTTTGGTTTCAATGAGTCAGCACTCGAACCATCACTCAACTTGTTATAAAGATATAAAACAAGGCGTACAAGAGCTTGCTCCTTAAATAGTTGATTAGTACAAATTAAAACACTATTACTTCAGTAAATTCAGAACATGAATTTTGGAATCAAGCTCTTAGAAGCGTATCACCATAAGTATCTTTCAATGAATGAAAGAATCAACAACTTGATGCACAAACTTAGTGAGAAACTCAACAAAGCTTTCAGAGATTTTCGTGAGTTGATGAGAGCAGTAACACACTTTTAGAATTTCAGTAGGCTTTGAGAGAGAATAAGAGCTGAATTGATTTCTTGGTGTTTAAAACAATGATCCTAAAGGGTATTTGTGGAGGTAGAAAAACTCCTTGCTTGTTCCCCAAGTGTAATTAGAGTTGTTTCCAAGTTTTAAAATTATTTAAGCTTCAAATAATTTGAATTTCAAAAAATATATCCATTGGAAATTTGAAGACGGCTGCGAGCCAGACGACTGTGAAGTTCTAGTAGTCATCTGTCTATATATTATAACTATAAAATTCATAGGCAGAGAGGTGGAAGTCGTCGGTACCTAGATTGACAATCGTTTGTCACCAAAATAATTTAGTTTTAATACAACACAGTAGGGTGGCGGTCGTCTGTCCATATGGTGACAGTTGTCTATCCATGAACAAGTCAATTTTTTCAATATACATAGAAGGTTGATAGTCGTCTAGTAGAATACTCATAGATGGCTCACTAATCACTGGCAGTCATCAATCCATTACTTGACAGTCATCTGTCAGTCTTCTGACTTGTATTAAAAACACTTCAAAACATTCCAGTTGTCTGTCTTTGAACAGAAAGTCGTGTGTCAGTAGATTTTCCTCATTTCAACATAATTTTGAATTCTCTCTACTTTGCTCAATTAATCTTGGAAGATGAGTTTATTTAACTTTGAAAAAAGTGTTCCAAGTTTTATACTAAGGTCTCTAAGTCTCTTTGCCTAATAAGCTTCAAAATGAAAGATTTATATTTGAATATACTTAGAAGTACTTACAAAGATTTTTTCCTAAGCTTATTCTAACACTTTCTTTGCTACGAGTCCTTTCAATGCTGCTACTTCAATCTTTCAGACTTCTATGAGCTTTCATTGTGGATATTTTGTGTTCTTACATGACTTTCCTTGTTCTTTGATCCTTTTAAGCTTTCATGTGGTATATGTAATTTGAGCAAATCATCTTTGCCTGTAGTCATATCACTTGAAAATGCATTAAATAACTTATTGTTATCATCAAAACCAAGAGTTTGTAAGCCTAACTACTACAACAATCTCCCCCTTTTTGATGATGACAAAGAACGAGTAAAGCTATTAAAATTAAAATTAATGCTCCCCATATCAAAAAGCATAGATTTAAAATAATCTCATTAAGGCACATTAAGGCATATTAAGGCATAAGTTCCAAGATTCCAAGATTCATAAAACTCTTCATAGATCATACTGGAAATACAAACGTAGTACATCATACTAGAAATACAAACGTAGTACATCATACTGGAAATACAAACATACATAAGAAATACATATATAAGTTCATAGACTTTGCTCAACACACATACTCCCCCTTTTGACATCAACAAAAAGTCATAAAACATTCAGAAACTGAGCATGTGTAGCAAAAGTGTTAAAAAAAAGCATCTATGTATCAGAATCAGTTGCACTAGTTGCAGCAATTCCTTTGCCTTTGGATTGCTGTGAACCTTCTTCTTCTTCTTCACTCACAGCTTCTTCCCCTTCTTCTTCATCTTCTCCGTCATCTTCTCCTACTTCACTCGTAGCTTCTTCTTCATCATTATTTTCAGTGCTCTTTTTATTTTGTGTGACATAGTGTTCTATTTTGGAAATGTGATTATCCAATAGAGTGTATTTGTTATCAATGTTTGAGATCTTAGCCTGAAGAGAAGCAAAAGTTTCCCTCATTTTAGAACTAAAGCTAGTATAAATTTGATAAAATGGAACAAACCAAGGTGGCATATCGGCTTCTTCAAGAGCTAGATCCCTTTCTTCTTCTACTGGCCTTGCCGGTCTATTGCCTCTAAGCATCCATCCTTTGGTATACTTTTTGTAACCCATTTTTTTAGTGTAGTAGTGGAAAAGACATGGTAATGGGTTCGCTTTACTATTTTTGACGATGGAGAAAGGACTTGAAAATGAGCGAAGACCAAGGAAAGAATGCCGCCATATAGAAGCCCAATTTTGGGAGATTCGAGCTTCATGACCATCCATTTTAAGGTGATGCTTGCTAAATCTAATTTCTTCCCTTTTAATAAGCACCACATTATAAAGCAATCAAAGAAGGACACATGATCAAAGGATCCAGACCTTAGAATTATATTATATGCAATGATCTTGTGCATGATTTGTTCTTGGAGATTTAGCTGTTTGTATGGTGGAGGATGTCCAAAATAAACGGGTGCATCATTCATTACCAGGGGCAAAAATTCTTGTGGTGAAAATCCTTGCTCCATAGTCCACTGTTTTTCTACTAGAGTACACTCAAAATCCCCATGCTTGATGCAGAGAATTTTCCGTAAAGAGTGTGGGGTCAGTGTTATCTTCTGGCCATAAATTTTAGTAGCAATTCCAACTTCTTTATTTACCAAGTTTGAGTAAAAAATCTTAATCTAATCTAGGTAATACCCCTTAACTTAGTGAAGAATGAACTTATCCCATCCTATATTTTTTAACATTTCAAGGATTTAGGGAAGTTTTCTTCAAAGAAAGTAACATCAATTACCTTGCAGAACATTGGATCAGTTGCTGAGATATAATTTTTATATAATGCTTTCGCATGCAACGAAACCAACCATTTTTCTATGTCATCGTTGCTTGTAGTCTTTGAAGAAGACGAGGAGGCTTTTTCTTTTCTCCCTATAGTTTTGGTACGAACCATTTTGAAACAGTTGAAGTTCAGAAAATCCTAGATGTGTATGGATTAGGGTTATGATGGATGATCGTTGGGAGGAGTTTAGGAGAGAAAGAACTTTGAAGAAAATGAAGAGGAGTTGATTTAGAGTAGGGGAGACGAATGGACAGATGTCTGGGGGGTTTAAAAATGGTGTTTTTATGTGAAATAAACACAACCTGCCGCGAGACAGTCATCTGTCACTAAGTTGACAGTTGTCTGTCCACTGTCTTTTTACACAGACAGTAGCCTGTCAGTCGCTTGCCAGCTATCTGACAGTCGTTTGCCCTGAACAACTGTTCTTCTTCTCTTTTAGTTAACTTCTCTTATATACAACATGCCTATATCCCATCTGATAAATGCAAATTGATCTTCAGCTAATGGTTTTGTAAAAATATCAGCCAATTGATCGTTGGTATTAACAAATTCAAGTACTATTTCTTTCTTATCCACATTATCTCTTAAAAAATGATGAAATATATCAATATGTTTAGTTCTTGAATGTGATACTAGATTCTCTGAAATATTTATCGCACTTGTATTATCACATTTTATAGGGATTGTTTGGTATTGAATTTTTAAATCCCTTAATTGTTGTTTCATGTATAAAGTTTGAGCACAACGGCTCCCAACTGCTGTGTATTCCGCTTCAACTGTAGATAATGCTACGAAATTTTGTTTCTTTGAAAACCAAGAAACTAGTGAGTGTCTTAGAAAGTGACAAGTCCCACTAGTGCTTTTTCTATCTATTTTGCATCCCGCATAATCTGCATATGAATAACTTATCATTTCGAAATTTGTTCCTTTTGGATACCATAATCCTAGATCTATTGTGCCTATTAAATATCTAAGAATTCATTTAACTGCGATATGATGTGATTCCCTAGGATCCGATTGAAACCTGGCACATATACACACACTAAACATGATATCTGGTCTACTTGCTGTTAAATAAAGTAAGCTTCCTATCATGCCTCGGTAATGCTTGGTGTCTACTTGTTTCCCTTTTTCATCCTTGTCAAGACTAGTTGAGGTGCTCATGGAAGTTCCTATAGATTTACTTTCTTCCATGTCAAACTTCTTTAACATGTATTTAATATACTTAGTTTGATTTATGAAAGTGTCACTTTTAGCTTGTTTGATTTGTAAACCTAGAAAGTAATTTAACTCTCCCATCATGCTCATTTCAAACTCTCTTTGCATAGATGTAGCAAATTCACTGCACAAGTCTTCATGAGTTGCTCCAAATATAATATCATCAACATAAATTTGTACTATAAGCATATCATTATTCTTGGTTTTTATAAATAGGGTGCTATCTATCTTTCCTCTTGACGAATTGTTCTGGAATAGGAATTTGCTTAATCTATCGTACCAAGCTATAGGAGCTTGTTTCATTCCATATAACGCTTTAGTTAGCTTGAATACATGATTTGGGTTTTTAGTATCTTCAAAACCTGGAGGTTGTTTAACGTAAACTTCTTCATTTATATAATAACCATTTAGGAATGCACTTTTTACATCCATTTGGTATAATTTAAAGTTTTTATTAGCTGCATAGGCAAAAAGCATCCTTATTGCTTCCATCCTTACTATAGGAGCAAAGGTTTCTTCATAATCGATGCCTTCTTCTTGATTGTAACCTTGTGCTACAAGCCTAGCTTTATTTCTTACAACTACCCCAGTTTCATCCTCTTTATTTCTAAACACCCATTTAGTTCCTATGATTGACTTATTTTTGGGTTTAGGTATAAGTTCCCATACTTGACTTCTTTCATATTGATTTAGTTCCTCCTGCATAGCTATAATCCAAGAATCATCTTTTAAGGCTTCTTTTATATTCTTGGGTTCATCTTGAGACAAGAAAGCATAATGGTTACAAATATTTTTTAATGAGGCTCTAGTGGTTATTCCTTTTGATGGTTCACCAAGAATTTGGTCTTTTGGGTGACTTTTAGCATATCTCCATTCTTTAGGTAGTTCTAGATTTTCAATGGTGTTTTCTTTTGAAACTTCATTATTATTTTCTTCTTTTATTTCAATATCTTTTTATTTTTGTGAATTATCTTATTTTTCATCAATTTTAATTTTTTTTTCATGATCATTTGATTCATCAAACGTTATGTGTATTGATTCAATAATTGTAAGAGTTCTTTTATTGTAAACCCTATAAGCTTTGCTATTTGTAGAGTAGCCTAAGAAGATACCTTCATCAGATTTTGCATCAAACTTTCCTAAATCATCTTTAGTGTTAAGGATAAAACATTTGCATCCGAATACATGAAAGTAGGAGATATTTGGTTTTCTACCTTTCCATAGTTCATGCAATGTTTTGTCTATACTTGATCTTATAGATACCCTATTTACAATATAACAAGTTGTATTCACATCTTCTACCCAAAAGTATTTAGGTAGGTTATTTTCGTTTATCATTGTTCTTGCCATTTCTTGTAGGGTTCTCTTCTTCCTTTCTGCAACTCCATTTTGTTGTGGAGTCCTAGGTGCTAAAAAATTACGATTTATTCCATGTTCATTACAAAATTTATCAACCTCTTTGTTTTTAAACTCCTTACCTTGATCACTTCTAAAGCTTGTTACATTATAGCCCTTTTCATTTTGTAATTTCTTGTATAAGGTGATTAGCATGTCACAGGTTTCATCTTCGTTTGATAAGAATAATACCCAAGTAAATATTGAATAGTCATCAACTATTACAAAAGCATACTGTTTACCTCCTAGACTTAAGGTTCTAGTTGGACCAAATAAGTCTAGGTGTAATAGTTCTAGGGGTCTTTTAGTCGATATATTTTTTCTTTGTGAAGCTTGTTTTTACTTGCTTTCCCTTTTGGCATGCATCACACATCTTGTCTTTTATGAATTTGGTATTTGGTAATCCTTTTACAAGATTTTTCTTTGATAATTTGGATAATAGGTCCATGCTAGCATGTCCTAATTTTCTATGCCATAACCAACTTATTTCATTCATTGCTGTCAAATAAGTTACGTTTTGATTTACTGGATTCTCAAGGTTTATACAATAAACATTATTTATCCTATTGGCTATAAACAAGGTTTCATTGTTCTTAGGATTTTGGTTAACATATTTTTCTTTCTTAAAAGTTATTTCGAACCCTTTGTCACTTATTTGGCTTATGCTTAAAAGGTTGTGTTTTAATCCTTCTACCAATAACACATTATCAATGGTAAGAGAAGGTTATTTATCTATTTTACCAATGCCAATAATTTTACCTTTGGCGTTATTGCCGAAGGTGACGTATCCCCCATCTTTTTGTCTTAGCGTGGTAAACTTGGTATTGTCACCGGTCATGTGCCTTGAACATCCGTTGTCCAAGTACCATTTATCCATTGACGGTATAGTCCTAAAGCATACCTACAATGAGGAATTCATTGTGTTAGTCTTTGGAACCCAAATTCTTTTAACTTTCTTCGTGTTATTTTTAGTTCCATTATTGACTCTCCATTCTCCTTGAATTTTAACATATTTTCTTTTTAATGGGCAGTTGAACATTACATGTCCTTTAGTTTTGCACATATAGCAAGTGGTGTGTTCATGTTTGTTGTTTGAGGAAGTGTTAGCATAGTGCTTGTCTTCCTTGACAAAGTATCCCATGTACAATTTTTTATTCTTTTTATTTGTTTTACCATGATAACCTATCCCTTCTTTATTTCCATGTAGGCTTTGTTGTCCAATCATCTTTTCAAAATTTTCTTTACCTTTGGTAAAGTTATATATAATTTTCTCCTTATCCTCTACTAATTTCTTAAGTTCATTTACTTCTAAATCCTTTTTATTCAAATCATCTTCATGAGTTTTGCCTAACTCTTGAGTTACTTTATTTACTTCCTCTTCTAACTTCTTAATACTAGAGTCTTTTTCTTTTTCAATGGTTTTGAATGATTCAGGTTGCTTCAATAGTTCTCTATTTTGATCTTTCAATGTTATATTTGTTTTGGAAATTTTTATGAATCTCTTATGTAAAGAAAACAACTCAGCTTGCAATTCCTTATAGGAAGGCATGCTATCACATAACTCATCACACGACTCATTGTAAGATTCTGTAGAGGAATAGTAGGACTTTACCTCTCATTTATTAGCCATAAAGCATATGTTTGCCATCTCTTATCCACTTGATTCATTTTCTGTCTCACTAAAGCTAGAATCATCCCACATGGCTTTTATTGCTTCCTTCTTCTTCTTCTTGTCTTTCTTGAGCAACGGGCAGTTTGACTTGATATGTCCTGGTTTCTTGTGGTGATAGCATATAGGAGGTTCATTCTTACATTTATTTTCTTTTCTACTTATCTCTCCTTTTTCAGATTTCTTTTTGTTAAATTTTTTAGGAAAGCTCTTATATTTCCTGTAGAACTTTCCTCGTTTCTTAGTGATGAATGCTAATTCATCTTGATCTAAGTCACTTGATTCACTTTCCTCTTCACTTGAGCTGTTACTAGAGGCTATTAATGCTATGGATCTTTTATGTTTGGGTTCAGGATTCCTTTCCTTTAGAGCCATCTCATAAGTGAGTAGTGAACCAATGAGTTCATCTAGAGAGGTGTTGTTAAGGTTTCTACCTTCTATAATAGTTGTAGCCTTTGGTTCCTATATGGAGGGAGGACCTCTTAGAATTTTTCTAATCATTTCGTAGGTAGTATAGGTTTTTCCTAAGGCACTTAAGGAATTTATTATGTGGGTAAATCTGGTGTACATGCTCAATATTGTTTCATTTGAATTCATTTTGAATGGTTCATATTCGCTTGTCAACATGTCTATCCTATTATCCCTAACATCTATAGTTCCTTCATATGTCACTTCTAATTTGTCCCATATTTCTTTAGCTGTTTTGTAGGCCATGACCCTATTAAATTCGTTAGCATCTAAAGCACATTTTAAAGCATTTATAGTGCTTGAATTGATTTGAAGCATTTTATAATTTGAATCGGTCATATCCTTTTTCTCTTTGGAATTTATTTTCCATCTACTATTTTAGTGGGAATAAGGTCTCCATCCATAACTACTTCCCATGCTTTCCAATCCATGTGTTAGAGATAGATTTGCATTCTCTTTTTCCAAAATGTATAATTATGTCCACAAAAGATTGGTGGACGTGTTAAGGATTGGCCTTCACCAAAGGGTGCTACTCCTATATTTGCCATTTGATCTTTTTATAGTTTCTTGTTAGGAATTACTATAACTAGGCTATGATACCAATTGAAATTGGAATAGCTTCCCAAGAGGGGGGGGGGGGGTGAATTGGGATTTGAAAATTTTATTCCCCTTAGTCTTAATTCTTTTGAGTTATAATAGTAATCAAAACTTAGACACAATCACAAAATTTATCTAGAGTAATCACAATCAAAATAATATGAACAAACACTCAATCTTTAAAATAATAGCCCTATGTTGATATGAAAATTTGCTGATCTTGTTATGAGCCCTATATCACAAATATTCTGCTTCCTAATGTTCGACTTTTAAATAAACTTTCAGATTAATAAGTCAAAGATGATCAACCAACGTAGTCCCTTTTGGTTTCCACAATCAATGCCGATCAATCCAAAATAAATTATCTTCTGGCCTATTTAATAACCAAACACTTAGATTTGAATTTTAAAGAAACCACACAGATGATATCTTTTGCTGAAAAGTAAAAAGTAGAGAAGAGAAAGAAGAACACAGGGTTTTTTATGAGGTTCGCCTTAAACACAGTCTACGTCCTCGCCCTTGGCAAAACCACCAAAGGAATTCACTATCACTGTTCCTTTACTAGGCGGAACAATACCGATTACAACACTCCTTGGGTAAGGCTAGAGCCCGTCTTCTCCAACAATATCCCCTTGTTTGATTTCAACGATTTAGCACTCAAACCGTCACTCAACCTGTTATAAAGATATAAAACAAGGTGTACAAGATCTTGCTCCTTAAAGAGCTGATTAGTACAAATTAAAACACTATGTACTTCAGTAAATTCAGAACATGAATTTAAGAATGAAACTCATAGAATTTTATCACCATAAGTATCTTTCAATGAATGAAAGAATCAACAACTTGATGCACAAACTTAGTAAGAAACTCAGCAAAGCTTTTAGAGATTTTCGTGAGTTGATGAGAGCAATAGCACACTTTTAGAATTTCAGTAGGCTTTAAAAGAGAATAAGAGCTGAATTAATTTCTTGGTGTTTAAAACAATGATCCTTGAGGGTATTTATACAGGTAGAAAAACTCCTTGCTTGTTCCCCAAGTGTACTTAGAGTTGTTTCCAAGTTTTAAAATTATTTAAGCTTTAAGTAATTTAATCGCGAGCCAGACACCTGTGAAGTCCTGGCAGTCGTCTATCTATATATTATAACTATAAAATTCATATGCAGAGAGGTGGCGATCATCTATCCCTAGATTGGCAGTCATCTGTCACCAGAATAATTTAGTTTTAATACAACACAGTAGGGTGGGAGTCGTCTGTCCATGAACAAGTCAATTTTTTCAATATACACAGAAGGTTGACAGTTGTCTAGCAACACTCACAGACGGCTCACTAGTCAGTGGCAGTCTTCTCTCCCTTCCTTCACAGTCGTTTGTCAGTCTTCTGACTTGTATTAAAAACACTTCAAAACATGCCAATCATTGGTCTTTGAACAAACAATCGTCTGTCAACAGATTTTCCTCATTCCAACATTTTTTTGAATTCTCTCTACTTTCTCAATTAATCTTGGAATATGAGTTTGTTTAACTTTGAAAAACATGTTCCTAGTTTTATACTAAGGTCTCTAAGTCTCTTTTCCTAATGAGCTTCAAAATGAAAGATTCATATTTGAATATACTTATAAGTACTTACAAAGATTTTGTCCTGAGCTTATTCTGACACTTTCTTTGCTTCGAGTCCTTTCAATGTTGATTCTTCAATCTTTCATACTTCTATGAGCTTTCATTGTGCATCTTTGGTGTTCTTACATGCCTTTCCTTGTTCCTTGATCCTTGTAAGCTTTCATGTCAGGGTATATGTAATTTGAGCAAATCATCTTTGCCTATAGTCATATCACTTGAAAATGCATTAAATAACTGTATTTTGTTATCATCAAAACCAAGAGTTTGTAAGCCTAACTAGGCCAACAAAGACCAGCGCTATTAATCACTTAAACATACGCATCAGTTGACTAGAATCGAAAGGTCAGTCGCATATGCTCTTTTAAAACTTGTGCGTTCGGAAAGTCAAAATTGGGTTAGTTGACTGTGCTTGATAGGTCATTTGCTTGTGCCTATTCTATTTGCATATTTTCAAAGTGAGCAGCACTACAATTTCCTGATGAGATATCATTAGTCGCGTGTCCTTTCAGCAACACTTGTTTTTCAATGTTTTGGTTCCAAGCTTAAATTCATATATTGGAAAACTTAATTTGGACTTTGAGAAAATTATTTTCCATGTATAAAATCAGGTATCTAAGTCCAATGTCATGTCCTAGGAGCTTCAATCATTCAATATTGGAATTTGAAGTACTTACATGAGATTTTCATATGATTTTCCTATCTATGTTCCTAAGTCTTCATGTTGTGAAGCTTCCAAGATTTCTTTTGAGCTTTATGCACTGCTTCAACGAGCTTCATGTCCCACATAACTTGATTTCTTTATATCCTTCATGATTCATTACTTTAAGTGTACGTATCATTTAATCTCTTCAAGTATGCTCACAAAAATACTTAAGTCTTGAAACTCAAACTTATATAGACATGTTAAGTAACCTTGATTTGTTATCATCAAAATGAGATTAAGCCTTATTAGGCCAACAATCTCCCCCTTTTTTAATGATGAAAAATAAGGAGCAAAAATGAGAAAGTCATAAAAGGCTCCCCCTTATAATAAGCACACCCTTAACAAGTCATACACTCATATAAGAATATTTCAAGCGTTCAGACTGTCATGTTGTCAACATTTATGTTAAAGCAATTTGAAGCTTTCAAAATTTTTTATATATAGTATGTTTTAATGCTCATATCCTTCAAGCATTTAGAATTTTCAATATATATCATGCTTTTCAATAACTCATATCATTCAAGCATTCATAATTTTCAATATATATCTTGCTTTCTAGTAACTCATGTCATTCAAGCATTCAGAATTTTCAATATCATATCATGCTTTCTCAATAACTCATATCATTCAAGCATTCATAATTTTGAATATAATTTCATGCTTTCTCAATTACTCATATCATTTAAGCATTCAAAATTTTCAATATATATCATGCTTTTCCAATAACTCATGTCATTCAAGCATTTAGAATTTTCAATATAATATCATTCTTTCTCAATAACTTCCTCTGAATATATGTTCATATATCAATCATAAATTCTAATTTTGCCCATTTGTTATCCCCCTTTTGACATTAATAAAAATGGAACCTGAAGAAAATTTACATGCATTGCAACATAGGACTCAAAATCAGAATTCAGTTCACAATCATAGTCCATAATTTTGCATGCAATTTCTCAAGTCAATCATTCATCAAATATTCAGACATCATGCAAAAGATATTCAATAGAATCAAATTCTAGCATGATTAGATGTTAGCCCATTGTTCATCTGTATTTACGAATTCAAGAATTATATCTTCCTTTTGCACAAAATCTCTAAGAAAATGATGTCTAATGTCAATGTGCTTAGTCCTAAAGTGGGAGATAGGATTCTTTGAAATAATTATGACACTTTTATTATCACATTTTATCGATACAATCGAATATTCCAAATTGAAATCCTTGAGTTGTTGTTTTATACATAGAGTTTGTGTACAACTACCTGCTACTACGTACTTAGCCTCAGTAGTAGACAATGTCACAAAATTTTGTTTCTTGAAAAACCAAGATATGAAAGATTGTCCTAAAAAGTGGCAAGTACCACAAGTACTTTTTCTGTCTATCTTACATGCGACGTAATCTGCATCCAAATAGCTAATCATTTCAAAGCTGTATCTTTAGGATACCAAAGACCTAAGTCAATAGTACTTATAAAATATCTCAATATCCTTTTGATAGATATTTGGTGAGATTTTTTAGGAGCCGCTTAAAAGCGAGCACACATGTAGACAATGCACATGATGTCAGGTCTACTCACAGTCAAATAGAGTAGGCTACCACTCATGTCACAGTAATACTTTACATCTACTGGTTTTCCTTGCTCATCTCTATCAAAACTAATAGAAGATTTGTTTTCTTACAGGAAGCCACTTAGTCGTTCATACCAAGTTCTTGGAGCTTGTTTCAATCCATATAAGGCTTTTCTTTGTCTAAATACATGATCAGGAAAATGAAAGTCCTCAAATCACAGGGGTTGTGCAAAATACACTTCTTCATTTATAAAGCCATTCAGAAATGCACTTTTCACATCCATTTGGTAAAGTTTGAAGTTCTTGTGGGATCCATAGGCTAGTAGCATTCTAATTGCTTCCATTCTAACTACTGGAGCAAAGGTCTCATCATAATCTATTCCTTCTTCTTAATTGTAGCCTTGAGCTACCAATCTAGCCTTGTTACGAACTACAATTCTATTTTTATTCTTCTTGTTCCTAAATTCCCATTTGGTGCTGATTCCTGAGTGATGAATAGGTCTAGGAACTAACTTCCAAACCTTATTACTCTCAAATTGATTTAACTTCTCTTGCATGGCTACCATCCATGATTCATCATCAATTGCCTTATTTATGTTCTTGGGTTCCTCTTGAGATGGGAACGCACAATGATTGCACAGACTCTTTAATGATGATCTAGTGAACACTCCTCGTGAAGGTCCACCAATAATTTGTTCTTTGGGGCGATTCCTTACGAACTTCCACTCCTTAAGCAATTTAGATTGACTTTGAGAGTTATTATTTAAAGGTGTGCTTACTTCATTACTCTCATATTTTACTTCTTGAATTGCTAGGTCTTCTAAGCTTTTTATTACTTCTACTTCATCAACATCAATAGGTTTAGAAGAGAATGGATTAGCCTCATCAAATGCTACATGAATAGATTCTACAATTTAAAGGGTTCTTTTGTTTTAGACTCTAAAGACTTTATTGTTCACGACATATCTTAGGAAGATTCCTTCATCTGATTTGGCATCAAACTTTCCTAGGCCCTCTTTGTCATTTAAGAAAAAGCACTTGCATCTAAAAACATGGAAGTTAGATATGTTCGGTTTACTTCCTCTCCAAAGTTCGTATGAGGTATTTTCTAGGTTGGTCCTAAGTGAGACTTTGTTCATCACATAACATGCAGTGTTCACTACTTTAGTTAAAAAAAATTTAGGTAGATTATGCTCGTTCAACATGGTCCTAGCCATCTCCTGAAGTGACCTATTTTTATATTCAACAACTCCATTTTGTTGAGGTGTATGAGGTGCTAAGAAGTTTTGAGATATTTCATGTTCAGTACAATAGTTCTTAACATCTTTATTTTTGAGTTCTCTACCTCAATCACTCCTAATTTTGTGAACTCCATACCCTTTTTCATTTTAAAGCTTCTTGCATAAGTTGATTAACATCTTACACACTTCATCCTTGGAGGATAAGAAGAGTACCCTGGTAAACCTAGAGTAGTCATTAACTATGATAAAGGTGTATTGCTTTCCTCCTAGGCTTTGAGTTCTGGTGGGGCTAAATTGGTCTAGATGAATAAGTTCTAGTGGCCTAACAGTGGAGATATGTTTCTTCTTCTTGAAACTTGTCTTAGTTTGCCTCCCAAGTTGACAAGCTTCACATACCTTGTCTTTTACAAACTAAGTGCTAGATAAACCCTAAAATAAGTTCTTTTTTTGCTAATTTGGACAATAGGTCCATATTGGCATGTCCTAATCTCCTATGCCACAGCCAACTAGCTTCATTCACAGTTATGAAGCATTTAACTTCTTGAGATATCAGGTTTTCAAAGTTAATACAATATATATTCTCAACCCAATTAGCAATAAACAAAGTGTTATGCTTTTGACTGTGTTCAACTATGCATTTATCTTGTTTGAAAGTTACTTCAAAACTTTGTCACTTAGTTGGCTAATGCTTAGCTAATTGTGTTTTAACCCTTATACCAATAAAACTTCATTAATCTCTAAAGAGGGTTCCTTATCAACTTTACTAATGCCTATAATCTTTCCTTTTTCATTGTATCCAAAGGTGACATATCCACCACCATCCTTTAATGTCAATGACGTGAACTTGGACTTGTCTCTGATCATATGCCTCGAGCAACCACTGTCCAAGTACCATTAGTATTTTGTTGGTGTGGACCTAAAGCATACCTACAAGAAGGGATTCATAGTGTTACTTTCGGTACCCAAACCTTCTTTGGTCTTTTGAATTTGTTTCATTTTTAGTTTTCACTCTCCATACCTTTTTAACATATTTTCTCATGTATGGACATTTGAACTTTATGTGCCCCTTCTCCTTATATATGAAACATATAGTGTGTTCATATGTATTAACTAAAGATATACCAGTATAATTTGTAGAGGCTTTTACAAAGTACCCCTTGTAGAGGTTCTTTTTCTTCATATTCTTAACTCCATTGAGACCTATTCCTTCTTTATCCATGGACATTTTTTTAGCTCCAACAAGTTTTTCAAAGTTCTCTTTTCCTCTAGTGAAATTGTAGATGATTTTAGTTTGATCCTCAACTTTACTTTTAAGACTACAGATTTATGAGTCTTTTGCACTTTCAACATTTACTTGCAACTTAACTAGCCCATGAGACATTTGGTTGATTTTACTTATGAGTTCATCAATAGTTGAGTCTTTTTCTTTTTTTGCCGATTTTGATGACTCTAGTTAGTTTACTAGTGCTTCATTTTGTTCTCTTAGTACTATGTTTCTCTTGGATACCTTTATGAATCTATTATGTAATGAAAATAATTTAGCTTAGATTTCCCTATATGAAGGCATTCTTTCATATGATTCACTACAAGATTAATCACTAGTGTTGACCTTATTGGTCACACCCGGTTTTGATTATGACAAATACTCATAATATCTAATGGGTGTTTGAGGTTTTGTGTAGGAACTAAAATTGTTAAGGTCGAGATGTGCACAAAGAGAAACTAAAGCTGAAGACCCATTTATCAATTGTATTGTAGTTAATTCATATGCAAAGGGTCTGTAATAGTAATTAGGGATTATGGCTTGTAATAATTGCATGCATCACCTACATGATCTAATAGGTAAGCTCTAACCAACCACAATGCAAAATGACCTTAGAATGACCTTAAGTTTCGATTGACCGACACCGGACTTTTTCAGTGTCTTTATTTTGGACAAAAATGACCCTAGGACACACACCATTACACCTTTGATTGATAGGCACTTGAATAGGGTTTGTGTGTTTCAAGATAGGACCGAAATGCACACATTATGCACTTCTGGTCTACCGACCTTGGCAGTTCATTCTGCCCCAGTCGACCGAAACAAGCTTGGGTCAGCAGTTAACCAAGGCCCTAGTTGACCGAACCAGGTAGTTCAAAAAGCCTCGGTCGACTGAAATCTCCCTCGGTCAGCATTTTGACCATCTGGTCAACCGAGCCATTTTTGTACTCCAACTACCTGGTCGACCGAGGATCCTCGGGAAAAATCCTAACGATCTAGTCGGCCGAACCAGCCAGTTCAAGATGGCCTGGTCGACCGAACCTTAGAGATTTGAAAGATCGCCTTCTCTTGGTCGACCGAGCCTTTAGTTCAAAATCCTCCTAGTCGACCGAACCATAGTCGACCGAACCATATGAGTCCTGGTCGACCGAACTTATTCTGGTCGACCGGGCCTCTCGGGTTACCCTAATTTTTACCGGGGTTAAACATCTTTTAAACAGGGTTAAAATATTTGAAATGTCTTTAATGTTTCTTAGTAATACCCAATAGGTCCCTAACGGTCATATCTCTTCCTATGTCTATAAATATGAGATCATTTGTGCAAATTACAAAATATTTGCAGATTTGATTAGGGTGAAATCCTCTGAAAATCCTAAAACCCACAATACTCATATTTGAGTCTCCAACACTTATTCTTACCAGATTTTACTTCTAAAATATCTTTGTAAGTGTTTTTAAGTGTGGTTGCGCATATACGTTTGCTCTCCTTGCTCTTCTTGTTTGATATAATTTTCTTGAGAGCTAAACCTAAGTATTCTTAGGGTACTTTGTTAATAAGTCTCTCCTAAGAAGACTTGTATAAAAATTCTGAGCATTGCATATTCATTGCAATATCTCGAGAAGTTTGTCTTTGTATTTTGGTTGCAAAAGCATTTTCAAATATATATTTTGTTTTTATCTTGAAAAATATTTGAAGAGATATTTGTTTATGTGATAAAATCCTTGTTGCAATATTCGTTAACTCATATATCCTTTGTTGAATACAAAGATTGAATATCCTTTTGCAAACCAAACATATACATTACTAGAGCATCATACAATTGAGAAAATCCGCTCATTGAAATATACATATATATTGTTTGGCTAGTATCTTTGTGTGAACACCTTGCCTAAATATCTTGTGATACAAAGATTGCTTGATTGATACTCTCATGCACTTATTATACTGATAGTAAATATATATATCTAAGAGTTGAAATATTGGACCACACTGAGCTTACATATTATATTATTTGTGGTGTATGTAATTGCGTATATTTGGGTACATATCTACTTTACACGAAAGCACAATCACTGTACCATTTGATTGCAATACACATTTGTTGTATTTCTAGGTATGGGCCTGAAAAGGGAGACTGGCCCTGGAATAGTCCCGGATTGGCTTAGACCCGGTTAGGAAAGCTAGGTGCGTCGTGCTGTTAAGATGTGTAGGTTGAGGTCAGCCCCGCTAATTGACCTGGTTAGGGTTGAGGTCAGCCCTGTGTTAATTTGACCTAGTTGTAATCGATGCCGCTCCACCCTTAAGAAAGCTATTAGTGGAATCCTTGGGCTTGCGAGCTAGAGGCGGAGACGTACGCACAGTTGGCCGAACCTGGATAACATATCGTATGTTTATTTACATTTCCGCACTCTATATTTATCGCACACATATGTTATTGTGTGAATGATGCACTTGATTTAAATTTCTACATATCTTATACACCCGTGCATTTGGAATTATATAAACCAACCCTAGGTTGTTTTATACTAGTATTTAACCTAGGCGATAAATTTGAAAATTCCAATTCACCCCCCCCCCTTTTGGGAATACACCTATTCTAACAACTAGTTTCATAAGATGAGGTTGAATAGTAATTTACCTCCTTGTCTTTCGCCATGAAGCATAGGTTAGCAATCTCATGATCACTAGATTTACTCTCTAAGTCACTTGAGCTTGAGTCATCCCAAGTTGATTTTTGTTGGAATTGGTGTATTCCCAAGAGGGGGGAGGGGGTGAATTGTGTAGAGACCCGAACCCGTAAAAATAAAAAAAGTATAAAAAAAGGGATTTTTACAAGCTTCATCGACAAAGCCAATGTTCTCGTCAACAAATGCCCTTCAGTGCTTCGTTGCCGAAATTCAAAGTCTCATCAACGAAGAGATCCCGACCGATAGGAAAAATATCAGGATTGGGTTCGTCAATGAGCTATGAGGTTCGGTGATGAACAACCTTCTATGGTTCGTCGATGAGGGACCAATTCTTCGATGAGTTTGACCGAGTCAAAAGGCTTATAAATATCATTTTTATTTCTTAAGGGTTAAGAAATCCCACAAACTCTCTCTCTCTCTCTCTCTCTCTAGAACCAGTGAGTTCTCTCTCTCTCTCTACGATCCTTCGCCGTTCGTTGCCTATTTTGACGATTGGAAGTTACCACGAGGATCAGGGAGCTAATCTACAATTTTAGCAAATTAGATTTTTGATTTGATGAAAAGGGTCGGGATTTGGTTTTCGACCATTTCGATTTCTGTTTTGAAATCAGGTAAGGGGATTCTGTTTAATGCAGTGTTTTATCATTTTTGACTAGTGGATATGTTTATGGTGTGAGTATGTTTATGTTTTTAGCTGTTCTTGTGAAAACCAACTGTTCAAAAAGCTTGTTTCTAGACTTAGAATATACGATATGATATTTTTCTTTGAAATGAATGGTGGAAAGTTTGGTTTGATCCTACAAACCATTTATTCAATTTTTTCCATAGTTACCTAAGGGCTATGTTTTAAATATGGAAAATTGCGTGGAATGTGAACATGAGTTTTAGAATGATGGAAATACCAAGATGGATATGTTTGTGTAATACTAAACTATTTGTAAAAATACAGGAATTGTTTTGAGTAATGCAGGAACTTGTGAGAGGGCCGAGGTCGAGTTTGTATTAAATGGCCGAGGTCGGGTTTTATAAATAACAGAGTTTATTTTGAGGCTAGAGTTTGTATTAAATGACTGAGTTGTAACAGAGGGGCCTAGGCCTGAGTTTGTACTTTGTGAGAGGGCAGAGGCCCAAGTAGTGTTAAACAGCGAGTGGTCGGGTTTTATGAAATGTGTTTTAAGGTATAGTTTTATTTACTTAAATTGTACGATATGTTTTAGGAAACCTGTGAACCAAATGTTGCGAGCGCGGTACTGTTGCTAGAGAGAGTTTCACCAGTTGACCGTGTGTGCCTACATCTATGAGCGTGTGGTGTTGGGTGGTCCTAGCCAATTAACTGAGATGCAATCGGACCTGTAAGCGAGCTTGCGGAAGCCTATTGACGTATATAGCAAGGAGTTGACTTGGCTTGGGTTGATCCCTTGGGTTTTTGTCTAACCTTTAGGCCGCACAACCCTGACGATGGGGGTTTGTACATGGCTAGTAGTTCCAAGGTGTATCTTTTATGCGTATCTATATATTTATGTAATGATGTAAATGTTTTCTAGTATTGATTTATGTTATAAGAAATGAGAAATGAGTAGGCATACTATATTCAGTATAAAAGAGAAGTATGATTCTAGTATACAGTGGAAAGCATGCTGCCACACACTATCATTAACTTAATCTTCCTTATTGAGAGGTGTCTCACCCCGTTGTACAACATATCTTTTCAGGGAATCCCAGAGATCGAGTTTAGTAGGATCCAGTTAGTTACTTTTTGTGAGTTTCTTCCAGAACTTGGATATATGTAGTTATTGTAGTATGCCTTCGGGCTTGTATCTCTGGCCATATGGACCGAGTATGTGAACTCGTTTTTGGGATGTAATATGTGTATGGTCAGAACCTTGATATATATGTTGATTTAGACTCTAGTCATAGTATGTTGAGATTCTTTCATTTATTACGCTGCATATCGTATATGATATGATGGTATTAGATACACAAATTTCACTATAGTAGCACCTTGGGCCCATGTGTCAGGTCAGGGCCTTACATAATTGGGTATTTAAAATTTATTCCTAGGTATGTCCAAATCAGCAGCAGTAATACTCAACCTAGGGTCTGTCTATATACTCATAAACCTAAATGCACAGATAAATGAAAGATGTAAAAATTAAATTATGCGCAACATTCACACAATAACATATATGTGTAGGAATATAAATTGCGAAAATATAAAGGCACACACGATATGTTATTGGGGTTCGGTCAACTATGTCTACATCCCTGCCTCAGTTTACAAGCCTGAGGATTATCACTATTGCTCACCTAACGGGTGGAGCGACACCGATTACAACCAAGTTAAATTCTTAGGGTTGACCTCAACCTTTACAAACTCTCCTTATAGGGCGGAGAAGGCCTTAGGTCATATTCACAAGGCTGACCCCAACCTAATCTTTACAGGCCAGATTAAACCCCATCAGGGCACACCTGGAATGCAACAATGAAATAAAAATTTGTGTACAATTCAAATTGCTTTTATCACAAGAAAATTATGTATCGATATGCACATGTAATAATTAACGCACTTCATTATGATAATAACTATAAGCTTAGTGTAATATGTGTGCTAACACTCAATCTTAGGTCAATATTCAATCAAGTACAGGAGTGTATTATCAAGCCTATCTTTGAAACAATGTATAGATATGTTTACTCTTCTAGGATGATCAATATGTTGGAGATCCATGGTACAGTCTCTGGTAGCATTGTCCATGACTAAGGTGGAATATATGGCAGTTGTCGAAACTGCAAAAGAGGCCTTATGGCTTACTTGTTTAGTTAGAGAGCTGGGGTTATGTCAAGATAGTGTGGTGCTGCATTATGATAGTCAGAGTGCAATTTATTTGGTGAAGAATCAGATATACCATGCTAGAACCAAGCACATTGATGTGAGATTTCATAGGGTTTGGGATTTGATTACTTTGGATGAACTCATGTTAGAGAAAGTTCACATGTTTGATAATACAGTGGATATTCTGACCAAATCAATAACTTCTAAAAAGTTTAAGCAATGCTTAGACTTACTCCATGTCTCCAAGTGATAGAAAAGAGACAAGACCAAACCTAGCGCTTTCAAGTTCAAGGTGGGGCAGATCATGTTTTTCAGGACTCTCCTAAGGGGTGTATAATCGCTAAGGTGGAGATTGTTATTTGTGGCTCTTATACTTCTATTTTGATAAGTAAAGAAGGAAGAAGGGAAAACATGAAGGGGACAACACAACAGACCTCGTCGACGAAAGCCCTGTGTTCGTCGACGAGGGGATAGTAAAGGTTCGTTGACGAAGGCTCTAAAGTTCGTCGACGAATAATTACCATGAGTAGGAATTTTCATACTTCTGGCATCGTCAATGAAAGCCTTGTATTCATTGATGAAGGTTCTTCTTGGTCTCATCGATGAAGCCTTGTGTTCGTTGACGAAAGGCACCTGGACTGCGACAGTTTCTTCAGAAATTTGAATTTTTAAATGTTGGGTGGTTGGGAAAACGGGGGGAAACCTCTGAGGAACCTCTATATATGTCATTTGGGCATATTTTTAGAAGGAGGGTGATCATTTGAGAAGTGTATTGTGTACATTTTGATTTCTATAGTGAAATTTGTGTGCCATTGCTTCCGTGGATGTAGGCTTTGTCGAACCACATAAATCTTCGTGTTGATCTTGTTCCAGTTGTGTGTTATTTACTTATTGTTTATTCTGCTATGCATTTTCATTATTTGATCCATATTACAACAAATTGGTATCAGAGCGATTGTTATTATGGCATTGGGATTGTCTTCTGCAAGATTTGACGTAGTCAAATTCGATGGAACTAGGAACTTCAGTTTATGGCAGAGGAGAGTGAAGGACATTCTTGTGCAACAAGGAATGGATAAGGTTTTGATTGATACTCAACCGGAAGGAATGGATGAGATAACATGGGTAGATTTGAGAGCAAAGCCAGTGTCTACATACGCTTGTGTTTAGTCGACGAAGTTCTCTATTGGGTGATGGAGGAGGATTCTCTAGCGGCGATCTGGAAAAAGTTAGAAAGTCGGTACATGTCTAAATCCCTCAATAACAAACTTTTTCTTAAACAACATTTGTATTGGCTTAATATGGTTGAAGGGTCAAGTATGGATAAACACATTAATGCCTTTAATCAAATTATAAGTGATTTGATGATGGTTGATGTGAAGTTTGATGAGAATGATAAGGCTTTTATGCTATTAAATTCTTTGCCATCAACTCATACCTACAAAAATCTTGTGACCACTCTTACATGGGGAAAAGAAACTCTTGATTTGGAAGAGGTAACAAGTGTCTTATTAAAATTTCATCAAAGGTTGAAGATATGTGATGAAGGAGAAGGACTTGTGGTAAAGAGTAGCAATGAGCGAGGCAAGGGAAAGTTTAAGAATAGGTCTAATCAAAAATTCCGAAATCAATCTAAGAAGAAGAAGGAAATTCGTTCTTATAAATGCGATAAAAAGGGGCATGTTCTTATCACATGACTCCGAACAAGGAGTGGTTTAGCACTCACATGTTAGTGAATTCTGGATTAGTTCTTATGGGTAATGATTCTTCTTGCAAGATCATTGGCATAGGAAATGTAAAGATAAAAATGTTTGATGGTGTTGTAATAACATTGTGTAATGTAAGACATATACCTGAGTTAAGAAAGAGTTTGATATCTCTTGGAATTTGGATTGTAATGACTTTAAGTATAAGTCCAAAGGTGGTGTCTTGACTGTATGGAAAGGTAATCTAACTGTAATGAAAGGGCTGAAACAAGAGGGGAATATTTACACGTTGCAGGGAACTACCATTGTAGGTGGAGTTGCAATTGTGGATGCTGAATTAGATGAGACCGTCTTGTGACATATACGCCTTGGGAATATGGGGGAACATGGCATGAAAGAAATATACAAGAGGAAACTCTTGAAGGGCTTGAAATCATGTCAGCTGGAATTTTGCAGGATGTGTTATTGGAAAACAGAACAGGGCAAAGTTTAGACCAACTATTCACAAAACAAAGGGTATTCTTGACTATGTACATTCAGTTGTTTGGGACCTAATTAGAGTTGCATAAAAGGGTGGACATGTGTATTATATGATTTTCATTGATGATTACTCACGGAAGGTTTGAGTTTACTTCATGGGTCACAAATCGATTATGTTTTCCAAGTTTATGATTTGGAAAGCTGAAGTGGAGAACTAGACGGGAGGAGAATCAAATGTTTAAGGTTAGATAATGGGATCAAGTACGCTGATTATCGATTTATGGAGTTTTGTGTGGAGTAGGGTATCAAGAGACATTTTACAGTTCCCTAGATACCTCAACAAAATGGTGTGGCAGAACGGATCAATCAGACTCTTGCTGATAAGACTCAGTGTCTTAAATTGAATGCAAGGCTACCGAAGAACTTTTGGGCTGAGGCAGTTAGTATAACTTTTTTTTTGGTAAACAGATCACCAAGCACATCACTAGAGGGTAAAGTGGCGGAAAAGGTATGGGCGGGAAATGCAATAGACTATTCCGATTTGAAATTATTCGGGTGTCCAGCCTATGTCCACGTGTCTAGTGAGAAGAGGTCTAAGCTTGACCTAAAGTCTCGTTGTTGCATCTTTTTGAGGTATCCAATAGATGTAAAGGGGTACAAGCTATGGGATTCAGTGACAGACAAAGTGGTGATCAGTAGGGATGTAGTCTTTGATGAGAAGGCTATGGTGAAGCGTACTCAAGAATGTGATGAATAGAAACATGAACCAGAAAGCTGGGGAAGTGATGAATATATTGTGCAGGTGGAGTTGGAAGCTCAGGGCAATGGAAATGATCATGGTCACGTGGTTGTAGGGAGCTCTAGCTTGTAAAGCCAGCAAGTCAACAATATTCCATTAAGAAGATCCAGTCGCACTATTTGGCCTCCGCCAAGGTATGGATTTGGAGAGTTAGTGTCTTATGCTTTTCTTACTAGTTGCAACAATCCAACTACATTTGAAGAGGCAGTGCATGGCTGAGAGAAAGATAGATGGATGGGAGCAATGATTGAGGAAATGGAATCACTACATAAAAATCAAACTTGGGAGTTGGAGAAGCTTTCATATGGAAAGAGACCGATAGGGTGCAAATGGGTGTACAAGAAGAAGAAGGCAATATCAAAAAAGAAGGGAATAGATTATGATGAGATATTTTCTCCAGTGATCCAAAATACTTCTATTAGAGTTGTGTTGGGGTTAGTAGCTCATTATGATCTTCATTTGGAACAAATGGAGGTGAAAACAACATTTCTTCACTGTGACTTGGAAGAGTAAATCTACATGGTTTAGCTTGAGGGATTCATTGAATAGGGAAAAGAAAATTTTGTTTGCGGGTTGAAGAAATCTCTTTATGAGCTAAAACAGTCTCCAAGGCAATGGTATAAATGGTTTGATTCCTATATGATAAAAATTAGCTACAAACGATGTGAGTGTGACTACTGCATATATGTGAATAAACTTGATGATGGCTCACTTATTTTCTTGTTATTGTATATCGATAATATGTTGATAGCTATAAGAGATTTAACTAAGGTGAATCAGTTAAAGGACCTGTTGTATAAGGAATTTTACATGAAAAATCTTGGTTCGGCCAAGAAAATACTTGGGATGGAGATTCGCCGAGACAGGACTACAGGGAGATTATGACTATCTCAGGGAGGTTATGTGCAGAAGGTCTTGGAGAGGTTTAGTATTGCTAACGCAAGGCCAGTGTGTACACCTCTAGAGAATCATTTTAAGTTGTCTAATGTAGATTGCCCAAGTTTGGATGAGAAAATTTGAGACATGTCAAAGGTCCCCTATGCTAGTGCTGTGGGGAGTTTAATGTATGCCATGGTGTGTATGAGACCATATTTAGCTCATCCAGTGAGCGTGGTGAGCAAGTTCCTCTCTAATCCAGGAAGGCAGCATTGAGAAGCTGTAAAATGAATACTCAGATACTTACGGGTACATTGGGATATGACATCATGTTCAGTAAGCAACAGGGTTGTCCTTCAGTTATGGGGTTTGTCGATGCAGATTATGCTGGAGATATGGATGATAGAAGGTCTACAACGGGATATGTGTTTACTCTTATAGGAGGACTAGTATGTTGGAGATCCATGGTACAGTCTCCGGTAGCATTGTCCATGACTGAGGCAGAATATATGGCAGTTACTGAAGCCGCAAAAGAGGCCTAATGGCTTACTAGTTTAGTCAGAGAGCTGGGGTTATAGCAAGATGGTATGGTGCTACATTGTGATAGTCAAAGTGCCATTTATTTGGCAAAGAATTAGATACACCATGCTAGAACCAAGCACATTAATGTGAGGTTTCATAGGGTTCAAGATTTGATTGCTTTGGGTGAACTCGTGTTGGAGAAAGTTCACACGTCTAATAATGCAGTGGATATTCTGATCAAATCAGTAACTTCTGAAAAGTTCAAGTATTACTTGGCATTACTCCATGTCTCCAAGTGATAGAAGAGAGACAAGCCCAAACCCAGCGTTTTCAAGTTCAAGGTGGAGTAGATCATGTTTTTCGAGACTCTCCTAAGGGCGTATAATCACCAAGGTGGAGATTGTTATTTGTGCCTTGTATACTTCTATTTTGATAAGCAAAGAAGGAAGAAGGGAAAACATGAAGGGGGCAGCACAGCAGGCCTCGTCGACGAAGGCCTTGTGTTCATCGATAAGGGGATAGTAAAGGTTCATCGACGAAAGCTCTGAAGTTCGTCAATGAATAATTACTGAGAGTAGGAAATTTTAGACTTCTGGCATCGTCAATGAAAGCCTTGTATTCATTGACGAAGGTTCTTCTTAGTCTCGTCAACGAAGCCCTGTGTTCGTCGATGAGAGGCATTTGGACTACAACAGTTTCTTCATAAATTTGAATTTTTAAACGTTGGATTGTTGGGAAAACAGGAGAAAACCTCTGAGGAACCTCAATATAGGTCATATGGGCATATTTTGAGAAGGAGGGTAATCATTTGAGAAGTTTATTGTGTACATTTTGATTTCCATTGTGAAATTTGTGTGCCATTGCTTCATAGATGTAGGCTTTGCCGAACCACATAAACCTTCGTGTTGATCTTGTTCTAGTATGTGTTATTTACATTTACTTGTTGTTTATTCTGTGCATCTTCATTATTAGATCCATTTTACAAAAAGATATATATCTCAATCACAATTTAGGGTTTCAAAGATTTTCACCAAGTGAAATCAAAATATCTCTAAAAATATTTTCTCAAGATTCTAGCACAAAAGATATTCGAAAATAATACTTGCACAATAAAAAACACAAGCTTTAGGTGTCTTGCAATTCAAATGTCAAGACCCATAAATTACAAGGTTTCCTACACAATAGATTTTTTAAATTAAATCAAGGGAAAACCTTAACTAAACTCTTAATAAAAAATAATCAAGCAATCACTCAAAGAGAGTTTTTAGCAAATAGGAATATTGTAGAATCACTCAAGAATACTCTCACACAATAAGATTTTTCAAATGAATGAGTAAATGATGAGTATTAGGGTTTGAAAGTGAAGAAATAACTCTAAAAAATTCATAGGAAATTTTGCTAATCAAAATCCTTAATCCCAGCTTAATTTATGCAAATGAACATATATATATATAGACACACTCAAAAATATTACCATTGGGACACAAGGGTAATTATTAAAATTGTTTTAAATGTGTTTAATAAAATTAACCATGTTTTACTCCAATTAATAGCGGTAAAAATTAGGCCAACCCGAAAGTTTTGGTCGTCCAAGTCATAGGTTCAATCGCCCGAACAAACATATGAAGAAAAGTAATTTTTGAAGTTCAGGTGCCTGAAAAATGGTTCGAGTGGCTGAACTAGGCGATTTTTTATATTGTTTGAGGTTCGGTTGCCCGTCCTCAAGTTCGATTTGCCAAACTTGCATGTTCGGTCGCCCGAGGGTATTTTGAACATAAGCGTTCGGGCACTTGAGTTGTTGGAAAAAGTCAAGATTTGGGTTTAGTTGACCGTGGATGTTTAGTTCAAATAAGTTCGGTCACCCGAGTCACAGTCAACATTTTGACTTTCCAACGGTTCGATCGACCAAGGCATTTTCAATGCCAAGGTTCGGTCGCCCGAAGCCTTTCTAGATTAAGGACCTAAGTCTTATGTTTACCCTTGATTAAATATGTGATAGTGCGGATTATCCTAAGTGCTTGTGCAAGATCCTAAGGTCTTTTTAAGGACTTTTTGAGCTAACCCTAAAAATCCAGCATCGGTCGACCAAAGGCTGATCCCTAAGGTCCATCTATGGTCTTGACCTTATAATTTGTACATGCATGATATGCATCAATTATTACAGACCCAATGAATTGAATATAAATTACAACAATTAAAACACTTTGGATCTTTATTTTTCCTTTAAGTCATCATGTGCCACCATATGATTTTGCTAATTGATCCTGCACATAAACTTGACAGACATTAAATATCAATGTATTTGTCATTATCAAAACGGGATATGATCCATAAGGTCAACACTTTCATCGCCTTCTTTTTCTTCTTCTTGGCGTCTTTATTGAGCTATGGACAATCAGGTTTTATATGTCCTACTTTCTTACAGTTATAACAGGTAGGGGATTCATTTTTTGTTTCTCTTATTTGTTTCACCCTTGACTATTTTTGACCTTATGAATTTTCTAGCAAATCTTTTATTCTTATTAAAGAATTTATCTAACTGTCTAGTGAATAGGGCTAGATCATCGTCATCTGCCTCATTGTCTTCTTCCTCACTAGAACTCTCCTTTGAAGCTTTTAGGGCTATTGTCTTCTTCTTCTTATTATTTTTTTTATTACCCTCAGTGGTTCTTTCATTTGTCGCCATCTTGTATATGAGAAGCAATCCTATAAGTTCATCTAGGGAAGTATTTTTCAGATTTCTACCTTCAGTTATGGCAGTGGCCTTAGATTTCCAAACATGAGGAAGTCTTCTAAGAACTTTCCTAATCATCTCATGGGTAGAATAGTTCTTACCTAGTGCATTAAAGGGAATTTATTATACGAGTGAACCTAGTGTACATACTAGTGATAGATTCTTCTGGGTTTATCTTAAAAGCCTCATACTCGCTGGTGAGCATGTCAATCCTACTATCCCTAACATCTACGATTCCTTCATAGGTGACCTCTAACTCGTCCCAAATCTCCTTAACTGATTTACAACTCATAAGTCTATTGAATTCGTTGGCATCTAAGGCATAATATAGTGTATTCATTGCACTAGAATTAATTTGTATTTGTTTCATATCTGTGTCATTCAATTCTTTTTCTTCTTTTTATTATCTACATTTTTTGTGGGAATCAAGTCACTATGTGTGACTACTTTCCATAGCTTATAATCCATAGTCTACAAGAATATTCTCATTTGTTGTTTCCAGAAGGTGTAGTTTACACCGCAAGAAAATGGGAGGTCTAGATGAGGATTGGCCTTCACCAAAAGGGGATACTCCTAACTGTGCCATCGGGATCTTTATGTTGCTTCTTGTTAGGATATGCTACAACCTACGCTTTAATACCAATTGAAATTAGGATGTATTCCCTACAAGGGGATAGATTGGGTTATTTAAAATTTGTTTTCGGAATTCCTTTTTACTTTAACCCTTGATTATTTAAACTTCAATGATTTACACAAAAAATATATCTATTCAGCAACCTTACTATACCAATCAGGAATCCTAGATATGAGAACAAATATGTAAATGAAATCTACAATTATATTACAAGATCAAGTTTCAATTACTCAGCTGAACAATTTTCAGATTTCAATTTACAACAATACTTAATGATATTTTCAAAAAACAATTTTAGTAGTGAAATATGTTTATCTTTGCATATGTGCTTTAATTAAGAAAACCTTTTAAACCTCAGCTTATTCACACATGACTTCAAAACTTCATACTTGTATGAACTTTGTGTCCAATAACTAAATAAAAACCAATATGATTCGATCATAACCAAAATTGATATTCAGCTAATCTCCAATATTCAGCAAGTTTCTATACTCAGCAAGATTCGATATTCAGCACTATTCAATATTCAGCAAGATTCAATATTCAGTAAGTTCTTAATGAAAGTAAAATCATGCATACAGGTTATATCTTGCAAAAATTAAAATGTTAAGGGAAGAAGAAGTTGAGCACCATTATTTTACAAGGTTCGGCCGTAGCCTATGTCCTTGCCTCAAGCAACCCGCTATAAGGATTTCCTTTCCAACGTTGTTACTAGGTGAAGTAAAGCCTCTCTTTGTTCAAGGTGGAGTTCGCCTCTCTAATGAGAACAATCCTCTCGTTAGGCAATGATTCACAATTCTTGAATTGTAAAAACAATACAACCAAAGCAACAATTGCTTGTACAAGAGAGAGCTCCTCAAATGAGTAGATTAGTACACGTTAGAATAAAAAATACTTCAAATAATACAATATGAAAGTTGAAGATCAAAAGTATATCACCAAAACTGATTCAAGACTGTGAATTTCGAAAGATCAAATCAGTTTTTTGTGAGTATTCAGTAAGAACACAACAGTATAATCAAAGAATTTTTGAAACAATATGTGCGTGCCGTTCTACTTCTCATTGTGCATTCTTACCCTAACGTGCGAGAATATGATGTTTAAATAGTTCACTAGGGTTTTAAAAATTTTCCCTCAAATTTTCTCTCAATTTGGAAACCAATCAAGTAAGATTTGGAAACAAGATCAGCGTTGTTAATCCCTTAAACATACGCTTCAGTTGACTAGACTCGAAGGGTTAGTTGCCTGTGCTATTTTAAAACTAGCACATTCTGGAAGCCAAAATGGGGTCAGTCAATTGTGCCTGATGGGTCATTTTCCTATGCCTATTCTGGTCACATATTTTCAAATTCAGTAGCACCATAGTTACTTGATGAGATATCATCAGTCGCCTATCCTTTCAAAAACACTTGTTTTTCAATATTTTGGTTCCAAACTTAAATTCATATATTGGAAAACTTAATTTGGACTTTGAGAAAATTATTTTCCATGTATAAAATCAGGTATCTAAGTCCAATGACATATCCTTGGAGCTTCAATCATTCAATATTGGAATTTGAAATACTTACATGAGACTTTCATACCATTTTCGTATCTATGTTCCTAAGTCTTCATGTTGTGAAGCTTCCAAGATTTCTTCTGAGCTTTATGCACTGCTTCAATGAGCTTCATGTCCCACATAACTTGATTTCTTTATATCCTTCATGATTCATTACTTTAAGTGTACATATCATTTAATCTCTTCAAGTATGCTCACAAAAACACTTAAGTCCTGAAACTCAAACTTACATAAACATGTTAAGCAACCTTTATTATCATCAAAACGAGATTAAGCCTTCTCAGGCCAATAGCATCAAAAGAACAATTTCTTCAAAATCTTGATTCAAAATCTTCCCCATTGTTGTAGGTTGGGGAACCAAATGAACTATGCTAAATTCACGAACATGCTCACATTTAATTTGGAAAGAAAGCTGCCCTAGTATCAGAGTTAGGGTAAAAATGTTATCATAACTTCGCCCTTGACTTCTTCCCTTCAAACTACCTTAGTTTGGAGTGGGGCATGTCCTTCTATGTGCAATGGGACATTGCACTCTTTTTGTTTGTTTTTTCTTTCTTTATTCTTTTATCTTTTCATTTCTTTTATTATTATTTTTTTTTGGTGTCCCTTTTTCCCTTTTTCATTGTGCCCATATTTCCTATTTGGCACCATTTCTTGTTTTCACCAAGGGTTGGCTCCACATGTATGCCGCATTTTCAGGTTTTCACCAGGCATACAAAATTTTGCTTTAACTGAGATTATCTAAGGAGGTATACTGAGGAGACTATATGTGAACCAAGGAAGCTGATGAAGCTTGAGAAATTACAACTAGGTTGTCCTTGTTTGGCTTTAAAATATGAGCTTTAAGCAAGTACTTAATAGTACCATGCTAAACTTTTGATATCAAATCAGACTGATGACACGGGACGACATATAGGTCAGGTTAAGGGTTTGAGAAATAATGGGAAACTAGTCTTAAAAACCCAAACTTAAACGTAAAACCCCTATCCTACTACAAAAGTTGTGTTACATTTATAAGTTGGACTTATTTTGACCAGAGGTTGAGATTAAACTTGGCCAAAGGTTGGGCCCAACAAAAATTTGGACTAAACTTACTTTCTGTTAGTAAGCTGCCTACATACCTAGTAAGGGATTAAGTTTTTACATAGTTCAAACTTACTAAAGTTTTTACATAGTTCAAACTTACTAAAGTCACCTTGCTAAACATTAGATGGATGTCTCAATCTGAGAGGACTTTCTTCTTGGTTATGAGGCTGAAGGTATTGGGGTTAAGAAAGAAAATGTATTTAGGCTTAAACTCGTTGTAGTTTGGGTCAATAGTAGTCAAGGATCCCCTTCTACTTCTCCACGTCCTTTTTCAAGTCTCTCTTTTAGTTCTCTTTTTATTTTCTTTTAAGATATACTTTTCTTCCTTTTTTCCTCCATTTTTTCTCCTTGATGTTTCCTTTGAATTTCCTTCATCTTCTTGCTTTTTTTTTTTTTTTGTTTTCCCCCTTGAAGATGTTTCTCTTTATGTCATCTTATATCTGCAACAGTCTTTTTGGACATGTATAATCTCTGAAGCCTCGGTATCAATGGACAATATCACAAAATGTTTTGGGGGATCTTTTTACCCTTTTTGTGATTAGTTTTATACCTCAGTTCACTACATTTTGGACACTTGTTTGCATTTCAAATTCACCATAAAAAAGTGTGCAAACATACCTACATGCATGTATTGGAGTGTAGTTGAGACCTAAATCACACATGTATGTTTTCACCTCATAAAAAGAATTTAGAAGTGTTTCACCATCAAGTAATGCCGCCTTAATTAGCCTCAAATTCATGTTGAATGCACTTTGAGTTTGATGGTGGATTGTTCTAGAATAAAGCAACTTTATCAAGAACTCCAATTTTGAGAACTTTTTACTGTTTGGATGAAGCGACACCCGAGCATCCCTCACAAGATTAGAAAATGGTTTATCGAGTTGATTTAACTGACTAGGATCGCAAGGCACACTACCTACTGAACTAGATTCAAGACCAGTACATATTGCCATCTTCCGTGTCCACTGCATTCATTCTTTGCAAGTCACCTAACATTTCGATTAACCCATTCGAATGTGTATCACCACCTCCTTTATTGGCCCTCTCATCTTCATCTTCATCATCGTCACTTAGAATTTTGTAATAGTCATCGTGAAACACCCATCTTATGTAGTTATTGTCCATTCCATAGTCTAACAAATGTTTTCCAACTAAATCAATGTGTCGAAATGTTATGTTTTGGCATTTCTAGCAAGAACACCTTATTCTACTAGATTTGTCAACACGAGGACACACAAATTCTATGAAATCAAGTACCTCTTTGACGTATTTTGGCAGAAACCTACCCCAAGCCTTCATCCAACTCTTATCCATATTTATTAATTAGCCTATAACATGTTCAAGTAAATGATTTTGATTTTATTTCATAATGTTTATGAGGCGTACATTGAATCCTAAAATCAACCACCGTTTGTCTCAAGGGTACAAATCCTATCCCATTTAGGAATTATGCATTTACATTATAGTCAATCACTTAAATTCCTTGATCATACTCATTCTAAATTTCGACAGCATCTTCACATGGTTCTCCAAGTACACGAGACGGGGAAAGTGAACATGTTGTTAGTTTTTCATTACTAAAAAAATTTTCACGACACCCCACTATGCACCAAGAGAATATATGTAGAGACACTCTTGAAATATGTAATGAGAATGAACAAAGCACGAATGATGACAACAATGTAAATACAAATTCCTAAAATTTCTACACATTGGACAATTCAAGAATGGTTTAAGTACAAAAATTACTAATCGTTAATGAAACAAATAATTAATATGTTCCATTGATTATTAATCTAGGTAGTACGACTAATAATCAATAGAATATAATTTTATTTGTCTCACATTTATGATAAGACATGAATGTATAGTAATGATTCTTGAACGGGTCTAAGCTTCAATGAACTCATGCATATAATGAATGAAATATAAACAAAGTATGATTTTTGTTTTGTTTAAGGAGATACAAAATTTCCTTTTCTTATGCTTTTGAGATGTGAAGAAACATATCATAGTTACATTAACCATAATAGAAAATGTAGGAGAGGAAATGCATTCCTTAACCCAACTTATGAGAACTTGATGAATTTCAATGTATTTGAGAAGAAAAAAGAGAAAATCCTAATAGGCAGAGTCAAAAGCTTTCATCAAGTCAACCTTAAAAGTAAATATAGGAGGACTGGCATTGAGATGATATCCCTACCATAACTCTTGGGCCAAAAGGATATTGTCATGAATATTTCATCCTTTAATAAAAGTTGTCTGATTAAGACTGGAAAAATTTCAAATGTACTATTGTAGTCTATTTTTTACTTTAGTAATACATTTTTAGGCAATATTACAAGAAGTAATGGAGCTAAACTCTTTAGTCCTCGAAGGATTTTTTCATTTTTGGCACCAATACCAAAAGATTATGGTTAACCTTCTTTAGTAACTTTGAATCTTTGAAAAAGGAAAGAATGGTATTTGTAGTATCCTTCCCAATAATCTACCATCTTTTGTAGAATTTGGTATTAATACCACCTAGCTCAGGATATTTGTCATTAAAGAAGGAAAAAATAGTATTACTGAGTTCTTTTTCATCAACTTGTATGCTAAGCACATATTTCTCATCATCAATCCAAGCAAAGTCAATCATTTTCTTCAAGTAGCTCAACTTAAATTGCTACAAATCTTCATTTTTGTTCCCTTGGATATTTTCATAAAATTAAACTAGTAATTTAGAAATTCTAAAGGAGAAGTTATTCTTATTCCATCATCATTATATAAAGCTTTATATTGAGGTTTGATTCTTCTATTAACCACTCTTGAAAAAAAAAAAAAATTACTTTATCTCCAAGCTTTAACCCGCTTGCTTTGGCTCTTTTATAGAGAAATTCCTCTTCCACATTAAGAACTTCCATATACCTTTTCATTTTATTATTCACAACTTCAAGAGCGCCTTTGATATTTAACAAATCATTTTAAGCTTGATGCATATCTTGCTTGAAAGAAGCTACATTAGCATGCAAGTTCAAATAGTTACTTCTATGAAAATCTTTGAGATTAGCTTTTAGGTATTACAACTTCTTATACAGAATAGACATAGTAGATCTATTAGAATTGGTGTATTCCCAAGAGGGGGGTGAATTGGAATTTTACACTTTTCTCCTAGGTTAAGTCAGAAGTTAGTATGATTTGGCAACCTAGGGTCTTTCTATACAATCCCAAATGCACAGATAGATATAAGAAATGTAAATTAAATCATGCGCTTCATTCAAACTATAACATACACGTGTAGAAATGTAAATTTCAAAAATATAAAGAACATGCATGAAATGTTATCAGGGTTCAGCCAACTATGCCTACGTCCCCGCCTCTAGCTCGTAAGCCCGAGCATTCCACTAAAGGCTCACTTAATGGGTGGAGCGGCACCAATTACACTTAGGTCAATTCAAGGGGCTAAACTCAACCAACACGCCTTACCTGGATGGCGCACCTAGCTTTTTTAACCAGGCCTAAGCCAATCCAGGACTATTCAATAGGGCTAGTCTCCCTCTTCAAGCACCTGCCTGGAATACAACAGATTTGAAATACAATTTCTTGTGTACAAGGAAATGCTTCTTACATAGGCTGATATGTACCAATATAATCAACACACTACCAAATAATAAGATATGATAAGCTTAGTGTAGCCTTATTGTCTACTCTCAAATTTATGTTAATAATGCAATCAGTACGTGAGAGTGTAAGTGACAGGATCTTTGTGCCAAAATAATGTTCTCAATCACAGTGCACTAGCAAAGATCACAAGTATACTCCAAATATCTCAACAAAAGTTTTTATCAAAGTGAACCACAATAGATTTTCAACAATGGTTTGTAAAAATAGTTGTTTGATCTTTGTATTAAAATAATGATCTTAATCAAAGGTATAACAACAAAGATCTTTTGACACTCAAGAAAATATCTCAAACTATATGTCTATCAAATGTAAGCGCAAGGGATACTTTGAGAATGATTTGTAAAATATTTAGCAATCAAAATCCAAAGTGAACTCCTTGAGTATTGCAATGACAATGCAAAACTCAAATGCTCAATGAAGTATTCCTAGGGAAGACTTATTAACAAAGTCTCCTAGGTAAATTTCAAGTTTAGCTCTCTAATAAAATAACCTCAACCAATAAGAACAAGAAAGAGCTTAAGCCTAATGAGAAGAACACTTAATCACACTTACAAAGAGTTTTGAGAAATAAAATTTGGTAAGAATAAGTGTTGGAGGCTAAAAAATGAGTATAATAGATTTTTGAATTTCAAAAGATTTTTCCTAATTAAGATTGCTAATTCGATACTAATTATTCCAAATGAGGAGGTATATATAGAGTTCCCCAAAAATATAACCGTTAAAGACACATATGGAATTATTATAATTTTTTTAATACAATTAACCCCGTTTAAATATTTTAATCATGGTAAAAATAATGGGGCAACCCGAAAGCATCGGTCGACTGAATGCAGGTTCGGTTGACTGAGCTTGTGCAAGTTCAGTCGACTGGGTAAGAATTGAACTAGAAGTTTGGTCGATCGGTTAGCTAGGTTCTAGAGGTGATTTTCCTTTTTAGCACGATTTGATAGACCAGGAGCTTTTGAACTAACAAGTTCGGTCGACCAGACCGTTGAGTTCTCACACATAAGACCTCGGTCGACCAGGGCGTTGGCCTAAGAATTTGGCTCGATCGACCGTATGGTCAAAGTGTTGACTGAAAGGGAGTTCGGTTGACTGGGTGAGAATGAATTGGAAGGTTCGGTCGACTGGGAAGTGGTCAAACTGTTAACCTGGCACCGGTTCAGTCAACCGGGTAATATTGTACTTGTGCAGTACGATCGACTGAGCTTGCAACTTAAGTGCATTTCGGTTCTTTTTAATTATGTAATCACCCATTCCATTTAACCATATATATATATATATATGCATATGTGAGTATCCTAAGGTCATTCTAGGCCTTTTTCATTTGAGCATACCTATCATACCATGTAGGTGATGCATATGATTTTTACAATCCAGACCCTATCTACTATTATAGACCCATAATGAATAGAGAATTTAAATAGAACACAAATAGAGTCTTTAGGGCCTTCAACTTCTACACCTTGTGCCAGCATATTGATTTGCCAACTGTGTACCTGCACATATCCTCAAACACCCATCAAATAGAACAAGGGTATACCTGCACATATCCTCAAACACCCATCAAATAGAACAAGGGTATTTGTCATTATCAAAATCGGGTATGACCTATAAGGTCAACAAGATCCATTAACCACAACATTCTAGGAATTTGACACTGTTTGCATAAATTCCTTATTTTTAACCCAACAGTTTAGAAATCTAAAAGGAAAAATTCCTAAAACAACCAGAACCATTCAACTTAATGTTCATCAGTGCAAGACAATGATATGAAAAACTAGACATCAAAAACTTCACTAGCATATTCGGAAGTAGTAACTACAATTCCGATAACTAGGTGTGGCGTGCAGTGGTAGGTGGTCCTGACTGTGGTTGTTATAGGTAGCAAATGGCTGGCCAATAGATCTAAGGCAGCAGCAGCGGTGGCTCTCTAGTGAATCGTATGTAGTGGCTCTTCGGCGGAGGGGATGTGGGATCTGAGGGAAAGAGAATAGGGATTGGGGTTGGGATGCATGGGATTTTGCATAAGGGGAGCAAAGGAGATATATTTTAGGAAGCTTTTAGTGATGATTTTTAAAACTGTCACTAAAAGAAAACTACTAGTGATGGTTTTAAAAACTGCCACTAAAAGACCACTACTAGTGACGATTTTTAAAAACTGTCACTGAAAGATGTCTATCAGTGACGAAAAATTTCTTCACTAATACCCAATAAATCGTTACTAATATTTTGCGCGATCATTAGAGCGGAAAAACCTACTTTTAGTGACAAAATTATTAGTGGCATATAGGAAACCATCACTAATAATGCATTAATAGTAACAGATACGAGGTTCGTCACTAATGACTTAAATATTAGAGACAAATTTTGTTTTCGTTACTAATAGCGAATTATTAGTGACAATTTTTGCTTTGTCATTAATACTTTCATCACTAAAAATGTCATTTTTTGTAGTGTTAGGAAGAAGGAAAAGAGAAAACTCCTTTGCCATTTGAGTCTATTCCATCCACTTCTACTAAGTTTGCACTAGCCATACAATCACACATATATGCTTATATCTAGGAGATCTAATGAAAACAATATATTATGGACAAGAAGTTGGATTCCCTAGCAAAATGAGTTAGGTAGTTGGAAATATAAAAGGAATACTGAACTCTTTGAACATATTCTAGCATTTGTTCAATCCCTACCTCTTTCTATCATAGTTGAATTAGATTAAAACAATTTGATGATAATGGGATGTATAAACAACTTTTTAATGGTTCTAAGAGAAACACTTTGTTAAGGCTTCCTAGTTACTTTTTTATGATGTAAAAAAGGGGGGAGAGTATAGATGTCAATACTCTATTTTGGTTGATACTAAACTTTTTTTAATATGATATGTGAAATTGTGGCTTACTACGCCCTAATATAATGACTTATTATGTCTTGTTGATACTATAGTTTATTGATATGGTCTCTGACATTACAACTTACTATATTTTGGTTGATGGATATAGTTATGCTTTGTTGATATAGTCTCTGACATTGTGACTTACTATATTTTGGTTGATGGATATAGTTATGCTCTTGTTATACTGAATATTGGTGTTGTAAATGATATAACTTATGAGTATGTTAAGTTGAACAAATGACAATTCTATTAAGGAAAGAATGGTGGAATCTTTAAGTGATTGATTGCATTTTTAAAAATAGGGAGCTATGTCTGTATGGTATGCATAAAGTGAAGGGGAGCCCCTTATATACTTAAGAATTATTGCTTATTGTGAAACATGTTAAAGGGGAGTTTATACCTCATTCTAACATACTTTAAATGAGAGCATAATGTTGAGTTTCATTATTATAAAATGAAGAGGGGGGGGGGGGAGTATGTTGGGAATTGGATTTTGATGAGTGACCAAACTTATATATTACTTGTTCTATGAAAATGAATTTAATAACATGATCATGGCCTTTATAAGAGTCTAGAAATGTAGTAAGAGATGCACTATTATTTGCATACATAGTTGTAATGATAGATACACTAATAGATGTAGTAACAAATGTAGCAATGGATGCAATAACAGACCGATATATACATACATACATATATATATATATATATATATATATATATATATATATGAAGATGCAAGTACAGATGTAGTTACAACTGTAGATACATATTTAGATACAAATGCATATACAAATGCACTTATAAAAGAAATGTCAAACACACTTGCAGATACAAGATTAGTGTAGCACCTTGCATAACATAATCTTTGGTGATATTTAAATATAAGAAAATATTTGATTATTTGTTAGGTTAACATGGAAAATATGGAAGATTCAAACCATCATATCAACACTAGACTAGAATTTTTCCTTGGAAAATAAACCTTATTTTTCTAGTTTTATAAGCTACTGTCGTTCGAATTGTACAATTGGAAATAGGAAAAGCGATTATTGTTCTTTAATGCAAAATTAGTAGGTGTTGGGGGTCTATTTATTATGGAATGAACAGAGCTTAAGGTGTAGTAAACTCTATATATTGGAGGGTTTATTCAAGCTAAAGATTTGGAGTAAAATATATAGACTTGAGAAGAGGTCTAAGTACTAGATTATCCTAATTTCACGTTCTATTTTTGATCCATTTGTGCGTTGATTATAATATCTAGTGACATGTTGAAGTAACTTTAGCTTTATAGTTGAGAACTTCAAATCATGAAGCAAGCTAAGATGTTTATATTAGAGTTATCTCCAAAATGGACTGAGGTCTTAAACTATTGTAGCACAGTTCCTTGGTAGGGTGGTCAAGAGGTTAAGCCTAGTTGGCTTGAGTAGAACAACTGCCTAAAAAAGTGAGCTGAGTGAGCTTAGAGATTTTGAGACTTGAAGTCCTAGAGCCAAGGTGGTTTAAGAGTGAGGGATGGTGATTGTTGGTGTATATGTGTGCAATGCCCACCTCCCACGAGTTAATTGGCACACTTACCTGATGTATGGTTCAGATGAGGTTGAAGCGGTAAACCGCAATGGTACTATGAAGACAGGAGACAGTCCCCTCTGATACATTGGGGTCCGGGGGCAACGCCCCCCCCCCCCCAGACAATATGGCCTATCCAATGTGAATGATAGACACGGTACGTCAAAGACGACCACTAATGTCAAAGACGACCGCTAATGTCAAAGACGACCACTAATGTCAAAGTCGACTACTAATGTCAAAGACGACCACTAATGTCGTCCATGGCAGGTGAGCTACCACCACCTACCATGGTAGGTGAGCCATCCATGTGCTTCTTCCACAGACCAGACGCTATAAATAAGACCACCACCACCCCCCCTCCCACCGGAGCACAACACACATCTCGACTATAAGATTGTGTCCTTTTTTGTTTTTCTATTTGTTGTCCTTTTGCCATTGAAGCTCATTTAGTGAGTGCATGGTTGGACAGATTGTTGTAATCCGATTTTTGTAATAAAATTTTGTGTTATCTCTTTAATTGTTTCTTCAAAATAGATCTTGGTGTTGTTATTCTACATGGTATCAGAGCTGAAGGCTGCTAAGAAGAAACAACTATAATTGTTGAGACATTGCAATGGCAGGAACTTCATCTTTCGCTACTGCATCTCCACCAGCACTTCGGATACGTCCACTAGCATTCATAGAAGGAAAGTTAGACGACACGAACTACACTTTGTGGAAGTTCAAGATGAGTGCTATTTTGGATTCATATGAACTACTTAATACAGCTCAAGGTATAAATCTAGAACTGATTGGCACGCCTAATCCCACCAATCCTAAGGTAATCATCCCTTTAGATGCTGCCCTCGTCAAAGAATGGAAAAAGGCAAAATGCATATGCACTTTGTACTATTGTCACTAGTGTATCCGATTCTCTATATACGTTGATTCAGCATACATCCAAGGCTATAGATGCTTGGAATGGTCTGAAGAATCAATGTGAAACAAGGAACCAGACACACATTTAGAACTTGGAGAATCAACTTGCTATAGAAAAGCTACATGACGGAGAATTGGAAGAAGTATTCATCACCAGAATAAAAAATCTGTGTGATCAGATGGCGGCGGTGGGCATAGCAAAGACCAGTGAGGAATTAGCTCGAAGATGTATTCGAGTGCTGCCATCAAAATATGACAGCCTGGTAACTGCTCTTAACACGCAGATTAGAACTCCTGCATTAACCTTTGAGGAATTCTGTGCTTTACTTCTAAAGGAGGAGATGAGGCTGAGAACCATAGAAAATGAAAGTAGTAGTGCTTTCACCATGCAGATTAAAGGCAAGGACAATAATGTTGAAAAGAAGAAGGGGAAGAACAAGAAGATATGTTCTGGTACGTGCTACTACTACAACAAAAAGGGGCATGCAACCAAGGATTGTAGAAAGCGTATCCACGATGAAAAAATTAGCACGAAGCCTATGTGGAATGTCTAGCAGGTAGCAAATTGTGCTGAACGAGAATTAGATCTTTTCATGGTTACAAAAGAAATGTGCTCAACTGTTATAATTGGTGTATTCCCAAAGGGGGGAGGGGTTAATTGGAATTTTAAACTTTTCTTCTAGGTTAAACCAAATATCAGTATTACACAACCTAGGGTCTTTCTAAACATATACCAAATCAATATATAAATAGTATAATCAAAGTAATGTAAAATATCATACATGTGCTAAAAATAAATTGAAGATAAATAAAGCAGACACCAGATATGATCTCAGGGTTCGGCCAATACTGCCTATGTCCCCGCCTTGGATCACCAGCACAAGGATTCTACTATAAGGCTCACTTCATGGGTGTAGCAGCACCAGTTACAAACAAGTCATTTAACGGGGCTGACCTTAACCTATAAACACACCTTGCCAGGATAGTGCACCTAACTTTCCTAATGGGGTCTAACTCAATCCGGGACTCTTGACAAGGCGAGTCTCCCTCTTTAGGCCTGTTAGCTTTGGTGTATTCCCAAGAGGGAGGGGGGGGTGAAGTGGAATTTTAAAATTTATTCCTAGGTTTAGCTAATCTAACAACAGTATATTCGCAACCTGGGGTCTGTCTATATAGTTCCAAATGCGCAAATAAATGTAACGTTCAAAAATTAAGTAATGCACGACATTCACAATATAACCTACATGTACGATAAATAAATTACGAAAAAATAAAATGCATGCACAATAGGTTATCAGGGTCCGGCTAACTGTGCCTATGTCACCGCCTCTAGCTCGCAAGATCAAGGATTCCACAAAAGCTTACTTAAAGAGTGGAGCGCCACCGATTACAACCAGGTCTATTCAAGGGGCTAACCTCAACCAACACACATTACTAGGATGGCGCACCTAACTTTCCTAACCAAGTCTAAGCCAATCCGAGACTATTTTACTAGGGCTAGTTTCCCTCTTCAGGCTCGTGCTTGGAATACAACAATTTTGAAATACAATTTTTGTGAACAAGGAAATGCTTCTTACATAAGCTGATATGTACAAATATAATCAACACACTATCAAATGATAAGATATGATAAGCTCAGTGTAGCCTTAGTGTCTACTCTCAAATTTATGTCAATAATGCAATCAGTACGTGAGAGTGTAAGTGACAGGATCTTTGTGTCAAAATAATATTCTCAATCACAGTGCACTAGCAAAGATCACAAGTATACTCCAAATATGTCAATAGAAGTTTTTATCAAAGTAAACCACAAGAGATATTCAACAATGGTTTGTAAAAATAGTTATTTCATCTTTGTATTAAAATGATGATATTAATCAAGGGTATAGCAACAAAGATCTTTTGGCACTCAAGCAAATACTCAAAATATATATTTATCAAATATAAGCACAAGAGATATTTTGAGAATGATTTGTAAAATATTTTAGTAATCAAAATCCAAAGTGAACTCTTGAGTATTGCAATGACAATGCAAAACTCAAAGGCTCAATGAAGTATTCCTAGGGAAGACTTATTAACAAAGTCTCCTAGGAAAACTTCAAGCTTAGCTCTCTAATAAAATAACCTTAATCAACAAGAACTAGAGAGAGCTTAAGCCTAGTGAGAAGAACACTTAATCACACTTACAAAGAGATTTAAGCAATAAAATCTAGTAAGAATGAGTGTAGGAGGCTCAAAAATGAGTATGAGAGATTTTTCGAATTTCAGAGGATTTTTCCTAATTAAGATTACTAATCCGATGTAATTATTCCAAATGAGGTGGTATATAAAGACTACCTGTAATGACCCGAAATTTAAATAATTAGAAAATATAATGAATAAAATTGATTAAAGGAAAATAAGGGGAAGAAAGGAAGAATTTTTAAGAAAATAACAGGCCTCGTCGACGAATGTCCTGTATTCATTGACGAGTGTCCTTCTAAGCTCATCGACGAACTCAGTTTCTTGTCGATGAAGGAGTCTCGAGAGAGTATATTTGGAACTCTAAATTTCATCGATGAAGGTATCTTCTCATCAACGAAGTCTCTATAGCGCCTCATCGATGAATCCATATGTTTCGTCGATGAAGCCCTACCTATAAATAGAGAATTCTTCATTCTCTCTAAACGGTATCCTAGCCTTCTCTCTTTGATTTCGAGCCGAATTTGACTCGGTTTAACGATCCGAAACCACCAGGAGGTTCGTAGGATCATTCTCTACAAAGTTGTAGGAGCTGATCATTGGGTTGTGAGGATGGGGAAAAATCTCAAAATCAGGGTAAGTAAGTTATTTTGGGATTTCCTTAATGTATAATCTTATTTGAAGCCTAGGAAGTAGTAAACAGGTGTTTTTTTTAAGATCTAAGTTGGAGTTTATTTTAATTAAATGGGATTTTTTTTTATTTAGGGTCCAAGTGAACGTTGCGGGTATCGGTTCGAGGATCCTGCCAGCGTAGTTTGAAAGTCAGGTAAGAGGGAAATTTATGTATTAAATCAGGTTTTTATGAATTAAAAAGGATTATGTGTTATTTATGTATATATGTTTTTATGTGGGTTTAAAATGCCAGCCATGAAATTCATGTTTTCAGAGCCTAGGATTGTTTATATAGCTATGTATATGTGAAAGGAAATGGATGAAAGTGAAAGGAATTTTCTGAGGAATTAAGTAAGAAATGAAATGTATTTTTAGCCTATAAATGTTAATTATGCGTTGGTTTATTTTGTAAGGAACGTATATGAATTTTATTGTTAAACCGTGTGGCATGAGATTCTGTGCAAATATATGTTAAATGTATGAGATGTAGGCTAAGTAAGTAAAGTATTAAGAATAAAATATGATATGGACAATGTTGCTTGTGTATGTTAAATGCAACCATGTAAATGTAAGACAGTTGAAAGATAGTCATGTTAGCAGATTATTTCTATGTGGACTAACCGATGATGGCTAAAGACCAGCTATAGTATGAATGAATGAAATGAAAATATTATGCAATGAAATGGCAGTGAAATGAAATAACAAATGTGAACGATACAAATGGGAAAAAGTCACTTAAAGTGAAACGAAATGCAAAGTTAAGCTATGAACATGAATGAATGTGTATGAATGTATAATGACAGAAAGGAATGATGTATTATAATATTAGAAGTATGTGTGTATGTAGAACATGTTACGATTGGGCGAGACAAACTCTTCACATGAGGGCTTGCTGAGAAAGGTAAGTGCACTAGTAGTTTCAGATGTAGTAGTAGCTGCATAACGTACTAAGGCAGAGGGAACCTATTTGTATGGGCGGGTAGATTTCCCTATCCTTAGCGCCTTTACCGATAAACTATTGTTGAATCCGTGGGTATGAGATCAAGTTAACACTTGAGGCTTACTGAGTAAGGTGAGTGCACTGGTATGCTTTAGTTGTGACCTTACGGTTACCTAAGTATCAGAGCAGAGGGGTGCTGCTTGTAAGGGTGGGTAATCACCCCTATCCTTGAGTAATCTCATGGGCTAAATCTCTGCCTATGTTCGATTAGGTTCCATAAACGATTTCAATGTTACGTGATGATTTGCAAATGTATTAAAATGATATCTATATACCTTATGTTAGCCACACACTGTTTTAATATGTATTTCTTCACTTACTAAGATGTGTCTCACCCGAATATGAATGTTTCTTTACAAGACATCCTCGAGGTCGGGCTTAGGAGCTCGAAGGTATTTAGAATTTTGAGGACTATGGAAGAAAGGGTATGCGTTGATGTTATTTTGGGGATCTATATGTTTATGTTTTATGTCTTTATGTTTTAAGGATGATGATTAATGGTTGTGAAAATACAGGAATGTTTCAGAGTTGTGTATTTTTGGAAATGCAGATGATGGAAGATTTATTTTTGGATTATAGTTAGTATCAGTAAACTCTAGTATTACGAAATTACGATGATATGGTATAATGTTATATGGAGATTATGTTTATGTTTTTCACTGCATATGTTATGGATTATGATATATTAGGATATTATCAGGTATAACGCACGGAACCTGGGTTTTAGGGTCCGGGGCGTTACATTTTGGTATCAGAGCAATTATTTTGGGATTTTGAGTATTTAGGAATGATTTATACCAGAGTATAGGAATGAGATAGGATGAAAATAGGAGATGAGTATGTTAGGTGTTGAGAAATAGGTTAGGTGTAGGGAAGTATAGGATTTTGTTTTGTAATTTAGAGGCGAAAATACATCGACGATTTCTAGTGATTTTTCTAAAGCAGTCGACGGCCTCACAAAAACCACGATAAACCTTAGATGTTTTTGTTTCTAAATTGTGAGACTGGTCCTTATATGGATGTTTTGGATTTTTATTGGATTTAATTAAGTGATTATGTTATTTGGGGTTATGATATGGAATTATTATCTCTTCTCTGTCCTATTTTCAAGATGGATTATGGAGATGAGAATGTAAAGGCAGAAGGAAGGGAGGATTTAGTGACCTCTAGCAAAGAAGAAATAGATACCTCTAAGGTGCTGCAAGGTATCGTCCGTCAAGTTAAAGCAGAAATGAAGAAAGATTCAAAGGAACAGAACTGTCCACCTGTAGGATAGGGTTGCAGTATCAAGGAATTCATGAGGATGAACCCTCTAGCCTTCATAGAAGGACCTGATCCGGTGGCAGCAGAGAATTGGGTACAGGAGATAGAGGAGATCATGACTGTACTTGACTGCACGGACGAATAGAAGGTCCGCTATGCCGCTTTCAAGATGATAAGACAGTCGAAGCGTTGGTGGCTTTTTGCGAAGCTGCTAGAGGATCAAGGGTAGTAAGGATAGCTCTTACCTGGGAGAGATTTAAGAAACTATTCTTTGACAGGTATTTTCCTTCATCTGTCAGAGAGGAAAAGATTGAGGAGTTCACCAATTTGACCCAAGGAGATATGACAGTTGCGGAGTATGCAGCTAAATTTGTAGAATTGTAGCATTTTGCTCCATTTTTGGTCCCGAATGAAGCAAGGAAGGCCAAAAAATTTGAGAAAGGCCTGAGGCGCAGGATCTACGAGCCGGTGGTCAAGTTTCAGGTTTAGAATTTTTCAGAATTGGTTGATAAGGCCTCAGTGTTGGAAAAAAGTATCCAGGGCAGCACTAAGTCTTCAGAGCAGAAGAAGAGACCTGCACCAACTGATTTTCAGTCAGAGGCTAGTCAAGGATCAGTGAAGAAAGGGAAGGAAGCAATGGGCTTTGTATGCCCGAAGTGTGATAAGAGGCATAAGGGCGAATACTGGTATGGCACTCTGAATTGCTACAGGTGCAGTAAGCCAGGGCACCAAAGGAAAGATTACCGAGAACCCTTACCTATGGTAGCTACTCAGAATCAGGACAAAGGAAAGTAGCAGATACCACTTGGAAGGGGTGCTCCACCCTGGCTGTATACACTTTGAGCTGAGGAGGATGCCATCAGAGAAGCAGGTATGAGATAATTTAATTTAATGAACGATGATTAAATGACTTATGTGATGATATGCATGTTAAGTTCTTATGATGGTATTTTGTAAATGAGTTTAAGTCATGAAAAAGGATGTTTAGCTAGTAAAATTTCGAGGATGAAATTTCTTAAGGACGGGAGAATGTAATGACCCGAAATTTAAATAATTAGAAAATATAATGAATAAAATGGATTAAAAGAAAATAAGGGGGAGAAAGGAAGAATTTTTAAGAAAATAACAGGCCTCGTCGACGAATGTCCTGTATTCATTGACGAGTGTCCTTCTAAGCTCGTCGACGAACTCGATTTCTCGTCGATGAAGGAATCTCAAGAGAGTATATTTGGAACTTTGAATTTCATCGATGAAGGTATCTTCTTATCTACGAAGTCTCTATAGAGCCTCGTCGACGAAGCCCTGCCTATAAATAAAGAATTCTTCATTTTTCAGCGAGAATTCAAGAAACTCTCTCGCCTTTCTCTCTCTCTCTCTCTAAACGGTATCCCAGCCTTCTCTCTTCGATTTCGAGTTGAATTTGACCCAATTTGACGATTCGGAACCAACAAGAGGTTCGTAGGATCATTCTCTGTAAAATTGTAAGAGTTGATCGTTGGGTTGTGAGGTTTGGGAAACATCCCAAAATTAGGGCAATTAAGTTATTTTGGGATTTCCTTAATGTATAATCTTATTTGGAGCCTAGGGAGTAGTAAATAGGTGTTTTTCTTAAGATCTGAGTTAGTTGGAGTTTATTTTAATTAAATAGGATTTTTTTTATTATTCAGGGTCCTTGTGAACACTGCGGGTATCGATTCAGGGATCCTGCCAGCATAGTTTGAAAGTCAGGTAAGGAGGAAATTTATGTGTTAAATCAGGCTTTTATGAATTAAAAATGATTATATGTTATTTATGTATATATGTTTTTATGTGGGTTTAAAATGCCAGCCATGAAATTCATGTTTTCTGAGCCTAGGATTGTTTATATAGCTATGTATATGTGAAAGTAAATGGATGAAAGTGAAAGGAATTTTCTGAGGAATTAAGTAAGAAATGAAATGTATTTTTAGCATATAAATGTTAATTATGGGTTGACTTATTTTGTAAGGAATGTATACGAATTTTATTGTTAAACTATGTGACATGGGATTCAATGCAAATATATGTTAAATGTATGAGATGTAGGCTAAGTAAGTGAAGTATTAAGAATAAAATATGATATGGACAATGTTGCTTGTGTATGTTAAATGCAACCATGTAAATGTAAGACAGCTAAAAGATAGCCATGTTAGCAGATTCTAGCGCATTTCTCTATGGACTGATTGTAGTAGATTCTAGTGCATTTCTATGTGGACTAACCAATGATGGCTAAAGACCAGCTGTAGTATGAACAAATGAAATGAAAATGTTATGCAATGAAATGAAATGACAAATGTAAACGATACAAATGGGAAAAAGTCACTTAAAGTGAAACAAAATGCAAAGTTAAGCTATGAACATAAATGAATGTGTATGAATGTATAATGACAGAAAGGAATGATGTATTATGATATTAGAAGCATGTATGTACGTAGAACATGTTACGATTGGGCGAGGCAAACTCTTCGCCTGAGGGTTTGCTGAGAAAGGCAAGCGCATTAGTAGTTTCAGATGTGGTAGTAGCCGCATAACGTACTAAAGGAGAGGGAACCTATTTGTATGGGCGGGTAGATTTCCGTATCCTTAGCGCCTTTGCTAGTAAACTATTGTTGAATGCGTCAAGACGAGATCAAGTTAACACTTGAGGGCTTACTGAGTAAGGTAAGTGCACTGGTATCCTTTAGTTGTGACCTTAGGGTTACCTAAGTATCAGAGCAGAGAGGTGCTACTAGTATGGGCGGGTAATCACCCCTATGCTTGAGTAATCTCGTAGGCTAAATCTTTGCATGTGTTTGATTAGGTTCAGAAAACGATTTCAATGTTACGTGATGATTTGCAAATGTATTAAAATGATATCTATATACCTCATGTTAGCCATACACTATTTTAATATATGTATTTCTTCCCTTAATAAGATGTGTCTCAACCGAATATAAATGTTTCTTTTCAGGACATCCTCAAGGTCGGGCTTAGGAACTCGAGGGTACTTAGAATTTTGAGGACTATAGAAGAAAGGGTATAACGTATATATTATTTTGGGGATATATATGTTTATGTTTTATGTCTTTATGTTTTGAGGATGATGAGTAATGGTTGTGAAAATACTGGAATGTTTCAAATTTGTGTATTTGTGGAAATGTAGATGATGGAAGATTTATTTTTGGATTATAGTGAGTATTAGTAAACTCTGGTATTACGAAAATTACAGTATTATGGTGTAATGTTATATGGAGATTATGTTTATGTTTTTTGCTACGTATGTTATGGATTATGATTTATCAGGATATTATCAGGTATAACGCACTGGACCTGGGTTTAAGGGTTCAGGGTGTTACACTACCCCTTGATTATAGTCATCTAGGACATATAGTGAATTATTATAAATGTTTTAAAACATTTTTACCAAATTAACCCCGTATAAATATTTTAAACCACAATAAAAATTATAGGGCAACCTGAGAGCACCGGTCAACCGAAGGCAAGGTTTGGTTGACTGAGTGTCCAAGTTCGATTGACTAGATAAGATTTGAACTAGAAGTTCGGTCGACCAGTCAATAAGGTTCCAAGGCAATTTTTCTTTTCTGCGTGGTTCGGTCGACTAGGTGATTTTTAACTAAGTAGTTTGGTCGACGGGAGCATTAGATTCTCCTACGAGTGGGTTCAGTCGACCAGGGAGTTGCCCATTTAAATTTGATCGGTCGATCGAAAAGTCAAAGGTTGACTTCAGTGGGAGTTCGGTCGGCAGGTTAAAAGGAACTGAGTCGTGTTTGGTCAACCAGGCAATGGTCAAACAATTGACCTGGTGACTAGTTCAGTCGACCGACATATTTGTACTTGTGTAGTACGGTCGACCGAACATTCATTTTAAGTGCATTTCGGTTCTATTTACATATGTGATCACCCTTTCCATATAACCATATATATATATATATATATATATATATGCATGTATAAGTGTCCTAGGGTCATTCTAGGCCTTTTTTGTTTTGAGCTTACCTATTATACCATGCAAGTGATGCATATGATTATTACAACCCAAAACCTATTTACTATTATAGACCCATAGTGAATAATGAATTTAAATACAATATAAATAAGGTCTTCATGGCCTTCAACTTCTACTTCTTGTGCCATTATATTGATATGTCAACTGTATACCTGCAAATATCCTCAAACATCCATAAAATACAACAAGTATTTGTCATTATTAAAACCGGGTGTGACATATAAGGTCAACAAGACCCATGCCGAGAATACAACAAAATTACACTACGAATCGGGTATAGTGGTTATGGTTCTCAATTCAAGCATATATGTACCAATATAATCAACATACTACTGAATGATAAGATATAATAAGCTCAATGTAGTCTTAATATCTACTCTCAAAGATTAATGCAAATATGGCAATCAGTACGTGGGAGTGTGTATGTGATAGGATCTTTGTGTCAAGATAATGGTATCATACACAATGCAACAAAAAAGATCTCAAAGACACTTCAAATATCTTCAACAAATATTTTTATCAAAATAAACCACAAAAGATATTTGAAAATTGGTTTGTAAAATATTATTTCACAAACAAAATGCAATATGAACTCGAGTATTGAAATGAAGATGCAGAACTCACGAGCTCTTAGAAGTTTTCCTATGGAAGACTTATTCACAAAGTCTCCTAGAAAAACTTAAAACTTACTCTCAAATAAAAAAAATATCCCAATCAACAAGAACAAATAAGAGTGTAAGTTTAGTGAGAAAGTTTCAAGAACACTCTTACTAGATGATTTTAGCCATAGGAATGAGTAAGAATGAAAATAGGGATCTTGAATATGAGAGATGGAGCTTTTCGAGTTCAGATAAAATTCACTAATCGTTTTTTCTAATCTCTCCCTAATTTTTGCAAATGAGGACGTATATATAGACACCCTTGAATTTTTTAACCGTTTGGGACCTATTTGTCATTTTTGGAAAATTTTAAATGAGGTTAATAAAAAATAACAGTGCTTTAACCTCGATAAAATCTGAGCAACCCGAGAGGGTCGATTGACCAATTTCATGGTTCGATCGAACGGGGTGCTTAGTTCCGTCAACTAGGAGATTTTTGAACTATAAGTTTGATCGACCGTCTAAAGGAGATTCTGAACCCTCTGATGTTCGATCGACCAGACTTAGTTCGATTGATTGAACTTCATAGACTTTGGTTGACCAAGTCATTTTGAACATGGAGGTTCGGTCGACTAGGACGTTAGGGCTTCCTACATGTTAGTTCAGTCGATCAAATGGTCAAACTATTGACCCTGGGGAAGTTCAGTCGACTGAGATCCTCTGCGTATTAGAGTTCACTCAATCGAACATGCCAACTTTTGGCATTTTGGTTCTATTCCTCTTATGCAATGTCTCTAATCACATGATAATCAGTTCTAAGTCAATATAGAACTTTTTCATGTAGAGTTGTGTGTCTTAAGGTGAAGCTAAGGCCTTTTGAGCTTATCTATCCTACCATTGAGGTAAGACATTAATTATTACAGACCATTGAACTTAAATTATTACAGACCCGAATAAGGCATAATATAAAATACAATGAATAACTATTCTAGGTCATTGTTTTCTTCAAGTCTTCATATGTCATCAACTGATTTCGCCAATATAAACCTACACACAAACTTGGCAAACATTAAACACAAAAGGATTTGTTATAATCAAAATGGGATATGACCCATAAGGTCAACATCAACTACTTAAATAGTACCAGGAGATCGCTTATGGGTACTTGACAGTGGAGCTTCCCGACACATGACGAGCAAAAAGGACTTGTATGGTTCCCTTAAGCCTCTATATGAATCTATGAATGTGATTGTCAAAAATAATGCAAAATGTCCAGTAGAGGGCACTAGATCCATTTCCTTAAAAACGAGGAATGACCAAGGTAAAACTCTTTCAAATATCCTTTATGTTCCTCAAATTAAGAGGAATCTTTTATCTATAGCTTCTATCACTAACTGTGACTATGAAGTACGATTTAAGAAAACAAAAGTTGAGATCATTGATAGTAATTGAAGAATTGTGGGCGAAGGTATTTGAAAGAAAATATATGAGTTTGTGCCACTTGCTGAAACAACTAGAGATACAACAAGCAGACTTTGGCATAAAAGGTTTGGACACATCTCCTACGCAGTTTTGAAGGAGATGTAGAGAAAGGAAATGGTGGTTGATCTACCTGTAGTAGTTGATACTACAAAGCCTTGTGAAGCTTGCATGCTAGGCAAGCAACATCGTATACCATTTCCACAATAAATCAACAACAAATCAAAGCTTCCTTTAGAGCTGGTTCATGTAGATCTCTGTGGTAAAATGACTACTCCTGCACTAGAAGGATCTTTCTATTTTATGTTGTTAGTCGATGATTATAGTAGAAAGATGTGGGTGTACTTTCCTCATGATAAGGTTGAGACTTTTGTAAAATTTAAAGTGTGGCATAAACTTGTTGAAAATAAGATAGGTTTGTAGTTAAAGAAACTTCGCATAGATCGAGGAGGCGAGTTCACATTAAGGGAGTTCAACAATTATTGGATTGAATTTGGAATCAAGCACCAATTATCGGCACCAAAAACTCCACAATAGAATGGCATTGTGGAATAGCGAAATCGCACTATGATGGAGATGGCCAGAGCAATGATAAAGGCACAAGACCTTCCAAAATCGTTTTGGGCGGAAGCTATTAATACAACTATGTATATCCTTAACTGATGCTTCACTAAAGCTTTGGGGAACAAAAAACCTCATAAGGCTTACTCTAGTAAGAAACCCTCCGTTTCTCCAACATTTGGTTGCAGATGTTTTGTGCATGTTCCAGATAACAATCGAAGGAAGTTAGATAACAAAAGTCGCAAGTGCATCTTCTTGGGATACAGTATAGAATCGAAGGCATATCGTGTAACAACCTGCTTAATAAACTGCCTTATTTTTTTTTATACTATGATATTCTACATGCACTGATACCATACTGGGGTAAACCAAATCTTTAACCTAAGCAGCGAGAAGCATAAATCAAATAAACATAACCATATGTAAATATATATATATATATATATATATATATAAATACAATACAATATCATACAATACCAGAGTACTAACCAAAATATACACATATATTTGTTCCCCAAAATACCCTCAACTATGTTGGGATATACAAAAATCCTGCACAATACTCACTTCAATGACAGGGCATTACTGAAACCCTTGTATCTGCGAGCCTAGTCTGCTCACCTACCTAGATCACCTAAAAAATGATTCAACACTGGGATGAGCCAATGCTCACTAAGACAAAATATGCTATTACTAGTATGTGAAAAATAAGCTACAATATTATGAAAATCTATTTTCATATAATCATGTATAACTGGATACGTAAGCACAGTACAAGTAATAAAATATACCACCCTTTTCATGTCTCTTAACATAACAGTATTGTAGGTTACTATTTAAAATACTTCTAGTGTACATAAATATGTTCCCTGTTTCTGTAAATCTATACATACGAAATAGTAACTGAAAAATTTTCCTATGGATATCTATGTGTCATGATTTAACCCCTTATGACAGGGTTGTGCGGCCCGTAGGCGGGATTTACCCTGGCTAGCCAACCAGGAATAAATCACTATACTCCATCGGTCTGATATGCCCACCTCAACCCATATCTGATGGGAAAGCCTGTCCAAGTCAAGGGCCTAGGTGATCGACCTACTACCACGTATTATCTAAATAGGTGGTTACACTCATAACATAACATAATATCTATAGCAACGGTACCGTGCTCTGTAACTGCATAGTCCAATAGGGTCTGATATTATATAATATATCTTTATATACCACTATCTGATTTACCATGATTCTAAAATAACCATAATAACCATGATGCTGCATAAACTGTAACTGTAATTCATACGTCATAATATTGAGAACTATATAATCGTAACACTGATAACTGCATAATCGTAGTACTAAATTCGTATTATCATGGTACTAAAATTCATATAATCATGGTACTAAAATTCGTATAATCATGTTATTGAAATTCATAAAATTATGATACTGAAATCCATAAAACATATCTGCGTACTATATTCATATTCTCAAGCACATCGTACTTCAATACATAATTTTCATAATTTAATAAACTATATAATATTTCAAAATTTCCTAGCATAGCATATTTCCCTTACCTAACTACTAGAAATTCCCTATGGTATACTGGCCTAACACCCGTAAGGCGTCCTACACAATATCCTAAAAATAACATTTTCCAGAACAGAACATCAGTATTTCTTCACCTACATCATTTTTTATAATTGTCATAAGGCCAAAAAATGGACTAAAAGGTCTTATCCTGAATTTGGGATGAAATCCAACTTCGTTTCACCGATGATCCGCTCTTGCAGACTTGTAGAGAACTTCGCCAGGAGCGTTGTGGTGGCTTCGGATCGTTGATTCGGTGACTGGTGGGGCCGAAATCAAAGAGAGAAGGGAGAGGGGCCGTAGGAGAGAGAGAGAGAGAGAGAGGGCACTAAAAATGGGTTAAAAATCCAAGTTTGCACTATTTATAGGGCCAGATTCGTCGACGAGACACGTCACCTCCTCGACGAGTCCTTGAGTAAATTCATTGACAAACCCCTGTATTCGTCGATGAAATTTAGAGTAGCCCAAAACCTTCGCTCGGTATTTTCTCATCAACAAAATCTTGCCTTCGTCGACGAGGTCCTGAAGACCTTCATCTACGAAACCCTGTATTCATCGACAAATTTTCTTATGCACTCGTTGACAAACCCCTGTATTCGTCGACCAGTCCTGGAAATTCCTTGAAATTATTATTATCCCCAAAATGCAATGTCGTCGACGAAGCTTACTGCCCCCTTTTGATCCTATTTCCATTTCTCTCCCTCATTATTATTTAAATAATATTATTCTTCGAGTCACTACATATCGTCTATATGATGTAAAGGCAAAGAAGATCATCACAAGCCACGATGTGGTATTTGATGAAGGACCACACTTAATGGGAGATAGAGATCAACCCACTTTATCATCAACCAAAAAAGTAACCCACCATGTGCCTCACTTAGAGCAGCAGATTGAGGTGAATGATGAAAAAATTCAAAACCAATCTGTTGTAATAGTAGCACTTGTTCAGAAGCCACACCCCAGGTGGGTACAACAGCTTTTTGATAAAGGCAATCCAAAACAAGTGAATCAAAGTTCACAACTTGATGGACCTCAAAGGTCCGAAGCGAATAGAGGAACAACAATGATTAGCAGAACACTTAGTAAATATGGCCTTAATGGCTGATATAGTCAGTACAGTTAAGGAACCAAGTAGTCTAGATGAAGTGCTGGCTGATTCGAAGTGGAAAACGGCTATGGAAGCTGAATATGAAAGTATCACGAAAAATGATACTTGGGAGATTATGGATCGTACCTCTCATAGGAAGGTAGTCGGCACGAAGGGGATATGAATGGTAAAATATAAAGCTGATGGTACTTTAGAGAAGTATAAAGCACGCTTGTTGCACAAGGATTTTCTCAAGTGGAAGGTTTTGATGAAACCTTTGCACCAACAGCTCACATGGAAACAATTCGTCTAGTTTTGGCTATTACTACATAGAAGCTAGGTGCTATTTCAAATGGACGTGAAGTCTGCATTCCTCAATGGTCATCTTAAAAGGAGGTTTATGTGATGCAACCACTTGGATTTGAATTGCCAAATTCAGACAACAAAGTGTGCAGGTTGAAGAAAGCCTTGTATGGGATAAAACAAGCCCCCAAAGCTTGGTACTAGAGGATTGATTCTTTCTTCACCAATTATGGATTTTGTAGAAGTACCTCTGATGCAAATTTGTATGTATTGAAGGGGAATGGGATATATGTAATAATTGTACTATATATAGATGATCTTGTACTTATAGGTGACCACGAGGAGAAGATCAATAACATCCGTGAAGGCCTATGCTCCAAATTTGAGATGACAGATTTGGGGCTACTCCACTTCTTCTTAGGCATTGAAGTGTGGCAGCATCCAGGAGAAATCTTTATTTCTCAACAACGATATGCTCAAAAGTTATTGAAGGCATTTGGGATGGTAGAGTGCACTCCAGTGGTTACTCCAATGGAAGTCATCATTAAGCTCTCTATTGAAGATCCCTCTCCACTTGTTGATACTAAAAGGTACAGAAGCCTAATTAGGAGCTTGGTGTACTTGTGCAACACAAGGCCCGATATTAGTTTTTCAGTTGGTATTCTGAGTAGATTTGCAAATAATGCACGAGAAATTCACTAAAAGGCTGGAATGAGGGTCCTCAAGTATATAAAAGGGACTCCTCATTTTGGCATCTCTTATACATTAGGGAACTCCCTAATTGGATATTGTGACTCAGATTGGGTAGGAGATATTGATTCCAAAAAGTCAGTTTTTGGATATTATTTTTTCTTTGGGAATAGAATCATCTCGCGGATAAGCAAAAAACTGCCAACAATATTGCTATCATCCATAGAAGCCAAGTACAAGTAAGCTTGTCTCACCTCATATGAAGCTGTCTGGATAAGAAGACTTTTTATTGATATTGGGATAACAATAAATGCCACAACTTTTATTCACTGTGATAATCAAAGTTGTATAGCTATCAATAAGAACCTAATGTCCCATGCAAGAACCAAATACATTGAGATTTAGTATCACTACATACAAGAACTCATTGAGGGTGAGGTTTTTGAGATGGAGCATTGCCCAATTGAAGATAATCATACAAATATCTTCACCAAAGCATTGGGTAGTTTCGACTTCCAAAAGTATTAGGATGCTCTTAGTACTGGTCCAAGAGCGTAGGTGGACATTGAGGGGGGATGTTGGTGTATATGTGTGCAATTCCCACCTCCCACGAGTTAATTGGCACACTTACCTAATGTATGGTAGATGAGGTCGAAGCGGTAGACCGCAATGGTACTATGAGGACAAAAGATGTTCCCCTCCAAGACACGGGGGGTGGGTCTAGGGGCAGCGCCCGCGGTGGGGGGGTATGGGGCCAACGTCCCCTCGAGACGGTATAGCCTATCTAGTGTGAACGGTGGGTACAGTATGTCAAAGATGGCCACAAATGTCAAAGACGACCACTAATGTCAAAGTCGGCCACTAATGTCAAAGACGACCACTAATGTCAAAATCGGCCACTAATGTCAAAGTCGGCCATAGTAGGTGAGCTACCACCACCTACCATGGTAGGTGAACCACCCATGTGCTTCTTCCACAGACCAAAGGCTATAAATAAGACCCCCCCCCCCCACGGGAGCACAACACACATCTCTACTGCAAGATTGTGTCCTCTTTTGTTTTTCTATTTGTTTTTCTTTCGCCATTGAAGCTCATTTAGTCAGTGCATGGTTGGATAGATTGTTGTAATCTGATTTTTGTAATAAAACTTTGTGTTATTTCTTTAATTGTTTCTTCAAAATAGATCTTGGTGTTGTTATTCTACACTATTTATTAGGAACACTAGTATTGGATTTTTTATTTTTTATTTTTGCACCAATTGGATTAGGTTAGTGTGGGCCTTTTCAAGTGACTCATAATGGTTAAACTGTGGCTTGAAATATGATAGGCTAAAGCAAAGCTTTGGAATTGCATTGATGCAAGCAGGCAAAGTGTTAAGTTACACTAGTGTGCACTAGCACCCTTCAGCTTGCGGCTCACGTGCATGATTGTGTGTGTGTGTGTGAAGAGAGCCCAAAATGAATAAATTTGAGGTTTTTTTCCAACACATTGCTTATGTTTTATTTCTGTGTGACTCTTATACTTGTTGGGGCTATAAACAAATAAAGAAGAAAAGCATATGGATTCATTAGTGCTCAGCAGTAAGGACCTATCGACGAGTAGATGCTAAGAGGGTGAAAGTTGCAGAGTTTTTGAGATACCAAGAGCAAGAAATCAGAAATGTAAAGACTCATTGGCAAGTGTCTGTTTTCGTCAACGAGTGGCCTTCTATGCCTCATTAACCAGTGTACTATTCTCATTGACTAGTGCATTTGGGCTACGAGAAAGAATTTGAATTTTGAATTGGAACGTTGGGATGGTTGGGTATTTGGAGGGAAACCTTCGAGGGGTTGTTAAATAGGTCCTTCTTGGCATATTTTGACAATAGAGAGATCATTGTATCTTTGTATTGTGAAACTTTCAATTGCATAGTGAAATATTGGTCGGATTGCTCCCGTGGATGTAGGCATTGCCGAACCACATATATTCTCGTGTTGTTCTCTTTATTCGTTTTTAGATTTACTAGTTGTGTATGAATTTGTGTTCTTTGTAATTCATCATTTGTTGCAAATTTAATTATTCCATTGTGCATCCTATACTCAATTTCCATAACAAATTGGTATCAGAGCATTATTATCATCGTCGGGTACATCTTCTACAAGATTTGATGTCATCAAATTCGATGGAACCGAGAATTTTGGTTTGTGGCATAGGAGAGTTAAGGATATACTTGTGCAATAAGGAATGATGAAGGCTCTACATGGTGTTCACCCTGATGGTATGGATGAGGCAACATGGGGAGAATTGCAAGCAAAGACCATTTCTATAATACACTTGTGTTTGGCTGATGAAGTTCTCTATCATGTGATGGAGGAGGATTCTCCAGCAGTTGTATAACAAAAGTTAGAAAGACGGTACATGTCCAAATCACTATCTAAAGAACTCTTTCTTAAGCAGCATCTTTATTGGCTTAAGATGGTTGAAGGATCAAATTTAAATCAATATATCAATGCATTTAATCAAAATCATTAGTGATTTAATGCATGTTGATGTTAAGTTTGATGAAGATGATAAGACTTTGATGTTACTAAACTCCTTGACAGCAACTCATACTTATGAAAATTTATTTACCACTTTTACATGGGGAAAAGTGTCTCTTAATCTAGAAAACGTGACAAGTGCCTTACTAAATTTTCATCAAAGGCTAAAAATATGTGATGAAGGAGAAGGACTTGTGATGAAAGTTAACTATGAGTGTGGGAAAGGAAAAACGAAACATGGATCAAGTTAGAAATTTTGTACTCAATCCAATAAGAAAAAAGGATATTTGGTGTTATAAATGTGGTAAAAAGGGGCATGTTAAACAGGAGTGTCCGGATTGAAAGAAAGAAAATGCTGAAAAACATGAGGGGACTTCAAAATCAACGAATGTGATTTAAGAAGGAGATTCAGTTTGCAATGATGGTGATGTTCTTTAGATTTCATCGAGATCAAATAACCTTATGGACTTATGGATACTTGACTTGGCATGTTCTTACCATATGACTCCAAATAAGGAGTGGTTCAGCACATAAAGGTTGGTAAATTCAGGTTTAGTTCTTATGGGTAATGATGTTTCTTATAAGATCATTGACATAGGAAATGTTAAGATAAAAATGTTTGATGGTACTGTGAGAACATTGAGTAATGTAAGACATATACTAGAGTTAAGGAAGAGTTTGACTTCACTTGGCACTTTGTATTGTAATGGTTTTAACTACAAGTTTGAGGGTGGGGTTATGAAAGTATGCAAAGGTAATATGATGGTGATGAAAGGGCAAAAGCTAGATGTGAATATCTACACATTGCAGGGAACTACTGTTGTAGGTGGAGCTGCAGTTGTAGATGTTGAATCTGATGAAACTTTCTTGTGGCATATGCATCTTGGGCATATGAAGGTACATGGTATGAAGGAACTACACAAGAGGAAACTCTTGAAAGGTATGAAATCATGTCAGCTGGATTTTTGCAAGATTTGTGTTCTTGGAAAACAAAACAGGGCAAAATTCAAATCAGCTTTTCACAAGAAGAAAGGTATTCTTGATTATGTGCATTCAAATGTTTGTGGCCCTGTTGGAGTAGCATCAAAGGGTGGATATATGTATTATGTGAGTTTTGTTAACGATTACTCATGAAAAATCTAGGTATATTTCATGCGGCACAAGTCTGATACGTTTGCTAGGTTCAAGTTGTGGAAAGCTAAAGTGGAAAACTAGACGGGGAGGAGAATCAAATGTGTAAGGTCAGACAATGGGACTGAGTACTTTGATTCTCGATTTATGGAGTTTTGTAAACAGTAGGGCAATAAGAGACACTTTACCGTTCGCCGGACACCTCAGCAAAATGGTGTGGCAGAAATGATGAACCAAACTTTGGCTAAAAGAGCTTAGTGTCTCAGGTTTAATGCAAGGCTACCGAAGAACTTTTAGGTCGAGACAGTTAGTATATCTTGTTTTCTAATAAACCTATCACCAAAGACATCACTAGAGGGTAAGGTCGCAGAAGAGGTATGGACGAGAAATGCAGTAGACTACTCTGAATTGAAGGTATTTGAATGTCCGACCTATGTTCACGTGTATAGTGAGGAGAGGTCTAAACTTGACCCAAAGTCTCGACATTGCATCTTTTTGGGATATCAAAAGGGTGTGAAGGGGTACAAGCCATAGGATCCATGGCAAACAAGGTGGTGATTGGTAGTGATGTAGTCTTTGATGAGAAGGATATGGTGAAACATACTCAAGAATGTGATGAATAGAAATAGGAGCTAGAAAACTGGGGCAGATATGAACATGTTGTGCAAGTGGGGTTGGAAGCTCAGGCCAATGACAATGATCATAATCCTTTGGTTGCATGGAGCTCTAGCTTGAGAAACCAGCAAGTCGACAATCTTCCTATATAGAGATCCAAACGCACCATCAGACTACCACCTAGGTATGGTTTGCAGAGTTAATGTCTTATGTTTTCCTTACTAGTTGCTATGATCCAACTACATTTCAAAAGGTAGTGTACGGTCAGGAGAAAGGTAGGTGGATGGGTGTAGTGATTGAGGAGATAGAATCACTATATAAGAATCAAACTTGGAATTTGGTGGAGCTTCTAGATAGGAAGAGACCGATAGGTTGCAAGTGGGTATATAAGAAGAAAGGAACAATTTCAGAAAAGGAAGGAGAAAAATTCAAGGCACGGTTAGTGGCAAAAGGGTACTCACAGAAGAAGGGAATGGACTATAATGAAATCTTTTCACCTGTGGTTCGACACACTTATATCAGTATAGTGTTGGGGTTGGTAGCCTATTATGATCTTCATTTAGAACAAATGGATGTAAAGACAATGTTTCTTCACGGTGACTTGGAGGAACATATTTATATGGTGCAGCCGGAGGGATTCAATGAACTAGGGAAAGAAAACTTAGTTTGCAAGTTGAAGAAATCTCTTTACGGGTTAAAATAGTCTCCAAGGCAATGGTATAAAGGATTTGATTCTTATATGATCAATATTGGCTACAAAAGGTGTGACTATGACTGTTGCGTGTATTTGAACAAACTTGATGATGGTTCTTTTATTTTCTTATTGTTGTACGTTGATGACATGTTGATAGTCGCAAAAGATTTAAGTAAGGCAAATCAGTTAAAAGAAGTGTTGCATAAAGAGTTTGACATGAAATATCTTAGTTCAGCCAAGAAGATACTTGGGATGGAGATTAACCGAGACAAAATTGTAGGGAAGTTATGGTTATCTCAGGGTGGTTATGTGGAAAAGGTGTTGGATAGGTTTACCATGACTGATGCAAAGCTAGTATGTACACCTCTAGTGAGTCATTTTAAGTTGTTTACTATAGATTGCCCAAGTACGAATGAGGATGTCTGGTACATGTCAAAGGTCCCCTGTGCTACTGTTGTGGGGAGTCTAATGTATGTCATGGTGTGTACGAGATCAGATTTGGAACATGCTATGAGTGTGGCAAGTAAGTTTCTATCTAATCTAGAAAGACAACATTGGGAAGCCATCAAGTGGATATTTAGATACTTACGGGGTACATCGAATTATGGCATCATGTTCAACAAGCAACAAGGTAATACTTCAGTTATGGGGTTTGTAGATGCTGATTATGCAGGAGATATAGATTATAGAAGGTCTACAATGGGTTATGTTTTTACCCTTGTAGGAGGACCTATATGTTGGAGATCCATGGTTCAATCTCTGGTGGGATTATCCATAACTGAAGCTGAATATGTGATAGTTGCCGAAGTTGCAAAGGAAGCCTTATGGCTTACTGGTTTGGTCAAAGAGCTGCGCTTACAACAAAATGGGGTTGTGCTGCATTGTGATAGTCAGAGTGCTATTTACTTAATGAAAAATCAAGTGTACCATGCCAGAACCAAGCATATTGATATGAGATTCCACAGGGTTCGATAGTTGATTAATTCGAGTGAGCTTGTAATGGAGAAGGTTCGCACGTCTGAAAATGCAGTGGATATTTGGACAAATTCGGTCACTAGTGAAAAGTTCAAGCATTGCTTGAACTTACTTCATGTCTCCAAGTGATAGAAGGGAGACAAACCCAACCGAACATTTCAAATTCAAGGTGGAGCAATCAGATATGTTTTTTGGGTTCTCCTAAGGGGCGTATAATCGCCAAGGTGGAGATTGCTGTATTTTTATATGTGGTCTTATACTTGTTGGGGCTCATAAACAAAGAAAGAAGAAAAGTATATGGATTCATTGGTGCTCAACAGCATGGACTCGTCGATGAGTGTCTTGTACTCGTCGATGAGTAGATACCAAGATGGTGAAAGTTGCAAAATTTTTGAGTTACCAAGAGTAGGAAATCATAAATGTAAACACTCATATACGAGTGTCTTGTTCTCGTCGATGAGTGGCCTTCTATCTCCCATCGACAAGTAACCTGTTCTCGTCGACGAGTGCATTTAGGCTACGAGAAAGATTGAATTTTGAATTGGAACATTAGGATGGTTGGGTATTTGGAGGGAAACCTTTGAGGGGTTGTTAAATAGGTCCTTCAAGGTATATTTTGACAAGAGAGAGATCATTGTATCTTTGTATTGTGAAACTTTCAATTTCATAGTGAAATATTGGCCGGATTGCTCCCGTGGATGTAGGCATTACCGAACCACATATATTCTCGTGTCGTTCTCTTTACTTGTTTTCATTTTTAGTGGTTGTGTATGAATTTGTGTTCTTTGTTATTCATCATTTGTTGCAAATTTAATTATTCCACTATGCATCCTATACTCGATTTCTACAACAACTTACTTATTATTCTATTCTATGTGTTTTTTGGATCTATATAAATTAGATATATGGGGAATATCGATTGAAGTAGATTCTTTTGTAATTAGAGCAACTTTTAATTTATTATGAGTCCAAATGATGGGTTTAACATTTTCTTGCTAGTAACTACCCCCGTTGGATAGAAACATTAAACTAGAAGTCCAAATGAGCACCTAGAAACAAAAGGCAATAGGCGAATACTGAAGAACCATAAGATTAAATTACCTAAGATGCTCGAACCCATAAGAAATTGCGGAGCCACCTATTAATGATAATGGAACTTAGCAAAAAGTGTTCTAATGATATGATTTATCACGCCTTGACCACTATACTACCCCAAACATTTGACTATATATTTCAAACAAAAATGAAATATTGTCAAAATTGCATTATACATCTAGAATAACCCTAAGAAGACATAATCCCATGCAAAATCTTGACATATCCCCCCCTTCATCTAGGTCCATCACAAGGAAACGAAAACAAGCTATCCATGAGTAAGCTTGTATGTTACAAACTTATAAAGACATATTTCTTTTCTTTACTTTGTAATGTGAATTAATATTATGTAGATATCTCTCAAAGTAGGGTCATTTGGAAACCTTACTAAAAGGCACAACTATTTGGAAATTTTTTCAATGAAATAATTTTTAAAAATAGACATGAAATAAGGTAATTGACAAAAATAAAAGAAAATAAGGACATATTTTATTTGACTCAATGGCAAATGTCAAAATAAGAGTAAGTTTAAAGGGAGAAATCAATCTTCTTTTGAGAAATGGTCTAGGAATATGATGCAAGAATAAAAACAATCTTTAAAAGAAAATTTCTATAATTTGATGTCATAGTGACGACATTAACAAAGAAAATAAAATTTCTCCCCTCAACCTCAAAATCATGTAGTGATTACAAAATAATTAGGGTTAAAGTTACTGCATTAAGGATTCATACCCGCGCTGTGAAAGATCAATCCTAATGAACCACGTTCATTAAAATCAGTAAAATTTGACTATTCATATATTTCTGTTAGTCAGTCAGTGTTGATTAATTGAAACTCGAAAGCAGAACAGAGAGTTTTTTCTCGATTTAACTTTTTCCTTTTAAATATATTAAATAATACCCTATTCTGGAAAGTATTTCCTAGAATGACTCTAACGTAATCTCGCTATTTGGTCTAACGAGATTTGTTTACTTGGTCCAGCAAGATTTAAACAAATCTCGCTAGACCAAGTAACGAGATTTGTTGGGAAAGTTGGACGCGTGGCAAATCTCGTTGGTTCGTCCATCGAGATTTGCTTTGGAATTTTATTAACTTGCAAAAAAATATAAATCTATTTGAATTTTATTAACTTGCAAAAAAAAAAATGAAAAAAAATATATAAATCTGTTTGTGTGTGTATATATATATATATATATATATATATATATATATAGACACACACACACACACACACACACATATTTTCACCGATAATCCACTTTGATAAATTCAGCGATGTCATATTACTTGTGTAATGTAGGTTTTATAACTTAATTATATTTATATTGCATCGTGTTGTGTAATGTATAAAACAATTATCAAATTTATGAAAATGTTGATAAAATTGTTGTTACTGTGTAAACATCTTGTTAAAATGCACAATAGTGAAGCAACAATAATAAATGTGTGGAACAATATTGTGTACATCATCTGGCACAAAAGCCAATATAAAAAATAAAAAATAACTTGAAGGTTATCATTGTCTATTAATAACATAAATAATATTTAGTGTTATATTTGTTAATGTAAGTATGTAATATTTAACAATGAAATTTGTATAATAAAAAAAGACACATCAATGTGAGTGTGTATGTAATTGTAACAATGTGATGCAATTAAGTAATAATATTCAATGAAATGTAATAATATTATAAATAATATGTAGAATTATGCAATTTAATAAAAAAATGTGAATGATGAATATATGATAATAAGAATAGCATAAAATTAAATATCTGAACATCGTACTTGTGATAAAATGTAAATGAATAAATTGAAATGCAATAGATGCTCAATAGGATGTTAATTTATCAATAATATGACCTAAAAAAACAGTACAAAAAAGTTTATTGAATTAAAATTAATTGTGTGTGTAGTGAAAATATATATTTCAAAAATGAGAATAACATTCTAATTAGCATATACAAAATGAATAAATGTAAAAATAAGAAAAAATGTAAGATTAATATAATCGTAAATGTGAATATTAATTGTAAATTTGTAAATAATAGATAAGAAAAAAAACTATATATTAAATAATATTAAAATAATTAAATAAATAATTGTTAAAATGATGCATAAAGTAAAAATTAAAAATGACTTACAAATGATATATGATGCAAAATAGAAAATAAGTTTGAAATAATGCTTTAACAAAATTTAATATACATAATAGTGTTAAGTTATCAAACAATTAAAAAAATATATGTTTAATGTACATAATGTAACTTTATCTAAATATGTAAATTTAACCTTATTTACTGATACAAATGTGGATTACCAACAAAATGTTGTGATATTATATAACTTTTTTTTTGTCACTTACTAGTTTATTGCAAGTTCTTTTTTATATTTATCGCTTTTTTTGTATTCACATAGTATTTTCACAATTCTTCATCTTTCTTTAGTTGCTTTTACACATCATTTATTATTATAAAATGGGTTTTTTTTTTTTTCACTTTTTTCTTGTTTACTACTTTATCATTCGCATATTTTCATACTCATTATCGGTTTCCATATCATAGCGGATACCCGTAACCTGGCATTGAAAGTCTAACCTCTGGTTTAATGATGCTATGGTCGTCACTGGAGAAACCATTGCATAATCATTTGCATCTTTTCATACTCATATTTTGATTATATTCTTTCAATTTGATTTGTAAACTAGGTGACAATTTGATTTGAATTCTTCCTACATGGCTGATGCAGTGATGTAAATTGCATGCTAGTAGATATTATAAGTTCTTGCATGCTCAAACTGAATTATTACATTACTTGCAAACGTTTCAGGAACATGATAAAAATAGACAAATGTTCAAATTACAACCGGTATACTGCCGATATTTCGGTAGAACTTTTCCTAGAAAAGTAACCATGTACTAAGATGAAAACAATTAAATGCATGCAAAAATGTTTTTGAAAGGATGAATGAAACATATAAGAAAGATTGCATGCTCATGAATGTATAGTTCCAATTGCACTAATCAGATGATAAAATATGAATGATAGATAACTAGTGTAGTTGCGTTAAAAGGATGCTTATACTGTCTCGTATACTTAATAAAATTAATTCTTGATTACTATAAGTAACACATATCACTTATACATACAATTTTATTTTGCGTAGGTCTTTTTTATTTCCCGAGCACCGATCTAAATGGCAGGAAGCTTAAGTAGTGCTCCGGTGACGGTATTATTGTATATAGGGGGACATTATAACCAGAGCAAATGGTGTTAGTAATAGTACTCCGCCAGTTCGACCAATTCGAATTGGCCATAGGTGTAAATTAAATAAATTGTATACGAAGATATACAAATATTTGCATATTAATCCAGATCAATATGTATTGCGGGTGATCGCAAGATACCCTTTGCGAGGGTTTAACAATACAATCCTCTACGAGGTTGTTTCTATATCTAATGATTATGTTCTGTGCATTGTGTTGGACGCACATTGCGTAGGTCCGACATATTTAATTGTGCAATTATATGTTGAAATTATTCCTCAAATGGGTGTAATTGCGGCTACGCCCAAAGGTGACTACCGAGCATTTGGATAAAGTGGAGGAAGACACCCAACATGTAACGACCTACCTATTTTACCATTTTTTTTCAAATTAATAAATCTTACAGATCATAATCCACTTGTACCCATGGGTACCAGGGACATATAAAAAAATACAATGCAAAAGCCTATGTAAGAACCCGAACCATGATATATAGGTTTAAATAAATAAGAGAAGGTCAAATTTGGATTTAGTAGGAATCCTCGATGAAGCCCGAGTTTGTCGATGAAGTTCATGTAAGTCTCGTCGACGAAGTTCAGAGACTTGTCGACGAGGAGAAGTTGAGAGATTTCAGGAAACTAGTGATATTAGGATTCGTTAACGAATCCATCGTCTCGTCGACGAGCTATCTATATGACCTCGTTGATGAGGACATCATTTCGTTGACGAGGATGCCCGAGTCAAAAGGCTATAAATAGAAGTTTCATTACTTCCAAGCTAAGAAAACTCAAATATCTTCTCTCTGTCTCTCTCTCTAGAACTCTCCTTACCCTCAATCTCTCTAGATTTCTTTGTCGTTCATCGCGAGAACCTTTAATATGAAGTTACCATGAGGATCGTGGAAGGATTCTCTACAAGTTCTATGAATCATATTTTTGGTTCGGCCGATTTCGAGTTTTTGGCGTAATATCGAGGTAAGGCTCAGTTTTTAATTCTGATCCGATAGTTTTGTAGGGAACAGTGGAACTATGGTTCACGATCCTGTGTGTGTTTTGGCTACTCATTTGGGGGGATCTAACGGGGAAAAATATGGGTTTTTCATGATTACAGTTTTGGGAAAAAGAGGGCGACAAGTTGCATCCCTAGTTTTATTGAAAACCAAACGTATATGTTGATTTATACTGTGTTATAAGGATGGTCATGCCTTGACTTGTTTTAAATTGTATGTGTTTGGAAAACCATGATTTAGATTACCAAATGGGTGTGGTTTGTTTGGTTATATGAGCATGCATGTGTGTGAGTGGTTTGTTTAAATGCTAGTAGGAACGCGGTTTCAAATTGTTCCAGATACTGAGAGTGTCCGGCTCTATATCCGAGGGCGTATGAAATTGCTAGCCATAGATTGGCAGAGTGTTCGACTCTATATTTGAGGGTGTGAGCCTATTCCAATAGATCAGGTCGAAGGGTATGGATCCACCAATTAGCGTCGGTACGATGCCATGGGAATCGGGGACTAGCCATTTGCCAGTGGCACCGTGTTACCCGGGTTGGCTACGGGCCAACGCCGTATGTCGGCGGTCGGCTTCGGGCCAATGGGTGTGACGACACTGGGATTGCTGATCATGTGTGTTTGTGCGTGTATGCACTGTTGTGAACTAGTAGTGGAACTGCATTTAACTGCGTGTGTGTTGCATCATGATAACACTCAAATGCCACACACCGATATAACCTGTGTTCTTCCTTACTGAGAGATGTCTCACCCCTATTGTAGGTACATTTTTTTTACAGGTACTTTGAGTAACTAGAACTAGCGTCCTAGTGTAGGGAGCATAGTGGCCAATGTACTGCGGTTAGCGCTTGGGTAAGTGCTAGGACTGTGTTTTGGTGGGTTGCCATTTGGAGATGTATTGAGTACCTATTTGTACATTTTGATAGAGCCTTGTTTCTGCTCTTGTATAGACTCTTGTATGGTACTGTATGTGTATAGAATGACCGTATCTCCACTATGTATATTCTGTTGTCTTTGGATGTATATAGGGTGTCTGGAAACCCTACGGGGTCAGACCCTCATCCTTGCTCTGTATTTTGGATGTTTTGTATGATACAGGAACTAGTTGGTTTACATTTTCACCCCTGGGTCCCATTTTCATGTTCGGGGCGTGACAGCTTGGTATCAGAGCTAACCAAGTTGTTAGGTCTTGTAGACTTGGTTAGGCTTAGCTGTGAGTACATACCATAGTATAGGATGTCGGATATGGGTAGAGTTGGTTGAGGGTTGTTCCGTTGCTAGACCGGGACTTGTCGGAAGTATTTCGTGTTTTTCTTGGAATGACGATTTCAGTAAAAGCAGGGCAAACCATTGATGACTTTCGTGTTGGTGTTATAGGACAGACCTAGACCTGGCAGGGAGTGGTTAACACGATTAGTGTAGATCATTGTGTTAACTATATGTGTTGTAGGGATACTAATAGATTTTCATTGTGTTGCATAATGGAGCCCAAGGATAATGACCTGGGAAGTGGCTCCGAGGAGACTGCGAGTGATGAGTCTCCTTCGATGCCTCGAGGTTTGACGAGGCAAGTGTTACAAGAGATGAGGTGGAGTGCGAGGAGACGCGAGCGCTCTCCTACTACTGCGGGGTGCACCATTGAGAGGTTCACATGTATGCATCCTCCAACGTTCTCTGGGGGACCTGACCCAACGATAGCATAGGATTGGGTGGAGAAGACTGAGAGGATCTTGGAGGTCCTGCACTCTATGGATAGGCAGCGAGTCCTCTGTGCTACCTTCCAGCTATCTAGGGAAGCGGGTCGATGGTAGACTGTAATGAATTTACTGGAGAAGTAGAGGGGTGGTCTTGAGGAGATGACATGGAGCCGTTTCAAGAAGGTTTTCTTTGATACATACTTCCCGGCTTTGTACGTGATACGAAAGTGGATGAGTTTTCTGCTCTAACTCGAGGGAGTATGACGGCGCAGGGGTATGCGGCTCCGTATATAGAGCTGTATCGGTTTGCACCGTGTTTGATATTGAGCGAGTACTAGAAGACTAGGAGGTTCGAGAAGGGTCTGAGGAAGGATATCCGTAGACTAGTGGGTTTGCTTCAGATCTGCAAGTTCTCGGTGTTGGTGGATAAAGCCAAGGTGATTGAGACTGGTATCCAATAGGACGAGGTAAATCAGGAATCAAAGAAGAGGACCATACCTCTTGGTTCTCAGATAGGATCTCATCAGGGATCGTAGAAGATGAGGAACTAGGGCTTGGGCTACCATCATAATACCGAGCACTAGGGTTCTCAGGGGAGCCAGACTAGTGGTCGTTATACCAGATGCCACAAATGACCCGAGGGTGAGTGTCAGTCATTTGGGGGTAACTGTTACAACTGTGGCCAGTCAGGTCACATGTTTTGTGATTATCGTGTGCCGAAGCGAGATATGCCTGCATCTAGTGTGAACCGAGGGAGCAATCAGATACCTCGAGGAACTGTTCAGACAAATACAGCTCCGGCTAGAGTATACTCTTTTACTCCAGCAGACACTGAGCATGCAGGGAACATAGTGACAGGTACCTTATTATTGCTTTCAAATAAGGCTTCTGTTTTGTTTGATTCGGGTGCAACCCATTCTTTTGTATCTGTGAATTTTGTGGGACGGTGTGCGGTTGAGACCTGAGACATGAACGAGGTGTTATCTGTTACTAAGTCGTCTGGAAATGTATCTCTCTGTAGGAAGATGTTGGTAGATTGCCCAGTGGTAATTCAGGGGAAGCTGCTACCGGTGAATCTTGTTGTATACGACATGTTGGGGTTCGATGTTATTCCGGGGATGGATTGGCTATTCTCCAGTTATGCTGTGATCGACTGTCGTAGGAAGGTAGTAGTTTTCAGACCTCCTGGGGAGCAGGAGTATGAATTTGTGGGATCGTGTGTGCGTCAAGTGCCACAGATTTTGTCGGCACTACAGGCGAGGAGGTTACTCTTGAAGGGGTGTCAGGGGTACCTAGCTCGTGTGGAGAAACCGCCACAGGATGAGCTGAGACTCGAGGATATTCGGGTAGTCAGCAAGTTCCCGGATGTGTTTCCAGATGATTTACTCGGTTTACCTCCAGATCGTGAGGTGGAGTTTACAATAGAGTTACTTCCTAGCAAGGCATCGATCTCTAAAGCTCCGTACCGGATGGCTCCAGCAGAATTTCGAGAGTTAAAGGAGCAGTTTCAGGAAATGCTGGACAAAGGTTTCATTCGACCCAGTGTTTCGCCCTGGGGAGCTTCAGTATTATTTGTGAGGAAGAAGGATGGGTCGATGCGAATGTGCATTGATTATCGTGAGATTAACAAGGTAACTGTGAAGAATCGCTATCCTTTACCTCATATAGATTATCTCTTTGACTAGTTGCAGGGGACGCAGGTCTTTTCGAAGATCGATTTGCGGTCAGGATATTATCAGGTGAGGGTTAGAACTGAGGATGTAGCGAAGACTGCTTTTCGAACCAGATATGGCCATTACGAGTTTTTGGTCATGCCTTTTGGATTGACGAATGCTCTAACGGTGTTCATGGATCTAATGAACAGGGTTTTCCATGAGTATCTGAATCGATTCATGGTGGTATTCATTGACGATATTCTGGTATACTTGAGGAGTTCGGAAGAGCATGAGGACCATTTGAGGTTAGTATTACAAACTCTGCAGGAGAAGAAGCTCTATGCTAAACTAAAGAAGTGTGAATTCTAGTTAAGTCAGATTGCATTCTTAGGCCATGTGGTGACTGGTGATGGTATATCAGTTGATCTTAGCAAGATTGAAGTTGTGGTCGACTAGGTAAAACCGAAGAGTGTGCAGGAGGTTCGGAGTTTTCTAAGACTGGCGGGTTATTATTGTCAGTTCATGCAAGGTTTTTCTAAACTATCTAAGCCTCTGACTCGATTGACAAGGGAGGGAGTGCAGTTTGAGTGGACTAGTGATTACGAGCAGTGCTTTCAGGAGTTGAGCACCGGTAGGTTACTGCTCCATTTTTTTACCATTCCTTCGGGGGATGGTGGGTTTATAATTTATAATGACGCATCTCTGAAGGGTTTGAGATGTGTACTTATGCAGCAGGGTAGGGTAGTAGCGTATGCTTCTCGGCAATTGAAAGAATATGAGAAGAATTACCCTACGCATGATCTAGAATTGGCTGTTATTGTATATGCACTGAAGATTCGGCGACACTACTTGTATGGTGTGCAATGCGAGATTTTTACTGACCACAAAAGCCTTAGGTACTTTTTCATGCAAAAAGAGCTGAATATGAGGCAGAGACGATGGTTAGAGTTGATTAAGGACTACGATTGCATAATTAGTTATCACCCGGGAAAAGCTAATGTGGTAGCAGATGCGTTGAGTTGGAAGTCAGAGCCTACGGCTTTATCGGCAGTTGTAGCTCAGCATCATACCAAACAGGATCTGGAAAGCCTTGGCATGGAGTTGGTGTTTGGTGATCATCAAGCTTTCATTGCTAGTTTGGTGATCCAGCCAACCTTGTTTGAGCGTATAAAGGCTACGCAGGCTAGTGATGCAGAGTTGGCAGAGGTTATAGAAAAGGTATAGCAGGGACTGGCTATAGAATTTAACATCTCTGAAGGAGGTGTACTGAGGTTTGGGACCAGGTTATGTGTTCCGAATAACAATGAAATTAGAAAGACGATTCTGGAGGAAGCACATCGATCTTTATTTACGGTACATCCTGGTAGTACAAAGATGTATCGGGACTTACACGAGACGTTCTGGTGGTCTGGTATGAAGAGGCAGATTGCTCAGTTTGTGGAGCAGTGTCTGACGTGTCAGCAAGTGAAAGCTAAACATCAGAGGTCGGCAAGGCCATTGCAGCCTTTACCTATTTCAGTGTGGAAATAGGAGCATATTTCCTTGGATTTTGGGACCAGATTACCACCAGTACTTCACAGGCAAAATGCTATCTGGGCGATCGTGGATAGATTGACGAAATCTGCTTATTTCATACTGATGAAGCTTAGCTATCCTCTAAGTAGGCTAGCATAAATGTATGTGCATGAAATTGTGAGAATACACGGAGTGTCGATGTCCATTGTGTCAAATTGAGATTCGAGGTTTACGTCTTGATTCTGGACGAGCTTACAGGAGACACTAGGGACAAAGCTTACTTTTAGTACAGCGTTCCAACCCCAGACTAATGGACAGTCGGAGAGGATGATATAGTTCTTGGAAGATATGTTGTGAGGTTTTGTGTTAGACTTTGGTGGTAGCTCAATACAGTTTATGCCACTAGTAGAGTTCCCTTATAATAACAGCTTCTAGGCTAGTATCGGGATGGCACCGTTCGAGGCTTTGTATGATCGGAGGTGTCGATCTCCTTTGTGTTGGAATGAGGTTGGTGAATGTCAAGTGTTAGGACCTAAACTTGTGCAGCAGGCATCTGAGAAGGTGGGTTTGATCCGAGAGAGGATTAAATTAACTCAGAGTCGGTAGAAGAGTTACGCAGATGTTCGCCACCGTGAGTTAGAGTTCGAGGTCGGGGGGGGGGGGTAAGGTATTTCTGCGTATCGCTCTGATGAAAGGAGTGATGAGATTTGGGAGGAAAGGCAAGCTGAGCCCGAGGTACATCGAGACCATTCGAGGTTCTAGAGTGAGTGGGTCTAGTAGCCTACGAGATTGCACTAGCCCCAGCACTCTCGAGGGTCCACGATGTGTTTTACGTATCCATGCTAAGGACGTATGTGCTGGATCCATCACATGTTATCAGTTATGATGAGTTGGAAATTGGGGATACTTAGCGTATGAGGAGATACCTATTCAGGTTCTAGACCATAAAGTTCAAAAGCTTAGTACCAAAGATATACCGTTAGTGAAGGTATTGTGGTGGAACCACAAGGTTAAAGAAGCTTCTTGGGAACTAGAAACGGAAATACACTGGAAGTATCTGCGATTGTTTTAAGCACTTGTATGTCATCCTACTTTGGGTTGGGATAGGTGGTTAGTCATCAGGAGTGTGTATATTGTGAACTTCTGAGATAGTTTATGTTGTAACCACAGTATTTCTTCGCCTTAAATGAGGGTGTGTATATATCTGTATGATAGGGCTACGCTGTAGTAGTCACTAGTTTCTTTCTAGAGTTGTGTATATGTGTTTGTTTGTGTGAATGAGGTTGCGAACGAGAGATGGCAAATTTCAAGGACGAAATTATTGAAAAGAGGGGAGGTTGTAAGAACCCAAATTGTGATATATGGGTTTAAATAAATAAAATAGGGGCAAATTGGGATTTAGCAGGATTCGTCGACAAAGCCAAAATTCATCGGCGAAGTTCATGTAAGTCTCATCGACGAAGTTCAGAGGCTTCTCGATGAGGAGAAGTTGAGAGATTTCGGGAAACCGTTGATATCAGGATTCATCGACGAATCCATCGTCTCGTCAATGAGCTGTCTATATGACCTCGTCGACGAGGACACCATTTTTTCGACAAGGACGCCCAAGTCAAAGGGCTATAAATAGAAGTTTCATTACTTCCAAGCTAAGAAAACTTAAATATCTTCTCTCTCTCTCTCTCTCTCTCTCTCTAGAACTCTCCCTACCCTCCATCTCTCTAGATTTCTTCGTCATTCATTGCAAGAACCTTTAATATGAAGTTACCACGAGGATTGTGGAAGGATTCTCTATAAGTTCTATGGATCAGATTTTTGGTTCGGCTGGTTTCGAGTTTTTAGCGTAAAATCAAGGTAAGGCTCGGTTTTCAATTCTGATCTGGTAGTTTTGTAGGGAACAGCCTTGTGAATATCTTCTGTACTATTATTTGTAGGTTTTGGAACTCGGTTCGTTGTTTAGGGACTTAGTGTTCTGGATTTTCTATTTAGGGAAAGGTAAGAGGAATTGTGTTTATATCGGTTATTTTTTAAATCGGACTTGGTGGAGCTATGGTTCACGGTCTTGTGTGTGTTTTGGCTACTCATTTGGGGGGATCTAACGGGGAAAACTATGGGTTTTTCATTATTAAATTTTTGAGAAAAAGGGGACAGCAGGTTGCATCCTTGGTTTTGTTGAAAACCGAACGTATATGTTGATTTATACTGTTTTATAGGGAAGGTCATGCCTTGGCTTGTTTTAAACTGTATGTGTTTGTAAAATCATGATTTAGATTACCAAATGGGTGTGGTCTATTTGGTTATATGAGCATGCATGTGTATGTGTGTGATTTGTTTAAATACTAGTAGGAACACGGTTCTGATAGGTTCTAGGTACTAAGAGTGTCCGGCTCTATATCTGAGGGTGTATGAAATTGTTAGCCATAGATTGGCAGAGTGTCCGGCTCTATATCTGAGGGCTTGAACCTATTCTAGCAGATCAGGCTGAAGGGTGTGGATCCACCAGTTAGCGTTGGTACGATGCCATAGGATTTGGGGACTAGCCATGTGCCGATGGCGCCGTGTTACCGGGTTGGTTACGGGCCAAAGTCGTATGTCACGGGTCGGCTTTGAGCCAATGGGTGTGACGACACCGGGATTTCTGATCATGTGTGTTTGTGCATTTATGCACTATTGTGAACTAGTACTAGAACTGCATTCAATTAAAACTGCGTGTATGTTGCATCATTACAACCCTCAAATGCCACACACTGATATTACTTGTGTTCTTCCTCATTGAGAGGTGTCTCACCCCTACTATACATATTTTTTTTTACAGGTCCTTTGAGTAACCGAAACTAGCGTCCTGGTGTAGGGACCGTAGTGGCTAGTGTACTGCGGTTAGCGCTTGGGTAAGTGCTAGGACTGTGTTTTGGTGGGTTGCCATTTTGAGATGTATTAGGCACCCATTTATACATTTTGATAGAGCCTTGTTTCTGCTCTTGTATAGGCTCTGGTATGGTACTATATGTGTATAGAATGATCGTATTTCAACTGCGTATATTCTGCTATGTTTGGATGTATATAGGGTGCCTGAGAATCCCATGGGTCAGACCCTCATCCTTGCTCTGTATCTTGGATGTTTTGTATGATACAGGAACTGGTTGGTTTACATTTTCACCCCTAGGTCTCATTTCTGGGTTCGGGGTGTCTAGGTAGCAAGAAAACATAAAATCATATATATCCTGGAATATCATTAAATACAAAACCAAAGTTTACTATATCCATAATACAACTCCAAAGTTTACTATATCCATAATACAACTCCTAAAATCTCCAAAGACTAGTCCTAGGGTCATTTCCCACAACATCCATCTAACCCTACCAAAAAGACTTACCCTTCAGAAAAGGGTAGACCAACCATATCTATCTCAGCAGAGCTTTATCCGCTCTCCTATCTGGGGCTCCTGAAATAATCAAATAATTTGGGGTAAGACACCTCTCAATAAGGGAAAATAAACTAATACCAGTTTGTGGCAACATAAGTATATTGTGTTATACATAAGAGCATACATAAAGATATTTAGTAAAACTTTCAATATTATTTCTAGGAAAACATGTGTAATCATAACATAACCGAACATACTGAGTTTCCATAAACATAATCCATCTTTTATAATGATAATAATGCGAAAACAACCCCGGTAGGTTAACTGGTTAATGTCATGTATTACCTTTACATGACTGGGTTGTGTGGCCCGAAGGCGGGACCTGACAATGGCTGGCCGACTACTACCAAGTCAAAATAAATGTCTGTAAGTACGATGGGTTTGCCAGACTGGTCCGTACACCAGGGCGTGAACACTTCAATAACCACATTGACTATCCATCCTCACGCTGCCCCATACGATGGCAATAACATAAATATCACGATAAACGTGACCACATAGCTACGGTACCGTGCCTAGTGTAAGCCTAAACCAATCCAACCAGGTTCTGATACTATATATCATATTCCAAATCGTGATACATCATTATTCACTAGTAATAATTGTCAATTCACTATCATCATATCACGTTTCATATACAAAGTGAAAAATCATCGGCCTGTACGCCGGCATTTCATATTTTATAAATTACGGCTCGTACGCCGCATTACATAACAAATAAGAGACTCAGCCCATACACTGGCTCAATCACCTCAATAGCTCGACCCGTACACTGGCATATTATATTAGTAACTCGGGCCGTACGCCGACATTTCATATCAATAGCTTGGCCCATACACCCGCATATCATATAAAAATATTCTCAGAAAACAATATTTCACAATAAATCTTACTCATGCCACACAGAATGAGTATTAGGTATATATTTAAACACGTCGCCATTTATCATAGTATTTCCCAACATAAAATATACATATGTACATACATATATATATATATATATATTCATTTTCCTGAAACCAAATATTGTAAGATCATATATACATTTTCATAAAATTACTAGCTCAGTTTATTTTCTTACCTGATTCCTCAACAGCCCCTAAAATAATCCGCCCCGCACCCGTAGGGTTCCCCGCTCAACACCCTGAAAACAATATTTTCCAGAACTAAACTTCAGTATTTCATCGTATATAGCATTTCTTACAACTATAGTAAGGCCAAATACTGAGTAGAAAGCCTTACCCTGAATTTGGGATGGTTTCCAACTCAGCCCCACCGACGATCCATTCCAGCAAATATGTAGAGAACTTCACCAGGAGTGTCGTGGTGATCTCAGATTGTCGAACTAGAGAAAGATTGGCCCGAGATCTTAAAGAGAAGGGAGGAGGGGCATAGAGGAGAGAGAGGGAGGAGTATTTGCGTCGAAAATGGCCAAAAAATGAAGGTTGGCTCTATTTATATGCCGGGCTTCATTGATGATTCATGTCATCTCGTCGACAAAGTCAAGAAGAAGACTCTTCGACAAACTCTCTCTCCTCATCGACGAAATTCAAAATCACTCAAAACCCTCTCTCGGTATTTTCTCGTCGACGAGCCTAATTGTAACTTCTATTTTCCCTCTCTTTATCATTATTTAAAATACCATAATTCCTCCGGGTCATTACACAACAAACCCGTCATATCGATATAAGTGCGGAGGTTGGTGGTATGCCTACTTTGGATTTTAACGAATATCCAAGATCGTCATTCAAGCCGCTGACGTATGAAACACCTGTCCCACATTTCCGCGGGGAGGTTGCAAAGAAGCCTTGACAGAGGGTCCAAGATCGTTGTTCACCATCGCAAATGACGCATTGAACGAGAGAATGAACATTACGAACGATGTTAATCTTCAAGATGAAGACACGTACGAGTAGGAAATGGGGGAAGGGTTAAATGAGTTCCTCAATGATGTGAACCCACCCCCCACCCCTCATGAAATAGATGACACCACGTTCAATGCCCAATTCATGGACCTAGATGTAAGGTCATATTGACCTAGATGTTGTAGATTTAACTGCAGTGGATGAGTTTCCTATACGCGTGACTCGTTAGGATGAATCCTCTTAGCTGAGTAGGGGGATGCTCTTTGGGTCGAAGCATTTGTTGATCGTGACAACGTGAATGTATCATGCTTGAACCCACCATGACTTCCACATTGTGCGATCTACCCCATATTTATGGGTTGCTAGGTGTAAGGAGCACGAATGCGGATGGAGATTGCGTGCAATGTATCGGATGAAACACCGATTATTCGAAATCACCCAATATGGTGGTCCGCACACGTGTCTGAATGAACTTATCTCGCAAAACCATAACCAAATCACATCGTCCCTCATTACTAGGGAGATAGTGAATATAATAAGGGGAGATGCATCCATGTTGATCGCCACATTGAAGGAGTTCATTGATCATCGCTTCGGCTATTCAATCTCATATAAGAAGGTTTGGTTGGGCAAATAGAAGGCAATTGCCCAAGTATTCGACGATTGTGAGAAGTCCTATCAAAGGTTGTCCAAGTGGATGGAAGCAATGTGCGCATACAATCCTGGGACAATAGTCAAGTGGAGGTAGACTCTTGTTCTAGGTAGCGAGACTACCACAACCTTTGTATCCGTATTTGGGTAGTTTGTAGCATCTATTCAGGGTTTTCGTCACTGCCCTCCCATCATATGTGTGGATTGTACACACTTGTACGATAAGTACAAGGGAAAACTCCTAATTGCGACTTGCCCAAATGCAAATAGGCAAATATTTCCCCTTGCATTTGCTATTGACCAAGAGGAAAGCCTAGACACATGGAATTGGTTTCTGTGTTTCTTCGTTCCATTACCGATAGGGACAAAATTTGCCTTATATGAGATCAGCAACTAGGAATTCTTGCTGTAGTGCAGTGCAATCCTGATTGGCAACCATTACATGCCCACCACCAGTTTTTCCTTTGACACATGGTTAGCAACTTTAATATGAAAGTACGGACTGTCAATCTTAAGCGAATGGCTAAGCGACCGAGAAGGCAACATCAGGTGAGAAAATTTGACATGTGAATGGAGAGGATATTCGATGAGTGTGGGAAACCAGCAAAGTCATTTTTTTTATCAAATCCCTCATCATATGTGGACTCAGTGCCACGAAGGTGGAAGAAGGTATGGGAACATGACCACTAACCTCGTGGAATGTTTCGATCCCATCTTGAAAGGCGCTCGTAGCTTTCCATTAACGGCCCTTGTGCAACTAATATTTTATCGCGTTGCACATTATTTCAATAGCCGACGGGAGGCTGCTCGTTACACAATATATGGAGGAAATGCATTCACTCTGCATATATTGCTAGCAATGGAAGGAAGGAAGCTAAAGGCGACCGGACATCGAATCACGACATTCAACCGTTCGAGGGGTAGTTGTAGCATCACAATCGCGCAATTGGGGCCACATAAAGGGAATAACATCCAAAATTTAAGCATCTAAAGATGCGAATACTCATGCGAGAAGTGGTAAACTTTACACTTTCCCTGCTTCCACCTTCTCGCCGCATATGTGGAGACACGGTTGAATGCAAACCAGTATATTGAGTCATATTAGAGCACTGTCGAGCACTATGCGAAATATGCTGCGAATTTTTATCTGATTATGCACAAGGCATATTGACCAGCATCCTCATTTCTGAATTCGCAGGCAAATCCTGCATATGCTCAACATAAAGGTTGGTCTAGGAGTTCATATATACACAACGAGATGGGCGCACGGGAAGGTAGAAAGAATATCACGTGTAACATATGTCATCAAGAAGGACATAGCCACACAAGGTATCCGAGAAGGACATAACTCGGGGATGGAGGCCTTCACACTAACCTATCACTTATAAGGGTTCGTGTAGAGTCATATTATTACCTTAAAACAATGTTCAAAGGGTGAAGGAATGCTTCAGGGTGCTGCCACATGTCCACACTTCCTTATTCCAAGGAAACAAACTTCCTTTAATTCTCTACAGGTTATAGATTTAGGAAGAGAAGATTTAGCCATCAACCACCCATTGATCAAAAAGACATTCAGCTACTCTTTGAACCCCACAATTCCGCATCAATTGGTTCTTTAATTCAATAAATTTTTAAAACAAAGTAGAGTCTTCATGCCTTGATGTTGCATCCCACAAGCTGACCCTATTCAAATAAAGAGTCCTTATTCTAAATATTCCAAAGAGCCCTTGTCATTTAAGGCTATGTTCCAAAGGTTCATAACTTCCTTTATTTAGCCTCAACCCTGCACACAGGTCATACACGACAGGATAGGTGTGGACCACCATATTGTTAATTGGATATAAGAGGCGGGCTTCAATGGGATATACCAGATTGGGCATATCTAGTTGGACTGGCATCTAGTGACTGCCTTGGTGGAGCAATGGAGGTAGGAGACGCAAACATTCCACTTACCGCATGGGGAGGCAACTATCATCCTCCAGGACGTTGCGGTGTTGTTTAGGCTGCCGATTGATGGGAGGCCCGTCACTGGTCATACTTCTAGGCCAGTACATGAGGGGGGATTGGACAGGGGGGAGTATTGCGCCACATGTGCGATAGATTGTTAGGGGTGGTGCCTCCTGAGGGCGAGATGGTTGGTGCCCGCATCTGTATGCGGTTTCTTGAGGGTGAGATGTTTCACCAGCTCCCGGTAGCGACAGATGATCATATAGTCACGTGCCATGCACGTGCCCACTTGTTGTGATTGATATGTGGGACACTGTTCTATGAACCCCTGTGGAATTATGTGCACTTGATGTTCCTTCCACTCCTCGTGGAGCGAGCAAAGATATGCCAGTATAGTTAGGGGTCCGCTATGTTGACTCTATGAGTCCAATCCTGTTTTGATAATGAAAAATCACTTGGCATTTGATCTGTGTACTGAGATTGTAAATAAGAACTATATTAAGCATGCACATAAGGATAACAAGTCATGGAAGCCATGAGAGTAAAGCTTACACAACTTGGCAAGATCCATGGAACTCAAAGAGTACAAGAATGAACATGCAAGCAACAAGGTTAAGAGCGTCATGAGAATAGGTACTTAGAACTCATGTATTTACATTTTCATATGATTTAATTTGAGGCTCAAATTATATTCTAGAATGTCCTTAGGATTCATGCATTTCATGAATATCATTAAGGGACATTTAAAGACTTAGAAAGATTTTTAAAACCTTGGAAAATATTTTTATAAAAGAACCAAGAAAGAGAGCAAAACAAATTTTTGAACTGAGAAGGAAAAAATTCAAGATTTAGGAACTTCAGACAACCGAACTTAGCGGTTAGTCGCCTGAAGTTGCCACTTCAGAGGACAGAAGTTAACCCCAGTCGTGTGAAGAATTTCTTCAAAATACCGAAGATTAAGTTCAGTCACCTGAAGAATTTATGGTGAAACACATAACTTAGCAAAAGCACCTCAGAAGACTGAACTCAAACTTCAGTCGTATGAACCTGACACTTCAGTCGTCTGAACCCCAAACTTCAGTCGTCTGACCCTATGTCCAGGTTGATTTTTCGAAGCTTTAAAGAACTTTAGTCATCTGGGCCTTTGACCTCAGTCGTCTGAACTTGCGGGAAAGTTTTAAAATTTTAATTTTTTAATGAAAGAACACGCGACCTATTTCTTTGGTCCAATGGTTATGAGTGATTCTAAAGGTAACGCAGCTATTTATACATCATCTAAATCCTAGTGCCAAAGCTAAGAATTTTGAAAGAGAAGAGAACAAACCTTTGACATTCGCATGAGGAGATTGCACATTTAGCTCAACTTTGATCATACTGTTGAAACTTTAGATTGGGATTTCAAGTTCTTACATCGAATCTGAGCTAAGGCTACCTCATTTTTCAAAAGACAATCTAGCAATCATTGTGTACTCCTTTTTGGTATTGAGGTTTGGTATATCAATTTGCATGTTAATGCTTATTCTCATAAGAGTTTTTAATATATATACTGATTTGATTATTGATATATATATATATATATATATATATTTCTTTCAAAGAACTTTTCATCTCAAAATTAGTTATTGAACATAAGCTGAGTGATTGATCTTAAGTGTATTTATTTATAGGTTATTTAAATAAGATCACTACTCAAGAAAGGTTTTTGCCATAGGTTAACAAGTTTTGATTCAAGTGTGTGTTCAGTTAAAGGATTTATTTTTTTAGACATATTAAAACACTTGATTGAAGATCTTTAGTGTTCAAAATTGTTTATTGAATTAAGGGATATCTTCTGGAAAACATTATAGTCAGTTTGTGATTTTTGGAAATCATATTATATATATATATATATATATATATATGTATTGGCATATTACAAAGATCATTGTGTGATTGAATATTTGAAAGAAAGTTGTTGATTTTGAATGATCTAATATTCAAGACAATGTTTTTTGACTAAGTTCACATTAGATTTTCATGCATTTTCGCAAAGTGAACTAGAACCCTAATATTCTCCAAAGTGTTTAAATATATCATTACTTGGGAGTTTTGATGAAAAAGGAAATTGTGTATTGAAGCATATATCATTCATAAACGATTGTATCATTTCATACATTCTGAGCTTCAAGTTACATCATATGATTATGTTTTAGGAACTTGAATTGTACTCACTAGCTTTGTTGGAAGCAACTTTGAGTGTTTTACAGATTTCATTGTATTCACGGTTCGGGTAGTGAACTGGGTTTGAGGAGAGAGTTGTATCTCTTGTAAGCAGCAGATTAGGAGGAAGTTATACCTCTTGTAAGCAGCAGATTGTAAAAGAAGCACCGTCCCAATTTTGGAGCAGGGATTATAGTGGAATCCTTGAGTGGGTTGTTCAAGACGAGGACGCAAGCCGAGTTGGCTAAATCTCGTAAAAACTGTGTTTGCATTCTTTCTTCCCTTATCTCTTTACTTTCATCACTACACTTCATTACTTACATTGCATGTATGGTTGTTGCATAATCTCACACGAACTTGATAAGTAATTGCTTAAATTTAGACATAGGGACTAAGTGGTGAATAAGTTTCAAAAATTTTTTAAAATACCCAATTCATCCCCCCCCCCCCCCTTTTAGGATTACACCTAAATCAACATTTGGTATCAGAGAGGGTTTACATAGACTTAATAGTTCATTTTTAAAAAGATCACATGGCACATATCGACATAACTCCATTTGGTGAGGGACACTCATCCACTAGACCACCTATCTTCTGTGGTGTAAATTACACCTATTGGAAACGTAGGATGAACATATACTTATTAAACGTAGATTGGAAGGTATGGAAAATAGTTACTAAGGGAAACCATGTTCCCATGAAACTAATTGACAAGATAAATATACCTAAAACTGAAGATGAATATACTAAAGAAGACTTGAAATCGGTACAAATAAATTCTACTACAATGAACTTGCTATTCTGTGCATTAGATGTAAATGAATTTAATAGGGTAACGGTATGTAACTCTGCTAAAGAAATTTGGAAAAAATTTGAAGTTACATATGAAGGCACTAAGGAAGTAAAAGATAGTAGAATAGACATGTTCACTAGTGAATATGAAGCATTTAAGATGGCTACTGATGAATCTGTTCAATCCATGTACACTAGATTCACAAATTCTTTAAATGCACTTGGAATAACTTACCCTACTTATAAGTTGATCAGGAAAATACTCAGGGGATTACCTCCGATGTGGGAAGCAGAAGCTACTACAATAGAAGAAGGGAGAAATATCAAGGAGATGTCGGTGGACAAACTCATTGGATTGCTCATCACCTATGAGCTATCAATAAATGAGAGAAAGAATGAGCAAAGCAAAGCAAAGAAAGCTATAGCACTTAAGGCATCGTTAAACAACTCTAGTGAGGAAAGTGATTCAGAATCAGATGACGACATGGTCTTTCTAACAAAGAAGTTTGGGAAGTTCTTGAAAAAGAATAAGAAGTTCAACAGAAAATTCTGGAACTCAAAATTAGAAAAAGAAGAGTCAAACATGAAGAAAAAGAAGGAAGATCCTTCAACGTGCTACAACTGCCGAGAGGTTGGACACATCAAGCCTAAGTGTCCAAAACTAGTGAAAGCTTCAAAGAAAAAGAAGAAGGCGCTGAAAGTCGGTTGGGATACACACAGCGCTAGCTGTTCAGAATCTGAATCCAGCAACGACGAGATTGCCAATCCGTGTCTAATGGCACATGATGACCTTGAGGTACAATCATCATTCTCATCATCTTCTTATTATTCTAGTGATTTTGAAAATGAGAATGACATGCTTTCATATGATGAACCGAAACAAGAATACTTGTACTCTATTAAAATGCTTGAAAAAAAAAAACTAAGAAAATATCTTATTTGAAAAGTAAAGTCAAAGAACTTTCAAACTTAGTTGAACGCCAAAATGAATCTCATGCATCTCTTATGAAAGACAAAGAATTGAAATTTGAGGAGTTAGAAAAGGATTTGAAAGATAAATATGAAATTATTTGTAAATTTACTGAAGGACAAAACAATTTTGAAAAACTCCTAGGAGCTCAAAGAAATTCCCTAGAAAAGGAAGGACTTGGTTTTAATGGGAAAGAAAATTTATAATGAAGACATCTTCACATGGGATATTTTGTAAGAGAGTCAAAATCATATGTTCCAACTAATGACTATCGTAGAAATATTACATGTTTTAAATGTAAAAGGTTGGGTCACATAAAATTCGACTGTCCTTTCAAAAATAAAGATGTCAAAATTAAGAAAGTATGAAAGGTAAAAGGAGAATCTAACACTAACCCCCCTAGACCCAAGAAAATTTGGGTACCAAAACTAGTTGTATGATTGTGTCTTGCAGATATGCTTAAGATCATCATCCTCAAAAGATAGATGGTATATGGATAGCGGATGTTCACGTTACATGATCGAGGATAAAGTAAAGTTCACATCCATCACACCCAAGGATGAAGGATTTGTCACTTTTGGAGATAATGCTAAGGGAAGGATCACATGTGTAGGTAAAGTTGGTAATAATTCGTCATTAATTATAGATGATGTTTTATTGGTTGATGGTTTAAAGCACAACTTATTGAGTATAAGCCAATTGTGTGATAAAGGTTACAAAGTTTCTTTTGAACATGATAAGTGCTTAGTTGAACACAAAACCGATAATAAGATAATATTCACAGTTGAGCGTCATGAAAATGTTTATACCACCAGCTTTGATAACTAAACGTCACAGAGTGTGACATGCTTTTTTGCCATGAATGAAATTAGCATTATTAGGCATAGGAGACTAGGACACGCAAACATGAACTTAATATCACTAGTTAAGGGAGACTTAGTTGAGGAACTGCCTAAGACAATTCATCAAAGATAAAATTTGTGAGGCTTGTCAATTAGGAAAACAAGCAAGAACAAGCTTTAAGAAGAAGAAAGAAATCTTCACTACTAGGTCACTCCAAATGCTATACTTAAACTTATTTGGTCCAAACCCAATTCAGAGTTTAGGAGGAAAATCATATGCATTTGTCATAGTTGATGATTTTTTCAAGATATACATAGGTATTATTCTTAGGTCACAAAGATGAAACATGTAAACAATTCATAAACTTGTGCAAGAAAATCTAAAATGAAAAGAGATATACTATCAAAATTCGAAGTGATAGGGGTAGAGAATTTAAAAATCAAGGCATGGAAGACTATTACAATTCATTAGAAATAACTCATAATTTTTCAACTCTTTGAACACCCCAACAGAATGGTGTAGTTGAAAGGAAGAATAGGTCTATATAAGAAATGACCAGAACTATGCTTAACGAACATAAATTACCTAAGTATTTATGGGCTGAGACAGTGAATACCGTCTGCTATGTTCAAAATAGAGTTTTGATTATATTTTCACTTAATAAGACTCCGTACGAGTTGTGGAATGGTCATAGACCAAACATATCATATTTTCATGTCTTGACTGTAAATGTTTTGTGCTTAGAGACAATAAACATCTAGGAAAAATTGATATGAAATCAAATTAAGGTATCTTCCTAGGGTATGCCTCAGATAGTAAAGCCTACAGAGTATATAACAAACGAACATTGATGGTTATAGAATCTATTCATGTAGTGTTTGATGAGTCAAATCCCTTCTCCAAAAGAACTGATGAAGATGAAATTAAGATAAACAAGGAACTTGAAAAACTATCCACTAAAAATTATTCTAAAAATAAAAATGAAATTAAGGAACCATCCACTGAAAGTAATCAAATTGAAAATGAGGTTAGTGAACCACCTAGAGAATGGAAGTATATAAAGAATCATCGCATTGATCAAATAATAGGTGAACCATTACGAGGAGTAGCCACACGATCCTCACTTAGGAATATGATGAGTCATTTTGTCTTTCTATCTCAAGAAGAACCTAAGAATGTAAGTGAAGCAATTGAGGATGAATCATGGGTGTTGTCCATGCAAGAAGAGTTATATCAGTTTGTGAGAAACAAAGTATAGATATTAGTTCCTAAACCTGAGGATAAGTCAATCATTGGAACAAAATGGATATATAAGAACAAGAAAGTTGAACATGGGATAGTTGTTAGAAATAAGGCTAGACTAGTAGCTCAGGGATATAACTAGGAAGAAGGCATAGATTTTGAAGAAACCTTTGCACTTGTAGCTAGAATGGAAACCTTTCAAATGCTTTTAGCCTATGCAACTTTTAAGGATTTCAAACTATATCAAATGGATGTTAAGAGCACATTTTTAAATGGTTACATAAGTGAAGAAGTATATATAGAACAACCCCTAGGTTTTGAAAATCATAAGAATCTAGATCACGTGTATAGACTGACAAAAGTCTTGTACGGTTTAAAGCAAACTCCTAGAGTTTGGTATGAAAGGTTAAGTGGTTTTCTACTAGAAAATGGGTCTATCAGAGGAAGATAGATACAATTTTATTCATAAAGTTTAAGAAAGATGACATTCTCCTAGTCCAAGTATATGTAGATGATATCATATTTGAAGCTACAAATAAAGAATCGTGTAATGAATTTGCTGATACTATGCAAAGTGAATTTGAGATGAGCATGATGGGTGAACTAAATTTCTTCCTAAGACTTCAGATTAAACAAGCAAAACATGGAATGTTCATAAATCAATCAAAGTATATTAGAGATCTACTCAAAAAGTTTAATATGGAAGATGGAAAAATACTAGGTACACCTATGAGCGCTTCATTGAAATTAGACAAAGATGAACAAGGTATACCAGTAGATGTCAAACTTTATCGTGGAATGATTGGTGGCTTACTTTATCTAACTGCTAGCTGACCTGACATAATGTTTAGCGTATGTTTGTGCGCAAGATTTCAGGCTGCACCAAAAGAGTCACACTTGCTAGCTATTAAACGAATACTTAGATATTTGATAGGAACCGCGGAAATTGGATTATGGTATCCTAAGTATACATTTTTTGAGATTATCAGCTATTCAGATGTTGATTTTGCAGGTAGTAAAGTGGATAGGAAGAACATGAGTGGTACATGTCATTTCTTAGGACATTCATTAGTCTCTTGGTTTTCCAAGAAGCAGAATTCATTTGCTCTTTCCACAGCTGAGGCTAAATACATAGAGGCAGGTAGTTGTTGTGCTCAAACGCTATACATGAAGCAACAACTGAAAGATTTTGGATTAAGTTATGAAAAAATTCCTATAAGATGCGACAATACGAGTGCAATAAATATCTCAAAAAATCTCATATTACATTTACGAACTAAGCATATAGAAATACGATATCATTTTCTTCATGATCATGTACAAAAGGGAGATGTGACACTTGAGTTTGTGTGCACGAATGAAAAATGGGTAGACATATTCATGAAACCACTTGCAAAGGATAGGTTTATCCAAATTAGATGTGAATTAGGCTTGATGCAGAGTCAAGAGGTTGCCTAGAAATACATTAGATATCATAATTCTGGGGGAGCAACGACACTTGACATTCACAATTTGTTAAAACATTTCACTTTCGACTCATTTATTCTCATTCGGTATCGTATTTTTAAGATGTAAACATTTCGTATCACATTAATCAACATTGATATCCTCACATAATCTTTGACATTTGGCACACTGTGTATGTTCACAATGCAATTTACATTCCACTACACAGATTTATGCATTAGATAGGGGGATGTTTGATATCAAAAGGGGGAGAAGTATTTTTTTTTTTTTTTTTAAATCTGATGGTTGAATAAGTTCAAAACTTTAAGACTTAAAAGGGGAGAAAACTACAAGACTATGTCCACTCATGTATTAATATGATACACCTTTTTGTTAATGTCAAAAGGGGGAGAAGAATATGGCTTTAGGCAAAAATAAGAATCTGGCTTTAGGCAAAAATGAGCAAAATAGTTGACAACACTAATTGTGTAAAAAGGAGAAGAATTCGGATATGAGAAAAATCAGGCTAAACAATGAGCATATTTTATTTGGAATCAGGCTAAACAACATGTGTATGAACATGAGCATATTGTATTTGGCATGAACATATTTAACTCACTGAATATTGGATGCATTAATTGAGGGGGAGCCTTGTTAGGCATAGCCCATTTTATTCTATATTTTTGCTCGTGTATATGTCATCATCAAAAAGGGGGAGATTGTTGACTCTATGAGTCCAATCCTGTTTTGATAATGACAAATCACTTGGTACTAGATCTGTGCATTGAGATTGTAAACAAGAACTATATTAAGCATGCACAGAAGGATAACAAGTCATGGAAGCCTTGAAGAGTAAAGCTTGCACAACTTGGCAAGATCCATGGAACTCAAAGAGAACAAAAATGAACATTCAAGCAACAAGGTATAGAGCGTCATGGGAATGGGAACTTAGAACTCATGTATTTATATTTTCATATGATTTAATTTGAGGCTCAAATCATAATCTAAAATGATCTTAGGACTCATGCATTTCACGAACATCATTTGGAGATATTCATGTACTTAAAAAGATTTTTAAAATCCCAGAAAATATGATTATAAAATAGCCAAGAATAAAAGAAAAACAAATTTTTGAACTGAAAAGGAAAAAATTTAGGATTTAGGAACTTCATGCGACCGAACTCAGCGGTCAGTCACCTGAAGTTGCCACTTTAGAAGACCGAAGTTAACCTCAGTTGTGTGAAGAATTTCTTCAGAAGACTGAAGATTAAGTTCAGTCGCTTGAAAAATTTATGGTGAAACACTGAACCTGGAAGAAGCACCTTAGAAGACTGAACTCAGACTTCAGTCATCTGAACCCGACACTTTAGTCGTCTGAACCTCAAACTTCAGTTATCTAACCGTGTGTCCAGGTTGATTTTTCGAAGCTTTAAGGAAAATCAGTCGTCTAGGCCTTTAACCTCATTCATCTGAACTTGCAGGAAAGTTTAAAAATTTTAATTTTTTAATGAAAGAACACATAAGCTATTTCTTTGATCCAACGGTTAGGATTGATTCTAAGGGTAAGGCACCTATTTATACATCATCTAAACCCTAGTGCTAAAGCTAAGACTTTTGAAAGAGAAGAGAACAAACCTTTGGCATTCGCTTGAGGAGGTAAACGTTTAGCTTAATTTTGATCATACTGCTGAGACTTTAGATTGGGATTTCAAGTTCTTACATCAAATCTAAGCTAAGGCTACCTCGTTTTTCAAAAGACAATCTAGCAATCATTGTGCACTCCTTTTTGGTATTGAGGTTTGGTATATCAATTTGCATGTTCATACTTATTCTCATAAGAGTTTTTCATATATACTGATTTGACATATATATATATATATATATATATATATATTTCAAAGAACTTTTCATCTCTAAATCAGTTATTAAACATAAGCTGAGTGATTGATCTTGAGTGTATTTATTTATAGGTTTTTAAATAAGATCACTACTTAAGAAAGGTTTTTTCCATAGGTTAACCAGTTTTGATTCAAGTGTGTGTTCAGTTAAAGGATTTATTTTTTTAGATATATTAAAACACTTGATTGAATATCCTTAATGTTCAAAATTGTTTATTTTATTAAAGGATATCTTCTGGAAAACATTATAGTCAGTTTGTGATTTTGGGAAATCATATTATATATATATATATATATATATATATATATATGTATGTATGTATGTATGTATGTATTGGCATATTACAAAGATCATTGTGTGATTGAATATTTGAAAGAAAGTTGTTGATTTTGAATGATCTAATATTTAAGACAAAGTTTTTTGAATAAGTTCACATTAGATTTTCATGCATTTTCACAAAGTGAACTAGAACTCTAATATTTTTTCAAAGCGTTTAAATATATCATTACTTGGGAGTTTTGATGAAAAGGGAAATTGTGTATTGAAGTATATATCATTCATAAACAATTGTATCATTTCATACATTCTGAGCTTCATGTTACATCATATAATTATGTTTTAGGAACTTGAATTGTACTCACTAGCTTTGTTGGAAGCAACTTTGAGTGTTTTACAAATTTCATTGTATTCACGGTTCGGGTAGTGAACCGGGTTTGAGGAGAGAGTTGTATCTCTTGTAAGCAGCAGATTAGGAGGAAGTTGTACCTCTTGTAAGCAGCGGATTATAAGGGAAGCTCCGTCCCAATTCAAGGAGTAGGGATTATAGTGGAATCCTTGAGTGAGTTGCTCAAGACGAGAACATAGGCCGGGTTGGCTGAACCTTATAAAAACTGTGTTTGCATTCTCTCTTCCCTTATCTCTTTACTTTCAGCACTACATTTCATTACTTACATTGCATGTATGGTTGTTGCATATTCTCACACGAAATTGATAAGTAATTGCTTAAATTTAGACATGGGGATTAAGTGGTGAATAAGTTTCAAAGAATTTTTAAAATACCCAATTCATCCCCCCCCCCTTGGGATTACTCCTAAATTAACACGCTATGTTAGCGTGGCTTTACTGGGAGATGTGTCGCATTGCTGACATGTCCCACTCACAGATCAGAGGAGCACTCCGCTTATTATAGGTTTGGGCGTGGGAGAGATTCATGTCCTTAACTCCTCCGCGCCATGGTGTTCGGCGTGTTATTAAGAGGGACCAGGACAGTCGTCCAATTGACCCAGCCCCACTTGCATGGAGGTTAGTAACTTCATTCAAAATGCATTCGTGGTATGATTACTACAATTTTTAATTCGTACTACGTACTAGTCGTTATACCTGTTGGCTTACGTATTATTTTGTACAGGTGGAGGGATCAGTTGTTGGCGCCAAATGTTATGCAACATACGTTGCCCTAGTATAGGTTCGAGTTAGACATGCATTTGGAGCCTGAGGTATAGTCCGATTCAAGTGTATTAACTGTATTACATATCAAATAATCCTACCCACCTTTTACATTTTGCTTATGTTTACGCACAGTTCATATGGGCGCCCTACACGGATGATGTTCTAGCCGACCTATCGGCTGATTATGCAGCTAGGAGGGACCTGTGGGTAGCTCAAGTGCCACTCATATGTTTTCATATTATTGAGCGACGTCTCCCTAACCGAGTGATGAGTTAGTTCGGCTATCGGTAAGGCATTCCGGAACGCTTTTTGAAGTTGGGGGTTGATGTACATGGGGATGACCTACACGAGATTGATGGTCGCGGTCAGGGAAACATGGATTGGGTTGCTGAGCACGCGATATACGTGACTATGTGGGGGCATCAGAGAGAGTACATCATACAGGGAGTGGAGGCGGACGGTCCGATGGGTCCAAAGGACCTATATTATACGTGGTATAGGTCCATCACATGAAACTTCATGGATAGGACCACGGCGGTCTACATGAGTCGTAAGAATACTCTAACACAGACCTAATTTTTTACCGTCTACATTACGATGCCAATGTGGTAACCAATTTTTTCGTATGTTGTAGGCAGACATACTACACCAGGTCGACCTACTCTCTTCAAAGCCCGTTGTCCTGAATTTAGCGAGTGCAGGTTTGGACATTGTCCACGAGGACGAGCGACCAATCCCTACACCACGACGGACCCCGGCACCACGAGGAGGTCGAGCGAAGTACAAGGAGGTCGAGCAGCTTTCTACAGTAGTCCATCAAGTCCGGCCTTCTTGCCACCCATTGTATAGGCAAAGTACGTATTCGGCCTGTACGCACCATATACCCCATCGATAGCTACTAATATTGCGAGCTCGTCTAGTAGACAGGCAGACACTCTGTCTAACTTTGCTGCCACCCCGTCAATGTCATACCTGCTAGACAACCCTCTCGATGTGGAGGAGGTGGATGCACCCGCTTTGCCACCTCGAACTCGTCTAGAGACTTTATACGAGTTAGCTCCTTATCTTCTTCGCATGGATATAGATGATGCAGCACTTATTGGCGGAGATGACAGACATGTAGCACATCGACGAGCCCGGATGCCAGACGCGAAGGAACAGCCAGGAGAGGGCAGACGCAGACGACAGCCACCCCGACCCCATAGATGACCTCCCTGCGGCACCAAGTAGTAGATCATCATTTGTATAGATCATCATTATATTATTTCATTTGTACAACATCTATTTGTCCATTATTTCATTTGTATAGATCATTGTTGTATTATTTCATTTGCACAACATAAATTTGTTCATTTGTTCATTTCTATAAATCATCGTTGTATTATTTCTTTTGTACAACATCTATTTGTCTATTTTTTTTCATTTGTGTAGATCATCGTTCTATTATTTCATTTGTACAACATTATATTTTTATATTTTTTTTCAATTGTATAAAGCATCGTTGTATTATTTATCTATAATTAAAAATATTTATTCATTTTCCATGGGATGTATATAGGAATGAAATTTGGCTATGACAGGTGTGAATGAATGTTTTGTATTGTTTCCCACGGACGTATAAAGTGGTGAATGTAACGTTGTGAACATACTGGTATTGATTGTGTAGGATAGATGTTTTCTTTAAACAGGTGCGTGGATGGATATCTCAATTTTTAAAGGGAATTCTGCCGAAATTTTAATAGTAATTTGATACGTTGGACGTGTATGAAAGTTGTGAATATAACGTTGTGAAGATACTGGTATCGATTGTGTAGGATAAATGTTTTCTTTGAATAGGTGCATGGATGGATAAGCTCAATTTTTAAAGGAGACTCTACCGAAAGTTTTATAGTAATTTGATATGTTGAATGTGTATGAAAGTTGTGAATATAACGTTGTGAACGTACTGGTATCGATTGTTTAGGATAAATGTTTTCTTTGAACAGATGCATGGATGGGTATGCTCAATTTTTAAAGGGGGCTTTACCAAAATTTTTACAGTAATGATTCTTTATATAAATTTAGCCCACCTACAAAAATGTTCAAATTTTGAGTTCCAATACTCAGATTAGTATTATAACAGTCATAAACAACTTAATATAACAGTTATACGTTATAAATATACACTAATAAGAAGATTATTTTTACGTAAATCTCTCCAATAACCATTATTTCAGTAGCTACAACGACCCGAAAGTGTCTCCTTCTGAACATGAGTTTTTACAATGATTTTCTACTTTTTTCCCTTACTCCTCCCCACTCTTCCTCCTCTTAAGGCAAGTAGCAGTTCTTATATTGTATCCCATTGGGCATATACCATGGTTTATGTCAAAACGATTCATGCCTACAAAGACGGTCAAGAACTGCATGCTTAACAATTATAAATTTAAAATATTTAACATTTAATAATTTATTAACTGAAATGATTGAAGACTAGTGTATTATATTAAATTTTTATAAGACAATAATAATATTATATTTATTTAATAAATTACAAATGTCAATTAAAATGTTAGTTAACATTAAATTTTACACTTCTAATAGATATTTTAAAAATAATTTATATTTCAATTAAAATCATGTATATTTTTTTTCTAATTAAAATTAATTAATATTAACGCTAAATATTCATTCAAATAATATAATTGAAACTTTTCTCTTATTTTATTAAAATTTATTATTTTAAGATAATAATAGAATGTGATTATATTATATTAGAAGGGCAACATTGTCCAAAGGGCAAAATAGTGAGGGCAATTTAGTACAAAAAGTATTATTCCCATAGGAATGGGATTCCTATGAAACTTATCCATGGACGGAAGAGGGAGGTGTGAATAAGATGACTTCATGAGAATCATTTTATCCCTAATAATGTGAACTTTTATACTACACAAATACTCATACTCAAACAAATGCGCGAATGAGATACCACGGGCATCACATTCCCGGGAATCTTGAAATATGCCGCAAGCCAAACACCCCGTAAAAATTATTAATAAAATGCTTGATAAAGTTTATACCCAATAACACGACAAAATTAACGGAAGAAGGCACTTCTTTTCTACACAATTTAATGAGGTTACATTTGATTGATAGGATGTCTATTCCTAGGCATAGAGTGAAATAAGATGAGAATGTAATTTAAGTCGTCAAAAGTTTGTACTATTCCATCCAACATGGAATAGGCTATGAATAGACATTCTCATAGTGAAATTTAAGAATAGTAATGGATTAATAAAATTTTTGACAGTCGTTGATTGCAATACATCTTTAGTCAGCTATCAAATCATTATATGATGACTATTTTCTTCCTAGGAATTGACATTTTGTGAACTAAATATAACTAAGTTGGCAAGTAAGAAAAAGAGTGATAAAAGAGATAATCCAAAGGTTCAATGGTTTTAAGCATTGTTCGACATATTCACAGCGAGAGGAATGAGTATAAAACAAATGAATACCTTTGATGACCGCAATGGAGAAACATAGACATTATGTGTTGCAGATACTTTCTTTGGCGACATATCAGGGAGACTTGGAAATGGAGATATCTTAGGTGACCCAGGACATTGACTTAATTGCCCAGGAAAGAAAAGGACCATAGGCTATTAGCTTGCAGGAAAGACACTTGCAATGGCAATCACATACAAAAAAAAAAAAAAAAAATGAGAATTATCATCAAATAGAAGTAAAGGGCATACCATCATTATTACTATTAGCTTCTGGAACTCGATTAGGTTTTTGAACTATTCCTGCAAGTCCAAGCTCCACCAGTAGAGACTTTACAGCAGGCATAAATATTTCGTTGTAAAGAGAGAAAATATCAATGTGCTCCTGCCCAATTCTCTATTTCCAAACCATTCAAACATTCAATCTTCCATGGAAAATTAAGAGCTTAAGAGATAAAATTAAGAAACCTACCCCACTGCGATTTGCTGATGCCCAATCAACAAACACATTACGAAAAACCTGTAGTTTACAATGCAGTTGCTTCCTATAGTTGTAGATGATTTCTCTGAAGGTTAGGTTCATTTGAGATATCTACCACCAAGAACATAAACAGAGTAAATATAAAATAGATAACTGAATAGAAGCACACAAGCTGTCACATGTTGCAAACTGCAAACCTTAGCAACTGCGTAGAAACAACAGAGGATGATCTGGTCAATATGGCGGCTAAAGAAGAGAGAAGTTCGCTGATTGAGGATTTGTTGAATAAGATAGTAGACATTCTCCCTTATCTGTTGAGACAGTTGAATGGACAAAACTGTTAGGTTCTATTTGCATCCTACATTTTGTGGAAGGGAAGGAAGCCAGAAGAAATAAAAGAAGATAACAAATTAGAATTATTAAGATTCTTAGTTAACAATTTTAATAATTATTATTTTTAATTAATATTTAAATATTTTCTACTCAATAAAATAATAGAATATTTTCCTATTTAATTAAATATAATCTTGTTATTAGTGTATATTTATAATGTATGACTGTTATATTATTTTATGATAAAAATAATATTTTTAACTAAATTATAATTTATTGTATGTGAAAATTTAAATTAATAAATGATTCTTTCCTCCAATAATTTAATTAATCATTATTATAATAAAAAAAATAAACAAAAAGAACACAAAAAATTAAGATATATACAAATCTTGCTACACTAAGTAGCAAGATTTAAATGACAGCTCAATCTGATCTAAATGTATGTCAAGGTAAATCTCGTTAAATCAAGTAGCGAGATTTGCTTATATTAATTTTAGGTGTGACATGTGACAAATTTCATTGGTTTATCCAATGAAATTTGTTTAAATCTTACTGGATGAAGTAACGAGGTTACTATATATATATATTTTTAAAAAGACAAAAGGGCAAAAATACTCGCAGAAGGTTCTATCAATATAACCCATTTTCCGCCCCCAGGGCTGAGCTCAGGTGGCAGAGCGAGCTTCGGGCGTTTCCGCTTGACGGTGAGCCTATTCCTGGCACCCCGGGTTCGATTCTGCGCCTGGGCACCTGAAATTAACATTTCTGTGGTGTATGGGGCTGCATCACAGGACGTGGGATTAGTCACCAAGCCGGTGCGACGGACCGTAAAACGGACGTCGTTGACGGCAGGTGGACACCCGGGACGTACCCAAAAAAAAAATATAACCCATTTTCCCAACGAGGAGATGGTGGATCCGTGGCTGCTTCTCCATGGTTCCCGCGGAGTCCTAAAGTCCACTGGCGGGGCCCAGTGCACAGGTTAGCAAAAGAGCACGAGCAGAGGCAATTTTTTTTTTTTTTTTTTTTTTTACGAGCAAAGGCAATGTAATCGAATGGTGAAATGTCAACTCCTCATCCTCCCTTGTCCAATGCCATCCTCTCCCTGTCTCCCTGCCAAGCGGAAAAAGAAAGAAACAACATGGCCGCCACGCTCAGCCTTCTGAAACTTGGCTCGCCCAAAAATCCACTCTGCAACCCCCGAAATATCCCATGTCTCCCCAGCCCACCAAAATTAACCATCCCCACACGCCCACTTCACCCAAAATTACTCCTCCAAGAGACCATCCGCAGTTTAGAATCAGCTTCAGTTCCCCTCACAGCCCTCGCATTTCCCTTCTTTCTAGATCCCAAGGCAAGTGCAGAAATCAATCTCCCTCTTTGTATGCCCTCAACCCGCTTGCTTCAACATCTGTTGTTTCTCTTTTGTGCATTTCTAATTCTAAATTTTGGGGGTTGAATTGCAGGATGCGGTGGCTGTTGGTGGAGAATTTGGGTTGTTGGAGGGACGGACACTGGCTCTCATACATCCCTTTGTGATGGGGTGTTTGTTCTTCTACACGTTGTGGGCTGGGTACCTCGGTTGGCAATGGCGCAGGGTTAGGACAATACAGAGTGAGATTAACGAGCTTAAGAAGCAGGTTAAGCCTGTTCCAGTCTCGCCAGAAGGGTCTCCAGTTGCTGAAGCTGCTCCCTCCCCCATAGAAGCTAAAATCCAGCAGCTCACGGAGGTAGGCTTGCTTCCTTGCTTGCTTTGTGCGTGCTCAATGTGCAGGCAGATGGCAGCATTTGCTCCCTGTTAAAAGAGTAGTTACTTGATAAATAGAATTCTGCAGTTTGGGCCTCGAGTTGTTTCTGTTAGACGATTCGATTATTTTGCAAGTGAGATCCTCCTAGTCATGTTTCAAGTTTGGCTGTGCTGTGTCTAATTGGATAACATTAGCAATTTACTGGAAGATAGTGTTTGGAACAAGGATTTAGTCTGCATTTTTAGATTTGAATTTGAATATATTTGAACAAAATTTAATATAATTTTGTATTACATCTTATCCGAATCCACACAAATCCAAATTCAAAGTAGGCTAAGGTCTTAAATGGTTATCCGTTGAAATATTTTATGCATAAATGTCTAACCAGAAAAATATAGTTTACTTAAATTTTTATGTTAAACTTTCTTTTTCAGCAAGCATAACCCCCAACATTTATTGAAAATCATAAGGGAGATATATATAAATATATATATATATATTATATTTTTATACATATATATTTATTTATATATGCATTTTTAAAAGTAAGAAATAAACTTATATGGAATATATTTTATGTATTACTTGTGTGCTTAAATGCCTTCATGACTTGTGTCATCCTGTCTTAAAAATTTTATGTCATGAAATTGTCTTTAGGGTGTTATATTACATAACTGGTTCATGGATTATTCATGAAATGCATGTGAACTTGTTAGACCACTCTTATGCTCAAACTTATTTTTTTTTTTTCATATGTTGCATGTTTTTAAATTCAAATCTTTTTACGAGTCTTACGTTGTGCTTAAATTGTAATGGTTTGTGTATATTTATTACTTTGTTCTTCATGTTAGTTTTATTTGGAATGACCAGTTATTGTTTTATGAAAAATGTCAAAAACAAAAAAAAGGAGAGTATTTCTGAACAAATTGAAATTATTTTTCAAAAATAGGGAATTCTCTTTACTAAGTTTGTTTTAAATGATCAAACTTTTCTACTTAACTTAACCCTTTTTACTGATGTCAAATAGGGGAGAATGTCTTTTAGCAAAATGATAATGATCGAAAGGGAAATTTTTAGGGGCAAATCATAGGGATAATTGTCTGAGTGTGTGCTTTTTGCAAAAATTGAAATGCATGATCTTTGTTGTGTCTTCTTTCATGAATATGCTTGAGTTGTTATGTTTATTTTTACATTACATATTCTCAGGGGGAGCCTTTTCAGGCTGTACCCATTTTACTCTAATGCGTTTGTCATCATCGAAAAGGAGATTTTGATAATGACAAACCGCAAATTACTTATATGTATATTTAGTGATTGAATATGTTATAATTCAACACACATATAAGAGGACTGAAAATGGAAACCAAAGATGCATAAAACTCATATGATTAGGGATTTTCCATGAAGATTAAAGTAAAGAAGATAAAAAAGAAGACATTTTGATTTTATTTGTATGTGCATTTAGGTTTTTATATTTTAATTTGTAATATATGCATGCATCCTACATGATATGTTTTGAATGTTCAGACAGAATCGTAGACAAACCTTAGGGCTGACTTCGATCGATCAACGCAAGGTTTTTAGGTTTAATTAAAAAGCCTAGACTTTAGATAAATCCTAAGTTCCTGCATGTAACTTTTACTCAAAAACAGGACTTAGGCATAAGTTTGAAAGTGTTTCGGACAACCAAACCTTGTGTGTTGAAAACACCTCGTTCAACCGAATGGTTGAAGAGTCAGAAAGGTTGACTTGGGTCGGTCAACTGAACCAAAATGAACTAAGTGTCCTAGGTCGAACGAACATATAGTACAGACTTTTTCACCTTCCCTGGGCGCCCAAACTTTACGTTCAAAAATACCTCGGGCAACCAAACTCTACGTTCAAAAATACCTCGGGCAACCAAACTCTAAGTCTGGCAGACCGAACTTAGAACAAGACGACCGAACCTTGAACATTTGGAAAATCACCTTGGTTCAGCCACCCAAACCTGTCCTCGGGCACCCAAACGTGAAAAACACCTTTTTTCTGTATAAGTCTGTTCGGGCGACCGAAACTCTCAGGTTACAAAAAATTAACTGCGGTAATTGAGGTTAAAATTTAATTAAATTTTTTAAAAATTCCCAATATGTCCCCAACGGTCATATTTTTTAGAAAAAACTAAAAGTACTTTTTTCATTTGTTTCATTAGCAATTTTGATTAGTAAATAATTTTCTCTCAAATATTTTTAATCTCTTGTTAATCAAAGTTCCCCCACTTATATTTTTATTGCAAAATCATTGTTGGGGTAAAATTTTATACTCTCCAAACTCTCTTTATTATTCTTTAGAAAATCTTTTGAAAGAAAGCATATATTTTGTTTGTGCATTTTGTATTTCAAAATCACTTACTCTCACGAGCTTACACTTTTGATAAACAATCTTTGAGAGCAAGATTAAAGGTTCACATTGTTTTTGCTTTGATAAATAATTTTGTGGAGAAATTTTTATTTGGGTTTAAATTTTTGTTGTGCATATCATGTACATTATTTTTGAAAGGTTGAAAATATGTTTTTGAGAAAAGCACCCTTACTCTACTGAGTACATTTCATATCATTAGAGAGTGCATTTCTTTGAACTTTATTGTGTACATCTTTATTTATATTTAGAAGCACTTTATCATGTACAAAAATTATTTTTATTGTACCGGTTGGGTTCATCCCATTAATTGGACTGGGGAGTCTTAATCCCGTAAATGAGACTGGTTCGGTTCAGTTCGAAAATTGAACTAGGGAGTCTCAGCCCCGTCAGTGAGACAAGTTGGGTTCAACCTTATAATTGAGCTGAGATTTTCCTCGCCCCATAAGGAGAGGATGTAAACGGCTTCTATTCTACCCACTTAAGTGAGCAGGTTTATTGTAATCTTCGGAGGGTATGCCTAAGGTAAAGACGTAGGCTGGTTTGACTGAACCCCGATAATAAATATCGTGTGTCGTTATTTTCTTATTTCGTTTACTTTCTACTCTTTAATTTATGCATGTGTATGTCTGCTCATGTTTTGTTACAACCATCTTGCATGCACACAGAATTAATTTAAATGTGATATGTAGCACACATGTATGTATGCGCACATTATTCACTTACTTTACATGTTTTATTTCGAATGGAATATGAGATGTGATGAATCGGCATAATTGTTTAAATTAGAAAAAAAGTTTTAAATGTCCAATTCACCCTCCTTTTAGAATCACACCAATTCCAACATATTGATTACAATATACGTAATTTAATACTATGTTTTGTCTGAACTATACAAATTTAAATTTAAAATTCAAATTTTGTGCTCCCAAAGGAAGGTAAGAGTTCACCACAAATAGAATTTGGCTTTGTGGTTATTGTAATACTGACCCCTTTAGAGTATCTGAACTACTGGGATTCAAAATGCAGGAGAGAAAGGAGCTGGTTAAAGGGTCCTTCAGGGACAGGCACTTCAATGCAGGTTCAATATTGTTAGCATTTGGAGTGTTTGAGGCAATTGGTGGTGGAGTCAACACATGGTTCAGGACAGGAAAGCTGTTCCCAGGGCCTCATTTATTTGCAGGAGCAGGTAACTGAAACATAGCTTTGCACTTACTGATACCTATTTGCAAGAAATCTACAATACACAAAGAACCACTTTTGAAATCTCTAGTTATCTGCATTGTTGATTCTAGAGGCATTTTGGGTAATTGCTGATCTTGCAGCTTTGGGATTCTTCTGCCGACAGGAATTACAGTGCTATGGGCAGCGGCAGCGGCTCTCGTGCCTGCAATGCAGAAAGGGAGTGAGACAGCTAGAAATCTTCACATTGCATTGAATGCATTAAACGTTCTGCTCTTCATATGGCAGATACCAACTGGAATTGATATAGTTTTTAAAGTGTTTGAATTCACTACGTGGCCTTGAATTGCAAACAATGTTTTAGAGTGAGCCTGTTCTCTCTTCTAAGCTCATTTGGGTTTTCTGCATTCTGATGGTTGTATTTTACTTGCTTTTCAAACTTCAATCTTTCCTTCTCCATTTCCTCATTTATTCTTTGTAGCCTTTACAAGCAAAGATCTTCTGTCAAGTACGCCAAAACACTTCAACTGCAACGAATATTTGGAAGTTTGCAGACATTTCATTGCATGCTGGCTGATTGCTGATAATTGTGGGTTCAGGATTTTTTGAGAGAGGGGGCAGACTAGACTTTGTAGAAGAACTTATAACATCCAGTATTTTATATATATAAATTTTTTTACGTTTTAGTTACCATTTTTTCTTATGAGCTAATCAAATTATTGTTTTGGGACAAGACATAAAATTGTATAAAAATTGTACTCTCAAAATTCATTCATGCTGCATTAGGTAGCATGGATTTCAAACCTTAAATTTGGATTTATATGGATTTTGATAAATTTCAATATAATTTTATATTATATCTTATCCAAATTTAAATTCAAGGTCTCTCCAAACATAGGGTTAGTCAATATATAAATATGATATAGATAAATAGTTCAAACTTCAAACGATATTTATAACAATTATTTTCATACTTACATGTACTAACTTGCCTCTTTTAACATTGGGGAAAAGACATCGACTTCCTTGAGGTTCGGCACATAAATGCGGACCTCCATCGAAGTTTAAAAAATTCCATGAATTTATCTTTAATTTTGTCAAAAAAGACACAAACCTCTCCTTAAATTTTAAAACTTTCAATCTTATCGAGGTTTGACAAAAAGATTCAGACCTCTCAATATTTGACTAAAAAACAAAACAAAACAAAATAAAATAAATAAAAAAACCCCAAGGAAGGTTTATAAGTGTTCAAACAAATCAAATCTCAATAGATTTTTCAGATCAGGTTCAAATCTTGTTTCTAAATCTTATGGGAATTCTTGAGATTAACAAAACAAAGGAGGTCCACATTTTTTTTACTAAACCTTAACAGATTTAGTGTCTTTTGTTTTTCAGTGTTTTCTCTTTTATAATTGGAGAAGTATTTTCTTATGTGCATTTATTGATCTGTGCCTGAGTAGTTGCAGGGCTTTAATATTTAAGAGGGAAATAAAAAAGGATCGATTTTAATCACAACATACATCAAGCAACCCACTGCATTGGCATACGGTACCTTTGACATCTCCTCCACATCCTCCTTTGATTGTGCATAAAAGATATTAAATAACTCTGAACGATCTTTCATTAAATACAATCAAGTCATTTTGGAGTAGCCATCAACAAATATAACAAAGTTTCAAAACCCTGACTAGACATTCTATACCATGTGAAGTTGTTCATTCAATAACTAAGATTTGAAAAAAAACAAAACGAGAAAAAAAAGTTATTGTATTGCAAAAAGAGCAATAAATGTATATACTATAAACACAAAAATTCACACACACACACACACTAAACAAAAATAAAACATTATAGATTCTTCAAAGGACAGATTTTATCAAACTTCACATTGAACACAACTCCATAGTATATATAGCTTTACCAAATCTAGAATCAACTTAACCTAGTCATCGGAGATAAAAGAAGAGTCTTTATTAAAGGTATATTTTTTTCAAAAGTGCTCATTCTTCATTCATATTGTTATATTTTGCCATTGCAGTGCATCCAAAATAATTGACTAAAGTATTAAAATTGAATATTCTTCAAGGTCAAAAAAGGAATAAATGTCATGCATGGAATAGCTAAAACCAATCCATTGACCAAAGAAGTTATTATTATCATGGCGGCAGATCAAGTTAAATGTGTAAATAAATTATTCGACCTAAAACAATAAACTGAATATTTTTTAAGTCCAAATAATGACATGCATCACCAACGAAGTTACTATAATATCATGGTCATTGATGGTCAAAGTGATGAGACCCTAAGACAACGTGGCCAAGGTCCAATGCTTGGTGTTAGTATATCTCCCTAAAATACCCTTATACCCTTGTATGCCTCCTTCTCCTATAAAAGGGATGGCCTTGTACAGTTGTATTTGTACAAAAAGATTAATAAAGTTTGTATTAATCTTAACATGGTATCAGAGCCAAGTTAAGCCTAATTTCTTTTTTTTTTTTTCCTAAACCTCCTGCTCGCTGCCGTTCTGGACGACGTTGTCGTCATCGTATCTCCTTCGCTCGGCCGCCATTCCAGACTACGTCGTCTTCATCATATCTCCTCCGCTTAGCCGCCGTTCTGGACGACGTCGTCGTCATCGTTGGCAATCGTTCCGGACGATGTCGTCATCATCTCGCCAAACCGCTGCCAGTCGAAATCCCTCTGGTCCCGTCTCCCTCTAGCCTCCGTCTGGCGTCCACAGCCACCATCATCACCGGTATTTGCTTCAGACTCTCCGTCGTTGCTTAATCGTCTGGAGCTCGTCAGCCTGCGTTTGAGATTCCGTCGCCTCCACCACGGGCTCCACCGAGGAGGACTCTTGGGCCGACAGAGAAGAGGAAGCCATTTTATTCATCCTGTGCAAAAGCAAGAGAGAATACAGAGCCTAGAGCTGAAGAAGGGTAGAGTTGCGAAGCCACAATCGCTGTGGATAGGAGCTCCATGTTTACCGAACTAGGTTGAAATCGAAGCCATCTCTCGTCAATAGGGCGACCTTGCCTTATCCGCCTTGATCTTGTCATTTATTCACGGTTACGTCCTTGTTCCCTTGCTTCGGCTTTACCTTAACTGGGGTGGAAGCACGATTTCTTGTACTAGAAGCGGTGTGGATTTCTAAACAAAGTTCGTGAATTTGAAGCTTTCTATGTGCACTCCACGCCAAGAGAGTCACCATCATGCCTAAGGTTATCCAGCTTGCGCGTCCCTAAGCACTAACAAGCTACCTGAAGCCAGGCTACAGGGGCATAACCGAGGCGTTAAGGCTTGTTTAAGTTTATTACTGTGCTTCAATTGCTGTTATTGTCCTTGCATCACACGTTGATTAATTTTATTACTGTGCTTCAATTTTTTTGCTATTGTCCTTGCATCTTTTTTGTCTACATGGCATCTTTAACTGATGTTGCTCGCCCTATAGAGATTGTTCTGAATGGATCCAACTGTGCATGGGCCCAACAAATGTTAGTTTTTTTTTATTGGTAGGAGAATATGGCATTTTGTCACTTGAACAAAACAAAAACCCACGAAAACTGACACGCAATCAACAAAAGAGTTTGATGAGGCTCTTGATGAATGGGAAAGTACTCAATTTAAGATCATTTCCTAGTTTATTAATACATCCGTTCCTACTATTTAGAGTCTACTTCCTAAATTCTGTAATGCCAAACTTGCTTGAGATTTTTTGGCCAAAAGATACAACTGTGGTAGTGATGCTGCTCTCGAGTTTCAGTTGGAAACTAGGCTTTCCCAAATGCGTCAAGAACCTGGACAATCTATTGCTGAGTTTCATGCTCAGGTTATTGGCATTTGGGATCAACTTTCTCAAGCTGACCCTACTTTTTCTGATGAGCAGTCGATTAAAATTTTTGCTACATATTAGGATCGTCATCAATTTATATACTTTATGATGCATATCTAGGATGAATTTAAGAATACTCGAGCTTCTTTGTTACATCGATCTCCTCTTCCTACACTTGAGGTTGCTTTTTCGGAGCTCATTTCTGAGGAGACACGCCAACAAACTCGTTAGGTTCATTCCACTGATATGGTTTTAGCTACTGCTCTGTCTTGCTCCTCTTCCCCAGCTACTCCTGCTGCAGCTGTTGCATCTTCTAAACCGCGTCGTTTCAATGGCCAGTGCCACTATTGTAAGGAAGACGGTCACCGTATTTCCGATTGTCCTAAGAAGAAGGCTAAGGATGCTTGGGATGCTCTTAAGGCTAAGGCCTCTTCCTCTTCCAATCCTATTACTATTGTCTCCACGAGCTCCTCAGTTTCTGCTCCATCTTCTACACCTCCTTTGTCATCTCTTTCTGCAGCTGACCTTGAGGCAATTATCACCGAGGTTCTATCTTGCACCTCTACTGCCTTATCAGTCTCCACAGGTACCTCTACACCTTGGTTTATTGATTCTTCCTATTGCAATCATATGACCTCTGATTCCTCTTTAGTGACACATAAGCAGTCTTTAAATCATGTTCCCTTAATTTATACTACTGATGGTTCACAAATGTTTGTTAGTCATCTTGGTCATATTTCTACTCCTACTTTTTCTGTACTTGACACATATGTTGTGCCTAACTTGTCTCTCAATCTCCTTTCTATTTGGTCAACTTGTTGAATGTGGTTTGATCTTAACCTTTTCTCACAAAGGTTGTGATGTGCAGGATCCGAAGACGGGCCAGCTTGTTGGGACCGAGCGTAAAGTAGGTCGCCTTTTCGAGCTCACATCTCTGCATTTGCCTCATTTGTGTTCTCCTCCGTCTTTTTCTACTGCAGTGTCTTCTAGTGTATAGCATTCTCATCTCGGTCATGCCTTATTGTCTCGTGTTCAGTCTTTAGTTTCTAGTGGTTGCTTAGGAAATGTTAAATTTGAACATTTTGATTGTATGCCTTGTCACCTTGGGAAATGAAAGCTTTACCTTTTAATGAAAGTAATTCTTTGTCTTCTGCACCTTTTGATTTGGTTCATTCTGATATTTGGGGACCTGCTCCTGTCCTTAATAAGGGTGGGTCTCATTACTTTGTCATTTTTATCCATGATTACTCTCGGTATACATGGATTTATTTTTTGCATGATCACACTGAGTTACTTAATGATTTTTGTGACTTTAAGCAGATGAGTTAAACTCAGTTTGCTCGCACCATTAAAGTCTTTCAGTCCGATAATGCCCTGGAATATACTTCTACCCCTTTCATTGAAAAACTTTGAGAGGCTGGCACCTTATCCCATCGATCCTGTCCATCCATGTTCCAATAGAATGGTCGTGCCGAACATAAGCACCATCACATTCTTGACACTGTTCGCTCTCAACTCTTCTCTGCATCCCTCCCAGAATCCTTTTGGGGTGAAGCTGCTCTTATTGCTGTTTACACTATTAATCGGGTTCCAACCCCTACTCTTTCTAATAAATCTCAATATGAGGCTCTCTATGGCAAGGTACCTGATTACTCTCTTCTCAAAGTCTTTGGTTGTGCTAGCTTTGTTTTGCTTCCACCTCATGAACATACAAAACTTGAACCTCGCTCTCATCTCTGTTGCTTTCTTGGTTATGACATTGAACACAAGGGTTAACGGTGCTATGACCCCATAACCAAGCGTCTTCGAGTCTCTCGGCATGTTCAATTTTGGGAACACAAAATGTTCACTAGTCTCTCTCCATTTTCTTCCGATTGTCTCTCATACTCCCCCATTTTCACTAATCCTGCCATCGATCCCTCTCCCGCTTTCTCTTCTAATGTAGGTTATGCCAGCTCATTAGGTGATCCCTCTGCGTCTGCCACTCCCAAACTTGGACCGTCTAATGATCCTGTCATCGCTTCCACTCCGCCTGAGTCCACTGATTTGGATGTCCATCGTTCTAGTCAAGTGAGGGCACCTCCTACCGATCTTAGTGACTTTCACTATTTTTCTACTCTTGACTCCCTTCACGAGCCTCGCAGTTATCACAAAGCTTGTTCTGTTCCTGTTTGGTAGCAAACTATGTCTAAAGAACTTGACGCACTTCACAAAACTCATACTTGGGACCTAGTTAACCTACCTCCTGGTAAGACTGTAGTTGGGAACAAATGGGTGTATAAACGAAAAACAAACTCTGACGGTTCTGAAGTATGACATAAAGCTCGTTTAGTGGCAAAGGGCTTTACTCAGGAATATGACATTCATTATGAAGAGACATTTGCCCATGTTGCTCGTATTACCTCTGTCCGCTCTCTTTTGGCTATTGCCTCTACTCGGCGGTGGCCTTTATTTTAGATGCATGTCAAGAATGCCTTCTTACATGGTGATTTGAATGAGGAGGTGTATATGCAGCCCCCTCCTGGGTATCCTTATTCTCCTGGGTCAGGTTTGTCATCTCTGTCGTGCTTTATATGGGCTTAAGCAAGCTCCCCGTGCTTGGTTTTCCAAGTTTAGCTCCACTATTGCCCAACTTGGGTTTGCCTCTAGCCCCTATGATTCAGCTTTTTTTGCCCGTCACACTACTACTAGCATCACTCTTCTACTACTTTATGTTGACGATATGATCATTACTGGTGATGATACTTCTGGTATTCATGAGTTTAAGCAATTTTTGTGTCAGCAGTTTGAGATGAAAGACCTCGGTTCTCTTCGCTACTTCCTTGGCTTAGAAGTGTCCCCTACCTCTGATGGCTACTCCTTGACCCAAGCCAAATATGCCTCTGATCTTCTCACACGTGCTGGCCTCACCGATTGTAAGATAACTGATAGTCCGCTGGAACCCAACATCAAACTCCGTCCTACTGATAAGGAGCTCCTTCCCGATGCCACTCGTTACCGACAACTTGTTGGGAGCTTGATTTATCTCACTATCACTAAACCATACATTGCCTATGCGGTGCACCTTGTTAGCCAGTTTATGTCGGCTCCTCATTCCGTTCACTATGCACATGTTCTTCACATCTTACGATATGTGAAGGGCAACTTATTTCATACCTTTTTTTTTTTTTTTCCCTCTCACTCATCCTTGACGTTACAAGTTTATTCAAATGCTGATTGGGCAGGGAACCCTACTGATTGTCGATCTACCACTAGTTTTCATTTTTTACTTAATGACTCCCTTATCTCTTGGCGGAGCAAAAAGCAGACTGTTGTTGCTCGCTCTAGCACTAAAGCTGAGTATCAGGCTCTCACTGATACTACTTCTAAACTTCTTTGGCTTCGTTAACTTCTCCAGGATATGGGAGTTCCTTAGCCCTCGAGCACTCCACTTTATTGTGACAATCATAGTGCTGTCCAGATTGCTCACAATGATGTCTTTCATGAAAGCACCAAACATATCAAGATTGATTGTCATTTTATGCATCATCATCTTCAGGATGGGACACGTCACCTCTTGTCAGTTCCTTTGGCTGATCAGTTGGCTAATATCTTCACGAAAGCTCATCCACCTAGTCATCATCATGCTTTAGTCTGCAAACTCCAGATGTCATCTTCGATACCACCTTGAGTTTGAGGGGGGATGTTAGTATATCTCCCTAAAATACCCTTTTACCCTTGTATACCTCCTTCTCCTATAAAAGGGATGGCCTTGTACAGTTGTATTTGTACAAAAAGATTAATAAAGTTTGTATTAATCTTAACACTTGGATTTAGGAACACTTATGGAGTGATGATTAGCCCTTTTATAGGCAGTAATTGCCTAGAAAAGGATTACCATGGGGGGATTTTTTTGTACATTCCCTAAAGATGCAATGTGGTGATCTGATAATCAGCCATGTGGCAATAGAGAATGGCTTGAAAGGTTAGGTATCAAGGCTAGGATATTGCCTAGCCAATGCATGATGGATGGTTTGAGTTTAACCATAACCATAACAAGGTTCCCTAGGTGTGGCAAGCTATATATCGCTTGGGTCAAATCTCATTTGAGAAATAGCATTGAGGTTTACAGAATTTATGATCAGTCAATTAGCAATTACTAGTCAAAGAAGCATACTAAAGGACAGAGAAAGGGCAAAAGCAACACATATCATTGGGTGGCAAAAGTTGAAAAAGCAGGGAAGTGAGAATTTGACCGTCTGCCCGTCACACATTGCTTACTAGGCGAAAAAAAAAAAAAAAAAAAGCAAGTAGACATCTTATTTATTAAGAGATACAAATTTTGGGTAGAATTACAATTGAAGAGGAAGAGTTGATTAGGATTACACTCTAAGAAAGAATTTAGAAAAGGAAGATAGATAAAGTCAATTGTAATAAATAGACCTCTTAATGTTTAGAATCTCCTTAAATATATGACTGGGACTTTTTAATTTTTAGTAAGTATTTTGGATTATTTGTAGCCATAAAATTGATTTAGAGTGGGTATAAGTGGTCCATGTGAGAATTTTGTAAAGGCCTTAAATTCAACATATCAATTTAACTAGCCTAGTTCTAAAACTATTGGCCTCAGTGTCAATCATCCCTCTCTTTCTTATTCTCCACTACTTACTTCATTCTATCTTCTTCCTATCTCATCTAATATAAGTCTGTTCACCTTCTCTATTTCCCTCATTTCATAGATTTTTAAGATTTTTACGACTCTAATGTTGTATTTCACAGAGATGCCAAATAAATTTTCAATACCTTTGATGAGGCAAGATACAATTATCCGAATATCAAATCCACATTTTAACAATCACCCCCACACTCCACAATCAAAATGTGTTCGCACACATTTTGCTAAAAAGATGTTTGTCGCCCCCACAATCCACAATCCACAATCCACAATCAAAATGTGTTTGCAAACATTTTTGCTAAAAAGATGCTTGTCATTGTTGTCCATTTTCGACGCAAAGACCTTTTAATGTGTTAAGTGTGGACGTGATTGGTAGAATATCAATATGAAATTGAGATCATTATGCCTTTTCTTATCAGAGGTTTAGGAAAGTTGTCCTATTGCACAAGGAATACCTTATGAAATAGGAGATTATATTTGAAAAAAAAAATCATAGAAATTCATTGGAGGGAGAAATAATGGGGTGAATAGACTCAAATTACAAGAGATAAGAAGGAAATAGATTAATGATAGAGGATATGAGGGGAGGGGAGAGAGAGAGAGATAGAAAGAAGGACAAGAATATCGATTATATTAGCACTAAGCTAAATGAGTTGATATGTCGAGTCAAAGTTCCATAACAAAGTCTCATCTAAGCTACTTACATAATAGGTCAATTGTAAATCAATTCTACAATTATAAACAACCTATATTCTTGTTAAAAATTAACTATCCAATCATACATCTAAAAATTTTCTGATCATTAAATGCCTATTTATTACAATTGATTTTGTCTATTTCCTCTTTTAACACTCTTCCTTGTGATGTAATCATCATTGACTCTTCCACTTCAATAGACTAATTTCACCCACATTGTGTGTTCCTCTAAACAAATGAGTTGTTTGATTACTTTTCTTGGACCTGGTTAGCAATGTGTGAAATGGGTTGATGGTCGAATTCTCTATCACTTGCTTGCTCTTTCAACTTTCATGACCTAAGGGTTTGTATTGATTTCACCTTTCCTCTACCTTGAGCGTAAACCTCTATCTCTAATTGCTACTTGATCAATCATAAGTACTCTTTATAGAAGAAAAAAAACTGCTATTTTCCAATGAATATTTTCCCACTTTATTGATGCAATAAGAGCTGACTTATATACACAATTGGGAAAAACTATTTACGGGAATGTACAACAATTTTCCTAAAACTATGCAGCAATTACAGATTTTTTTAAGTCAATGCTACAGTTACAAAAAATATACAAAATTGATTTTGAATGATCTTACTATTTTTTTTTTGAATGATCTTACTTGATTGTAGGCTAGATGTGCTTTGTTCAATCTTGGCCTTTGATTCGTGCAATCTGTCTTTTATAAGCGCCCCGCAAGATTAAGCTTCCATTAGCAAGCCCAATCTTGTTTCTCAAGATTTTAGTTCTTTGTCTTGACAATGCCTTTGTCAACAGGTCAGGTGACAAAGGCCAGCCAATTTGTCTTGTATATGAACATATCTAACTTGGAGTGAACCACGTTGAACAAGATCACAAACAAAATGGAGATCGATTTGTATATGTTTCATGAGTGAATGTTGGACCGGATTGAAACATAGATGCATAGCACCAAGGTTATCACATAGTAACAAGGGAGCTGCCTTTTGTCAAAAACCCAGCTCATGAAGAAGCCCAAGACATTTGTAGGCAACCTTACATGTTCAAGTTGTGGCCAAGCTCTAACCATCCAGTATGCAATGGTTGGGTGACATCCTAACCTTGACACATGACCATTAAAGTAAATCTTGATGCCATGTGACTATACCAAATCTCTACATTTTATTTTTGGAAGGTGCACAAAGATTAATGCACAAAAATCATTGGTTAGAATTATGAAGCAATGGTGATTATAATTCAAAAACACAATATTAGGCAAGTTATAGACATTAAAGTCTTTTGATAAAAAATAAGTAACGTATTCCTCCTTTATGAATTTAGAAACATCATGTAAGTCTTAATTCAGTTGCGAATGACCATAAGTTTTACAAAAATAAATAAAATTTGGGAGCAAAGTATTTAAACTTTAAATTTCTATATTAGTGTCCGACAACTATGGACTCCCACAAGAATGACTCCTATAAAAAATTTAAGAAAAACTTAAGCATTTAAAAACAGAAGAGGGATAGTAATTGTCAAAAGATATTAAAAATGATATATTGTATGAAAATTTTGGATGAAGTAGAAAACATTTGCAGAGACCTAATAATGAAAATAAATAAAGTTGGCGATCTAAATTTATAATAAAATAAATTGTTAATTATTGAATATAGATGATTCTAGCAATTGACATATTTTTTTAACTACATATATTGGTTTTGATGGTAGATAATTCAATGGATCTTTTTAACCCTTTTCTAGTTTAGTATTAAATACATTATATTTTCCCTGCTCTTGTTTTAAATGTTAATCTAAATGTTGAATTTGCACATAACAATTTTACTTGGATTCCAACAAATAAAAATATGAAATATCATGAAGGAGATGTCGCTGATTTTCTTGGTACCATTTAAATAATCACGAACATTCTTTTGTTCATGTTGATGTTGGGGAGAGGGGAAATATTTTTTTGTATAATAAAGAATGTTGACTTTTACATTCACTTGCTATTATTATACCCAATAAGAATTGATTGATTCCTTGTAGTCATTATTTAATTATGTCCACCAATTTTAATATGAAGTGAATACTTTAGTTCGTACATCATAATATTTTCTAACTTAATCCATTAAAAAGTGAAATATTGAAAAAAAAAAAAAAAAAAAAAAAAACTATCATTTGATTTTCATAGCATTTAAAAACTATTAATTGCATCTCTTTTAACCATATGCATATGTGTGTGTGTGTGTGTATAAATTCAAGATACACACTATTAGTTGGGCAATGTGATAAAAACGTGTAATTTATTTATAAATTAATTAGTCGAATTAAATTAAGCAATTCACTCTTGTGATGAATAATAGAGTAAAAAATTATGCTTACAATATATTTTTAATATGGTTTAAGTTATAATGCCTATAATAGTAATATTTTACTAACAAAATTGTAAAACATGCATATTACACCGAACTTAAAAATAACTAAATAAATAAATAAATAAATAGTCAAATATTTTATGCATTTCATAAGTCCCTACTAGTACCAACTAAATCTAAATGGCATGTTATATCGTAAATATAGTTAGATAAGAAACAAAAGATAAATTATATAGTTACAAATGAAGTTATTATAATTAGACTCTTATAAAACATATTAGTGGTTTAAGCTCATAATGTTAATGGTGGACTCAAATTCAAATGTTGGGATGGGAGGCATGAAAAATAGATCACCTCCTATCATGTAACCCAAGCATAGTCTCTTTGGTAAGGAACATTGTCAAATGTTATTGTAGACACCCCCAATTTTAATCAGGCCATTTTCTGAGGAAACCCGATGTAACTAGAAATGACTTGGCATCCTGGGAATGGGAGGATCCAATTGGAGTCCTATTTTAAAATCAAGTCTCGATTATTTTCAAAAATGAGTTTAGGATATTTTTAAAATAGTCCTTTAAAGTTTTTAAATCGAGTCTTTTAATTTGGAAATTGAGTTTTTAATTAAGGTCCTGTTAATTTTAAATTGAGTCTTGGAATTTTCGAGTTGAGTCTTTTAATTTTAGAATGAGTCATTCAATTTTTTTGAGTCTTTGAATTTTTAAACTGAGTCGTTCAAATTTTTAGAAGGGAATTTTTAAATTTTAAATTGAGTTTTTAAATTTTTGAATTGAGTCTTTTATTTTTAAACTGGGTCTTTTAATTTTAAAATCGAGTATTTTATTGAATCATTTTTTTTTCAAGTCCAGGTCCTTCTATTTCTGAGAATCAAGCTTTATTTTTAAAAACCTGGGACCTTTTGGGAAGATAAAATTGGCCAACAAAAGATAAATATATAAGAAATTTTTTTTTAAAAAAAAAAGAAAAGCTTGTGTGAGTAATGAAAGTTGTTAGGAGATTTCCTTCCCTTCCAAATATTCGCCAACGAAATTGCAATGATAAGAAGGGAACAAATTTCAGAGAGGGGGGGGGGGGGGTGGAACTTCTGTAACCAACTTTTGGTGCGAACTACAAACACCCTAGAAAGAGAGTCCCGACGCAAATCTGTAAGAGGAGAGAAAATAGGCCACTGTTCACTCACCACCTCACAGCTCTCCCTCTCTCGTTTTCTTGTTCTCCAGCCACAACCATTGTTCACGACCGTAGAGACCACCATGGCCTCTCCATCTTGTTGGGATTTTTACCGATCGAGTAATTAATGGAGAAAAATAAACAAAGTGCACACACACAAATATTGACACCAGAGTTACGTGGTTCGGCCAAATTCCGGCCTATGTCCACGGGAGTGAGAGATTACTATTTACTGGGAAAAATACAAGAGGGTGAGGAGGATACAATCACTCAACTCTCACTCAACTCTTACAGCTCTCTCTCTACACAATCTCTCTACTTCACGCAGCTTACACTGCAACACACTCTCTCACACTCTGCACTCTTATGCACGCTGCAACACACCACACCACCCTACACAATATATATATATATATATATATATATATATATATATGTATGTATATACACAAGGGGGAACAAAAATTCAACGGGCGGTGGCTAAATGTCAGCATGGCCAGCAAAGTAGGTGGAGTAGCAAAGGGTGACGGAGGAGCAGCCGGCGCCGAAGATGTTGAAGGAGTAGCAGCCGTCTGCTTTGACTGGGTATGGATCCATCAATTCTCCCCCTCCATACCCATAAGAGGAGAATAATATGTTAATCTTCAATTGACGTCCATCCCAGCTATATCCCTACATAGCTGTAGCTTCTCATAAGTTACCCCCTTTGTTAACATGTCTGCTGGATTCTCTTTAGTATGAATTTTAACTAGCTTCAACAGTTGTTGTTCCATCACTTCGCATATCCAATGATAGCGAATGTCGATATGTTTTGTTCGGGAATGGTACATTGAATTCTTGCTCAAGTCCAGTGCACTCTGACTATCACAATGTACCTTGTACTCTTCCAGTTTGACTCCTAACTCTTGAAGAAACCGCTTTAACCACAACATCTCCTTCCCAACTTCCGCTGCGGCAATATATTCTGCTTTTATTGTGGATAGGGCAACACACTTTTGCAATTTTGACTGCCATGATACAACTCCCCCTGCAAAGGTGAACAAAAAACCTGATGCGGACTTTCTTCCATCAAGATCACCAGCCATGTCTGCATCAGTGTAACCCTCCAAGATTGGTTCAGCTTCCCCAAAACATAAGCATAATCCCGATGTACCTTTCAAGTACTTGAGAATCCATTTCACAGCTTCCCAATGGTCTTTCCCTGGATTGGAAAGAAACCTGCTCACAACGCCTACAGCGTGGGCAATGTCTGGTCTTGTACACACCATTGCGTACATCAAGCTTCCAATTGCTGATGAGTATGGAACTATTGACATTTCTTCCTTTGATAAGTGAGACAACTTCTTGTTTAACTTGAAGTGATTAGCCAGTGGAGTACTTACTGGCTTGGCACTTTCCATGTTGAACTTTTTGATTACCCATTCAATATACTTCTCTTGTGATAACCATAATTTTCTGGCTTTCCTGTCGCGACTGATCTTGATGCCTAGCTAGGCCTAAGTCCTTCATTTCAAAAGATTTAGACAACTCCATCTTTAACTTGTTGATCTTGCTTGCATCCTGACCAATGATCAATATGTCATCAACATATAGTAGTAGTATGACAAGATTACCATCAGGAAATATCTGGACATATGCACACTGATCTGCTGCAGTCCTCTTGTATCCATGACTTACCATGAAAGAGTCAATTTTCTATACCATTGTCTCGGTGCTTGCTTAAGACCGTAGATACTTTTCTTCAACCTGCAGACTAGATGTTCTTTCCCTGGAACTTCAAATCCTTCTGGTTGCTCCATGTAGATGTCTTCTTCTAAGTCTCCATGTAGGAAGGCTGTCTTCACATCCATTTGTTCAAGCTCTAGATTTAACTTGGCTACTAATCCGAGTATGACTCGAACTGTTGTCATTTTCACTACTGGCGAAAATATCTCGTCAAAGTCAACCCCTTTCTTCTGTTCGAAACCTTTGACGACCAATCTAGCTTTATGCGTCACAATTTGTCCACTACCATCTTTCTTAAGCTTGAACACCCATTTGTTCCTTAGTGCTCTCTTCCCTTTAGGAAGTCTTACCAGCTCATACATTTGATTCTTATGTAAAGAATTCACCTCTGCTTTCATAGCTTCCATCCATTTGGTTTTGTCAGTATGAGATTGGATCTCTTGGAAACTTTCTGGCTTCCGCTCATCAGTGAGTAAAAGATATTCTGATTTTGGATATCTTCTCGACGGAATCAGAACACGACCTCTTTCAGATCTTCTGGGCTCAACTTCTTTTAAAGGAGGAGATACTTCATCATCTGACTGATGTGATGATTCTGCAATTTATGGTGAAGGGGGTTGTTGCTCCCCCTACTCAACACTGTCTACATCTGTTTCCAAAGGATCATCCTATAATTCTCCATGGTTTGTGGGAGAATATGATGGTGTAGGATCTGTTACAATGACTGGAGCACTGGAACTAGGCTGGTTAGACTTCGTTTGTGGTTCAAAGTCCTCAAACACCTGGTTTTCATGGAAAACCACATCTCTCGATCTGATGACCTGCTTCCTCTTTGGATCCCATAATCTGTAGCCAAATTTATTATCTCCATAGCCAATAAAGATACATGGAATAGACTTCACGTCGAACTTTTGCCTCTGCTCATTAGATATATATGCAAAAGCTTTGCACCCAAACACTCTTAGATGAGTGTAAGAAACTTTTCTTCTGGTCCATTCTTTCTTTGGAATTCCAAAATTAAGTGGTGCTGACGGTGATCTGTTGATAAGGTAACATGCGGCACGAATAGCTTCCCCCCAAAATGGCTTAGGTAATTTAACCATACTGAGCATACTTCTAACTCTCTCTATAATGGTCCGATTCATTCTTTCAGCTACACCATTATGTTGTGGGGTACGTGGGACCATCTTTTCATGCCTAATACCATGTTCAGTACAGTATGCTCTGAACTCGTTGGAAGTATACTCGCCTCCATTGTCTGTCCGGAGGCACTTTAATTTCTTCCCTGTTTGCCTCTCCACCATAGCATGAAATTCCTTGAAATATTTAAATACCTGGTCCTTTGTTTTCAGAAAGTATACCCACACCTTCCTTGAAGCGTCATCAATAAAGGTAACAAAATACCTATTGCCGCCGATTGATTCTACTTCAATGAGTCCGCATACGTCAGAATGTACCAAAATCAATGGCTTCAACCTTTTTTCATAGAGGAACTAAATGAAACTCTATGCTGTTTCCCAAATAAGCAATGATCACATGGGTTCAAGGTAATACCTTTTGTGATTTTGATAAATGCCTTCTTTACCAGTGTAAGGAGCTCTTTTTCACCCACGTGTCCGAGCCCATTGTGCCATAAGTTTGGTGATGCTTCATCTTCTACTGTATTAATGGCATCAGTACAAATCTTCACTTGCGTCTTGTACAATGTGCAGCAAATGCATCCTCGTGCTATTTTCAAATTACCTTTTGATAATTTCCAAGCACCTTTCCCAAAGTAGCTTTTATAGCCTTGTTTATCAAGGGCTGCCCTAGAAATAAGGTTGAGTCGAAGGTCTGGGACATGTCAAAGATCCTTTAGTGTTATGGTGCAACCAATATTGGTCACAATCTACACGTCTCCGATTCCCACGATCTGGGAAGAACTAGTGTTCCCCATCTTTACTGTACCAAAATCTCCAGATTTATACATCGTGAAGAATTCTTTGTGGGGTGTGGCATGGTAGGAGGCTGCTGTGTCTACCACCCATTTAGTGTCGTGGTTCCCAATATGACAACATGCATCTTCATCAATTGAAAAGACTAATATATCTTGGGTTAAGGTGACCGAGTTCTCACCTTCCTCTTTCTTTTGTTGTTGGCGGCTTTGACCATGATCCTGCCGAAATTTTCGACAATCTTTCTTCATGTGGCCTTCAATGCCACAATAGTAACAAGAGATTTTTCCTCTCTGCCAATTTTTACCGTCACTGAATCTGCCGCGATCCTGGGATCTTCCTCTAGATTTGCTTCTACCTCTACCTCTACCTCGACTTCTGGTACTGGTACTTTCTTGAGGTCGGCCTCTGGTTTCAGTAACAAAGGCTTGTGACTGATCTGCACCTGTTTCTTTTCTCCTGGCCTCTTCGTTGAATAAGGCATCTTTTACCATCGCCATGGTAAGTTTGCCGTCAGGAGCTGAATTGCTGAGAGTGATAACCAATGTCTCCCAACTGTCCGGCAAGGAGCTAAGAAGCAGCAATGCTTCTGCTTCATTATCAAGATCCATCTTTACTGATGAAAGTTGATTTACTAGGTTTTGGAACTCACTAGTATGTTCAGCTATAGAGGTCCCGCTTTTTAACTTCAGATTAACAAGCCGTCTCATCAACATGGCTTTGTTACGAGCAGTCTTGGCCTGGTACATGTTTTCCAGCTTCTCCCAAAGACTATAAGCATCAGTCTCTTGAGCGACGTGATGATATACCTTATGGTCAATCCATTGTCTGATTTGACCAATGGTCTTCCTATTCATTCTTTTCCAATCATCATCTTTGACGGAATCTGGTTTCGTACCTTTATAAGGATCTACTGGATCCTTACAATTAAGGAGATCTTCCATCCGAGATCTCCACAGAGTGTAATTGGAGGTTGTGAGCTTGATCATAGTACCCGAGTCTGACTCCTTCATTGATTTTTAAGCACTAACTTGCTCGTACAGAAAAATTGGGACAGAATCTTGAGAAATCGAATATACGATTGAGTCCGAAACAGTCAAAAATGTTATAAATGGCTTAAGTTGTTCAAAAAACAGACTTGAAATGGCCTTGAAAAGCCTGGTCAAAATTCGGTCAAACTGGTCAACTATGCTGACGTGGCAGTGATGACATGTCAGGCTAACATGGATAGGGTCCCACTACGGGTCCCAGGTGCTAACATGGCACTGCCCGGGTTGCTGACTAGGCACCACGTGTCACTGATTAGTCGTGGCTCCCTGCTGACGTGGCCGCTGACTGTGCTGCTAACGCGGCGCTGAAGTGTCTCACTGACTGTGCGATTGACGTGGCCTGGCACTGGCTGACGCGGCACTGACTCAGCGCTTACGTGATTGCTGACATCAGCATTTTCTTCCTGTGAATGTGCGCCGGATGTTCGCCGGCTCGTGAACGCGAGTGACGATACTTCCCGGTCAATAGCCGGCGCGTGGAGGCGCGTATGCGGGCGTGGAAACATCCCCTGGACGTTGGCGATGCATGTAGGCGCGTGCGGCATCTTCCAAAATCTTTTGGAGCTTCGGTTGACACCGTTTGCTTCTTCTCGACGAGTGGAGTTTGATGGTAGCCTCAAAATTAAATTTTGAGCTACTGGACAGCGGCTCAAAATTTGGGAATTTTCTCCGATCTAAAATTCTACTCCAACAATACGCTCTAATACCACTTTGTTGAGATTTTTACCGATCGAGTAATTAATGGAGAAAAATAAACAAAGCGCACACACAAATATTGACACCAAAGTTACGTGGTTCGGCCAAATTCTGGCCTACGTCCACGAGAGCGAGAGATTACTATTTACTGGGAAAAATACAGAGAAGGAGGAGGATACAATCACTCAACTCTCACTCAACTCTTACAGCTCTCTCTTTACACAATCTCTCTACTTCACGCAGCTTACACTGCAACACACTCTCTAACACTCTACACTCTTATGCACGCTGCAACACACCACACCACCCTACACAACTCCACACACACGTATATATATATACATAAGGGGGAACAAAAATTCAACGGGCGGTGGCTAAATGTCAACATGGCCAGCAAAGTAGGTGGAGCAGCAAAGGGTGACGGAGGAGCAGCCGTCTGCTTTGACTGGGTATGGATCCATCACATCTGTCATCTCCATTATTCTCCATCGTACACACAGCCCTCCTCACAGCTCTCCCTCTCCCTTGCGCCGCCTCCGTCATAACCACCATCGCCTCCGACCTCCATCTCAAACCAGGGTCTCTCTACTTCTCTATCAACCACCCCATAGAGCCTTCCCCACTCTCCACTCTCCGGCCACCACCTCCAGCTCACCCTAAAACTCTCAGGTCCTGCTCTCTCCAACGTCGTCAATCCATGGCCTCGTCACTCTTCTCTGCTGTGTCGATGTCGTGAAGATTGGGCTTCTCATGTTCTTGGATTTGGAGCTTAGCAGTGCCATTAAGGCCTCCCACGTGCATCACCTGTTACGATCTTTAGCTACGCAGGTAGGCGAAAGAAATTTTGTCAAAGTTGATGCTCATGTTATGCTTCGTATTCCCCTCTCTTCTTCTCCCATTTGGTATTTAGATCTGCTTTTGTTTGTGCTTTTGGTTTTTTTTTTATTTTATGTAGACCTCGATCCAGTGTGTGTTTGACTGTTTCTTTTGTGGGAATTCAATTTTATCTTGCCTTTAATGCGATTTTCATGGTTTTGTGTTTATCTTCGTGTGCGGATCGTTGTAGCCACCGGGAAATCTAGATCGGAGTAGATGCATTCGTTAAACTGTTCTGGAGTTGGCTTTGGTTTGTGCCTTTTGGTAGTTTTGGATGATTTTCTAATGTGGAAGGGTGGTATAGTTTGTATTGACCGATGGGCACTGCAGGGGAGTCTCCAAATTCACGCACATCACTCTCCCTCATTTTCTCATTTCCATCATTCTCCATCTCACGCACAGCCACAACCGACAAGGCACAACCATCCTCTACGCAACTCCCAACTTACGTTCACATACAGCACTCTCCGGCCACCCTCACGGCGTCACCCATTACTCACAGCCTCGTTGGAGCAACTTCCTCATATAGCAACTCACAACCGCCTTACTATCCATCTCCCCCATCCTCTTCCAACAACCACCCTCTTATCCATCTCCCAGCCCCCTCTCACGATTCCCATCTCCGACCAGACCAGCCCTCCACCACAACTCTTACGAGCCCTCTACCTACACGTCGCCTGCACGCCACACATCATTCAGCTCAACACGGCGTCGTCGTCACCCCCTGCCCCTCACCATCGCCTACGCCACTCACCATCGTCTCTATCTCTGTCTCCATTACCAGATCAGATCTGGTCATTCTCGCAGCTTTTCTCCATCTCCGTCTTCACCATCATAGCTGCCCTGCATCCGTTGCCGAGAGGGTTATCTTTGCTCTGGTAACTCTCTCCCTCACGACTCTCGTCTTCAGTCACCACCAACGGTTTCGCCATTTGGGGTAGAAGCAGCATAACAGGGTACTTCTATGCACACGCTACACATGCATATGCACATGCAGCCCACAGCTTGCACACACACACACACTAAACACACAACACACACATTTTTTACACATGCACAGTACACACGCACTAACACACACCTGCACACACACTACAGCGCACACCACTTACACACACTACTACACGCACTTGTACACACACTTGCACACACTCTGAAACACACATTGCCCACACACTATTACATTTCGCCACATACACTACACACACTTGTTAGGAAGTGAATCTACGAGTAACAATCGCACAAGAAAAATATGCAACCACAATAATGCAAGACCAAATTTACGTGGCTCGGTCCACTGTGACCTACATCCATAGGAGCACACACAATCTACTATAACCAGGAGAATTACAAGGAAAATGAGAAGGCTACTGCCCTCAACTTCACTCTCTCTCTCACTACAAAGATTAACTCTACCTCACACAAAACACCACACTTCTTACAACGCACACAACTCTCAGCTCACAACTCATAATCTTGCCACACACATACATCACATATATATACACTTATGGGAAGGGGGAAAGTCATACAAGATGGCTGCAAATTAAACATGGTAGGCAAATGTTTGGTGGCCGTCAGTTTCCAGCGTCAACAATTGCGGCTGGGTGGTGCAACTGCAGACTCCAATATGAGCCACACCCTAACAATCTCCACCTTGGTGAATATCAACTCCCAAGTCCACAGCTCCACCTTGATAAGAACTTGATCAAGGTAAATCTTCATACCTTGGTTCAAACGTTTGAACCATGCAAAGAGTATCGCCTTCTTCATCGGCAAATTGAACTCATTTGTTCATTTCTGACAACGTGCCACTATCATCATCCAAAGTCAAACCACCAACCACTATGGTTCCCATCAACTGATACAGCCCACAAGACTCCTTCCCAGTAAATATCATTGAGTCATGTTGGGTCACCTCCATAGGTCCACTTACAACAGAGATTTGACAACCCTTAAAATCCAACCGACTAAGGGAGATCAAATTTCTTTGCATCCTTGGAACGAAGTTTACATCATCCAAAATACGGACCACTCCAACAAGTGTCTTCAACTTCACAAATCCAATCCCTCTGACATTGCATGAAGACCTATCACTGAGTGATACCGTACTACGAACTTCTTTGAAAGAATAGAAAAATTCTTTCTTAAAACAAACATGAACTGAACTCCCACAGTCCAAAACTCATCCATCATCGTTTGGACTATTATAAGCATTTATGTTCTTTCTCATCAATTTTTGGCACTCCCTCTTCATATGGTCGTACTTCTTGCAGTATCAACACTGCACATTATTTCGATTTTGTCAATGTAAGCTACTCGCCGTTATAAGGACCTCATCATTACCATGTCATGTGGCATACTACGATACATTGACACCATCTCATGTATTCTTTTCTTATTCATATCGTTTTCAATCTTCACAGTCCCTCTTGAAGTGTCCTTTTTTATCACACCAATAACATACGACCTCACTTGTATCTCGTCCTCTTGATTTTGAATGTCATTGTTTACCTCTAAACTTTAGATCTTTGCTTCTTCTTTATCTCTTACTATTAGCCACCAAAGCTTGCTTATGAGAAGTCACAACCAGCCTTTTTAGGGTCTTAGAATCTTGAAGTGATGCCATCACGTCATCCAACTTCAAGGTATCCTTCCCCACGAGCAATGCAGCTACCAGACCATCAAATGAAGCTAGTAGAGAAGACAAAAGTAGAAGCGCCTTATCCTCTTCATCAATTTTTATGGCGAGACTCAATAACTGGGTCAAAATCTTGTTGTAATCATTTATGTGATCAGAAAGACTACTTTCCTCGTTCTTTCAAATTTGATAAAGTTTTTTTTTAAAAAACAACTTATTGGTAAGGGACTTTGACATATACCTTTGCTCCAATTTCTTCCAAAGTTCTATCGGTGAAGTTTCGTCTAACACCGAATATTTGACTTCATTTGTCAGACACAATCGGATTGTGCTGACCATCTTCATCTCCAATTCGGTCTAATCATCATCTTTGATATCATTTGGCTTCTTCCTAATCAACGGCTTGATCAAGTCTTGCTGAACCAAAATATCCTTCACCGTGCTCTACCACAAACTGAAGTTGTTCTACCCATCAAACTTCTCCACCTCAAAATTTTGAAGTGCCAACACTTGTCATTCTTCTCTGAATCTCACAAAACGGACACCGCCAATGGCTCCGGAACGGTTGAAAACCTTAGAAATGGATCAAGTCGTTCGATAAACCGACCCGAAATGGCTCCGAAAAAGCCCGATCAAACTTCAAGTCAAACCGATCGAAATCCAGTCAGCTATCTGTCATATTTAACAGAATATTCCCTCATTTAACGGAATATTCCTGACGCCGTTAAAGGTCATTGACACCGTTACTTGTCGTCGTCTGCTAACGTGGTCTAGGGCCCACCTCCTATGGGGCCTACCTGCCGATGTGACACTAGGGCCCACTATGGGTCCCTAGTGCTAGCGTGGCTGCTAATTGTGCACCCGACTCAGCGCTGATGTAACCCAATGATGTGGCGCTACGGTCATGGACCCGCTGATGTGTCTGCTGAGTCAGTGCTTGCATGGTGCTGACGTCAACTTCTTCAACCTCCGTATGTGCGCTTGCGCGTGGGAGTGCATAAACCCACATTCTATTCCTTTGTTGGTGTGTGAGAGCACGTGAGCGCACCTGCCAATCACCAACCGGTGCGTGGTGGCTCGTGTGGATGCCTGGTGACGCGGTCTTTCCGTCAGTTGTGCGTGCGACATTGTCTGAGCTCCGTTCAAGCTCTGGTTACTTTCGTTGGCTTCGTCTCAACAAGAGGAACGTTGTGGTGGTCTCAAAAACGAGTTTGAAGCTACTAGGCAGAGGCTCCAATTTTGGAATTTTACTTCAATCTGGCGATTTTGCTCCAATCTTGCTTTGATACCATTTGTCGGGAAGTAGATCTATGAGCAACAATTGCACAAGTAAAATATGCAACCACAATAATGCAATACCTGATTTTTGTGGTTCGGTCCACTGTAACTTACATCCATGGGAGCACACACAATCTACTATAACTAGGAGAATTACAAGGAGGAGGAGGAGGCTACTTCTCTCAACTCCACTCTCTCTCTCTCTCTCTCTCTCACTACAAAAATTAACTCTGCCTCACACAACACACCACACTTCTTACAACGCACATAGCTCTCAGCCCACAACTCACAATCTTGCCACACACATACATCACATATATATACACATATGGGAGGGGGGGAAAGTCATTCAAGGTGGCTGCAAATTCAACATGGTAGGTAGCTGTTTGGTGGCTGTCGATTTCCAATGTCAACAACTGCGGCTAGGTGGTGCGGCTGCTAACTCCAATACGAGCCATACCTTAACAACACTCACTTAAGGCACACAGATACACGCACTATGGACACACCTACATCCACTAAAAAACTCACACCACTATTTACACCCATGCATGTACAAAACACACACCCACGCACATAGTAACACACACGCACTAAACACTTCCTGCATGCACAGTACACACACATGCTCACGTCCATTCATTCATTTGATTGTTCACATTTTCTATGTATTTTTGTTGCACTTAGATCACTTCATGTTAATATTGTTTGGTTATTTTTAGAGTTTTGATTATTTCATATTAATTTTATTTAGGTTTTGTTTGAGGTTTAAATTATTGCATGATTATATTGTTTAGGTGTTTTTAGGATTTAAATTACTGCATATTAATATTGTTCAAATTTGGTTAAAGGTTTAGGTTGTATCTTATTAATATTGTTCAAACTTTGTTTAAGGTTTATGTCGTTTAGGTATCTTTTTAGGGTTTGATTATTTTACGTTTATATTTATTGGGGTTTGATTATTATCATTGTATTTTTGTGATGGTCTTGACCAATACCTTAAATTGGTTGACCCCATATGAATCGGTTCTCTCCCGACCGGATTAGGTCCTCTGAACCGATATGAAGTCAGTTTAAGCTTTTATTTAATTTTATATTCAAACTTTGAAAATCCATAAAAAATGATAAAAATTTTAAAAAAATCACAAAAATTTAGAAAACTCTATAGAAAATTTTAAAATATTTTTAGGACTTGATTCAGTGTTTTGGCTTAATTGTCTTTTTGTTATTTTAAAAATTCAGGAAAATATGAAAAAAAACACCAAAAATCCAAAAAATCAAAAAAAAATATTTTGAAACCCAGAAAATTGTTTCCATCTAGAATAAATTTCAAAACCTCTCGAAATATTACTTTTCCCTTAGAACATTTTATAAAGATTTCAAAATCCCGTGAATGTATTTTTATAAACTATTTTCTCGATTTTTCGATCTCGATGATTTAAAAGGAAGACATAAGCTCTTCGGAGTATGATATACACTAGTTCTGAGGGAATACATATGTTATGTACATTTTTGTGTGATTTATTTCTTTGCATGTGCATTTCACAACTTTTGATAGAGAGTGATTTTTAAATGCTTATTAGATTTATTTTGAGATAATTTTCGATTAACTAGGTACTGTTCGTAAGAAAAGACTCGTAGGGGGTGCTAATATCTTCCCCTCGCATAACCGAACTCTCAAACTCGACTTTGGTAATGCAAACTGATTTTACCCTTAATTGGGCAGTAATTAAGTATTCTAACCACACTTCAAAAGGTTAGTGACGACTTCATACACCATGATATTCACGAAAATATTCTTTTTAAAATTCACCTTTTTTCCCACTTTGCAGCCGCAACCATGTGTGTATGGCGGGCCCGAGACGTCGCGACAGTTATCAATAAAGTAATGAAAGTGAAAAATTAGTATCTTTAAAGGGGGGGGGGGGGGTTAACCCTATTTTTTAGATGAACATCACTTTTCAAAAGGTAAAAGTAGAGCATTATGCATTTTCTAAAAAACTTTTCAACATTCAAAATGCTAGCTTTTAGGGTTTTTTTTGTATTTTACAAAAAAAAAATACAATTCTTAAAATGATTTCTTTTTTGGTCATTTTATATTTGACTAGACCCTCAAAATTCGTTTTTTTTTATTTTTTATTTTTTAGACCAAACAATTTTAACAGCAATGTTATCAATATTGTGCCTACTGCCTACTTTATCTATCACTTAAAATTTGGCAAATTTATAGTGTTATTATAACAAAAAAAAAAAAAAAAAAACCCAGACTTATCAATTATTGTTAGGCTATGAATACATTAGATTCAACCTATAAATTGCAACAAATTTTAATAGGCATACCCAGCATGACAGGCCATGAGTTAAAACAACAAGTGCACAATGAAATTAAATCGAATCGAAGAGATCTAATATGCTACTTTATTTTTAGATGTTTACCCTTCAGTTTATTATCTGATTCATTCGTCAACACATTCCATTTTATGAAGCAAACATATGAAGTGAAATATTATACGCAGAAGGAAAAAAAAAAAAGGCAAAAAAGTATATAGACTGTTGAAGCCTCCTTTAAATTCTTTGCTTCTTTTCAACTGTAGTGCCGTAACTTTTTTTAGCTTTTTTTCCCCCTTTTCCCACGGTTGAAATAGTCATACCAATTCTGCTCATCGTTTTTCAACCAATGGTTGCATTGCCAGTAGTCCAATTCCCAATTACCAAAGCACCCTCCCTTCGTAGTAAAATAATACTAGCACACTATTGCTACTGGTTCGTTAATTAATAAACTAGGATCTGTGCCTGAATTTAGAAGCCCCCCCTCCCCTCCTATAAATAAAGTTCAAGAAAGGAGAAAAAGAGGGGACAGCATAAAATCCTGGCAAGCAAAGTCAGAAACAAGACACAGACATGAACGGTACAGCATAAATGACTAAATTCCTTTTGTGAAACTCAAGAATCTCAGCAAAAGAAACGCACTCTGAATGTGTTAATTTAATTTTTCTAAGGTTAAAAAATATATGAAGCACAATTCGAGATAGAGCCGCCGTAAGCACAATATTATGCATGCCATTTCCCATCCATACCAAGAAGGGGCGAACCAAGACGCCATTGCGCATTCAGCAGCCGCATTTGGCACAATACAGAATTTCAGCACATATAGCACCAAGAAACAGAGAGAGAGAGAGAGAGAGAGAGAGAGAGAGAGAGAGAAAACTTAGTTAACACAGCAACCAACCAACGGTGGCTTCTGGAGATGATAAATAATGATTTAAATATCTTTTGTTATGTTTGTGTGAGGCTGCGAGGGGTCCCCAAAATCCCAAAAAGAAAAGCCACTCTTGTGAATGACTACTCAAGTTGGAAAATGATACCTATCCTCCTCCGTAAGCTTTTGTCAGCTGTGTTGGTGCCACTTGAATCTGATGCCTTTCTCATTTCTCTCACCCTCTCTCTCTATCCCTCTGTTTTCGCGTGGGCAGTATTTTCGTGGCTACCTGCCTTCCTTGGATATTTGGCTTGATGGTGAAGTCGTGGACCTATAAATAACAACACAAATCATCCATTTATTATTGTACTCATTCCCATTTGGTTTGTTCCGTTTTCAAGTCTTTAGACGAGTACTATTATTTCGACACTGATCTTCTTGTCATGGCAAATCCACCTCCCACTCGTCCATGGTTCCGTCTACGTTCCACAATTGGCACAGGCCCAGCCCCAACAGCAGAGCCTCAACCTCAGGCTCCTGCACCGCAGCCACGGTCAGCTTTTGGTCGTGCCATGACATTTAGGCCTATAGTTGCACCTCCACCACCGCCCACACCTCAACCCCAAGAACCTACAGTATCAGCACCACCAGTGCCTGGTGCTGCACCTCCTCGTGCAAGTGCACCACCATCACCAACTTCTACTGCAGCTCCTCGGACCACAGCCTCACCACTGCCGGTCACTGCGCAACCACCACCTCCTCCTGCTGCAGCCTCTCCTCCAGTGACTGCCCGAACACTACCTGTCACTGCGCAACCACCACCTCTTCCTGCCGCAGCCTCTCCTCCAGTGACTGCCCGACCACTACCGGTCACTGCGCAACCACCACCTCGTCCTGCTGCAGCCTCTCCTCCAGTGACTGCCCGACCACTACCGGTCACTACGCAACCACCACCTCCTCCTGCTGCAGCCTCTCCTCCAGTGACCGCCCGACCACTGCCGGTCACTGCGCAACCACCACCTCCTCCTGCTGCAGCCTCTCCTCCAGTGACTGCCCGACCATGGCCATCAGTTGCTCCAACACCTGCAGTTACTGCCCCTCCTCAAGCAGCTGCCAGACCAACAACCACTGTTGCCGACCCAGCACCACAGCCTGCTGCTGCATCTCCTCCTATGACTGTTTTTCCAGCACCCACACGTGCTGCTGCACCACCCCCAACTGCTACCGCTCCGGCAGCAGCATCACCACCACCTGCAGCCACTGCACGTCCCACTGCAACAATACAGCCTACTGCATCAGTTCCAACATCTCCAATGAAAACCTCGTCTATACCGACTTCACCAGCCTCAAAAGCATCACCCACCTCCACAATGCTTCCAATCTCATCCTCCTCACCACCAGCTCAAACCTCTTCCCTAAGATCTTCCCCACGTCCTAAAGTAACAGTCCCCACCTCTCTAGCTTCAAAAGAAGCAGCAACTACCTCATTGCCAACTTCTTCTGCTCCAAAAGCAATACCAGCAATGACAATGCCACCATCAACTTCCCCCAAAACAAAAAACGCTTCTCTTACCGACACCAAGGCCACCAGTGTCTTGCCACATGTGACCTATCCTGTACCACCTCCAAAAACCATTGAGACTTCACCAAACACCCAAACTCAATCCCCTAAGATCAGACCGACTGCTCAACCTCCATCTCCTTTGATCCTTCCTCCTCCCCAGTTAAAGACTCGTGAATCAGTATTTGAGACCAAAATACCAGAGGTGGTCCAGCAGAAAACCGTGCTCGTGCAGGAGACAATTGAAAAGCCTAGGGTGCCGCTAACTAAAACTTCAAATGGTGTGCAGAAGGATGTCGGCAATCTTCGAAACCAAAGCATTGCCCAGAATGAGAAGCGAGAAGCAACCAAAGATGTTCAAACCAGGGAGAAAGCTACACAAAAGAAGCTTTTGGATTCTGAGGTCGGGATAAGGGTCATAACAATAGCAGGAGAAAACAAAGGAGCTATCATGGAGCTGGGAAATTCCCCCAAGATACATGGCAATCAGGGTTATACTCTCTCGAAGAACAATCGTAAAGGTAAGGGAGATGGGAATGAATCAGGAAGCAATGGCAGCAGCAGTGAGGAAGGGAAGCACAAGAAAAAGGGTAAAAACCACAAATCAATGGAAATGGAACATGCACCTCCCATGAGGGCATTCATGAACAGTAATGTGCAGAGTGTGAACAACTCCATTCTCTACAACTGTTCCTGCTCTCACAAAGATCCTGGGGTGCACCTCACTCTCACTCGAAAGCCTGCCAATGGTGCCCATGGGTTCACCCTCAAGGACCATGGACATGGCTATCATAATTAAGAGAGAGAATATAAAGACAGAAATTTAAGGTCGGTCGGTTCCCGATCTCACTTGATTTTAATTTTCATTTCACAAACTTTAAGTAAGCGGAATAAATATGGGAGAGAAGACTGATGATAGAGGAGCATTAGTTCTGATTCTCCACATTTACATTCCACTTCCATGGAATGTGAGACAAGATATGTATTGTTTAATGAATTACTATATGGTACTTGGTACTATTTACATTTGCAGGGTAGCCTACCTCGGTCAGAATCATTGTATCTGACTTTCATGAGGAATCATAATAAGAGAAGTTTGATGTTATTTCACATTTGCAATATGAATATACATTTACTTTGTGTAACATTTGGGACAAAATCCAGTAGATCAAAACTTTTGGATTCGCCAAGTAGTTGGTAAAAAATGTTTAAGTTACTAGACAAGAGGCTTAACCCAAAAGTAACAAATATTTTCTTGTCACAAATATTTTCTTTTCAAAACGGACATGAATGTAAAGTGGAGTATCACAATATTTCTCAGTCAAATAGACAATGCCCTAAAGATCCCAAAGCATAGGCCTTTTATTACAGGACTGTCTTGTCCAAGTGGGACACAAATCCCTACTTGGCTATCTAACTCTCTAAAGGATAACACACATCAGTCTCATGTTTCAAACTCTTCATGCACTGGTAGCAACGAGCACTCTAAATGTTATTATGTTATCCCTTGGCCGAACCCAAAACTATGGGAAAATCCTTCAGTTATGTTGTTTGACAATAGACTAGTCCAAATTCATATCTCCACTACAATATTAGTCAAACTGAAAATTAAGGCATATCAATACGTTTTTCCCATATCTCCACTACAAAACTAGTCAGACTGGAAATTAAGGTATATTAATACACTTTCCCAATGTGCCTGCAAGAATCATTGACGAGAACTTGGTAAAGTCCCCATATTGTTTCAGTCTCTCTTCCAATAAAAACACACTATCATACATATTGAGATGGTAACACCATGGTCTAAAACTTCAATTGGGTCGACCAGTTGGGCAGGATGAGATCAATCAATTTCTTGATTAGGATCAAGGAACTTGGGTCCACTCGATTAATTTGGCATGACTCAATCTACAGCCTAGCCTAGCCTGGTGGTTCAGCCTAGTTGACCTATATAGAAACACAATCACTTGACTTGTTTTTACTTGTTTTATATGGGAACAAAATGCTAATTTGTCACGCATTGGATTTAATATAACTCAAAAAACATTTTGTTATTTATAAATATAAACACTCACAAGTATTTTATAAAAATGTAAAACAAACAATTAAAATTATTTTTAATAAAATTCCAATAATATGAATATTTAAATATTTACTGATAAATAAATATTTTTTTAAAGTTCAAGCTCAATTTTATAAGTGCTTAAGGGTAGGAGAGTGTAGGAGGCTACCATCTTTTGAAGGATCTTTGTGATGTTTTTCTTAGCCGCTTATATTGTTCCATTCATTGATTTCATTCAGCAGTTTGTCATAGAATTGTGGTGCCTGATTGTTAAGTATATAAAGAGCCATTGCACTGCAGCAGCATTCAGATTTTGTAAATTTTTGATGTTGATGTATTCAAGCAGTACATAGCAACAAATGCTTGAATACCGCTGGAGTGACACATGCATAGGAAGCTGGCTCAACCCATATTGTAAAATCATTTGCTACCAGAATAAACCCATGTGTTAGGGTGTGACAATGTAATGGGGAAAATGGGGGAGTGAGATACTACTATAATTGTATTCTTCAGGGATTTGGAATGAATATATGAATATCTGTGTTATCGCTTGTATGGTGATTCTCTTGTAGATGAATAATACAAGTAGTTCTTTTCATTGTGGTGTTCTGTTGCCTTGGATTATGATGTCTCTGATTGTTATAGTCTTATTCGGTATATAAGAATATATTGCTCATGTGAAATCCTATTGTTTCTTGTTTTCCTTGAGTATTGAGACTCACCTGGTGCTCGTGCTTGCAGGCTTGAACGTGTGAGAGTTGGCTGACTTGTCGAGGGAGAGCTCTCAACGAGTGCCACACGGCCCTTGCTTAAGTCCCATTTTGGGGGTCCGTGACAATTGGTATCAGAGCACAGTGTGTGCGAGCACCATGCGTGGGATTAGGAGAAATAAGTCAGGAAGAGTGAAGCGCATTGAGGCGCTTGAGACAAAACTCGCAACCCTGGAGACAACGTGCGGTGACCTCCAAGGGTTGGTGGCAACATTGATAAAAGAGAAAGGCGGGTCAACAGAGCTTGAGGCCGCCGAAGAAAACCCTAGAGAAAATCTCTATGGGGTATCAAAAGTCGTAGAGAGACTTGAGGAACTTGAAAAATTCATTCCAAGTGTGAAATCCCTGGAGAAACGGCCAAGAGAGCTTGAGGCCTTCCAGAAGAGTATCGAGCAGTTGGAAGCCTTTGAGAGTAGACTACAACATATTGAGGGCATAGTGCCATCTCTTTCGTCCCAACGGGGAGAGCCAATAGAGCTTGAGGCCTCCTTACGGGAGCTAACGGATAATCTTGATTTCCTTACAGAAGATGTTAAAGTGTCCATTACTGCTTTGAAGGGAGATTTGAAGGAGATGGGCAATGTCCAAAGTGCGGTGGTCCAAGTCCAGAGGGATTTACAAGAGATCACTGCGAAAGTGAATGCAGTGGCACAGTTAGCCCGATGGCCAGTTGCACATCCAAATGAGACTTCTCGATGGAAGGTACCGGAACCTAAAAGTTTTGGAGGTACACGAGATGCAAAGGAGCTAGACAATTTTTTCTTTGATATGGAACACTACTTCACGTGCTCCCGAGTGGATTTAGAAGTGGACCGGGTCAATATGACAACGGTATACCTGGTTGGGGATGCAAAATTGTGGTGGAGAACTAAATGAAATGATATTCAGCACAATAGATGTGTCATTAACACATGGGAGGGGTTGAAACAGGCGTTGAAGGCCCAATTCTATCCAGAAAATGTGGAGTATATAGCAAAGTGTAAAGTAATGGAATTGCAACAGACGGGCTCGTTAAGGAGTTATGTAAGGGAATACCAAGCCTTGATGTTGGACATTGTAGATATGACTGAATCGGATAAACTGATTCATTTTCTTCGGGGTTTGAAGACATGGCCAAGAAATGAAATACGTCGGCAAGGTGCTGGTGATCTCTCTTCTGCCCTCGCTGCTGTTGAACGGTTGGATGATTTTTCAGATACTTCTGGGAAGCGAAATTTCCCTACATCCGCCAATAATGATTCCCGTCCCAACAAAGTGTATAAGCTCACAAATGGGGGAAGGGATAAGGAGACAAATAGTTCTTGGAAAGATAAAAGAGCGCCCATGAATAGGGAGTGGAGGGGCGGACGAACAGGGGGTGGAGAGCGTCGGCCGATCTCTTGTTTTCTTTGCAGTGGACCACATCGAGTGGCGGAGTGCCCCGATCGTAAGGCTTTGAATGCTATGAAGGCCCTTCGAGGGGAAACAGAAACCTCGACAGCAATTCCAGAAGAACAACCAAATATGGTGGGAGCCTTGAGATTTTTGGGGGCATTAGAGCGTCAAGTAATTCACAACAAGTCTCAAGAGAAGGGACTAATGTATGTGGATCTACTTTTGAATGGAAAGAAAATCAAGGCCATGATTGATACAGGGGCCACCCATAATTTCATTGCTGATTCTGAAGCTCAACGGTTAGAATTGCAAGTAGATAAAGATGTGGGCAAGATAAAAGCAGTGAATTCTCCAGCATTAACCACGGTGGGGGTGGTACCTAAAGTGGCATGCCAAATGGGATCATGGTCTGGAACAGTTGATTTCACTGTGGCACCCCTTGACGACTTTGATGTGGTATTGGGGATGGATTTTCTTAAAGTGACACGCTCAATGCCGATCCCAGCTGCGGATTGTCTTGTGATAATGGGAAGTGCACCTTGTGCGGTCCCCGCAGCCTACAACAATTTTGATGAGAGGAAGTTGCTCTCAGCCCTCCAATTCAAAAAGGGAGTAAAAAGGGGAGAATCTTCTTTCGTGGTTCTACCAATAGTCTCAGAAGATGCAGAAGTAGGGAAATATCCATTTGAGATTAAGGAAGTTTTAGAAGAGTTCAAGGAGGTGATCCCGGAACAGCTACCCAGGGTTTTACCACCTCGACGACAGATTGACCACGAAATTGAACTTTTGCCAGGAGTAAAGCCGCCAGCACGTGCCCCTTATCGAATGGCGCCGCCTGAGTTAGCTGAACTTAGAAGGCAACTGAATGATCTTATTGCAGCAGGGTTCATCCGGCCTTCAAAATCACCTTTTGGGGCCCCAGTGTTATTTGAGAAGAAACAAGATGGTAGTTTGCGCTTGTGTATAGATTATCGGGCTCTTAATAAGGTGACCGTGCACAACAAGTATCCTATTCCACTGATTGCTGATATTTTTGACCAGTTAAGTACAGCTAGATATTTCACGAAACTGGACTTGAGGTCGGGATATCATCAAGTGCGCATTGTTGAGAGAGATGAACCGAAGACCACTTGTGTCACACGGTATGGAGCATTTAAATTCCTTGTCATGCCTTTTGGGCTAACAAATGCACCCGCTACTTTTTGTTCTCTAATGAATCAGGTTTTTCGAGACTGCCTTGATCAGTTTGTGGTTGTTTACCTTGATGACATACTGGTTTTCAGCGCATCCTTAGAAGAACATAAAGATCATCTTCGAAAGGTTTTTCAAAAACTCAAAGAAAATCAGTTATATGTAAAAGGGGAGAAGTGTGCTTTCGCTCAAAAGCGTATTAAATTCTTGGGGCATATCATTGAGGAGGGCGAGATTCGGATGGATTCAGCTAAAGTAAAAACTATCAAGGAGTGGCGAGCACCTACATCCGTTAGAGAACTGCGATCTTTCTTGGGTCTAGCCAACTACTACCGAAAGTTTATAGAGGGGTACTCTAGAAGAGTTGTATTGTTAACGAATTTATTGAGGAAGGGGGTACCATGGGGGTGGTCAGAAGAGTGCCAATCAGCATTTGTTGAATTAAAGGAAAAGATTGTAGGAGATCCTGTGCTAATCTTTCCTGATGTGACAAAACCGTTTGAAGTGCAAGTAGATGCCTCAGACTTTGCATTAGGGGGAGTTCTCTTGCAGGAAGGGCATCCAGTTGCTTTTGAAAGTAGAAAATTGTCGGGTGCCGAACGGAACTATACAGCACAAGAAAAGGAGCTTCTCGCAGTGGTACATTGTCTTCGGGTGTGGAGGCACTATCTTTTGGGGTCCAAATTTGTGGTAAAAACTGATAATGTAGCAGTTACTCATTTTTTGTCACAACCTGGACTAATGTCAAAACAAGCCCGTTGGCAGGAGAAGCTAGCTGAATTTGATTTTGCTTTTGAATATAAAGTGGGAAAGACGAATGAAGTGGCCGACGCTTTAAGTAGAAAAACTGAATTGGCAGCATTGAAAATCATCAGTCATCTATCAACTAGTAGGGTGGCGCTACCTTTGAAGAATCTTATCAAGGAACATTTAAGTACAGACCAGCAGGCGCAGTCACTAAGCAAACTAATAGACGAAGGGAAGACACGACAATTCTGGGTAGAAGATGGACTGATAATGAATAAAGGTAGGAGAGTCTATGTGCCTAAAGCTGGAAACTTGAGGAAAACCTTACTGAAAGAGTGTCATGATACGTTGTGGGCTGGTCATCCGGGATGGCGAAGAACTCATGCTTTGATTACACAGGGGTACTATTGGCCAAATATGCAAGATGATGTGATGAGTTATACTAAAACGTGCTTGATCTGTCAACAAGACAAGGTAGAAAGAAAGAAGACCTCAGGTTTATTGGAGCCATTGCTAGTTCCTGCTAGGCCATGGGAGAGTGTCTCTTTGGATTTTATTTCCTCGTTGCCAAAAGTAAAGGAGTTTGACACAATTTTGGTGGTGATTGACCGGTTCTCAAAGTATGCAACTTTCGTACCAGTCTCGAAGCCGTGTTCAGCAGAGAAGACAGCTCAGTTATTCTTCAAGCATGTGGTGAAATATTGGGGTGTTCCAGAAAGCTTAATTAGTGATAGGGATGTTAGATTCACGGGGGGATTTTGGGGTGAACTCTTTCGCTTGATGGGTTCAAACCTTAATCTTTCCACGAGCTATCACCCACAGACAGATGGTCAAACTGAACGTTTTAATGGGATGCTGGAAGAATACTTGCGACATTTTGTTCACTCCAATCAGAAGAATTGGGTTACTTTACTAGACACGGCACAATTCTGTTTTAACTCTATGAAATCTTCTGCAACTAATAAAAGCCCTTTTGAGATTGTGACAGGTCAACAACCGACTCTTCCACACACTCTGGATGGTCCATACAAAGGAAATTGCCCAAAAGCCTACCAATTCACGAAAAATTGGTTGCAAAACATCGAAGTCACCCGAGCTCAGTTAGAAAAAGCATCCAAGCGCATGAAGAAATGGGCTGACAAAAGGAGACGACCACAACAATTTGAATCTGGAGATCTGGTTCTTGTAAAAGTGCCACCGGAGACATTTCGCTTTCTTCGTGGCAAGGATAAAAGGCTGTTACGTCGTTACGAAGGTCCAATCAGAGTAATCGAAAAGGTGGGACATGCATCTTATCGGCTTGAGCAACCCGAGTGGATGAAAAGCCACAGACGTCCAGTTCATCTCGTGTTTCATGTAAGCAATTTAAAGCCATTCCACACAGATGAAGCAGATCCGCACCGACAAAAATTAAGGAGATCAACAATTTCCAAAAGGCATCCTGTCACCAAAGAAGTCCAGGAGATCATTGCAGACAGAGTCGTCAATCTAGAAGGTCGTCAACAACAACAATTTCTGGTTCAGTGGTTAGGACTGGGGGAAGAAGAAAATAGTTGGGAAACAGCAGACAACCTTCAGCATGCCATACAGAAGATTGAAGATTTCAGAAATTCGTAGTCGACGACATCTACATCGACATCAGAAGAGTGAGAAGGCCGTCTACAACACATCGACGAGGACGTCGATAAATTGAGTGGGGGAGGATGTTAGGGTGTGACAATGTAATGGGGAAAATGGGGGAGTGAGATACTACTATAATTGTATTCTTTAGGGATTTGGAATGAATATATGAATATCTGTGTTATCGCTTGTATGGTGATTCTCTTGTAGATGAATAATACAAGTAGTTCTTTTCATTGTGGTGTTCTGTTGCCTTGGATTATAATGTCTCTGATTGTTATAGTCTTATTCGGTGTATAAGAATATATTGCTCATGTGAAATCCTATTGTTTCTTGTTTTCCTTGAGTATTGAGACTCACCTGGTGCTCGTGCTTGCAGGCTTGAACGTGTGAGAGTTGGCTGACTTGTCGAGGGAGAGCTCTCAACGAGTGCCACACGGCCCTTGCTTAAGTCCCATTTTGGGGGTCCGTGACACCATGCTTATTAGTTGCCCTGGAGATAATTGCCCTTGTCACATCAATTCCCCTGTTTGAAAATGTCCAAAGAGTAATGAGGAAATGTGGAGGGACTGAAGCACACTTCTTATCTGTGTAAAGCAATAACATCATCGTAATACGACCAAAAAGTTGTATGTGCCTATCACGACACAGTCTGCTCCTTGAATAGATGGGATGAAATAGCAAGAAACCAAAAAAGAGTTCTCTAAGCTATGGTCTCTGCAAATCTCACTATTCAATATGCTTAAAGATTTTATTACAAGAAGCAACTCCTTAACTCTACAAGAAACCTTCTTATGTTTCCTACGCAAAAGCATTGCCAGACATTCCATTGAACTAGTGCAAAAGCTAACCATTAAATGCTCTAAACTCTAGCGTTAAAAATATATATTATGCAAAAACATTAATGAGTATCTCATTATTGTAGCGAGCTACAAGCAATTACATCAACTTATTTCCAACTCTTATACATATACACACATAGAGATATATGTATGCATAAACATAAACATATACCTATTGTTGTGAAACTTGAGATTGTTCCACCTAACTTTACCACAGTTTACTATTATACAGGTAAAGAGTGAATAATTGTGCAAAATTACACCAGGTAAATTCCTAGGGAAGTGGAGGGTCACAATGGACCGCTTAAATCCCTCTTTCCTAAACAGAATTTTCCTTAGACATGTAATTAACACATTATATTACTACAACTATACCTGACAAAAGCTAACTACTGAATAGATGAAATGAAAAACACCAGAATTTAACGAGGTTCGGCTAATTGTGCCTACGTCCTCGGACACTATCAATTAATATTTCTCTATTGTAGAAATATTACAAAATGAGAGAGAGAAGAGAGAATGTTCCTAAGAGAGAAGTAGGCAAATTTGGGGATGAGATTACAAATGGAGGTGATGGGTTTATATAGGTTAGGAAATACTACTATTACAACCACTAATCACCTACCTTTGAAAAAATAGCCCACCATTGAAGACTTGAATGGCAATGGTAGGCTTCTAGAATGAGCCATAAATCAACAAATCTCCACCTTGGCGAAATTCCATCTCTTAACATCTCTTATGGATTCCATAATGTCTTCAAATGCGCTTGTGGCGCAAATCTTTCAATTTTTAACAATGTTGATCAAGTTCAAGCAATGTTGAAACTTGACCACAGTTACCACTTTTGTCATCATATCAGCAGGATTCTCAGTGGTTCGAATCTTCTGGATTACTACTCCACCTTCTTCCAGAATTTCTCGAACAAAGTGATATCGAACGTCGATGTGTTTTGTCCTTGAATGGTAGACTTGGTTCTTTGCTAAATGGATAGCACTTTAGCTATCACAATGCACCTTGATGTGCTTCTATTCAATTCTCAAATCTTTCATCAATCCTTGAAGCCAAATTGCCTCCTTCACAGCCTCTGTGACTGTCATATACTCTGCCTCTGTAGTTGACAAAGCAACTGTTGACTGTAAGGTAGATCTCCAACTAACCGGCGCTTTTGCAAGAGAAAAAACATAGCCTGTAGTTGACCGACGCTTATCCAAATCACCAGCGTAGTCGGAATCACAGTATCCAACAATACTATGATCATCTTGCTTATCCTGCTTAAATATTAGACCAACATCTACTGTATACAAAATGTATCATAGAATCCATTTCACAGCTTGCCAATGTTCCTTTCCAAAATCATGCATATACCTGCTCACAACTCCAACGACTTGTGAAATATCGGACCTTGTACACACCATGGCATACATCAAGCTACCAATAGCACTTGAATACGGTACTTTTGACATGTATTCTCATTCTGCTTCAGTTTTTTGAGACATAGATGCATTCAACTTGAAATGAGGAGCAAGAGGAGTACTAACAGATTTTGACTTCTCATCCATACCAAAACGCTTCAGTACTTTCCTCAAATATTGTTTTTGAGTCAAACAAAGCCTCCTCAATTTATTATCTCTACTTATCTCCATATCGAGAATTTTCTTTGCTTCTCCTAGATCCTTCATCTCAAACTCACTATTCAACTGAGCCTTCAGTTTGTCAATTTCTGTCTGACTTTTGGAGGCTATCAATATACCATCAACATAAAGAAGAAGATATATGAAAGATCTATCTTGTAGCTTGCAAAAATACACACAGTGATCATATTTGCTTATTCTGTACTTTTGCCCCATCATAAACTTGTCAAATCGTTTGTACCACTGCCTTGGGGATTGCTTTAATCCATACAACGATTTTTCAAGTTTGCACACCATATTTTCTTTTCCAGCAACTTTGAAACCTCCTGGCTGAGTCATGTAGATTTCCTCTTCTAAGTCTCCATGTAAAAATGCAATTTTTACATCTAATTGAACTAGTTCCATATCCAATTTTGCTACCAAAGCCAATAAGATTCTAATGGAGGAATGTTTTACTACTGGAGAAAATACCTCATTGTAATCAATTCCCTCTGTTTGTGCATAGCCTTTAGCCACCAACCTTGCTTTGTAGCGAACACTATTCTTGTCAAGAAATCCATCTTTCTTTGTATATACCCATTTACAACCAATTGCCTTCTTTCCCTTCGGAAGACTAACAAGCTTCCATGTTCGATTCTTATGAAGGGACTGCATTTCTTCATTCATGGCTTGCCTCCACTTTTCTTCTTCCGAACTTTGGATTGCTTCATTGTAAGTAACAGGAGTATCATCGTTTGCAATTGGAGATGCGTGAGCCACCATGTCAACAAAGCGAGTAGGCTTTCTAATTTTTCTCTTTGGCTTACTCAATGCAATAGATTCATGTTGCTGTGGAGGTTCTTGGGTTGAAACCTCTTCTACAGGCAACTTTTCTTCTACCATAGGAGAGTCTTCATTTTCTGGGTAAACAATTCGTCTATCAAACTCCACTTGTTTTGGAGCACCATCTTTTTGCTCAACACTTTCTGTTGTCACCTTTCTTAAAAAAATAGATTCATTAAAGGTAACATCCCTGCTAAAGATTATTTTCTTTTTTTCTGGACACCAAAGACAATATCCCTTTACTCCAGAGGTGATTCCCATAAAGATTGCTTTCTTAGCCCACGGGTCCAGCTTTGATTCCTTGATATGATAGTAGGCAGTGGAACCGAATACATGTAAGGAATCATAATCTATAGCAGGCTTTTCAAACCATTTCTCCAATGGTGTTTTACCACAAATAGCAGTAAATGGTAGGCGGTTGATGAGGTGGCAGGCATATGTTACAGCCTCAGCCCAAAATTCTTTACCCAACCCAGCATTGGACAAAATACACCGAACCTTCTCCAACAAATGTTCGTATCATACGTTCTGCCACTCCATTTTGTTGTCGTGTACTTCTCACTGTGAAGTGTCGAATAATACCTTCATCTTTGCAGACTTTAAGAAATGGATCACTTCTATATTCTCCACCATTATCTATACGGAGGCATTTGATCCTTCTGCTTGTTTGAGTTTCCACCATATTTTTCCATCTGAGGAAGACTCCTAATACTTCATCCTTAGTTTTCATAGTATACACCCATACTTTTCGAGAAAAATCATCAACAAAGGTCACATAGTAGTCTTTTCCTCCCAGTGGAGTTGTCTTGGAAGGTCCCCACACATCAGAGTGAACATAATCCAAAATACCCTTGGTATTATGGATTGCAGTACCAAATTTCACTCTTGTTTGCTTCCCTTTAATGCAATGTTCACAGAAATCTAGCTTGCAGGTCTTTGCTCCCTTTAATAATCCTTGATTTGTAAGAAGTCCCAAGGATTTTTCACCTGCATGCCCCAAGCGTATATGCCACTAGTTGCTTCTATTTCTTTATCATCAGAAGAAACTGTTGCTGCCATCCCAATAACTGTACGACCTTGATAGTGATACAAGTTATTGTTCTTCCGAATTCCCTTGATTACCATGAGTGCACCAGAGATGATTTTCATGACTCCATTTTCTGCTGTTACTTTGAATCCCTTTGATTCTAGGGTTCCCACAGAAATAAGATTCTTCATCAAACTTGGTACATATCTAACGTCGGTCAATATTTTGATTGATCCATCTTGATTCCTCAAGCGGATTGAACCAATCCCATGTGTGGTAAGAGGGACATCATTTGCTGTGTAGACGACTCCACCTTCAAGTTCTTTAAAATCAAAGAACCAATCCCGATTGGGACACATATGATGGCTACACCCAGAATCTAGTAGCCATATACTCGAAGAACTAGTTGATGGCGTAGCAGCAAGCGAAAGATCTGAGCTTCCATCTTCGTACTCAGCCATATTTGAGATGACCTTTCCTTTATTAGGTTTGCCTTTATTCTTTAGCTTCGAACAGTCTTTCTTCCAGTGCCCCTTTTCCCGACAAAAGGCACATTCATCTTTGTTTGGTCTGGACCTTGATTTGGATCTCTCTTTCTTTCTACTATTCTGGCTTTGCGAACGGCCTCGAACTACTAGAACTTCGTTGGCTCCACTTGTGCTTTCACGCTTGTCCTTCTTCCTCAATTCATAGCTGTACAAAGCAGCACAAATCTCGCCAAGAGACACTTTATCCTTTCCATGGAGCAGAGTAGTTTTAAGAAACTCAAACTCCTCACGAAGGGATCCCAACAACATCAAAGCCAGGTCTTCATCTTTAAAAGTCTCATCCAGATTAACTAGATCAGTAACCAACCTATTAAAGTTGGTGATATGATCATTCATAGTGGTACCCGAGACATAAGTGAAGCGAAATAGTCTCTTCTTCATATGGAGTTTGTTCTGAGAGCTTTTCTTCAAAAACTTTTCCTCCAGTGCCTTCCACAACTTGTTTGCAGAAGTTTCCTTACAGAATGCATACTTCTGCTCTCTTGAAAGAAACAATCGAATTGTACCACATGCTAACCGATTGATGGTCCCCCATTCATTCTTCTCAATATCTTCTTGTTTCTCTTCTTCAATGGCAATGTCTAGATCTTGCTGAAAGAGTGCGTCTAGAACCTCACTTTGCCACATACCAAAATGACCGGTGCCGTCAAAAATCTCCACTGCAAATCTGGCATTTGTCACAGTATTTCTTGCCAAAATAGACGAGTTTGATGTGGATGCTTTTGCACTATCTGCCATCTCTGCCATAAATGTTATTCAATAGCTGCCGATGCGGAATGCCAATAGCCCAAGGAAAACTTTTCTGATGTGGAAGATCAGACTAAGTTGCAACCACAGAGCATACTAAGAATAACCTTGGCTCTGATACCAATTGTTGTGAAACTTGAGATTGTTCCACCTAACTTTACCACAGTTTACTATTGTACAGGTAAATAGAGAGTGAATAATTGTGCAAAATTACACTAGGTAAATTCCCAGGGAAGTAGGGGGTCACAACGGACCGCTTAAATCCCTCTTTCCTAGACAGAATTTTCCTTAGACATGTAATTAACACAATATATTACTACAACTATACCTGACAAAAGCTAACTACTGAATAGATGAAATGAAGAACACCAGAATTTAACGAGGTTCGGCTAATTGTGCCTATGTCCTCGGACACTATCAATCAATATTTCTTTATTGTAGAAATATTACAAAATGAGAGAGAGAAGAGAGAATGTGCCTAAGAGAGAAGTAGGCAAATTTGGGGATGAGATTACAAATGAAGGTGATGGTTATATAGGTTAGGAAATACCACTATTACAACCACTAATCACCTACCTTTGAAAAAATAGCCCACCATTGAAGACTTCAATGGCTATGGTAGGCTTCTAGAATGAGCCATAAATCAACACCTATAAATATGCGCATGCGCACGCGCACACACACATATATATATAGAAAGAGAGAGAGAGAGAGAGAGAGAGATGACTATTCAGAAATAATGCAAAGTTGTGCTCAAGAATGAATTAAAAAAAAATTCTGGATTGAATATTGAATATTGAATATTGAATATTCTACTACATGCAGGGATGAGTTAGACTTTGTATTGAATGACAAATGTACTGGTGAGTAAACTGTCTTCTAGAAAACTATAATTGATGTTTCACTGATTCAGCACTGCATCAGCTGTGGTAGGTCCAAGATACGACTAAGAGCAAAGAATATGAATGGTAACAATTGCATATTCTTTGCTAATTGGTCCTGTTTCGGACCTATCACAGCCCTCCAATTCGATTTAGGATCTTCTTTGCGCATCTGGGGTTGAAACTGAACACTATTCATCTATTTCAATTTTAAAACCCTTTTTTTTTTTTTTTGTACAACAAGAGAAGAAAAAAAAAAAGCTTGGTTTTCTCAAAGCAAATGGTCTGCAAAAAAAAGTAAATTGCGAAGACCTGGTGGAGGAAAATTCCATAAATATGCCTATTTGGCCACTAGCTTGGCAAACTAGTCAGGAGAAATCTTGTCCACACGAAGAAGTTGAAGTAAGAATCCGAATCATACTGAATTAAGAAATGTATATCATATAGTAAGGCCAAGTGAAGGTGATGAGGATGCACCTGTTACTGAATAATGTGAAGAGCTTCGAGAGGATCTGATTCTAGGATGATCTTCCTAAAACCTTGATCCAAAACAAGCTCGAGAGTCGAGACCACTTCAAATACCCAAGAGCTTAGCACCATTGATAGCAAAAACCTACATGGATAGGAAAAGTGTCGCAGTGATCTCTAAGAAGTTCACACCCCTAGCAATCCCTAGATTGCCCATGGGCTATGATCCATTTTCACTTTCATTACACCCAACGCTTGGGTGAGTCCACATGACATGCCTAGGAATGCAGGAAGGTACAATGTCATGATGTGAAACCTATGAAGTTGTCATACAATCCTCATGGAGCTGAAGCAGATTACTCATTTGTTGGTTAATTGACACAGCAACATTTTAAAAGATTTCCTTATTCCTTGAAGTACAAATGGTCCAACGGGTTAGTACAGACTTCCTCTTCCATTCTAAATCACAAGGCTAAGAGGCTTCACTGCTAGATTACCCTGAAACCAATTGTTAAAATCTGAATATATATATTGGGATCTTATATTGCATCAATCACTCTCTCTAAACAAGGTTAAGAGGCTCCACTGCCAGATTACCCTGAAACCAATTGTTAAAATCTGAATATATATATATTGGGATCTTATATTGCATCAATCACTCTCTCTAAACAAGGTTAAGAGGCTCCACTGCCAGATTACCCTGAAACCAATTGTTAAAATCTGAATATATATATATATATATATATATATTGGGATCTTGGATTGCATCAATCACTCTCTCTAAACCAAGCTTTGTGACAATCCTAACAGCATAGCAAGTATTTCAATAAATAAATTGAAGTGCAATCAGATCCCATCTGAAGCTAGCAGCCACTATGCCCTGATTTTGTTGGTGAGCACTCTTTGATGCACTAACAACCAAGTAAAATATTTGAAGTTCCAACTTCCAAGTCCAACTCGAGGAGATATCTGGGATTCCTGCAGACTTTTGGTTGTGTAAAAACTTATAATCCTCACAAGAAAAATAAGCCCCAGAAGGTGATGTAGCCCAAATGATGTGGTTGTGAACCTTGGCATATTTGTATAAGGGTATTCATAAGAGATTAGCCAGACTGTGGCCTCGTAAGCACAGAGGAGTAGATGTATACAAAAAGTTGTCGTTCCAGTGGGAGTCAATTCAATAGCATTAGAAACAGTCAGATGAAGATCCTAAGAATAATATTTGGAACCAATTGACAAAGAAAGCCTTTGCCTAGCTAAGGATCAATCCACTAATCTAAATTACTACTACTACTACTACCCAAATTCCAACAAAAACCTTCCCTAATGATATCAAAGCCCTTCAAAATACCTCTACAAGATCTGGAAAACACAATGAGGAACTTAATGATCCGTAAAGTGCTTTTACAAAGATATTTGGCACAAAGCATTGACCCAACATTTATCCTTTCCAGTGAGGATTTGCCAACCCAATTTACCCAAACCCCCCTTCCTCTTTAGGGTCCATGACTTGATCCTGATCCCAATCAATCAGATGAACACCTCTCCCCTACAAAGGAAGCTTCTAGACAATCTATTAATTTTACAACCCATTTGAACTAGATTAACATCTCATTTTCAACTAAATTTACAACTTATTTGAACTAGGTTTACAACTCACTTCAACTAAATTTACAAGTCATTTTGCCTTAATTAACAAATCACTTGAGCTAGTTTTGCAACGAGCCCCAAGTTGATATGGATGGTCCCCCCCTCCTCTCCCCCTTCCAATTTGATGAAAACTCATTTAGAACCTTCTAACACCTTCCTGAGTGCATTTGAGAGTAAATTGTAACCTTGTCAATTTAGTTATACAACCTACATAAGCTAAATTTACTTGAACTATGCTTAGAAGTCCACTAAATTATGTTTTCAATTTTATTGAAATAATTAAACAAGCAATTGAACAAATTTCCTTCAATGAAAATGTCTTCACCTAACGCTCCCACAAATTGAGTAGAAGATATGAATCAGATTGCTTGCCCTCTTTACGCCCCCACCATTTGAAGAATCAATTATCAAGATTTTTCCATTAATGTTTTTCCTCTAACTTTAACTCCTACCAACCAATTTTAATTAAATTCATTGAGAATGGATGGGAACCATTTTATTTTCGTGGACCTCACTAATTTTAATTCAATTATACATTGAACGAAATGAGAACTACTTTTACTACTTTTTTGTGGACCTCACATTTTATTAAAAAGATAAATGAGATAAAGTGGGGGCTGATTATCATTTACTTGGGAAACAGCCCCTCCTATTCTGTCTTATGAACAGGGCTGTCCTGCCCTTCAAAAAATAGGGCTGTAGAGAAAAAAAAAAAAACACAAAATGTACAAGGTATATAATTAATACATGCTTTAATTTTCACGTGCATAGAATATTCCCCATCCTAAACACAACAACAATTTTAAAACAACAACAACAAAACCAATCATTAGTCTCACTAAGTGGGGTCGGCTATATGAATCCTTTTCCACCAATTTATGGGATCATGGACCATTTCTTTTGATAAATTCAAGGATATTAAATCCATACTTACTATCTCCTCCCAAGTTATTTTAAGTCTACCCCTACCCCTTCTACTGCCCCCCACAGTAACTAAGTCACTCTTCCTCACAGGTGCACTATAAGGCCTACGTTGCAAGTGTCCATACCATCTGAGTCGTCCCTCCCTTATCTTATCTTCTATGCTACACCTAACTTACCACAAATATGTTCATTCCTTAATATATCTTTCAATGTTATACCACTCATCCATCTAAGCATTCTCATCCTTGGCAACTTTTACTTTTTGGATATTATGTTTCCTCGTCGCCCAACATTCTGATTCGTATAGCATAGCTGGTCTTATAACTGTCCTATAAAACTTCCCTTTCAATTTTAAAGGTATTCTACGATCTCATAACACACTTGAATCACTTCTCCATTTTAACCATTCTGCTTTAACTCTATGTATTACATCATCTTCAATATCTCCTTCAGCTTGCATAACAAATCCAAGGTATCGAAATCTAAAAGTACTATTTATTTCTTTATCATCAAGTTTAACTTTGTCTCCAATATTCCTCCTACCATTACTAAAATTACATTTCATATATTCTGTTTTATTTTTACTTATCCTAAAGCCTCTAGATTCCAAAGCTTCTCTCCATAATTCTAACTCAGTCTCTACTCCGTCCCTAGTTTCGTCAATTAATACAATATCATTTGCAAACAACATATACCATGGAACCTCCTTTTGAATACTCTTAGTCAATTGGTCCATTAGTAAAGCAAAAAGATAAGGACTCAAAGCAGATCCTTGATGTACACCTATGGCAATTGGAAATTCTCTAGTTTCTCCATCTATAGTTCTCACACTAGTCATTACTCAGTCGTACATATCCTTAATGACATCGGTAAACCTACAACATACACCCTTTTTTTTTCTAAAACCCAGCATAGAGCTTCCCTAGGTATCATATTATATGCTTTCTCAAGGTCAATAAATATCATATGCAAGTCCTTCTTCTTTTCCCTAAACTTTTCCATTAATCTTCTTAAAAGATAAATAACTTCTGTGGTAGATTTCACAGGCATAAAACCAAATTGATTTTCTGAGATCTTCGTTTCTAACCTTAATCTTTGTTCAACTACCCTTTCTCATAGTTTCATCATATGACTCATAAGTTTAATTCCATGATAGTTATTATAATTTTGAATATCTCCTTTATTTTTGTATATAGGTATTAAAGTGCTTTTCCTCCATTCATCTGACATTTTCCTAGTTTTTACAATTGTATTAAATAAATTAGTTAACCATATAATTCCGTTATCACCCAAGCATTTTCAAACTTCAATTGGGATGTTATCTGGTCCCATAGCTTTCCCATTTTTCATCTTTTTTGGTGCAAACTTAACTTTGTTAACTCTAATTTTGCAAATAAATCTTATATTTTTAGTCTTTTCCTCATTTGACAATTCTAAGTTTAAGCCTTCTATTTGGTTTTCATTAAACAACTTACTAAAGTAACTTCGCCATCTTTCTTTAATATCTTCGTCCTTAACCAAGACAATATCATCCTCACTTTTTATACATTTTACATTTCCTAATTCCTTGGTCTTCCTTTCTCTAGCTTTAGTGTTTAAATATATCTCTTTCCCCTTCTTTTGTACCTAATCTATCATACAAACTATGAAATGATCTATATTTACTTCACTAACGGCCCTTTTTGCATCTTTTCTTGCCTCCTTATATTTTTCAAAGTTATCTCTGTTTCTACATTTTTGCCACGTTTTATACAAAATTCTTTTTTTCTTTATGATTTTTTGTACATCTTTATCCCACCACCAACTCTCTTTGCTATTCGAGAATCTTCCCCTTGATTCATCTAAAATCTCATTTGCTATCTTTTTAATAGAGCTAGCTAATCTGTTCCAAAGAGTATTTGTATCTATCCTATCCTCTAAGATCCAATTCCCATCTTTGATCATTTTATCTTTAAATTTTATTATGTTTTTTCCTTTTAGGTCCCATCATCTAGTTCTCATACACTGGTTTATTTTATCCTTTTTCTTCCATTTTTTAATACATATATCTAACACTAAGATTCTATATTGTGTGGTTAGACTTTCACCTGGAATAACCTTACAATCCTTGCATGATAAACGATCTACCCTCCTAGTTAAAAAAAAATCTATTTGACTTCTATTTTGTCTACTTTTAAAGGTTATTAAGTATTTTTCTCTTTTCTTAAAGCAAGTATTCATTATACTAAAATCATATGACATAACAAAGTCTAAGATCATCTCCCCAGACTCATTTTTGTCTCCATATCCATATCCTCTATGTATCATCTCATAATTTTTATTATCTTTTCCAACGTGTCCATTCAGATCTCCTCCTATGAATATTTTCTCAATCCCTGGTATGCCTTGTATAATACTATCAATATCTTCCCAAAATTGTCTCTTAAGATTTTCTGCTAAGCCAACTTGAGGAGCATAAGCACTAATGATATTTATTATCTCTTGTCCTAATACCATCTTGATTTTTATAATTCTATCCCTTACTTTAGTTACATCCACAACGCTATCTTTTAAGTTTTTTTTTATAATAATGCCTACTCCATTCTTATGGTTTTCTTTTCCAGTGTACCATAGTTTAAATCCTGATTTATCGATTTCTTTAACTTTCTCCCCCACCCACTTAGTTTCTTGAAGGCAAATTATATTAATTCTTCTTCTAATCATTGTATCCACAATTTCCATACTTTTACCCGTAAGTGTCCCTATATTCCAAGTTGCTAATCTAATAATAGTTTCTTGAACTAACGTCTTTACCTGTGCACGTCCAGAATGATGCAGGAACCCTTGCATATTTGACACCGTACCCGGGCGCCGACATGGCGCGTCGCTTCGGGGCGATAACCTAGCCTACCCTCGCCCACTTTTCACTACACCTGGGTGGTTCAAGTGCAACGCGTTGCTTGTAGGGGACGCCCCAACAAATATTCGATAAGGATTCATATCATAGTGATCTGACAAATTTTATGCTGGCTGTCAGCTACCTAACGCAACCCTCCTCCTTAACCCGAGCTTGGGACGAGCTGTGTGTGAAAAAATTATGACATTAAGTGCATCACAGCCGGAGTTACAACAACAATTTGATAAATTTAAAAAAATTTAAACTAAATTTCCTTGGAGCTAACTTATTCCCCTAGATTCTCTCCACATTTCGTATAAATTCAACATCCCCCACCAACCCTCCCCCAAAAAATAATATTGCAATGGGAGACCATTCAACTTAGTATGCAATAATGAAATGGAATCGGTCTTTATATTTTACATATTCACCATATAATTTTTCATGCAATTCAATTGCCAACCTATTCCATTCCAACATAACAAAGATTGTATTAACGGCTTGTTTGATTGGCATGAATCAAGGCTGGAATGGAATTTCGATTTTGATCTCGATTTCTTCAGCTATTCAATTACATACTATTGGAATGCTGATTCCTTTGGAATGAGAATTTCCTTGTAAAGAAATGGCATTCCACTAGATGATCAGTTAAGACAATTTCCCTCTTCCTCTCTCTAGCTCTCCTCTCTCTGGACTCCATAGCTATGCTTCTCTGCTAGTGCAATTAGACAGTTCATTCCAAGTGCATAACTTACTCCCTCTCTTTATTCTCTTTCATGCAGATCTTTTCCCCTCTCTCTAGCTCTACTCACCTTCACTCCCACTCTCTTCTCCACATCCATAGGTACTGTCAGCCCTCGCTTTGAAGTTGGTGTTCCCCTATCAATCTCTTCTAAGTCAGAAGCACCACTGGTTAATTGTTCAACAGGGAAACAGGCTGGATGAGGAGTACTAGGGAACCCAAGGTACATTTGGCAAAAGGTTCACAAAAGATTATCTTGCTGTAGGTTTTGATTCTTTCCCTGTCTCAAGCTTTGATTTATTGAGTTATCTTGTACTGGATATTATGGTGAATGAATCAATAAATTGGAGTTTCTATTTCTTTTGACTAACCTTGTCCGTCCAGAGCTTGAATGCTCCCTATTCCTTCCCAAAGTGGTCTTAGATGATTTCAATTATAAATGGATCCCATTAGCTGAATAAAAATATAACCTGTACTTAACAATATTCAGCTCAGCTGGAATGGTTTCCAATCCAGTTTGGTTTCACATAAGAGAAGCTCAGCCTCAACATGGCTTAACTAAAAAAAGCAATTAAACAGCTGGAAGCAATGGGGAAAGAGACAAAATGGGGAAGATGGATTAAATATTTGATTCTATATAGCTGGCAATGAACTATGAGATCCTTAATTCCTCATGATCATGACTAAACAAATAGTGGAGCCTACTGTTGCTTTTCAAATTTGTACATGCAAGAGTCACGATTCAGCAGTTTTAATGTCATATTGGTTGTAACACCTTATATGATAATTACACCTTAGATCTAAAATTTAGGAATTGCATTGGTATACACACCAAGGTACTTCATATTTCCATGTATAGGTGAGTGAATAGGTAAAAAAAAGTGTAGCATAATTTCTTATTCTAACTCCATTCTACCACAGGAGCCATTTAGCTTCTTCAGTAGGTCAGTCCTAGAAGGATAAACAATGTATTAATCATCTAGAATTAGGGTTTGGTTGTATGGTGCTCAAACAGAAAGCACTCGCTGATTCAGTGTTTATTATGTATCATAAAAAATTTTAATGATTATTACCTTGTGACTGTGTCCCTGGAATTTGAGAATTTTTGTCCTTACCTTTATGTCAATATAGGTTTATTCATCCTCCTTCCTTTTCTTCCTTTTTTTTTTTGTTTCCTCTTTTCAATGCAAATGGATCAATACAAGCTGGGTTTCCGTGTGCTAATTCTCAAAAGAAAGACAAGAAGAACCTCAGATTTGACTCAGCATCATTTGCAAATGGATTCGTTAGAAGCTGGGTTTCCATGAGCTAATTCCCAAAAGAAAGAAAGGAAGATTTGATTCAGCATCAATAATATAATGTCTTAATTATACAGCTCAAATATTATGATTGGTTTCAAAATATAATGTCCTAATAAGTGTTGAAGAATTCCGCACTTCACGGCATAAATCAAGCATTGAAAAATGCCGCAAATCAGGCGTTCAAATCACAGCCGAAATCACGTAGGGAAAATTCAATCTTGGTGTACAAATTGTTTGAACATTTTTGTATAAATAGGGCCTGTACAAATTGAAATAAATATACAGCAAAATTTTCTTGCTTCTTCGATCTTTCTTCCATTTCCATTTCAGTTTTATCATGGTATCAGAGCGAGGTTCTACAACCTCTGTTCCAATTATTTGATTATATATATATATATATATATATATATATATAGATATATATTTCTGTTCATTACCTCATCGGTAAAGGTATTCTGGAATCAGTTTACGATCACAGCCGCTGCCGATCACTACAGCGGCACCAACACAGAGACGATCATCGGTGACCAAATCGGAACCGTCGTTGTCGCAAGTGTGCCTCGCCGCCGATCTCTTTGGTATTTATTGTTCCGATTCCTTATCCTTCTCCTTCTCCTTCTTCGGCGTCTCTTCCATTCTCCGTAGTCTCAGGTACAGCACATCTGTTGCTCACTGCATAAAGTTGGTGAGGGTCCTGAGGGAGCATGCCTTTTTGATAATAGGAATTATTATTGTAAGACTATTATATGAGTTCTGAATATTATATGGGTGAAGAGTGATGTACAGCAAATAGGCATTTGCTGGATACATAGTACCGAGTGATTGTTTTATTATAAAAGTTAGTATTTACCAAAAAAAAAAGAAGAAGAAGGAGAAAAAGAAAAAAAAAGAGGGGGGTTTACCTTTATGGCTCAAGAGAACCAAAATGGAAAAATATGATGATCCAAATCATCACTTGTATCTCCAATAATCAGATCATCCTGGATTGATTTTAGTTTCTTCACCGCTTACGGAAAATAATTATTCTACATGGAGCCGCGCAATGATTCTTGCACTTCAAGCGAAGAATAAAATCTGCTTCATCGATGGCACACTATCTCCACCACTTTCTGATTCCTCAGAATACTCGCAATGGAGACGATGTAACGTTATGGTAATCTCTTGGCTTCTCAATTCTATTTCAAAAGAAATCTCTAGCAGTGTGATCTATTATGAAACTGCACATGCCATATGGGACGATCTCAAGGATCGCTACTCCCAAGTCAATGGCCCTCGCCTATACAAGCTTAAACAAGATATTGCTAATCTTGTTCAAGGATCCTTATCCATTGGTGCATACTTTTCTAAATTGAAGAGTTTGTGGGATGAATTATGTTCAATTCAAGGAACATCTACTTGCACTTGTAGCGCGGGCAAGGAGACCCTCAAACAGAAAGAACTAGACCGTGTCTTAAAGTTCTTAATGGGGCTCAACGATTGCTACACTGCAGTTCGCGGGCAGATACTTCTAATTGATCCATTTCCTACTCTCAACCATACTTATGCTCTTGTACTTCAAGAAGAACGTCATTGCAGCATCTTGTCTCCACCATCCATTGATGGTATTGCTTTGGCTACCACCAACCATCAGACACGAAAAGGAAGGATAACCTAGTCCACCCAGGAAGTCTTTCAAATGTACGCACTGTGGCAAAGAAGGTAATACTGTAGATCGATGCTATCGCATCCATGGCTTCCCTCCAAGGCATCGCAGTTCAAAACCTAATCAAGGTCCCAAGCACAGTGCTCATCAGGATTTTTCACGTCCATCTACTAATAACTTTCCTTTTTCTCCTAAATAGTGTCAGTAGCTTCTCGCCATCCTTAACAACTCTACTCTCACTCAACCCATGACACACCAAGTGGGTAGTGTTGAGTCACCATTATCAGGTAATCTCATAATGATTTACTATGGATTCTTGATAGTGGCGCAACTGACCATATGGTCTGCTCACCTGCCGCTTTCACACAATCTATCCCCGTACATGGGCATACCGTTCAATTACCAGATGGATCTCATGCCACTGTTACTCATATTGGATCAGTTCACTTATCTTTTGATCTTGTTTTAGACAATGTCCTTTGTGTCCCGACTTTTCATTTCAACTTAATTTCTGTCCGTAAATTGTGCAAAATTCATCATTGTCTCATTATTTTTTCTTCTGATTTTTGTTTCATTCAGGACCTACACTTGATGAGGATGATTGGGATGGGAACTGAGCAAGATGAGTTATACCGATTCACCAGGAATGCTAGTTGCCAAGTGGCTACATCCACACCCACCTCCCAACTTTGGCATCGTCGTTTGGGCCATCTGTCCAATAAAAACTTGTCTTTTCTTTCCAATAAATTTCCAAAAATTTGTAATTCTAATTCAGACCCAAGTTTAATTTGTCCATTGGCAAAACAAACTCGTGCACCTTTTCCGTCTAGTTCCATTTCTTCTCTTAAACCTTTTAACTTGTTACATGTTGACATTGGGGGAGCCATCGTGTTGCTTCTACTAGTGGTGCACACTATTTCCTCACAATTGTTGATGACTATACCCGTTGTACCTAGGTTTACTTAATGGGCCACAAATCTGACACGCGCCCTATTTCGCAATCCTTTATCCATCTTATCGAAAACTAATTTTCCACCACCATAAAAATCATTCGAAGTGATAACGGGCCTGAGTTTGACATGCATTCATTTTATGCACCCAAAGGCATCATACATCAAACTAGTTGTGTCAACACTCCCCAACAAAATGGAGTAGTTGAATGCAAACATCGTCATCTCCTTAATGTTGCCCGTGTATTAATTTTTCAGGCACATTTGCCTAAACACTTTTGGGGGGATGCCATTCTTATCGCAACTTATATCATTAACCGAACTCCTTCCCTTATTCTAGATGGTTTGTCTCCTTATGAAAAATTGTATAATGTCAAACTTGCATACAGCCATTTGCGAGTCTTCGAATGCCTATGCTTTGCCACCACTCACCCACAAAATCCATCAAAATTTGACCCTAGAGCTACTCGATGTGTTTTTCTTGGTTATCCATATGGCCAAAAAGGCTACCGACTTTATAACCTTGCAACACACAATATCTTTGTATCTCGAGATGTCCTATTTCATGAAGATTCCTTCCCTTTTGCTTCATCTACTCCCAAACCTCTAGAACTCGTCTTACCATGTCCTATTTCTTCTCTTGACATCACTGACGTTCCACCTTTATCACCATCCTCACCACCAAACTCTACCCCATCCCCATCTCATATTTTACCCTCTTCTCCACCTCCCCGACGAGCTCGTCGCCCTACTCAACCACCGACATACTTGCAAGATTTTCATGTGGAATAGGTCTTACCATCTCGGCCCGCTCAATCATCTGATTCTATAATGGTTCGTTCGTCAGGTAACCCTTATTGTCTGACAGATTTTTTATCCTATTCTCGTCTATCTCCTTCTCACCATGTTTTCACCACAGCTCTTTCTCTTGCCAAAGAACCACAATCATTTTTACAAGCCATGACAGATCCCAACTGGTGTATCGCCATGCATGCTGAAATTGATGCTCTTGAACTTAACAACACCTGGCAACTCACTTCTCTTCCTCCTGGTAAGAAACCCATTGGCTGCAAATGGGTGTATAAGATCAAATACAACTATGATGGATCCATCGACCAATATAAAGCTCGCCTAGTTGCTAAGGCCTACAGTCAACAAGAAGGCATTGACTACAATGAGACATTTGCTTCGGTTGCTAAAATGACTACCATCCGTACCATTTTGGCCCTTGCCTTCACTCGCAATTGGCACATCCATCAACTTGATGTCAATAATGCCTTTCTCTATGACGACCTTGATGAAGAAGTCTATATGCAGCTTCCTCCAGGATTCGGACGAAAGGGGGAGACTAGAGTTTGCAGACTCGTTAAGTCTTTGTATGGTCTCAAACAAGCTTCAAGGCAATGGTATGCCAAACTTTCTTCTACTCTCATTAATGTAGGATACAAACAATCCAAGGCAGATTATTCACTATTTGTCCGATCCCATGAGGGTAATTTCACTATCATTCTAGTCTATGTGGATGACATTATTGTTGCAGGAAATAGCTTGAAACAGGTCAATGAGATCAAGAAATATCTAAGCGATCATTTCAAACTCAAAGATCTTGGAATTCTTAAATACTTTATGGGAATCGAAGTCGCTCGTTCAGCCAAAGGAATATTTTTATCCCAAAGAAAGTATGCACTCGAGATATTAGAAGATACAAGTTTCCTTGGAGCTAAACCTGGAAACTTTCCCATGGATCAAAATCTTGCACTTAACGAGAGTGATGGGGAACTTATCTCGGATCCTTCGTCATACAGGCGACTTGTTGGAAGATTAATTTATCTAACCATCACAAGACCCGACTTAGCCTATTCGGTGCATGTGCTAAGTCAGTTTATGGACAAGCCACGAATACCACACTTGGATGCAGCACACAGAGTCTTACGGTACCTTAAGAAAACCCCAGGTCAAGGAATTTTCTTATCTACTTCTAGTGAAATTCAGCTCCATGCATATTGTGATGCAGATTGGGCATGGTGTAGGGATACCAGACGATCGATCACCGGGTATTGCATCCTACTTGGAAAATCACCCATTTCTTGGAAGACCAAGAAACAAACAACAGTTTCACACTCCTCAGCCGAAGCAGAATATAGGTCTATGGCCTCCACATGTTGTGAGGTCACTTGGTTAAAGTCTCTACTCTTAGATCTTGATGTAATGCATTCTCAACCAGTTAGTTTGTACTGTGATAACAAAGCTGCTATTCACATAGCTTCAAATCCAGTGTTCCATGAACGAACCAAGCATATCGATATAAACTGTCATGTGGTTCGAGAGAAACTCCAAAGTGGGATCATCCAAATGGCTTACATGCATACAAGTTAGCAACCTGCTGACCTTTTTACCAAAGCTCTTGGATTCGCACAGTTTAATTATTTACTTAGCAAGTTGGGTGTCATAAATATTCATGCCAACTTGAGGGGGAGTGTTGAAGAATGCCGCACTTCACGGCATAAATCAAGAATTGAAAAATTCCGCAAATTAGGCATTCAAATCACAGCCGAAATCACGTAGGGAGAAGTCAATCTTGGCATACAGAAAAGTCAATCTTGGTGTACAGATTGTTTGAACATTTTTGTATAAATAGGGCTTGTACAAATTGAAATAAATATACAGCAAAATTTTCTTGCTTCTTCGATCTTTCTTCCATTTCCATTTCAGTTTTATCAATTGGTTTCACAATATAATGTCCTAATAAGTGATTTTATTATGTGGCACAAAGTGGCTACACAAACTGCGGCCGCCAACAAACTGAGATCTTGCAAAGACAATGACAGCAATGTTAGTAGCTCGAACGCATGTTATTAAGAAAACTAATAATTTTTGTGGCTTCTTCTTGACAGGTTAAGAGGAAGGAGAAATTTTGAAGGAGAAAGACGGGGAACTTGATGCATTTAACAGGTTCTATAGAGGCTCAATTTGTATGCATTATGGTTTAGTAAACAGTGTTCTGAGCTGTGCATGTGAATGGACTTTTCTTGGAGTGACTAGAAATATGAGAAATACTTGACAACTATTTGGAACAATTCATAGAACTCATAAAATGAATTTGGATTTAAATTAGTTACTATATCTGCGGTTACTACTAACTATTAATGACGAATTTTGAATTCGTCACTAATAATATAGTATTAGTGATGGATTATAACCATCACTAAAACCCTAATACCGTCACTATAAATTCTACATCGGCTCTGCTCAAATTCGTCACAAATAGTAGGGTATTAGTGAAGAATTCAAATTTGTAACTAATAGTAGAGTATTAGTGACGAATTACAAATTTGTCACTAATAGTACAGTATTAGTGAATGATTTAAATTTGTCACTAATAGTAGAGTATTAGTGACATATTTCAGAACCATCACTAATACTATACTATTAGTGACGAATTTGAATCATTTACTAATACTGTATATTAGTAATTTGAATCCTTCACTACTAATTAAAAAATTAAAAAAAATTAATACTATTTTTTTTAATCAACTCCTGTAAAAATTTGTAATTACATTTTTGCATGCATAACCTGAAATCATAATTACTACAAAATTTCGAATTCAAATACAAATTCAATTAAAATAAAGAAATTACATCTGTTCAGATAAAAAAACAAATTTCAAAAAATTCAAAATTTAAATACAAATACATTATACAAATTCAAATTAAAATATACAAATTCAATTTATTCAAATAACAATAAAAATTACAAAGAAATAATCAAAAGTTGCGTCCGACGACTGTAGTGCATGCATGACATCATATTGATGTTATGACAACCGCGAACCCTACAAATTAAGAATCATAAAAAAAAAAAAAAAAATTAGTATACAAATGGAGAGTAGAATGGAGAGCTGATGTTCAGTATAATCAGGAAGAAAAATATAGAGAGTGCATCGTACAATAATTTTCAATCCTGAACGAATAACTAAAATGAATGTGAATGACGTACATATGAATATATATAGTTGCATGCATCAAACCACGCACGTAAACACTTTAACTCGTTCTCAAAACAGAATATCTCTGATGGTGGACGAATGATAATGCTTATCCATAGTTAAAAACAAATAATATGCCATGTATGTTAATAGATGCAAATTTAGAGCTTAATGAAATGACTTTTCATTTAACTTTCACTCATCAATGGTTTTTTTTTTTTTTTTTGAGAAAATTTTAACAAAATTTCGACAGCATACCATCTGTAAATTGGACATTTTCTTATAAAACATGTACCTGAAACATGGTTGTTTTCACAAAATAAAACATTTCAAGCATGCAACAACCTAAATCCACTACCAGCATGTAATTCACAATATACTGTATCAGCCATGTAGTTGGCTGATTTTATTCACAAAAAATATATATCCTGCGAACCCAATATAATGTAAACATTTTAAAGATTCGTGTCTTGCACTTTTTGAATATTGTTTTCTCCAAGAACATTCTCCTATTTTGAAATCTATAGCTAGTTTTAATTAAGAATTAGTTAAACATTTTTTTAAAATTTTTGCTCTCCTAATTTTACATATACTAAGTAACACATTAAATATTAGAAATGGAAGTTATGGGCACATAATAATACTTTTTCTGCTGACAAGGGACACTTAAATGGGTGCATTTCAAGAGAGTATCGATGTTTAAGCCTCAAAAGGAGGTTTAGAATCATCCAACTTTGAAAACATCCTAGATCTGTAGTTAGTTATTTACTGCTTTGTCTGTTTCAAATAATAGTTGGTCCATAGACAAGACTTCTGCCATAATAGCCTCATTAGTTAGAATGACACCCTTTGGTTCTCCTGTTGTTCCACTGGAATACATTATTGTGCAAATATCACTCTTCCATTTTGGAGGAATCTCACAATCCAAACTTCCCTGGAGAATAGGAAAACAAGATAAGACTTGTAATAGGATCAATTTCAATGACACTCCAATCATTGAACTACACATCACAAATATGCTGTGATTCCATGTAAAAACAAATTGTTATTAAGCATCTTAAGATAATACCATTAAATCAAATTCTTCCCAAGAGTAGCAAGATACTCCATATTCTTCAGCTTCCTTATTTTGTGTGCTAGATATATTTCCAAATTTGACAATAGCTAAACAGAAATGACAAATATCGTAGTTACAACTATGCTACATTACTCATCATATAGACAGATGACATTTTGACCTACTTTTTAGGTGTGAATTACAACTTGGGAGACATGATAGAAAGGCATATAAGCATTGTAGAGCTTGATTTTAAAATTTATATAACCAAAAGCCACAAAAATTTAAAAATTTGAATGGGACTTAATTAATTCATTAATCAATTATTTTGATACACCCACTCACTATAAGGGATGAGATTCAAATCCCAAGCTACTGTTGGAAATTGGGAGATGAGGGCCACTAAGCTATAAGCCTCAAGCCTGTCGTCTAGAAGGGGGAATTATATCATGAAAATTGAATATATTTTGCATCTTACGTTGCTATTTTAAAGTTTGGTACCACAAAAAGTACTAACGAATAGAATCATCAAAATTCCAATGGCAAGAAAAAAAGGTAGCAGTTGAGAGAAGTGAATTTGCAATGTGTTTATAAGCCTGAAATTCAAACCTTGGATTTGGATTTGGCAAATGCACAGTCCCAAACACAATACTAATAAATTTACATCCAAAAAAATTCTAGGCTGAATAATAAGAACATACAACTGCCATGTTGCTCTCTTGAACAAAAGTAACTGATACCTCAGTGTGGTGGATGATGAATTCCACTATATTAGAACTTGTGGTAGAAGTGTAGAACAACATAAGAATCATAAGATTTACTAAATTTGTGGTCTTTTTATTAATTGTTCCGATTATCAGGAAAAATCAAGGGTGATGATGAAAAGCCAAAACAAAAGAAGGCATCACAAACTAAGAAGTTCAATGGAAAGGAGAAGGGCAACATACCAAGAGTGTCATGCAATGTTCATTTGAATTAAATATATATTATTTGCTATATATAATTGAATTGTACAATTATAATTGAGTTTACTGTCTTTTGAGTTTTTTCAAAACCAGCATATTATCTGTTGAATTTTTTGAGTTTGCCTTCAGCCTTAAGCATAATTAACTTTCCACACATTCCTATGAACTCATTTCACTGCCAAGTTAGTGAAAGGTTCACCCAATGTTGTTTCAAACATTGTCCATTTGTGCACAACTTTTCCATTCTGAACTTATTTTAAACTCTCATGAATGTTCATGTATTGAATTCTACCTCCATAAATGGATCATGTTCAACCAAAGTTGATTAATTAATTACCTAGAATCAAAGGGTGACAGATCAAAACACCCACAGTTACAAATCACAATTAAGAAACTTCTGGTTGATATGATGTCCTCATACTACCTTACTCTTTTTTTTACAGTAAGTTTGCACAAACTCTTTTAACAAAAGAGAGAAAATAAAGACACATATAAGAGAGTTAAGCAATAAATTTAAACTCATTAAACATTATGGAACACAACCAAGATTGGGGAACAAAATCAGCACTTGTAAGATTTTCCTGAAGCCATTTTGAATTCATTGAGCTAATGTGACTGTCCCACCACCAAGAGTACAAATGCCTTGACTTTGGCTATAACAAGGCTACCATGACTCCAGCAATGAGACAAAATAGAGTTGGTTTAGACCTTGCAAAAGCCTGGTCCTTGTACCAGTGATAAAAACTCAGGTAATGGATCTAGGCCAAAATAAAATTTTGATGGATTCCCACGCCAATCAAATTCCGTAAAAGGCTCTGCAACACCTACAAATCGAGATCATAAAAGAAACAAATTAATAGATAGATGAACAAGTAAATAAATAAAGTAAAAATATGATTGATTTTCTTCAGAACTGCAGATACCTTGAATCAGCTATTTCAAAAGTGCCACCAATGACCAAGCCACTTGAAACACCTCCACTAAAATGCAGACTACCTGCTTTTAGTTTAACACTAGTTCACTAACTATGGGGCAATTGCAAATCCTTGCTTGAAAAGTTTCCGAATCACTTATTAGGGATGCTGATTCGGGAACAAATAAAGAAAGACAAGGAAACAAAATAAAAACCAGATCTTCAAGTTTTAAAGAAGAAAGCATAAAAAAGGCTCACTAAAATGCGGAAGGAATTTTGTCTTCTTTGTATAGAACATATCACAATAAGTAAAAGTGCTGCGATGCAAAGCACAAACACCCCACATAAGTTTCCTCGATCTCCCTAAGCCCACAAAAGATTATGCATCAAAACCATCTGATCAACAAGACCCATATCAATAATCAACACAAATGGCATAACAAGAAGGAACCTGAAATGAAAAGCAAAAATCAACCACACCCAGAAGCTGAATGCCAAAAGAAAATCCATGAACACGTCCAGCAACCGTTCAAATGAACACAAGGCATAATCCATATGCAGATAGGTCTCAACAAAAACTGACAAAAATGGTTCTAAAAATCCAAATATACAATGGCTTTGCCCTTCCACAAAATCTCTATCTACAGCTTTAAAAATCACTCTACCCAAACATTTACCACAAGAACAAACAGAAAAGGAGAAATAGGATCTCTTGACGAGGAGTAGCAACGCTGAGGAGAAGAAGAAGAAGAAGACGAAGAAGAAGAAGCAAACCTAAATCCTGGCGAGGAGCAGTAGCGGCAGCGATCGAAGTAGCGAATGATGACGGGCGAAAGCTGCGCTGTAATGGCGACGGGCGAGGCAACAGCGAATGGCAATAGAGAGAGAAGGATCAGGAGAGAGGAGGATTGGGAGGGAGGGGTGCCGAGAGAATGGAGAGAAATTTTGGAGGAAGAAATGGGGAAATAAGAGATTGGAGGGAAGGTTCAATAGTGACGGATTTGTAAATTCGTGACTAATACTAAAAATATATATATATATATATATATATATTTTTAAATTGGAAGTATTAGTGACAGTTCAAAAACTCGTCACTAATAATGGGCCAATAGTGACAAATTTGTAAATTCGTCACAAATACTCTGAAATAAATTTTTTTTATTTTTTTTAAAAGGAAGTATTAGTGACAGTTCTCAAATCCGTCACTAATAATGGACAAATAGTGACGAATTTATAAATTCGTCACAAATACTCTAAAATAAATTTTTTAATTTCTTTTTTAAAAAGGGAAGTATTAGTGACGATTTTCAAATCCGTCACTAATAATGAGCCAATAGTGACAAATTTATAAATTCGTCATTAATACTCTCAAATAAATTTTTTTTCTTTTTTTTTTAAAAAGGGCAGTATTAGTGACGGTTCTCAAATCCGTCACTAATAAAGGGCCAATAGTGACGAATTTGCAAATTCCTCACATATACTCTAAAATAATTTTTTTTTATTTTTTTAAAAAAGTGAAGTATTAGTGACGGTTCGTAAATCCGTCACTAATAATGGGCTAATAGTGACGAATTTATAAATTCATCACAAATACTCCGAAATAATTTTTTTTTTTTAAAGCGAAGTATTAGTAACGGTTCTCAAATCCGTCACTAATAATGGTCCAATAGTGACGAATTTATAAATTCGTCACTAATACTCAGAAACAAAATTTTGTTTTTTTTTTTTTTAAAAAGGGAAGTATTAGTGATAGTTCTGAAATCCGTCATTAATAACGGGCCAATAGTGACGAATTTGTAAATTTGTCACTAATACTCAGAACTAAAAATTATTAATTTTTTTTTAAAAGGGAAGTATTAGTGACAGTTCTCAAATCCGTCACTAATAATGGGTCAATAGTGACAAATTTGTAAATTCATCACTAATATTCTGAACTAATTTTTTTTTACTTTTTTTTTTTTTAAAAAAAGGAAGTATTAGTGACGGTTCTCAAATCCGTCACTAATAATGGGCTAATAGTGACAAATTTGTAAATTCGTCATTTATACTCTAAACTAAATTTTTTTTAGTTTTTTTTTTAAATAATAGTAGTGACGGTTATTTAATCATCACTAATGTTTATCTTTTAGTGACAGATTTAATTCGTCACTAATACCACATAAATCGTTGCTAATATTTTCTCGGGATAATTTTTGCTCGAAAAATATTTTCGCGTGATATTTTTTGATTTTTAGTGACGAAATTATTAGTGATGGATTCAATTTCATCACTAATAGTGTCGTATTAGTAACGATTACTAAAATCGTCACTAACACCTGCTTTTAGTGACGAAATTGAATCCGTCACTAATAATGTCGTGACTAAAATTAGTTTTTTTGTAGTATAATTTGCAAGCCTACTTTTAGAAAGTTGCAACTTGAATATATTTGTGTATCTAAGTTGTTATGCAAAATGACCAAAGAAAATAATGATTTGAAAAAGAAATGTAAAAATTGATCAAAATTGTTTAATATTGCAAAAACCTCTTTTGCTTCCATTTTAAAAGAAAAAGATGCTACTATTGTTGAGCTTGAGAGGAAATTGGAGGATAGCTCCAAAATCATTTTTAAATTCACCGAGGGCAAATGCAATTTAAAAAACTACTTGGTGCCCAAAGAAACTCCTTAAGTAAAGAGGGTCTTGGTTTTAATGGTATTGAAAATGTTAGACACCTGATCATTACTTAGGACATTTTACACGTGAGTCAAAGTCTCATAATCCTCCTAAAGATCCTAAGTGTAGATTAAGATATTTTAAATGTAAACAAATTGGTCATATTCAATTTATTGTCCATTTAGGAATAAGCGTACTAGAATTAAGAAAGTATGGGTAGTTAAGGGAGATCTGACCACTAACCCCTGTGGACCCAACAAAATTTGGGGACCAGCATTAGTTACTTAGTGTATTTTACAAGTAAGCCTAAGATCGTCCTCCTCCAAGGACTGGTGGTACTTGTATAGCGGGTGCTCATGACATATGACCGGGAACAAGGAAAAATTTACTTCTATCATTTCCAAGGATGGAGGCTATGTGACATTTGACGAGAATGCTAAAGGATGCATCATAGGGGTAGGTAAGGTTGGTAAGGATTCCTCTCTTACTATTGATAATGTTTTATTGGTTGATGTGCTGAAGCATAATCTATTAAGCATAAGTTAGTTGTGTGACATAGGATATAAAGTATCTTTTGAAAATGATAAATGCATAGTAGAGAATAAATTAGATCACAAAGTGCTTTTTACTGCCAATCGCCATGAAAATGTGTATACTACTTCTCTCGATAACTTAGTTTCACAACAAGTCACTTGTTTTTCTGCTATAAATGAATCTAGTTGGTTATGGCGTAGGTGCTTAGGACATGCTAGCATAGACTTGTTGTCTAAACTTGTTAGAAAAGAACTAGTTAAAGGCTTGCCTAAGATGTATTTTGTAAAAGATAAAATCTGTGACGCATGTCAAATAGGTAAGCAAACAAAATCTAGTTTCAAGAAAAAGAAATTCATATCTACCGCCAAACCACTTGAATTGCTTCATTTAGATTTGTTTGGTCCTAATTCTGTGCAAAGTCTAGGTGGTAAATCATATGCTTTTGTAATTGTAGACAATTTTCTAGATTCACATAGGTGTTATTTCTTGCACATAAAAATGAATCATGTAAACAATTTACCAAACCTTGTAGGAGAATTCAGAATGAAAAGGGATATAAGATAACTCACATAATAAGTAATAGAGGCACAGAATTTAAAAATGAGGGCATAGAAAATTATTGTAACTTAGAGGGTATTTCACATAAGTTCTCTGCACCTAGGACACCTTAACAAAATGGAGTGGTAGAAAGAAAGAATAGATCACTACAAGAAATGGGTAGAACTATGTTGAATGAACATAACTTATCTAAATATTTTTGGGTCTAGGCCATTAATACTGCATGTTATGTTATGAATAGGGTGTTGATTAGACCGTCAATTAATAAAACCCCTTATGAATTGTGGAACAACCATAAGCCTAATATTTCCTATTTTCATGTGTTTGGTTGTAAATGTTTTGTGCTTAGGGATAACGAACACTTAGGAAAATTTGACTCTAAATCTAATGAAGGTATTTTCCTAGGCTATGCACTTAATAGTAAAGTATATAGGGTTTTCAACTAAAGATCATTGACTATCATTGAATCTATTCATGTTGTGTTTGATGAATCTAATCCATTTTCTAAGAAAGATGATGAAGATGATATTGATATTAGAAAATGCTTAGATAAACTATCTACTGAAAAGAATGCAAGTGAAAACCCTGAAGTAAATGAAAAATCATCTGAAGACAATGAAAATCAAGAGTTTCCTAAAGGTTGGAAATACATTAGAAGTCATCCTATAGATCAAATTATAGGTGAACCATCCCGTGGTGTAGCCACAAGATCCTCCTTGAGAAATCTAGTGAACCATTCTGCTTTCTTATCCCAAGAAGAACCTAAAAATATTAAAGAAGCAATAGAGGATGAGTCTTGGGTAATGTCCATGCAAGAAGAACTTAATAAATTTGAAAGAAGCAAAGTGTGGACTCTAGTTCCTAGGTCTAATGATCACACAATTATTGGAACTAAATGGGTATATAGAAATAAGAAAGATGAGAATGGGGTAGTAACTAGGAATAAGGCTAGACTAGTTCTCCAGAGGTATGACCAGCAGGAAGGGATTGACTTTGATGAAACATATGCTCCTGTTGCTAGGTTAGAAGCCACTCGTATGCTACTTGCTTTTTCCGCTTTTAAAAGTTTTAAATTGTTTCAAATGGATGTTAAAAACGCTTTTCTAAATGGCTTTATTAATGAAGAAGTATATGTAGAACAACCACCCAGTTTTGAAAATCATAAATATCCAAGTCATGTTTACTGGTTGTCCAAAGTCTAGTATGGATTGAAACAAGCTCCTAGAGCTTGGTGTGAGAGGCTTAGTGATTTTCTACTAGAAAATGGGTTTACCCATGGCAAAATTGACACTGCGCTTTTCATCAAATCCAAAACTGATGATATGCTCATTGTTCAAATTTATGTGGATGATATCATTTTTGGAGCAACTAATGAGGAGTTGTGTAATGAGTTTGCCAAATGCATGCAAAGTGAATTTGAAATGAGCATGATAGGTGAACTTAGTTTCTTCTTAGGGCTACAAATTAAACAAGCTAAACATAGAACTTTCATATGTCAATCTAAATATATCAGGGACTTGCTAAAGAAATTTATCATGGAAGATTGTAAAATTCTCGGCACTCTTATGAACTCTTCCATTAAGCTTGATAAAGATGAGCAAGGAATCCCTATTGATGTAAAATTGTATCATGTTATGATTGGGAGTTTCCTATATCTCATTGCTAGTAGGCCTGATGTTTAGTGTGTGTATGTGTGCTAGGTTTTAGGCTGCCCCTAAGAAATCCCATCTAAAAGATGTTAAACGAATCCTTAGGTATCTAGTCGGAACTATAGAGTTAGGCTTGTGGTACCCTAAGCATACTACTTTTGAGATTGTTAGTTATACTAATGCTAACTTTGCCGATAGTAAGGTTGATAGAAAGAGTACCAGTGACACTATTTAGGACAATCTCTTGTTTCTTGATTCTCTAAGAAAAAAAACTTAGTTGCCTTATCCACAGCCGAAGCAGAATATATTGCGGCTGGAAGTTGTTGTGCCCAAACTCTTTATATGAAACAACAACTTATGGATTTTGGATTGCACTATGATACAATACCGATTAAATGTAATAATACTAGTGCAATCGACATCTCTAAAAATCCTATCTGACATTCATAAACTAAACACATTGAGATTAGACATCGCTTCCTTCGTGATCATATGCAGAAAGGAGATGTTGCACTTGAGTTTGTAAGCACCCATGAACAATGGACATATATATTCACTAAACCACTTCCTGAAGATAGGTTCACACAAATTAGACATGAATTGGGTTTAATGCATAGTAGAGAAGCTTCTTAAATGTTTCATAGTTTGCATAAATTTAGGGGGAGCTCTCAAGTGAAATTTATAGGTCTTTGCAACTAATATTATTGTTGATATGCCTTATTACCTTAGACTTGGTAAATATTGATTATTGCTTGTGTATATAACTCTTATATCTGTAGCATGATAATATTGAGCTTTATGTTTTACTGGTTAATCATACTGGAACTGTTTGAGTAGTTGTGGATAAACTGTTAGGATTTATAAACTAAAATAGGATAATATTTATACAGGATATGATTTTGGAAATTCCCATTTTCAAACGGCACTCTGCCAAAATTTTTCTAAATCTTTCTAAAACTTATAATGTAAAAAATATTATACTTACCCATTGCCTAGAACTCTTAACTTTTATGGCCCTTTTTGCTGTTGCCAAAAGGGGAAGGTGCAGGGGCAAAATTTGCGTTAACCTATTAAATTGAATTATGAATTGAATTGAATTGAAAATATTATTTAGAACTTTACATAATGCACTTTGTTAGGGGGAGCCTCTTGAGGGTATACCCATTTTTTGCATGATATATTTGTCATCATCAAAAAAGGGGAGAATGTTGACCTTATAGGTCACACCTGGTTTTTGATAATGACAAATACTTAGGTATTTGATGATTGTCAAGTGTTTGTGTAGGCTTGAATGAATATCCCAAGGAAAGACACTTGAAGTAGCTAGAAGACCCTGAAGACCTTTTAAATTTGTAATTGTAAATTCAATATGTGTAATATGGGTCTGTAATAGTAACTTAGGATGTGGTCTGAATTTACCTTACCCGCACATCATATATATAGAAAATATGGTAAGCTCAATAAGACCATAGCAAGACTCTAGGTACCAACACTCACACATATCGTATAACATATAGGAGTGTTAAATTTAGTGCCTTAAATTTGAACAAATATCGGGATTTTAAGAGAGCCTGGGTGATCAAACCCCTGGACTTCAAAACTCCTTGGGCGCCCAAAATGTGGTTAAGTCAACAGTTGATTAGGGCTCTTGGGCGACCGACCTATTATGTGCTTATCTTCCACAAGCACCCAAAACCCTTGAAAGGGACAGTCCACTAACTCTGGTGACCGACTGTTTTAGTTCAAAAAGGACCTCGGGCAACTGAACACATGGATTTGGGCCACCGAATATAGGACCGAGCACCCAAAGTCATGAAGCAATGCTACTAACTTTAATTTGGGTCTCCAAACGATAAATTGGGCAACCAGACTTAGTTAAATGGACTTTATTACTAAGTCTTGTCGGGTGACTAAAACTAGGTTCAGCCACCCAAACCTCAGCCGGTTAAAATTAACTTAATCGCGGTAAAACAGGGTTAATTCATGCAAATTGCATCTTAATCAATTGGGGCTTTTTTAATTATTCTCATCATGTCCCAACCGGTTAAATTTTTACCCCTGGCTATAAATATGAGTTCATTTGCAAGAATAACATAAGATTAGCAAAGTGATTAGCCCAAAAATCCTCTCTCTTGAAAATTCATTCTTTGGCCACATACTCTCAAATCTCCATTCATTTGATATCTTATGAGATTGTGTGAACATTTCTAGAGTGCTTAAGATTGCTATAATTTGCTAGAAACTCCCATTTGAGTGATTGATTGCTATATTTCTTTTGGCGAGTTTTAACTTAGGTTTATCCCACAGATTTGCTCATTATAGATCTTGCGTGGGGATAAACCAAGTAAATTTAGGATATTTGCATCTTTGTTGCAAGTGTCCAATAGCTTGATTTTTTCTGTGCAAAGATTTGTCAAACAAGCAAGTATTTTCAAACTAGTGTTGTGCATCTTTCATTGAGGAAAACTCTTTTGAACTAGTTTGATTATCTGATTCGTATACTTGGAATATTGATGTGCTATCGAAATACTTTTTTTTGATTTCAAGATATTGCTTGTGTTGAACACTCTTGTGCATCAAACTGATTATATTGTATTGGTGTTGATTGTACAAAACTTGCATCACTAAGCTTACACTCTATCCATGTTATTGATGTGTATGTGAATGTGCGTATTTGGGTATATATTTGCTTTACGTGAAAGCATAATCACTGTACCATCTATTTGAGTAAATATTGTTGTATTTCCAGATGTGACTTGAGGGGGCGGTAATCCAGCCCGATAAGGATTGGTTGTAAAGGTTGAGGTAAGCCCTGTGGCAATTAACCTGGTTTGTATAGGTGCTTGAAATTAGGATAGCTTCCCAAGAGGGGGGTGAATTGGGTTTTTAAAAATAATTATTTCCTTTTTAATGTTTTTGTGTTATAACAATACGCACACCTCCAAAACAATCACAAAATTGAATCAAGTCAGCCACAACCAAAAACAAAGTAATCAATATCTCCATCTTTGTATCAATAGCCTTGTAACAAAGTGTAAAGCATGCTGAATTTATATAAGCCCTGTGTTATTTCACAATCATACTTATTCCCAGTGTTCAATTTTAAATAAAATTTCTATTTCATATGTTTAGGATGATCAATCAACGTAGTCCCTTTCCGTTTCCGAAATCAATGTTGATCAAGCCAAAATGAATTATCTTCTAGTCTATTTAACAACCATACACTCAGAATTTGTCAATTTTAAAGCATCCACATAGGTTGTAAATTTTGCAAAAAAATAAAGAATAAGGAAGAAAGAGAGAGACACAAGGTTTTACGAGGTTCGGCTTATACCCAGCTTACGTCCTCGCCTTTGGAAAACCACCAAAGGATTCACCAGTTCAGTTTCGTTGACAAGTGGAACAATACTGATTACAACCGATCCTTTCTTTAGGTTAGAGCCTGCCTCTCCAAACGATATTCCTTCATTTAGTCCAACGATTCTACAGCCTTGAATCGTCTATAAATAAGAAACAAGATCAAGAAAGATTTGTGTACGAGAGACACTCTCACAGCAGAGTTGATTAGTACAAGATTCAACACAAATATTCTTCAAAGTAAATCAATATAAAAAATTGAAGCTCAAACTGAATTTAGATCACCAAATATATCTTCCAAGTATTGAAAGATACAGACTTTGAAGGCTTTACTTCAGAATATGTATCAATAGCAATTCATTAGTTGAAGTAGGATGAACACAAGAGAGATTGAGAGCTTTTAGAGAACTTTGATTGCTGGAAAATTTCTTGGTGTAGAAATCTTTGAAGTTTGGGGCTATTTATAGATATTTAAAAATTAATTCCTTGCCCCCCCCCCAAGTTTACTTGGAGTAATCCTCAAGTTTTTCAAAAGAGTAGTGCCCAAGAAATCCATTTAAAAAATCTTCACGTTGACAATTTTAAAACCCTTGTCAAGTAGCAGTCACCTGCCATGACCTGGCAATCGCCTACCATAGAGGAAACCTCACAACCCAGAAGGCTGGCAGTTGTTTACCATAACCCAGGCAATTGCCTGGGTTGACCACCCCGGTGCTTGGCTATACTCAGGCAATCACCTGGCACCCTACTGCCTCCTAAGATATTCCTTTAAAAAATTGGGCAGTAGCCTGGCTTTCAGTTTTTCACTTTATATTCTTTTGAAAACACCTTTCTTCTTTTAAGACCTTATTTACTTTGATTTTAAAACATACTTTAGGGGTTTTTAAAAAATATATTTCTTAGTTTCTTTTGATTTATAAAAGCTTGAATTCAATTTATATTGAAGTTTACATGACGTACTTACATACAGACATCCTTAAAACTCTATTCTTTTGATCTTCAAGTAAGTCCTTGTTGTTCCATGATCATATATCATCTTTGAGCTTTTGATCATTTTTTTTTCTTGAACCTTTTTTATAGGGCATTCATCTTGAGCTTTATCATCCATTTGAGTTTGGAGTTTCTTTAAGTTTTGCCTTCTTCCTGAAAGAATTTCACTTGAAACAAACCATATCAAACTTATCTTGATTTGTTATCATCAAAATAAGAATTGTAAGCCTTGTTAGGCCAAAAATCTCCCACTTTTTAATGATGACAATTCTAGAGCAAAAAGTAGGAAAATACCTCTTAACCTACTCCCCTTTTAATAATAAATTACAGCTCATGGCTCCCTCTTTCAATAAGCATGGGGTTTTCATACAAGTATCATATAAGTATCATATGATTAGGTTATAAATATCATTAATAATCAAGCATACCAAATGCACTCATACAAGCATATCAAATACATTCATATTTCTTTTTGCTCCTCTCTTTAGACATCAATGAAAAAGGAAAAGAGGGTGATACAACAAAAAGTATAGTGAAGAGCTGAAATACAAAGTATTTTAAGTTCTTACAAACATAAAAGAAATGTTTTCCGGTGAAATACATAAAAACATGAATACATAAGCATAGATATTAAAACATCACAAGGAGTTAGCATATCAATCTAAGGCTTCCTTAGATCCACTTTCATCTCCTTCGTCTTCTTGTTCCTCAGAATTTTCAGCAGATTCACCATCACTAGATGGAACAGAGCTAATATCCATCGGAGTTGTGCCTTTGGAAGAACTAGTCGAGTGTTTCTCAATCTTATCAACACGCTGAACAAGGTTTGAACAATGAGTTTCCACAGTGGAAACCTTCTCTTGAATAGTACCAAGACCAGTTTGCATCCCATCGCTGAAGGTTATATAGTGATTGTAAAATAGAAAGAACCAAGAGGGAGTTTCTGGATCTAGTTGTATTGAAGTGGCTAGTATGGAAGGCTGAGAAGGTGGTTCAGATATGGTGTGATGATGTCCCTTGTGAAACCATCCTTGAGTAGTTTTCTTATATCCCAAATGCTTAAGAATTGTGTTAGAAAAAATATCGTAATGGGTTTTGTGAATGAAGTTGAATGATGGTGTGAGGATGTAAAAATTTGCAAATACCATGTTCAATATCCCAACATATGGTAAAATGATACGAGGGGCATCAACTTTCATATTTATCCATTTGATAAGTAAACTAGGAAGATCTAGCTTTTTCCTTTTGAGAATACACCACATAATAAAACAATCTAAGAAAGAAACATGGTCATGGGAACTAGATGGAGGTAGGATATATTATACGTAATAAGTTTATGTAGGATTATAGCTTGGAGATTGAGCTGTTTGTAAATGGGTGGATGCCCAAAGGAGATGGGTGTATCTGTTATGACAAGAGGTAAAAATTCCTCTAGAGTGAATCCTTGGGCCATTATCCATTGCTTTTCAACAATTTGTATTTTGAAATCTCCCGGCTTAACTCGAATAATTTTTCTCAAAGATATGGGAGTAAGATGAATACTCTGCCCTAGGAGATTTTTTTTTATCCCATTGTCAAGTTTCTGCATGCTAGCATAGAAAATCCGTACCACGTTTGGATAGTACCCTTTTTCTTGATATGTGATAAATCATTCCCATCCAATTTCCTTAAAAAGCTCTATGATTTCAGGAAAATCAAAATGGAAGAATGTAACATCAAGTACTTTACCTAGAATCGGTTCTGCTGAAGCAATTTGATTTCTATAGAAAGTTTTGGCATGAGGAGTTACTAACCACTTCTCTACTTCATCGTTGTTGATTCGTGTGGAGGAAGAGGCACCCTTGTTAGCAACCGATTTGATTCAAGGCATGTTTGTTTTGAAGGTTGAATCTGGTAAACCTTAGAAATTATGCGAGATGATGCAGAGGTTGGGTTTGAATCAGGATTTCAGACGAATTTGGAAAAGAAATCGGTTTGAAGAAGAGTAAGAACGAGAGATTGTGGGGTAAGAGGAGAAGGGGTAGGCATTTGAGAGTCATTAAAAGGACATATAATAGGGTTTTAAACCCTTACCCGTCGTGAGGCAGTCGCCTGCTACGAGGAGGCCAGTGCCTGTCAACCAAGAAAAATGCCAAGTCAGTAGCATGACAGTTGCCTGTCACCTAGGTGCCAGTCACTTACTAGGCAGATTTTATTTTTAAATAACTTCTCGTTTATGTATCATTCCTAATTCTCGTCGAATGAATATGAATCGCACCTTAGATAGTGGTTTTGTGAATATGTCTAGTAATTGATTGTTTGTATTGACAAATTCTAGGGTTATGTCCTCATTTTGTGCGTGATATCTGAAGAAGTTATGTCTTGTGTCAATATGTTTTGTTCTTGACTGAGATATCAGATTTTTTGAAATATTTATGGAACTTGTCTTGTCACACTTTATTGGAATAGTTTGATATTGAATTTTGAAATCTCTTAATTTTTGTTTCATATATAACGTTTTGGGACAACAATTCCCAACTGCTATGTATTCTGCTTCAGCTGTGGATAATGCCATAGAATTTTGTTTCTTTGAAGACCAAGAGACTAATGAGTGTCCTAGAAAATGACAAGTTCCACTAGTGCTCTTTCTATCTATTTTGCATCCAGCAAAATCTACATCTGAATATCTTATCATTTCAGACTCAGTTTCCTTTGGATACCATAAGCCTAGTTCGAGTGTGCCTAGTAGATATCTAAGGATTCGTTTGACTACTATTTGATGTGATTCCCTAGGAGCTGATTGGAACCTAGCACACATACATAAACTAAACATGATATTTGGTCTACTTGTTGTTAGATATAGTAAGCTTCCAATCATCCCTCGATAATTCTTGGTATCTACTAGTTTTCCTTTTTTATCCTTATCAATACTCGTTGAGGGGCTCATGGGAGTTCCTATAGGTTTGCTTTCTTCTATATCAAACTTTTTCAACATGTCTTTAATATATTTAGTTTGATTTATGAATGTTCCATTTTTATCTTGTTTAATTTGTAACCCTATGAAGTAATTTAACTCTCCCATCATGCTCATCTCAAATTCTTTTTGCATAGACTTAGCAAATTCATTACACAAATCTTCATGAGTAGCTCCAAAAATAAAAGTGCTATCTATCTTTCCTCTTGAAAAAATTGTTTTGAAGTAGGAACTTGCTTAGTCTTTCATACCAAGCTCTAGGAGCTTGTTTCAAACCATATAAAGCTTTCGTTAACTTAAAAACATGATTTAGGGTTTTTGAATTTTCAAAACCAGAAGGTTTTTTAACATACACTTCTTCATTTATATATCCATTTAAGAATGCACTCTTTACATCCATTTGGTATAATTTAAAATCCTTATGGGCATAAGCTAGGAGCATCCTAATTGCTTCCATCCTAGCTATGGGAGCAAAGGTTTCATCATAATCAATACCTTCTTCTTGATTATAACCTTGTGCTACTAGCCTAACTTTATTTCTTATAACTACCCCATTTTCATCCATTTTATTTCTAAACACCCATTTAGTTCCTATGATTGATTTTTCTTTGGGTTTAGGTATAAGTTCCCACACTTGACTCCTTTCAAATTGATTTAGTTCCTCCTGCATAGCTATAATCCAAGAATCATCTTTTAATACTTCTTCAATGTTCTTGGGTTCATCTTGAGACAAAAAAGCATAATGGTTGCAAATATTTTTCAATGAGGCTTCAGTGGGTATTCCTTTTGATATTTCACCAAGAATTTGTTCTTTTAGGTGACTTATAGCATATCTCCATTCTTTAGGTAGTTCTAAATTTTCTATGATGTTTTCATTTGAAGTTTCATTATTGTTTTCTTCTTTTATTTCAAGATCTTCTTCTTTTTGTGGAATATCTTCTTTTTCATCAATCTTAACTTTATTATCATAATTATTTGATTCATCAAATGTTATGTGTATTGATTCAAAAATAGTAAGAGTTCTTCTATTATAAACCCTATAAGCTTTGCTATTTGTAGAGTAGCCTAAGAAGATACCTTCATCAGATTTTGCATCAAACTTTCCTAAATCATCTTTAGTGTTAAGGATAAAATATTTGCATCCAAATACATGAAAGTAAGAGATATTAGGTTTTCTACCTTTCCATAGTTCATACAGTGTTTTGTCTATACTTGATCTTATAGATACCCTATTTACAATATAACAAGCTGTATTCACAGCTTTTGCCCAAAAGTATTCAGGTAGGTTATTTTCATTTATCATTGTTCTTGTCATTTCTTGTAGGGTTCTATTTTTTCTATCTACAACTCTATTTTGTTGTGGAGTCGTAGGTACTAAAAAATTATGATTTATTCCATGTTCATTACAGAATTTGTCAACCTCTTTGTTTTTAAACTCCCTACCTTGATCACTTCCAAAACTTGTTACATTATATCCCTTTTCATTTTGTAATTTCTTGCATAAGGTGATTAACATGTCGCAGACTTCATCTTTGTTTGTTAAGAATAATACCCAAGTAAATCTTGAATAGTCATCTACTATTACGAAAGCATATTGTTTACCTCCTAGACTTAAGGTTCTAGTTGGACCAAATAAGTCTAGGTGTAATAGTTCTAGGGGTCTTTTAGTAGATATATATTTTTTCTTTTTGAAGCTTGTTTTGTCTTGATTTCCCTTTTGGCATGCATCACACATCTTGTATTTTATGAATTTGATATTTGGTAATCCTTTTACAAGATTTTTCTTTGATAATTTGGATAATAGGTCCATGCTAGCATGTCCTAGTTTCCTATGTCATAGCCAGCTTATTTCATTCATTACTTCCGAACAAGTTACGTTCTGATTTACTAAGTTCTCAAGATTTATACAATAAACATTATTTATCCTATGAGCTATAAACAAGGTTTCATTGTTCTTAGGATTTTGGATAACACATTTTTCTTTTTTAAAGGTTATTTCAAACTCTTTATCACTTAATTGGCTAATGCTTAAAAGATTGTGTTTTAATCCTTCTTTTAATAGCACATTATCAATAGTGAGAGAATATTATTTACCTATTTTTCCAATGCCAATTATTTTAACTTTGGCATTGTCACCGAAGGTGACATATCCCCCATCATTTTGTCTTAGTATGGTAAACTTCTTCGTCATGTGCCTTGAACACCTGCTATCCAAGTACCACTTATCCGTTGTCGGTGTTGTCCTAAAGCATACCTACAATGAAGGATTCATTGTGTTAGTATTTGGAACCCAAATTCTTTTAATTTTCTTTGAATTTTTTTTAGTTCCATTATTGACTCTTCATTCTCCTTGAATTTTAACATATTTTCTTTTTAATGGGTAGTTGAACATTACATGACCTTTAGTCTTGCACATATAGCAAGTGGTGTTTTCATGTTTGTTGTTTTAGGAGGTGCTAGCATAGTGCTTGGCTTCCTTGATGAAGTAACCCATGCATAATTGTTTTTTCTTTTTATTTGTTTTACCATTATAACCAATCCCTTCTTTATTTCCATGTAGCCTTTGCTGTCCAATCATCTTTTCAAAATTTTCTTTACCTTTGGTAAAGTTATATATAATTTTCTCCTTATGCTCTACTTATTTCTTAAGTTCATTTATCTCAAAATTCTTTTTATTCAGATCATCTACATGTGTTTTGCCTAACTCTTAAGTTATTTCATTTACTTCCTCTTCTAACTTCTTAATACAAGAGTCTTTTTCTTTTTCAATGGTTTTGAATTATTCAAGTTGTTTCAATAGTTCTTTATTTTGATCTTTCAAGGTTATATTTCTTTTGGAAATTTTTATGAATCTTTTATGTAGAGAAAACAACTCAGTTTGTAATTCCTTGTAAGAAGGCATACTATCACATGACTCATCACAAGACTCATTGTACGATTCTGTTGAAGAGTAGTAGGAATTTACCTCTTCGTCATTCATCATGAAGCATATATTTTCCATCTCTTGTCCACTTGATTCATTTTCCGTCTTGCTGGAGCTTGAGTCATCCTAAGTAGCCTTCATAGCTTCCTTCTTTTTCTTCTTGTCTTTTTTAAGCAACGGTCAGTCCGGTTTGATATGCCCTGGTTTCTTGCAGTGATAGCATATCGGAGGTTCATTCTTACTTTTATTTTATTTTCTACTTGTCTCTCCTTTTTCAGGTTTCTTTTTATTGAACTTTCTAGGAAATATTTTATTCCTCCTATTGAACTTACCTAGTCTTTTAGTGATGAATGCTAATTCATCTTGATCTAAGTCGCTTGATTCACTTTCTTCTTCACTTGAGCTGTTACTAGAGACTTTTAATGCAATTGACCTTTTATGCTTGGGTTCAGGATTTCTTTCCTTTAAGGCCATTTCATAGGTAAGTAGTGAACCTATGAGTTCATCTAGAGAAGTAGTTTTCAGGTTTCTACCTTCCGTGATAGCTGTATCCTTTGGTTCCCATATAGAGGGAAGACCTCTTAGAATTTTTCTAATGATTTCATAGGTAGTATAAGTTTTTCATAAGGCACTTAAGCAATTGATTATGTGGGTAAATCTTGTGTACATACTTGATATGGTTTCATCTGAATTCATCTTGAATGCTTCATACTCACTTGTTAACATGTCTATCCTATTGTCTCTAACATCTATTATTCCTTCATATGTCGCTTCTAATTTGTCCCATATTTCTTTAGCCATCTTGCAGGCCATGACCCTATTAAATTCATTAGCATCTAAAGCACAGTATAAAGCATTTATAGAACTTGAATTGATTTGAAGCATTTTATAATTTGAATTAGTTATATCATTTTTCTCTTTTGGAATCTGTTTTCCATCTACTATTTTAGTGGGAATAAGGTCTCCATCCATAACTACTTCCCATGCTTTCCAATTCATGTGCTGGAGATTGATTTGCATTCTCTTTTTCCAAAAGGTATAGTTGTGTAGACAAAAGATTGGTGGACGGGTTGAGGATTAGCCCTCTCCAAAAGGAGCTACTCCTATGTTTTTCATTTAGATATTTTTATAGCTTCTTGTTAGGAATTTACTATAACTAGGCTCAGATACCAATTGAAATTAGGATAGCTTCCCAAGAGGGGGGTGAATTGGGTTTTTAAAAACAATTATTTCTTTTTTAATGTTTTTTCTTTATAACAACAAGAACACCTCCATCACAATCACAAAATTGAATCAAGTCAGCCACAACCAAAAACAAAGTAATCAATATCTCGATCTTTGTATCAATAGCCCTGTAACAAAGTGTAAAGCATGCTAAATTTATATAAACCCTGTGTTATTTCACAAACACACTTATTCCTAGTGTTAATTTTTTAAATAAACTTTCTATTTAATAAGTTTAGGATGATCAACCAGCGTAGTCCCTTTCTGTTTCCGAAATCAATGCTGATCAAGCCAAAACGAATTATCTTCTAGTCTATTTAACAACCATACACTCAGAATTTATTAATTTTAAAGCATTCACGCAGGTTGTAAATTTTGCTTAAAAATAAAGAATAAGGAAGAAAGAGAGAGACACAAGGTTTTACGAGGTTTGGCATATACCAACTTACGTCCTTGCTTTTGGAAAACCACCAAAGGATTCACCAGTTCAGTTTTGTTGATGGGTGGAACAATACCGATTACAGCTGCTCTTTTCTTTAGGTTAGAGCCCGCCTCTCCAAATGATATTCCTTCGTTCAATCCAACTATTCTATAACCTTGAATCATTTATAAATAAGAAACAAGATCAAGAAAGATTTGCGTACAAGAGACACTCTCATAGCAGAGTTGATTAGTACAAGATTCCGCACAAATATACTTCAAAGTAAATCAATATAAAAAATTGAAGCTCAAACTGAATTTAGCTCACAAAATATATCTTCCAAGTATTGCATGATTTAGACTTTGAAGGCTCTACTTCGGAATTTGTATCAACAACAATTCAGTAGTTGAAGTAGGATGAACAAAGGAGAGATTGAAAGCTTTTAGAGAACTTTGATTGCTGGAAAGTTTCTTGGTATAGAAATATTTGAAGTTTGGGGCTATTTATAGATGTTTAAAAAGTAATTCCTTGCCCCCCCCCCCCAAGTTTACTTGGAGTAATTCTCAAGTTTTTCAAAAGAGTAGTGCCGAAGAAATCCATTTAAAAAATCTTCCTGTTAAGAAATTTAAAACCCTTGTTGAGTGACAGTCGCCTGCCATGACTTGGCAGTTGTCTACCATAGAGGAAACTGAACAACCCAGAAGGCTGGCAGTCGCTTGCCATAACCTAGGAAGTTGCCTGGCCTGACCACCTAGGCACTTGGCTGTGCTCAAGTAGTCGCCTAGCACCCTACTCCCTCCTAAGATATTCCTTTAAAAAATTGAGCAGTCGCCTGGCTTTCAGTTTTCACTATATATTATTTTGAAAAAACCTTTCTTTCTTTAAGACCTTATTTACTTTGATTTTAAAACATAGTTTAGGGTTTTTCGAAAAATATATTTCTTAGTTTCTTTTGATTATAAGAGCCTCAATTCAGTTTATATTGAAGTTTACATGAAGTACTTACATACAAACATCCTTACAACTCTATTCTTTTTATCTTCAAGTAAGTCCTTGTTGTTCCATGATCATGTATCATCTTTGAGCTTTTGATCATCTTTCTTTCTTGAACCTTTTGTATAGGACATTCATCATGAGCTTTATCATCCATTTGTGCTTGGAGTTTCTTTAAGCCTTTCCTTCTTCCTGAAAGAATTTCACTTAAAAAAAACCATATCAAACTTATCGTGATTTGTTATCATCAAAATAAGAGTTGTAAGCCTTGTTAGGCCAACACTGCCGCTCCACCCACCTAAGTAAGCAATTATAGTGGTAATCCTTGTGCTTGTTAGCCAAGGTGGGAACTAGGTAATTGGCCGAATCTCGATAACATTTCTGCGTGTCACTCTTACTTTATTGCTTTCTAGTGCTTGTGTTGTCAATTAGTCTGCTTTATTTAATTAATTGTACATATTACAACTGCTTTACATTACCTGCACTAGATTGACCATAGGGTTGTGAATATACTGCTGTTAGAAGATTTACCTAGGGCATAAATTTTTAAAGTACCAATTCACCCTCCCCCCCTCTTGGGATCACGGTAAAGCTATCAAAGAATTAAGTTCTTTCATTGATTTAATTTGATAAATCTTGTGTGGGAAGACTTAGAGGCTTGTTGTTCTTGCATTTTCATTGCAAGTTACCTTAGCCTATTTTTTTTTTTTGGGTGCAAAATTGTTTTACAAGGTTGCATTCAAAGATCCCTTGTGATTAGTATATTGACAACATCTTGTTAAGGTTTTTTGAATCATCTTGCTAGCATTTTTTTCTTCAAACCATGATCTGATATTGTGATATTCAAATATTGTGTTTAAAATTTTGCTTTGATATACACTCTAGACCTTGATTAATTATTCTTACTTGATTGAGTGTTTAGCACACATATTTAAGCACTGAGCATATTTACATATCATTCGTGCTTGCATCATTGCTTTAGCTATACTAGTGTACATATCTGCTTTTGAAAAAAAATATTCCTTGTACGCAAAATTTTATACACATTTGTTGTATTCTAGGCATGGGCCTAAAGAGGAAGACTAGCCCCGTTGAATAGTACCGGATTGGCATTAATCCGGTCAAGAAAGTTAGGTGCACCATCCTAGTAAGGTGTAGGTTAATGTCAGCCTCGCTAATTGACCTGGTTGTAAACGGTGCCGCTCCACCTGTTAAGTGAGCTTATAGTGGAATCCTTGTGCTGGTAAGCCAAGGTGGGAACGTAGGCACAGTTGGCCAAACCCCGATAACATATCCTGTGTCGGCTCTCTCTTTCCCTATACTCTTTATATTTCTACAATTTAATTTATGTACACATATGTTTATATTTGAATAGTTATAAGAATGTTGTGCATGCTTTAAATACTGTGAATGATTTGGAAATACTAAGTCTGCTGCATCTGTTTTATATATCTACTTAGTATTATTTTGTTGGAGTATTGGTGTGTGCTTAGACAAACCCTTGGTTGGGAATTACTGATTGAGAAATTGAAATCAACCTAGGAAATTTTAATTACCCAATTCACCCCCCTCTTGAGAATACACCAAAGCTAACAAATGGTATCAGAGCCTCGTGGCATTGACTTAAATGTTTTTGCTAAAAGATCGAGATGACTCACATTGGTGTATCCCTATTTGAAGAGGGACGATTACCTTCCAGTCCTCCATTATTTTTGTGGTATTGATTACGACACCTGGAAAATTAGAATGATCATTTTTGAGAAATCTATGAGTTGGAGGGCCTGGTAGGTGATTGATAAAGGAATTTGTATGCCAGTAGAAAATGATATTAATTTGATGCATGCAAATTCATATGCCATGGATTTACGATACTGTGCTTTAGATTCTAACATCTTTCTTGAGATCATGGCATATAGAAGTGCACAGGAAATCTGGGATGAACTTGAAAGAAAATATGGAGAATCCTGGGAGAATGAAACCATCACTCAAGAAGTGGTAAATGATGGGGTTAGTGCATTAACAGAACAGGAGGTATATGATTCTTACTCTAACTCGATTGATGAGTCATGTGTTGAATGTTGTGTTGCCACATGTGCTGAATCATCTACTGAATATTGTGTTAATCCTATTTTCGATGCATATGATGATTCTTATGCTGAATATTGTATTGTATCTTATGTTGAATCATCTAATAATCCTTGTGATAATCCTGCTGATGACACATGCAATGATCTATATAATGATTGTGTTAAATTTTGTGATGAATCATGTGTTGAATTCAATGATGAAAGCATGGCTTATAATGAAAAACTAAAAATTGCTTTAATGAAAATGCATAAATTTCTAGATAGGTTATCTAAGAAGAAAATGCTTTTTAAAAATGAAACTAAAAGGGTGGAAAAGAAATTAGACAAATTAATAAAGTATCATGCCATCCTTGAAATGAAAAAGATTGAAAAGATATTGAGAATTTTTTGCCTAGAAGAAGTGGATGATTATTCTAGAGCTACACTCAAGTTATAAATGAAAAGAATAATCATAATAAACCCTTTGAAATCAACAAGAAAATTATTTTCAAAAAGGGTTTAGGTTTGACTCATAAATCCCATCATCATAAATTTTTTCATGCCTTATCTAGTAAAAATAGAGTATGCAAGCACAATCTTTCACGGTTATTCAAAACTCGCTTGCAATATAAAATGAAATGGCACGTTCTATTTACTTGCTTATCCATATGTCTCGGAGGCTTAGAAAAAGAAATGAAATGGATAATCATGAAAGCAAACTCCGTAAGACCTTTGGAAAAATGGATCTAAATTAAAATTTTATACACATTTAATCCATCCTTTGTTCCTAGATTTAGGGGCAGTGATGATCAAAAGGCTAGGAAGTGGTCTATGCTTAAAATGTTAAATCTTAGTATGAGCATTCATTAAACACTTTCACTATATGCTAAGAACATTAGAAAATCTAGCCATTGTGCAATCTCAAATAAAATATCCAATTTAAACTTAACACACACACACACACACACATGCACACGCACACACACACACACACACACACACACACACACATATATATATATCATAATGATTGGATAAAATATGAAAACATTGGCTATAGCATACTTGAATGAAAATCCACTTCAAATTGGATATAACATCCTTTCCAGGTAACTAAAATTTAGAATAGCTACCAAGAGGGGAACGAATTGGAAGTTTTCAGATTTTTAATATTATTATTTTAAATTTTTACTTGTTTTAATTCAAACACTGAAAGGACAAAACAACCAATCAAATTACACTAGAAAACTTAAGAATACAATTCAATCATATAAAACTTAACCAATCATTCAAGAATGATATTTCCCTTTAATATAAGTGCTGCGGCTGTTTTGCAAAACCTGTTTTGAATGAATTTGTATTGCTTTATCTCTTAACCAAGATTTCTACAAATTAACCAACGTACTCCCTTGTGGGTTTCGGCAAATGATTAATTAAAACGTATTTTCTTAAATCAAGAGATTTCCTTGAATATGATGCATAAGCCCTGCAACCTGCACTTGATTCATGCAATATATAATATGGAAAGTAAAGAGAGTAAGGAAGAAGATGAACACCGAGATTTATGATGTTCTGCTTATCCCCAGCCTACATCCTCGTCTTTGGTCAATTCCACTAAAGGATTCCACTAAGTATGCTCTTTTACTGGGCAGAGCAAGCCTTTACAAAATTCCCTCCTTTTAGGCAGAGACACCTCTCCAAGCGAACAATCCTCACTTGGTACAACGATCCAAACAATCCTTGAATTGTCAATAATACAAAGAAGTTGCTATAATGATTTGTGTACAAAAGAAACTCTCAAAACAGGGCAGGGTTGTACAAGTTAAAGCACAATCAATACTTAAATCAAATAATCAATAAAGAAACTATGAAGCTCAAGTGTTTAGAGATCACCAAGAGTTTGTTTTGAACAAACTTAGAGTATGAATCTCGACTTTGGTATTTCAGCAAAGTTTTAGAAATTTTCTCCCAGATGGAGTGTGGGCAATAGAAAGGGTTGAGAGATTGAATGCTTTAATTTCAAGAGAGCTGAGTGATTTCTTGGATGATTGATTTCTTGAGTTTAAAAGAGTATTTATAGGCATTCTTGGCTTAGTTTCCTTGTTCCCCAAATATCTTTGAGTGGTCTCCATGTTTTTACAACGTTCATATTTTGAAAAACTAATTTTTAAAATTTGCCCATTGGAGTTTAAAAAAACAAAAACTCGTGGAGTCAGTCGGCTGGACAGGCAACTAGGTAGTTCAAAAAACACAGGGTCAGTCGGCTGGACAGGCAATTGTCACCATTCTGTCTCCTAAAATTTAGTTTAAGAAATTGTCAGTCGACTGGCGAGAAACAGTTCATTTTGAGTTAGTTGGTTGACTGTCAGTCGGCTAGGTAAGTTTGCCTTGGTTAAGTCAGTCGATTGAACAGACAAAAAACTGGTGTTTGCTTTTGATTTTTCCATTTCAACTTTACACTTACGATTTGATTTTTCATAAAATATTTCAGGGATTTAAAATGGGTTTCTTAGTTTATATTGGTCCCTTAAAAAGCTTCATAGTTTGTAAATTGTTACTTGATATGAACTACTTACTTCAAGCTTTTCTTTAACATGATGCTACAAGTCTTTGATAAGCCTCTTGACTTCAAGTCCCTTTTTATCTTTAAGCTTTTAAGTACTGAGGCTTCAAGTCTTCTTCTTTACTGCTTGAAAAGATTTGTTGAAGCTTTCTTTTGATATTCATAACTTGTTCTTTTAACATAATAAAAATGCACAGCTTGTTCTCTTGATGATATTTTAATTCATAGCTTCTTTCTCTTGTGTTAAGATATATATTCCTGAAACAAAATCACTCAACAAGCAAGTTATACCAACGTCATTTGTTATCATTAAAATAAGATTGAAAAGCCTCGTTTGGCCAACAGTAACTAATTCAAAATGCTTAACTCATGCTTAAAGATAAAACATCTTAAGTTAAGCAATTGTTGTCCATTGCATAGAAATGAGCTTTAGGGGTCCATCCTAGTATACATACCTTTAACCCTAATCTCATTAATCAAAATCTAGTCATCAATATAGGTATAAGCACCAATGATAATAAATTTTGTATCTACTAGTGCTAATTAAAAAGACATCCAGCTCGTAATCAAAATTAAAGGCATCCACTAAGGGAATCGAGTAAATGAAAATATTCCCTTTGAGCTTAAAATATAAAAATCCTCTAGTCTTGGTTCACTTATCTTCTTCATAGAAAATCTTTACCATACCACGATCATATCAGGTAAAGATTCATCCTCTTATTGGTTCATATCCTTGCTCAAAAATTATGATCATACTTAAAGGATACTTTCCAATCACCAAAGAGTTACAATCAAAGTTCATATAATCTCTCTTTGCCAAAATAGTTAGAACAATGTCTTTAGATTTCCTATCCTGAAAAATGTCTTGCCTATCCTAAATACTCTTCTATAGCCATTAGTGATTTAATTTTCAAAGAGTATTTATTCAAACTCCCTTCATAAGCTCTCAAAACATTAAATCAAATCCATTAGATGTTCATATCCTTAGATATAAGTTGAATGGCTAATATGATTGCATTAGGCCTCTATCTAGATGAATGCATAAAATTCAAGTAAACCTATGCTTATGCATTTAAAATTCAAAGCCATTAGAACTTGTACCTCTCACTCGTTAGAATTTTCAAAGAAAAGAGGCAATGCATGCTTAGTTCATTTAAAGAAATTTTTATTTTGACTTTTTGGTCCTCTAAGCCTAAGCATGATAAGCCAAGATTAAATCACAAAAAATATAAAAAACTTGGCTAAGTAATTAGAAAATGAAAAAGACATTAAATGAGTTGAGTGCATAACTCAGGGGTAGCTTTTATTCTTCATATCTATATAAATTAAAATGCTCTCATATCCGTATATTGTTTATGCCTTTATGCTTATTTGGGTATAGCATTGCAACACTATCCATGACTCAATGAATGGTTATAATCTCTTTGATGGATAGTTTATGTATTTTTCTAGCACGAACTACTATTGAGCTATATTGAATATATTGAGTTGATTATACTAATGCATTGCATGTGTGACGACCTACTTAATTACCACATTTTTTTTAAAGTATAATAAAAATCAATATCACAAATCTCAGCAGATCATAATCCACTTGGACCTGTGGGTACCAGGGATACATGAGACCACATCACGGAAGCCTATGCAGCAGGAAACGTAAATCATAAACACCTCATTATATCATACATCACAAATACCAGAGTTACTACAATCACTGTAAACATATATACACAACACTCAACCTAAAAGATGTCTTAGGGCCATTTTCACAAAATACATCCTACCCTATCAAAATACTTACCCTTCTGGAAGGGCAGATCTACCGTACTAGATCAGCAGGGCTTTACCCGCTCTCCTATCAAGGGCTACTGAAACGATTATAAAATTTAGGGGTGGGACACTTCTCGGTAAGGGAAATAAACTATACCAATGTGTGGCAACATGAGTATTCCGTGTTATACATATACCATACAAAACATATTCAGTAACTGTTTTGTCAAATATGGGAAAACATATATATAATCAAAACATGGTAGAACATACTGCATTTTCATAAACATATTTCATCTCATATTATAATAATAATACAAAAATATTCTTGGTAGGTTAGCTGACTGTTGTCATGCATTACCCCCACATGACTAGGTTGTGTGGCTCGAAGGTGGGACCTGACAATGATTGGCCAACCACTACCAAGTCAAAAGTATAGTCTGTAAGTCTGATGGGTCTGCCAGACCTGGTCCGTACACTAGAGGTGCTCACACACTTCTTAAAAACCACATCGATCATCCAATCTCACACCACTTCGTACAGTGGCGTTAACACAAATATCATGATCACAAAGACTGTGGACACATAGCAACAGTATCGTGCAAGTGCTAGCCTAGACCAACCCAACTAGGTTATGATATCATATAACATATATTGAAACTGTGATACATGGATATCTCATATCATTAATTATCAGATCAATCATATCATTTTGCATATATACGTTTATCATGAAAATCATCAGCCTGTACGCTGGTATTACACATTTTACCATAGCTCGGCTTGTACGCCAGAAAATCATATCATAGCACAGCCTATATGCTGGCAAATCACATCCATAGCTCGGCTCGTACGCCAACAAATCATATCAATGGCTCAGCCCATACACTGGCAAATCATTCACATAGCACGACCCGTATGTCGGCAAAACATATAAAAAATCTTGACTCGTACGGCGATTTTCCATTATAAAAATCTGTATCATTAACACATTCCCAAAAAACAATATTTCATAATAATTTTTACTCATGCCACACAAACAGATTTTTCGCATATTCAACATACCATCATTTTCAACAGTATTTTCCCAAATATAAATCATATATATAAATAGATATATTTACTTTCCTGAAATCAAATGCTATATATATACATACATTTTCTTAAAAGAACTAGCTTAGTTTATCCCCTTACCTGATTCCTGAAAGGCCCCCAACAAAATCTGTCCTGCACTCGCAGGGTTCCCTGTTCAACACCCTGAAAACGAAATTTCCTAGAACTAAAGTTCAGTATTTCCAAGCGTATATCACTTTCTACAACTGTCATATAACCAAATACTGAGTAGAAAGCCTTACCCTGGATTTGGGATGGTTTCCAACTCAGCCCCACCGACAATCCGCTCTGGCAGACTTGTAGAGAACTTTCCCAAGAGCATCGTGGTGGCTTCAGATCTTCGAATCAGTGGAAATCCGACCTGAAATCGAACAGAGAAGGAAGAGGGACCGAAGGGTAGGAGAGAGAAAAAATCTGTGTAGAAAATTTTCATTGAAAATGAACTTTAGGCCTATTTAAACTGTGGGATGAGTCACATCATGTCGTTGACGAGGTCAATACAAAATTCTTTGACGAACTCTCCCCTTCGTCGATGAAATTCAGAAACCCCAAAATCATCCTCTCTGTATTTCCTCGTCGATGAGCCACGTCGAGCCCAATTATATTTTTTTCGATGAATCCCATCCTCGTCGATGAGCTCCTGTTATATCCTCAAGATTTATCCTTTCCAAAATGCAATGTCGTCGACTGCCTCCTTCTATTTCCAGTTTTCATTTCCCTTTCTTTTTATTATTTAAATACCATTATTCTTCGGGTCGTTACATTCTCCCCTACTTATAAAATTTCGTCCTCGAAATTTACTATTCATGTAATTCGTCATCCCTTAACAAGAAAAGGGTCTACTTATTTTATAACTTACCCTCACTTATGGCGGAGGAATACTGTGTTACATCCCAAGTCCTAGGAGATTACACATAAACAAAAAGAAAAATTATTCCAAAACTAAAATACTTTACTAATTAAACCATTACATGTACCTACAAAATAAATACTACCTACTACTTACATTTACCTATTTAGACTCCTTGAAATAGATGTGGATACTTTTGTTTCATCTGTTCCTTGGATTCCTAAGAAGCCTCTTCAACGGTATGATTCCTCCACAAAACTTTTACTTGAGGAATCTTCTTGTTATGTAGTTCCTGTACTTTCCTATCCAGAATCTGTACTGACACCTCCTCATATACAAGTGAATCACTAAGCTCTAATTCATCATAATTGATGATATGAGAAGGATCCGGGATGTATTTTCTTAACATAGCAATATGGAATACGTCGTGGATCCTGGACAACACAGGTGGTAAAGCTAGCCTGTAGGCTACCGGCCCCACTTTATCTAGAATCTCAAATGGACTGATAAACCTAGGACCAAGTTTACCCTTCTTCCCAAATCGTATAATTCCTTTCATCAGAGCTATCTTCAAAAAACACGTGATTACCCACATCAAATTCCAGATTCCTACGACGATTATCAGTGTAACTTTTCTGTCGACTCTAAGCTGCACTAATACTGTCCCTGATAAGCTGAACCTTATCACATGCTTGCTGCACAAGTTCTGGCCCCACTATTCGTCGCTCACCCACTTCATCCCAAAATAAAGGAGAATGACATCTCCTATCGTACAAAGCTTCAAATGGTGCCATGCCAATACTGGACTGATAACTGTTATTATACACGAACTCTACCAGCGGCATGAACTGAGTCGAACTACCCCTAAAGTCTAATACACACGCTCGGAGCATATCTTCTAGTATCTATATCATCCTCTCAGTCTGCACGTCTGATTGAGGATGGAATTCCGTGCTGAAAGATAGCTGAGACCCTAAAGCTTCCTGTAAGCTTCTCCAAAAACGTGATGTAAAACGTGGGTCTCCATATGACACAATCGATATTGACACCCCATGAGAATGAACTATCTCCTGAATGTAGATCTCCGCTAAACGGTTAAGGGAGTAGTTGATCTTGATAGGTATAAAGTGGGCAGTCTTAGTCAAATGGTCAACAATCACCTAGATGACATTCTGGCCATGTAATGCCGGCGGCAGTCCTGACATAAAGTCCATAGATATATGATCCCACTTCCACTCTAGGATAAATAACGGCTGCAACTGCCCTGGCGGGCTTTGGTGCTCAGCCTTTACCCGCTAACACGTCAAACGCTAGGCTATATACTTAGCGATCTCTCTCTTCATTCCACTCCACTAGTACGACTCTCGTAGATATATGTACATCTTTGTACTACCAGGATGAACTATATACAAAGATCTGTGAGCCTCCTTTAAAATAGTCTTGCTGATCTTTATATTAGCAGGAATGCATAATCTGGAATGGAACCGCAAAACTCCATCATCTGCAATACTAAATTCGTTTCCCTAACCATTCTGCACTCTATCCATCACTTCTGCTAATTATGGATCTTCCTTTTGAGCGGCTTTAATTCTTTTTTGTAGAGTAGGCTGTACTACTAGGCTGGCAATACACACTGGAGGATCACTCTCTACCAACTCTATGCCGAGTCTCTCCAGATCCATCATGATTGGATACTGGATCTCCATGGCCGCCAACATTGGTTCCCTAGATTTCTTACTTAATGCATCAACTACCACATTTTCTTTCCCTGGGTGATAACTGATAGTACAATCAAAATCCTTAATTAACTCCAACCACCTTCTCACACTACTCGTCGTACAGGTAATGCCTCCAAATTTTCAATGCGTGTACCATTGCAGCCAATTCAAGATCATGTGTAGGGTAGTTCTTTTCATATTTTTTCAACTGCTTGGACACATATGCCACTACCCTGCCATACTGCATCAATACATAGCGAAGTCCCTTCAAGGACGCATCACTGTAATGATATACCCCTCACCCCCTAATGGGATAACCAATACTGGTGCTATGACTATCTTTGCTTCAGTTCTTGAAAACTCTACTCACAGCTGTTGTCCAACTCAAATATGACATTCTTCCTCGTCAGTCGTGTCAAAGGTCTTGATAAAGCTGAGAATCCCTCAACGAAATGGAGGTAATAGCCAGCTAACCCTAAGAAACTTCTGATCTCCTGGACATTTCTCGGTCTAGCCCAATTTACTATCGTCTCAATCTTACTAGGATCCATATATATATCATCTCCAGATACAACATGCCCCAAGAACACGACCTTCTCAAGCCATAATTCACATTTACTAAACTTGGCGTACAACTTATTTTCCAAAAGTGTCTGCAAAACCTGCCTCAAGTGCGTCTAATGCTCTTCATAGCTCCTCGAATAGACCAGTACATAATCAATAAAAACAACAACAAATTGGTCTAGGTATTGGTGGAAGACTCTGTTCATCAAGTCCATAAATACCGCAGGAGCATTCGTCAAACCAAACGGCATAACAAAAAACTCGTAATGCCCGTACCTGGTCCTGAAGTTTGTCTTCGAGACATCTTTTGCTTTCACTTTTACCTTATTGTAGCCGGATCTGAGGTCAATCTTCGAATACACCCGTGTACCCTAGAGCTGGTCAAACAAATCATCGATATGCGGTAGAGGATACTTGTTCTTGATTGTCATTTTATTAATCTCCTTATAGTCTATACACATCCTCAAAGTCCTGTCTTTATTTTTCACAAATAAAAATTGGAGCTCCCCAAGGAGATACACTAGGTTGTATGAAACCCTTATCAAGTAGATCTTGCAGCTGATTCTTCAATTTTGCCAGTTCTACTGATGCCATTTGATAAGGTACTTTAGAAATCGGTGTTGTACCGGAAGGTAGATCAATAGGGAAATCTACCTCACGATCGGGTGGCAAGCCTGATAACTCATCTGGGAAAACATCTATAAACTCCTTTACTCTAGGCGTGCTAGCAAGTTTCAATTCATTCTCTGACATCTCCTTTACAACAGCCACAAACCCCTGACAACCACTCAGCAGTAGTCTTCTGGCCTGGATAGTTGAAACTAGCTGAGGCAGGGATTGCACTCGCAACCCTACGAACTTGAATTTTGCTTCCCCCAGAGATCTGAATATCACTTGTCATGCTCGGAAATCTATGCTAGCAAAATTAGCTGCTAGCCAATCTATGCCAAATATAACGTTAAACCCATGCATATCTAGCACTATCAGATCAACTGACAAAATCTTTCCTTGAATATCAATTGGACAACCTTGAAGCACCCTACTACACCTCACTGCTAACCCAGTCGGTGTAGATACCAGCAATTCAACATCTAATGGTTGTGTTTCAGCCCCACATAATTTAACATATGCCGAAGACACGAACGAGTGTGTAGCTCCTGAGTCAAACAATTCAATAACTTTAAAAGATAACATAATAACCATACCTATCACCACATCACTTGCCGTCTCAGCCTCACTCGGCGTCAGAGTAAACACCCTTGCTAGAGCCGTATTCCTCTGCTGGCCCCCACGTGGTGCTTGATAACCTCCTCGGTATGGTCTGGGAGTTGGAACTGCATTTGGTGGGATAGGGCAATCTTGCACCATATGCCCCGATCTACTGTAGAGATAGCACACCACACCACCAGCTCGACACTCTCCCTAGTGTCTCCTACCACAAGTCTGACAGACTGGAGGACCCTGCCCTACCTGCACCTTTCGTCCTCCCATTTCCTGCCTCCGCCCTCTACCATGATTACCTCTCCTCCACTGACCCGGTCTATGACCTTGCTGGTAGCCCGTAGATGCAAATCTTTTCCTCTGTCCCTACTCCTCTACATCAAGACACTCACCAATCTCTGCCAAGGCTGCCCTGTCGACTAACTCAGCAAAGTCCTAGATCAGTAGTACCTCCACCTGCTTAAATATGCTCCGCCTCAAGCCTTTCTCAAACAGCCTCGCCTTCTTCACTTCATCAGGAACAATATACAAGGCGAAATGAGAGAGCTCGATGAAGGGCATGACATACTACTGGACGGATAGCTGTCCCTGTTTCAGACTCAGGAACTCTTCTACCTTAGCCTCCCTGACAGTAGTGATTATGCGTCAAAACTGCGTAATTGGGCATCTTAACCCGGGCTTTATGGTATATATTTTTAATTAAATGTCCAAAATTGTCCAATATTTTAATAAAGTGCCAAAATCATCATTCTTGAACTTTATTGCACTATTTATGAAGTTTTGGTAATCTTTTGTCGTAGGAAAAATTCCCGGGAACCAAAACCAACACTTGTTCGTATTTCATGCATAACTTTTCCGTCTAAACTCCGATTGACAAGATTCAAATTTCTACAGAAAGAGGAAAGGATCATATACAACTTTTGTGTTTTGAGTTTTGTGAGATACAGGCTCTAAAAGAGTCAGATTTGCAACAAACAGAGAACAAAAGAAAATGAAAAAAAATATATAATAATTGGGTCATTGATGTGACCCGGACATGCATGGCCGGGTCGGGTTGTCCACGCTGGATCCTAGGGCACCCAGCTCTTCCTTTAAATCTTCTTCTCTTCCTCTCCCTGTGCAGGGAGCCCCGTGAGGGCTCTCCTCTCCTCTCCCCTCCTCTCTTCTTCTTCTTCTTCTTCTTCTTCTTCTTCTTTGGTTTTGTATTTTTTTTTCTTTCAATTGCTGCTTTGCTCCTTCTCTGTTTCCCTTTCCTTCTTCCCCTATTTTCCTTAATCTCTTGTAGTCTCTCCCTCTCCCTGTTCCTTAGCTGCTGCTTCAGCTTTGTGGCACACCAGCAGACTCGAGAGCCACCACACAACCGGCTTCCAGCCATCTTCAAGACAGCAGCCCTGACCTCTAGCTCCTCCACAGCACAGGCCGAGCCATTCTCTGCTGCAAACAGCCTCCCCTTTGCTGCAACCCATGACACACCACCATAGCTTCTCCACAGGCCCCCTGCAATAGCTTCCCGTGAAGCACCAGTAGGCCTCCCTTCTCCTCAATCCTCTGCACCACCGAGACACTCCACAGCAGGCCAGCACATCCTGAAGCAAATACCAGCCCACAACAGGCCCCTGCTCTCTCTCTCTCTCTCTCTTTTATCTTTTCTCTTTTAATTTTGATATAGGATAGTATTTTTTTTTTTACTGAAGGTATTTAAAAAGCTTGGATTTTGAATATTTTATCTTTGCAATAGTTGATTGTTTAATTATTTTTGTCTTTGGTATTTTATTTTATGGGTAGAGTTAGTTGGAAGTTTATATTTAATTATGCTTGGTTTCATATTTAAATTAGTTTTTTTTCTTCCCAAGATTTAATTTTTTTTCGAAGTTTGGTTTAGTTAGGACCGGTTTTATCAAAGTTCGTATTTTTATTTTCTTTCATTGTTTTTTTTTATGTGTTGCATTTTGGTTTGAGTTCTTGAATTGTTAAAGTTTCGATTTTTAGTGTGTGCTTGAATCTGATTGAGTTTCCATAGTGTGTTTTTAATTCCATGTTCAAAATTACCATATTTACTTAGCGCGTGTTTTGATGTTTCCTTAAATAGATTAGAGTTTCCATCCTTACTCTTTAATTCAAAGCATGTTAGTTTTAGGACTTTAAATTGCGTGTCATTTAATTTGTTGAGAATGAAATCAAACAATCTTGAAAACCCGAATCTGAACTAAGTTCAATGCATTTTTAATTTTGATTGGGAGAACGTAAAATCTGAGATTAAACGCATTCCTTGAGGAGACGATCTAGCCCTTGGGCTTGATATTACACGACAGAACTCCTATACTTGGGATGACTTTCGAGCTGCTCATTTTTTGAATGAGTCAAGTTTTTGGTACCGTTGCCGGGGAATGTCGGTCTTAGTCTCAAATTTGCATTTTTCCCATCATTTTTGTTAGTTTTATGAAAACTAAAAAAAAATAGAAAACAAAAACAGAAAAAATTTTGAGTTTTGAAAAATGGCTGCACCTGCATTGCGGACGATAATGGATTTTTTGCAGCTTGAATATGCCACTGCATCCTCTTCCACTGTTTTGCCTTATGACGAGCTGAATTTCATGATGCAGCGCAGGAGGACATCATTGCTACCCGAGTTCTACGGGATGGAATCTGAGTGCCCATATCAGCACTTAGCAGAGTTTGAATTAACCTGCAACATGTTTTTCTCTCATGCTAAAACTGATGAATCTATTCGACTAAATTTATTTCTTGCTACTTTGCAGGATAGGGCACTGATCTGGTTTCATTCCTTGAGACCTCACTCTATCATTAATTGGGTTGATATGGAGCGTGAATTCCTGCATGCATTTTGTCCCTCATAGAAAACTCAATTTTTGCAGGAACAGATTCTTAATTTTGTGCAGCAAGATGACGAGACATTTCGGGCTTGCTGGAAACGATTCAAGGATCTACTAAGCACTTGTCCACATCACGGGTTTGACTCATGGAGGTTAGCTGATTATTTTTATAGTGCTCTTACCCCTGATTGCAAGTGTTTTGTCCAGACTATGTCTAATGGAGAGCCCTTTAGTGAGGATCCAGATCTGGTATTATCATTCTTTGATTACTTAGTTGACAATGTCCCACAGTGCAACACACGATACACTCAGGCACCCATAACTGCACACCCTATCAGCACAATCGATGGTGGAGATGTATACGAGCCACCAAATTGCCCAAACAACCCTCCGGCTCAATATCAGCCACAACAGATCTCTCCGAGCTGTACGTCGTTAGACCTTTTCGAGGATAGCATAACACAGATGGTGAACATGCTCCAGCAGTTCATGTAAACTCAAGTCGATCATAATAATGAATTGCAGGACACCATTAATGCGATAGGCACGTAGTTGGATATCTTAGAAAATGAAGAATTGCTCGTAGAACCTCAGCCTAGTCCTCAAGAGTACCAGCAACCACAACAACAAATGCACAATGATGTCTTTGAGGCAGTAGAGGCCACCACTACTTCGAGAAGTGAGAAAGAATTTCCCCAACCTGAGATGCTCATCGTCGAACAACCAGTTGTCCCAGCACTAGAAGTCATGGCTAAACTAGAAGTGGTAAAAGAAAAATCATAGGAAACGAGGCCACAAGCGGAGCAGTTAGTTGATGAGGAGACTGATACTCATACGGAGTACCAACCTGTGGTACCTCATACTCCGAGCTCAGAAACCATGGATCCATCACTCCCGCCTGAATAAGATGTTAGGGAGCCTAGTGTGGAGGTAGACTCTTGTAGTGATATGATGATATGTACACCCGATAAAGAGGGTGACCAGTATGGTGAGCATATAATTTTTAAAGAATCAGGTAAAACCTTTAATGTTAATGCTTCTGAAGAACTGTAGGTAATTATTATGATCACTTTCTCTCAACCGTTAGTTCGTAAAGAAGCACATTTCTTGGAAATAATGTTGAATAAAGACCCTTTCTTATCCACACACGAGGGTCGACCTGCACACAAATTGTTTGGTATTTTGACACGCATTAATTCATTTAAGGTTGATTTTCGTGCAGGTATGACGACTGATCGATTGTGGCAGCTCAAATTTGGAGAACCGCCAATGCAATTTATAGACCTGCGGCCACCAGACGAAATTCCTCCTGAGCCTTCGCTAGACAATTGTGATGTTTTTCTTTTCCTTCTTTTCCTTTTATTTTATCTTATTTTATTTTTAGTTAGTTTTCAGGATCATTTTCTCGTAGTTCGATTTTTGTTATTTCGCCACTCAGGTACGCTTTACTTTTCCTGTGCACAGTCCTTTCTATTTCCCCTATGCTTTCACATTGAGGACAATGTTCTACTCTAGTTGGGGGGGGTGAACATTCGCATGTGACGCTGTGCACGTACACGTACCAAGTTTTTAATTTAAAAAAAAAAATCAATAAAGAAAGAGAGAAAGCAAAGAGGAGCACTGAGGAATTACATTGCATGATGTCATGCTTAACACTATGTATACCTTTCACATACTCATGTATAACTTACGAATTACACACTTGAGTCAATCATGCATAGTTTCTCTTTATATGATTTTATGACTCCATGAAGAATCGATTGGTAGTACATTTGTGTTAATTTGACTATATAATTTCCTGTACCTACATGCATCTCACGAGGCTAAATAAACACATTCACGTGATTCATTGCACTTAGGGTTTCCTTGTGAGCACTGAGAGAACACCCATGGCGACTATGACACCTTGTGAGATATCCTTGAGCTATTTATCGTCCTTTTGAGCGTTAATATCAAATCAGAATTCACAAACCTCAATTCTCTTTTTTTGGATGATTCCTTGCACACTAGTTTTTGTTTTTGTTTTTCTAGTCTAGAGGTGACACCTAGTGGGGAGATAGAAACCTAGGTCTTGTAGCCTACTCAAAATGTGAAGGTTGAGCCACTCCTAGAGATAGACTTAATTCATGAACTCCTATTCAAGCTCAATTCCCATTGATGGTATGAAGATTACAAAAGAAGTGTTATGATTGTCTTAGTTGATCAAGAAAAGACAGAAAATAAAGAATAAGCAATACACATGCGCATGAAATGAAAAGTCAATGCCGGTCCAAATACACATCACAAGGACACGACACATATTTTCCACGTATGAAGATTCTTCAACCGATTAATGCCTCAGATGTATTCACGACAAGTTTGTGAATGAGTTGATCTAGGGTGGTCTCGGTTGGATATGGCGAGTAGGTGAAAAGATGCTAGGGTGAAGGACCCGACACCTCATAGATAGGCTAGATCCTTTCCAGACTAGTCCACTCCATATACTTAGCGTTGTTCGTTTTAATATATGGGATGTTTGATCGTGACACTCCTCCTCACATATGACGAGTGAACCCATTCCTTTGAGTGTTTTTGAGGGTATGCCAGTTAGGCCGAGTCAAAGCGACCATTCTGTAGGTGTCCACTAGCGTCCTAGGTGTACTGAGTCACACACATCACACACACCTCGAGAGTTTACCTGTTTATACTCGAACTTATATGCTTGCGTTAACTCTGAATGTACCTTTGATTAACGTCATGTGAGTATACTGCTCTTAAATGACATATAAATGATGAAACTTGCATGAGTGACGTGTTTTGGAGTCGTTTGCATTGAATATGAACGAACTTGTGTGAAATTCAGTTATGTTCTTGTATGTGAAGTGGTATAGTTATATCGCATGTGCATTGATTTCATGATCACCGGAGTATGTAGTTGTAAACACTGCCTTGAAATTCATTCACGTCATTTGCTAGAGACTAGAAAAACGTTAGTTGGGGGGTTGTGAGTACGCGTCAAAACTGCGTAATTGGGCATCTTAACCCGGGCTTTACTGTTTATATTTTTAATCAAATGTCCAAAATTGTCCAATATTTTAATAAAGTGTCAAAATCATCATTCTTGAACTTTATTGCACTATTTATGAAGTTTTGGTAATTTTTTGTCGCAGGAAAAATTCCCAGGAACCAAAACCGACACCTGTTTGTATTTCATGTATAACGTTTCCGTATGAACTCGGATTAAGACGATTCAAATTTCTCGAGAAAGAGCAAAGGATCATCTACAACTTTTGTGTTTTAAGTTTTGTGAGATATGGGCCCCAGAAGAGTGAGATTTGCAACGAACAGAGAACAAAAGAAAATGAAAAAAAATATATAATAATTGGGTCATTGATGTGACCCGGCCATGGTTGTCCACGCCGGATCCTAGGGCACCCAGCTCTTCCTTTAAATCTTCTTCTCTTCCTCTCCCTATGCAGGCAGCCCTATGAGGGCTCTCCTCTCCTCTCCTCTCTTCTTCTTCTTCTACTTCTTCTTCTTCTTCTTCTTCTTCTTCTTCTTCTTTGGTTTTGTATTTTTTTATTTCAATTGCTACTTTGCTCCTTCTCTGTTTCCCTTTCCTTCTTCCCCTATTTTCCTTAATCTCTTGCAGTCTCACCCTCTCCCTGTTCCTTACCTGTTGCTCTAGCTTTGTGGCACACCAGCAGACCCGAGAGCCACCACACAACCGTCTTCCAGCCATCTTCAAGATAGCAGCCCTGACCTCCAGTTCCTCCACAACACAGGCCGAGCCATTCTCTGCTGCAAACAGCCTCCCCTTTGCTGCAACCCGTGACACACCACCATAGCTTCTCCACAGCCCCCCTGCAATAGCTTCCTGTGAAGCACCAGTAGGCCTCCCTTCTCCTCAATCCTCTGTACCACCGAGACACTCCACAGCAGGCTAGCACATCCTGAAGCAAATACCAGCCCACAACAGGCCCCTGCTCTCTCTCTCTCTCTCTCTCTCTCTCTCTCTCTCTCTCTCTCTCTCTTTTTTATCTTTTCTCTTTTAATTTTGATATAGGATAGTATTGTTTTTTTTACTGAAGGTATTTAAAAAGTTTGGATTTTGAATATTTTATCTTTGCAATAGTTTATTGTTTAATTATTTTTGTCTTTGGTATTTTATTTTATGGGTAGAGTTAGTTGGAATTTTATATTTAATTATGCTTGGTTTCATATTTAAATTAGTTTTTTTTCTTCCCGAGATTTAATTTTTTTTCGAAGTTTGGTTTAGTTAGGACCGGTTTTATCAAAGTTCGTATTTTTATTTTCTTTCATTGTTTTTTTTTTTTATGTGTTGCATTTTGGTTTGAGTTCTTGAATTGTTAAAGTTCTGATTTTTAGTGTGTGCTTGAATCTGATTGAGTTTCCATAGTGTGTTTTTAATTCCATGTTCAAAATTACCATCTTTAATTAGTGCGTGTTTTGATGTTTCCTTAAGTAGATAAGAGTTCCATCCTTACTCTTTAATTCAAAGCATGTTAGTTTTAGGACTTTAAATTGCGTGTTATTTAATTTGTTGAGAATGAAATCAAACAATCTTGAAAACCCGAATCTGAACTAAGTTCAGTGCATTTTTAATTTTGATTGGGAGAACGTAAAATCTGAGATTAAACGCATTCCCTGAGGAGACGATCTAGCCCTTGGGCTTAATATTACACGACGTAACTCCTATACTTGGGATAGCTTTCAAGTTGCTCATTTTTCGAGTGAGTCAAGTAGCTGGAAAACACCTATCATAGAACAATTCTTTAAACTGGTCCCATGTCATGGCTATCGGAGTCACCCTCTGCTACTCTAATAATCTCACCGTAGTCCACCACCTCTCGGCCTCTCCCGTCAATCTATAGGTGGCAAAGAGGACTCTTTGTTAAGGTACACTGTAACACGGCCAAGACTTTCTTGGTCTCCTGCATCCAGTTCTCGGCAGCTGTAGGATCAACTCCACCTGAGAATGCCGAAGGATTCATCTTCGTAAATTTCTCTATGGTGCACTTATGGTCTGCATATGGACCACTTTGCTCCCTCAAGCTCCTAGCGATCTCAGCCATAACCTGGTGAGTCACACTACGTAATACCGTATAAGAGTCGGTCCCAGCCGCACCTGATGGTCCTGCTCCATCATTGCCACTTGCATGAGCACTACTTCCTCTTGGATCCATCCTAGAAACAACAAACACAACTTAGAAATTCTATCCTCATAATTTACCCACCTATCCTCACCACTTATCTTAACATTTCCAACTCATTTCTAATCTCCAGTCCTATATTCTAGGAACACAACCCGACAATAGCTTACTATGATTTTCCTGAAATCGTCACCCTAGGAAAAACACAAAAACTACCACGGAAGTCCTGCCTCTAGATTGTAGAACAAAACCTCAAATCATTTCTGAAACTCTAGTATTGTTCCCGCTGCATTCTAAAGTATATAAAACCAAGCAACCTAAGCTCTGATACAAAACTGTGACAACTTGCTTAGTTACCACATTTTTTTTAAAGTATAATAAAAATCAATATCACAAATCTAAGCAGAACATAATCCACTTAGACCTGTGGGTGCCAGGGATACATCAGAGTCACATTACGGAAGCCTATGTAGCAAGAAACGTAAATCATAAACACGTCATTATATCATACATCACAAATACCAGAGTTACTACAATCACTGTATACATATATGCACAACACTCAACCCAAAAGATGTCTTAGGGCCATTTTCACAAAATACATCCGACCCTACCAAAATATTTACCCTTCTAGAAAGGCAAATCTACTGTACTAGATCAGCGAGGCTTTACCTGCTCTCCTATTAGGGGCTCCTGAAACGTTTATAAAATTTAGGGGTGGGACACCTCTCAGTAAGGGAAATAAACTAATACCAGTGTGTGGCAACATAAGTATTCTGTGTTATACATATACCATACAGAACATATTCAGTAACTGTTTTGTCAAATCTGGGAAAACATATATATCATCAAAACATGGCAGAATATACTGCATTTTCATAAAAATATTTCATCTCATATAATAATAATAATACAAAAACATTCCTGGTAGGTTAGCTGGTTGTTGTCATGTATTACTCCCACATGACCGGGTTGTGTGGCCCGAAGGCGGGACCTGACAATGGTTGGCCGACTACTGCCAAATCAAAAGTATAGTTTGTAAGTATGATGGGTCTGCCAGACCTGGTCCGTACACCAGGGGCGCTCTCACACTTCTTAAAAAGCACATCGACCATCTAATCTCACACCACTCTGTACAGCAATGTTAACAAAAATATCATGATCACGAAGATCATGGACACATAGCAACAGTACCGTGCAAGTGCTAGCCTAGACCAAGCCAACCAGGTTCTGATATCATATAACATATACTGAAACTGTGATACATGGATATCTCATATCACTAATTATCAAATCAATCATATCATTTTGCATATATACGTTTATCATGAAAATCATCGGCCCGTACGTCGGTATTACACATTTTACCATAGCTCGGCCCGTATGCCAGTAAATCATATCATAGCACAGTCCATATGCTGGCAAATCACATCCATAGCTCGACCCATACGCCGGAAAATCACATCATAGCACAGCCCATACGTTGGAAAATTACATCCATAGCTCAACCCGTACGCCGGCAAATCATATCAATAGCTCAGCCCATACGCTGACAAATCATACACATAGCACGCCCCATACACTGAAAAACATATAAAAAATCTTGACCCGTACGCCAATTTTCCATTATAAAAATCTGTATCATTAACACATTCCCAAAAAACTGTATTTTATAATAATTTTTACTCATGCCACACAAACATATTTTTCGCATATTCAACATACCATCATTTTCAACAGTATTTTCCCAAATATAAATCATATATATAAATAGATATATTTACTTTCCTGAAATCAAATGCTATATATATATATACATACATTTTCTTAAAAGAACTAACTTAGTTTATCCCCTTACTTGATTCCTGAAAAGCCCCTAAGAATCCTGCACCCATAGGGTTCCCCGTTCAACACCCTAAAAACGAAATTTCCGAGAACTAAAGTTCAATATTTCCAAGCGTGTATCACTTTCTACAACTTTCATATAACCAAATAAGTAGAAAGCCTTACCTTGGATTTGGGATGGTTTCCAACTCAGCCCCATCGACGATCCGCTTCGGTAGACTTGCAGAGAACTTTCCCAGGAGCATCATGGTGGCTTCAGATCTTCGAACTGGTGGAAATCCGGCCCAAAATCGGAGAAAGAAGGAAGAGGGACCGAACGGTAGGAGAGAGAAAATATCTGCGTAGAAAATTTTTGCTGAAAATGAACTTTAGGCCTATTTAAACTGTGGCCTTCATCGACGAGCCACGTCACCTCGTCGACAAGGTCAATACAAAATTTGTCGAAAAACTCTCCCCTTTGTCGGTGAAATTCAGAAACCCCAAAATCATCCTCTCGGTATTTCCTCGTCGATGAGCCCAATTATATTTTCGTCGATGAATCCCATCCTCGTCGACGAGCTCCTGTTATATCCTCAGGATTTATCCTTTCCAAAATGCAATGTCGTCGAAGAACGCTTCACGTTCATCGATGAAGTTGACTGCCTCCTTCTGTTTCCAGTTTCCATTTCCTTTTCTTTTTATTATTTAAATACTCTTATTCTTCCGGTCATTACAACATGCTTGCATTGAAAGCTTCTTGTATGGCGGCTGCAGTAGTTGTGTATTGCCTGCTAGTAGATTTAGGTTCTCAAATGCTCAAAACTTATGAAATACTTTCTGTTTGAGGATCTTCTTGTGCAGGTTAATTGGGAAATTTCCTGTTTACATATAGCATGCTGTCGGATTTTTGGTAGACATCTTCCCAAAAATATTGAAATGTTTTCGAAAATGAAAATGGATGTGCATGAAAAATCTATTTTTGGAATTTAAAATGTCTGCACTTAGCTCATTTTAATTTGAATCATCTGGAGATGCTTGTGCATACATATTTAAATGTTTTGAAATTGGTTGCTTTTATGAGATAAATCACATTTTTAGACAAATTGCTGCCAAAATTTTTCAAAATCACTGCACATATCCTATATCTTTTATGAATGCTGAATGTTTTAAAACCTAAGTTGTGCTTCTAAAATAAACCTTGCATTGTGTTTAAGGTATAAATTTAAAGAAAATTCACATTCTTAGGGGGAGTCATTTTACTTTGAAAAACATACGGCTCTGAGAAAATGAAATATATTCAGTTCTATAATTCTACATCTTATTGGAATATACTAACAACTGGTATCAATGTGTACATTTGAAAACTCTAACATTTGGTATCAGTCCCACATATCTTTTCTTGCTTTATATCTTGTGGGAATGCATATTTTTGCAGACAAGTAGAAGTAAAAGACGATTATGATAGATTAAATATTAAAATTTTTTTAAAAGGATGAGTGAAAGCTAAATGAAAATTAATTTTTCATCCTTGCTTAATCATCACTTGGGAAAGTAGGAAGAGTTGTAACAACTCATAATTGGTATCAGTTGATGTCCTAAGTCTTGTATGTTGCATGATTATATTATCTCTTTGACTTATGTACTATTCGAGTTGTTTCATGAAATCTGCTATATACTATTTGTTGTAACTCTAAACAGGTCACTTAGGTACAAAGTTATGTTGGGAATGCATTATTTTTAAATGGCATGCTACCAATTTTTTTCAAAAATCCTCCCAACATAATTTTTTTTGTATTTAAATGATTTCTTTTGCCTTCATGCTATATTTCTTAGCCCTTTTTGTTGTTATCAAAAGGGGGAGAAGAGGCAAAATTGGGTACAACAATGAAAAATTTAAATTTAAATTGAGTACTTTGAGCTTTAATTCTCTTTATGCATATAGTCAGGGGGAGCCTTTCTAGGTTGTACCCACTTTTGCATGAAGTATTTTGTCTTCATCAAAAAGGGGAATATTGTTGACCTGATAGGTCACACCCAGTTTTGACAATGACAAATACTCTTGGTACTGATGTTCATGCTGAGGCTTGCATGCAGGTTCACCTTACGTGTGTATTCGAATGAAAAAACATATCATGATGGCATACGGTGATCAAGTAGAAGAATGAAGATATTTATGTTGTATTTGCAATTATTTATTCATTTTTCTTCATTATGGGATGTAAAGTTAATTATAGACTGTACACCAATGGTTTGTAATAATTTACATCATGCATGATAGGTAGGTATGCTCAAATTGACCCTAGTTGGACTTTAGGTACCTACGCATGGTGCACTAAGTCCCCAATGTCACTTAATATATCAGGGGAGTTAACTGAAGCAAAATTGGACTTAATTGAAAATCTTGTGAGAGGTCGCGCAACTGAACCATAGATAGGTCAATTTGTTGACTTGTGTTCGGCAAACCGAACCATTGTTGAACATATCTTTCTAGGTCGACCGAACCTATGAGTTTGGTAAACCAAACTTCAGACTGGGCACCCGAATTGCGATTTTTTAAGGAATCACTTGGTTCAACAAATCGAACTACTTTTCAAGCGACCGAACCTCAAAAACACAATTTTGTGTTGTGTCTGTTCGGGGACCCGAACCTTGGACCGGACACTTGAAAGCTCTCAGCTTGAGTTAAGTTTTACCATAGTTAAAATGATTAAATGGGGTTATTTTCTTTAAATAGGTTTAAAACATTGCTAATAATTCCCATTAGGTCTCCAACGATCATAAATCTGCCCTTGCTTATATATATACTTGTTCATTTGCAAAGAATAACAAGGATTAGAAAAATCATTAAGGCAAAAATTCTCTCAAATTCAAAAATCATTTTATAACCTATACTACTACCATACACTCCATTTTCCTTGAGCATTCAAGTGTTTTGAGTATATTTAGTGTGCTTGTGCTTCATTCTAATTTGCACATACTCTCATATGTTGTATTGATTGATTGATTTTTATTGAGAGTAAAGCATTAAGTTCTTCCATTGATTTTATTTGATAAATCTTGTGTGAGAAGACTTAGAGGTTTCTGGTTCTTGTATTGTCATTGCAAGTTACCTTAACCTATATTTTTTTGTGCAAAATTGTTTTACAAGCTTGCATTCAACCATCCCTTGTGATTAGTATATTGAGGACATCTTGTTAAAGTTGTTAGAATCATCTTGCTAGCATTTTTTTTTTTTTTTTAAACCATGATCTAATATTGTGATATTCAAATATTGTGCTTCAAATCTTGCTTTTATATACACTCTAAACCTTGAATGATTATTCTTACATGATTGAGTGCTTAGAACATATATTTAAGAACTGAGCATATTTACATATCATTCGTGCTTGTATTATTGCTTGAGCTATACTGGTGTACATATCTTCTTTTGAAAAAGCATATTTCCTTGTATGCAAAATTTTATACACATTTGTTGTATTCCAGGCATGGGCCTGAGGAGGGAGACTAACCTTTGTGAATAGCTCAGATTGGCTTAGACCCAGTTAGGAAAGCTAGGTGCACTATCCTGGTAAGGTGTAGGTTGAGGTTAGCCCCGCTAATTGACCTGGTTGTAAACGATGCCACTCTACCCATTAAGTGAGCTTATAGTGGAATCCTTATGCTGGTGAGCCAAGGCGGGGACGTAGGCACAGTAGACCGAACCCTGATAACATATCATGTGTCTGCTCTCTCTTTCCCTATACTCTTTATATTTCTGCAATTTAATTTATGCACATGTATGTTTATATTTGAATAGTTATATGAATGATGTGCATGCTTTAAATAATGTGAATGATTTGGAAATATTGAGTCTGCTACATCTATTTTATATATCTGCTCAGTATTATTCTGTTGGGGTATTGGTATGTGCTTAGACAAATCCCTTATTGGGAATTACTGATTGAAAAATTGAAATCAACCTAGGAAATTTTAATTACCCAATTCACCCCCCCCTCTTAGGAATACACCAAAGCTAACAAATAGTTTCTAAAGGAAACATTGTGCCTATGAAAGTAAATAGAAAATTTGCAAATAAGTTTTTAATAACCCAATCCACCCCGTCTTTGGAATACATCTTAATTTCAAATTGGTATCAGAGAATTATTGTAGTGGCCTCGGGAACTTCATTTATAAAATTTGATGTTGTCAAATTTGATGGAATTGGAAACTTCAATTTGTGACAGAGAAGGGTGAAGGATCTATTATTGTAGCAAGGTATGGTGAAGGCTTTATATGGAGTTTAATTGGAAGGCATGGATGAGGCAAATTTGAAGGAATTGGAAGCAAAGGATGTGGCTACTATCGAATTGTCTTTGGCCGATGACATGCTGTATCACGGCGTGGAAGAGGATTCTCCTGCGGCTATTTGGAAAAAGCTTGAAAGGCAGTATATGTCTAAGTATCTTACAGATAAACATTTTCTTAAGAAAAAAGTTATATTGGCTTAAAATGGTGGAAGGTTCAGATTTGAACCAACACATCAATGCATTCAATCAAATCATAGGTGATTTAATGCGGGTTGATGTGAAATTTGAGGAAGATAACAAGGCACTAATGCTACCGAATTCCCTACCAGCATCTCACACATATGAGAACTTGGTTATGACTCTAACATGGGGCAAAGAAACCCTGAATTCGGAAGTGATAACAAGCGCATTACTAGGCTTTCATCAAAGAAAGAAGGCCAGTGATAAAATTTCACATGGTGAAGGGCTTGTGGTGAAGGGTAACCATGAACGTGGGAGAGGAAAATTCAAGAATGGATCGAATAAAAATAAGTCTCAATCGCAATCCAAGAAGAAGAAGGATATCCGATGTTTTAAGTGAGGTAAAAAGGGGCACATAAAACTGGAGTGTCCAAAATGGAAGAAAAGGAATGCTGAAAAGCAAGAAGGTACTTCAAAATCTGCGAATGTAGTTGAAGAAGGAAATTTAGATAGCATTGATGGTGATATACTTTCAGTTTCATCAGGGTTGGATCACCTCACAGACTCTTGGATCCTTGACTCGGTGTGTTCTTACCACATGCCACAAAATAAGGAATTGTTCAGCACTTACAGGTCGGTTAATTCTAGTTCTGTTCTTAGAGGTAATGATGTTTCATATAAAATCTTTGGAATAGGAAACATAAGAATTAATAATATGTTTTATGGTGCTATGAGAAGCTTATGTGAAGGAGTATAAAGGCGCTTTAAAGGAGATGAAAGGGCAGAAGTTAGGGGGAAACATCTATGCACTATTGGGCACTACAATTGTAAGTGGAGTAGTAGTTGTACGTAGATTCTGAATTTGATGACACCTTTTTATGGCATATGTGGTTAGGGCGTATGGGTGGCATGGAATAAAAAAACTTCATAAAAGGAAACTCTTGAAGGGTATGAAAACATAAAAGTTGAATTTCTACAAGTTTTTCATTCTTGGGAAGCAGAACAAGGTGCAGTTCAAAATAGCTATTCACAAGACGAAAGATATTCTTGATTACATTCATTTGGATGTTTGGGGACTGATGAGAGTAGCATCATGGGGAGGGGGGGGGGGGACATATGTATTTTGTGAGTTTCATGGATGATTACTCATGAAAGGTCTATGTGTACTTCATATGGCACAAGTCAGATACGTTTGTCAAGTTTAAATTGTGGAGAGCTAAGGTGGAAAACTAGACTGGGAGGAGAATTAAATGCCTCAGGTCAGACAATGGGACCGAGTACGTTGATTCAATGTTCATGGAGTTTTGTGAGCAGCAAGGCATAAGAAGACATTTCACTATTTGTTGGACACTACAACAAAATGGTGTGGCAGAAAGGATGAACCAAACTCTAGTTGAAAGAGCTCGGTATCTTAAGTTGAATGTAGGGCTAGCAAAGAACTTATGAGCCAAGGAAGTTAGCATGACTTGTTTCTTGGTAAATTGATCATCAAGGGCATCACTAGAGGGGAAAGTTGCCAAGGAGGTATGGACAGGTAATGCGGTAGATTACTCCGGTTTGAGGGTATTCAGTTGTCCATCCTATGTGCACAAATCTAGGGAGAGTGTGGTTATCTCAAGGTGACTATGTGGAGAAGATGCTGGAGAAGTTTAGCATGGTTGATGCAAAATTGGTATGTATACAATTAGCCAATCACTTTAAATTGTTTACCACTGAGTGCCCAAGGATGGATGATGATATCTAAGACATGTCAAAGGTCCCCTATGCTAGTGTTATGGGATGTATAATGTATGCCATGGTATGTATAAGACCCTGTTGGCCTAGCTAGGCTTATGACTCTTGATTTTGATCATAACAAAGTATGGCTATCTAATTTGCTTCAAAGTGGTGATATTTCAGTTAATGAAGGCAAAGTGGATTTCAGATGATAAAATGACAATCCTGAAAGCTAATGTCAAAGATCAAAGATCAAATTAAGCTTAGACCTTAAAATGACATATCTTGAAAGCTCACAACGATCAAGGTACATGGAAGGCTCATATCAAATTAATGATCCATAGTGAAAGCTCTAAGAAGATTGAAAGATCAAGGATCAGCAACAAAGAGATAAAAAGTCAAGAGAGTCAATAGGAGATACATTGTAAGTACTTCAAATATAATTCACATATGGATTTTCATTTTGAAGCTCACTAGACAAAGAGACTTGGAAACCTTGTTTTTAAGTCTGGGAACATATTTTTCAAAGAAAAAAAAATTGATATTCCAGGATTGAATAAGCAAAGAAGAGAGAGAACAAAAATATTTTAAAACAAGAAAAAATAGCTTGATAGGCAACTAACTGCACATGGTCAGTCTACTGCCATGTTAAGAGCTTTAAAAGTACAAACAGAAACGTGATAGTTAATTGTTTAGGACTTGACAAGCGACTGCCAGTGTAATTTGAGGCGATTGACTAAGTTATGACAGTCAACTGTTACCCTTCTGCTCATCTTTAAAAACTCAAATATTCAGCGATGGGCACCCAACCCCATGTTGACAAGCAATTGCCACCTTACTGCCAATGTATTTTATATGAGTAATACATTGACAGGCAACTGACAGAGACCTTACAGTCAACTGCCAAGCGGCAAAATTTAAAATGCATAACGGACATATTTTGAAAAATTCAATTACTTAAGGCTCAAACTTATTTAAATCTTGGACCCTACTCCAAGTAAACTTGGGGAACAAGTTAGATACTTTTCTACCTCGATAAATACACCCAAGTTAAATTGATTTATCACCAAGAATTAAATTTAGCATTCAAATCTCTCTCAATTACTCTCAAATTCTCAAGGCTTTCTCTTACTCTCAACTTGCACGAACTTACTGAGTTTTTGCTGATTCTCACTCACTGATATTGTGCTACAAATATTAATTCTTTCATCCATTGAAAGAATCATACAGCGAAATACTTTTAGAGCTTCAATCTGAATTTCATATTTTTGAATTACATTGAAGTATATAGTTTTTGAACTGTACTAATCAGCTCTTTAAGGAGCAATTCTTGTACATCTTGTTTCAAATCTCTTTAAGCAGATTGATTGACGGTTCGAGTATTGAGTCATTGGACCGAACGAGGGTATTTCATTTGGACAGGTGGTCTCTAGCCTAATCGAAGGAGTGTTGTAAATGGTGTTTTTATGCTCGCCAAAGGAACTGACCTAGTGAATCCTTTGGTGGTTTACCAAAGGCGAAGACGTAGGTTGGGTGTAAGCCGAACCTCGTAAAACCTGTTGTTCCTCTCTCTCTTCACTACTCTTTTCTTTTCAGCAAACTTTACAAACTGCGTGGATGCTTTATAATTTTTGAATTTGAAGTGTTCAGTTCTGAAATATACTGGAAGATAATTTGTTTTTGTTTGATCAACATTGATTGCGAAAACCAAAAGGGACTACGTTGGTTGATCATCCTAAACTTATTAAACTGAAGGTTTATTTAAGGGATGAACCTTGGGAAGAAGTGTGATTGTGAATTTCAACATAGGGCTTTGCAAATCCAACAAGCATTGCATATTACTACAGGGCTATTGTTACAAGAATCAAGTGCTTGGTTATTTCGTTTTGATTGTGGTTGATTTGGATTGATTATTTTACACGTATTTTGTGATTGTGTTTGGGTTGTGTTTGTTGTTTTAATAACAAAAGCTTTTAAAAAGAACATAAATATTTTAAAACCCAATTCACCCCCCTCTTGGGAACTATATCCTATTTTCAATTGGTATCAGAGCTTAATAAGAAGCTATAAAAAGATCAAATGACACACTTAGGAGTAGCTCCCTTTGGAGAGGGCCAATCCTCAACCCAACCACCTATCTTTTGTAGACATAACTACACATTTTGGAAAAAAATAAACCAATGCAAATCTATCTTCAATATATGGATTGGAAATCTTGGGAACTTGTTATGAATGGAGATCTAATTCCTACAAAAATAGTGGATGGAAAACAAATTCATAAAGAGAAAAAGGACTTGACTGATATAAACTACAAAATGCTACAAATAAATTTAAGTGCCATAAATGCCTTGTATTGTGCTTTAGATGCTAATGAATTCTGTTGACCTTATTGGTCATATCCCGTTTTGATTATGACAAATACTCTAATATTTAATGGTTGATGAGTTTGTGTGCAGGACCAATCGAAAGTATCATATGGTACACGCACATGGGCTTAAAGAAGACGAAGACTCAAAATATTTATTCATTGTAAATTATATTTATCACTTTGGGTTTGTAATACTGACATAGGAACATGGTCTATAATAATTAATGTCTTACCTACATGGTAGGATGGATAAAGCTCAAGACCATAGATGGACCTTGGGGAACACCCTTCGGTCAACTGGCGCTAGATTTTTGGGGTTAATTATCAAATACCTTAGACTGACCTTAGGACCCACAAATATGCATGAAAAAGTTCCCTATTCCATTAAAAATAAACATCACATGAATAGGGTTAATATACATAAGGAATAGGAATGAAATGCACTTAAGTTGATGTTCGATCGACCATACTACACAAGTACAATATCTGTCGGTCAACCGAACCAGTGACCGGGTAAACAGTTGGACCACTTCCTGGTCGACTGAACCATGCCAGTTCATTCCCTCTTGGTCGACCGAACTCCCACCAAAGTCAACATTTGACCATATGGTCGACCAGGCCCATTTCTTAAGCTAACTACTTGGTCGACCATACCCACACGTGGGAGAATCCAACGTTAAGGTCGACCAAACTACTTAGTTCGAAACCTCCTGGTCGACCAAACCACGTAGTAAATAAAAATCGCCTTGAAACCCTGGTATCTGGTCGACCGAACTTCTAGTTCAATTTATGCCCGGTCGACCGAACGTGCACAACTCGGTCAACCGAACCTTGCTTCGGTCGACCGGTGCTCTCGGGTTGCCATAATATTTTTACCGCGATTAAAGTTTTTAAACAGGGTTAGTTATGTTAAAATGTTTAAAATAATAATAATAATACCCTATATGTCCCCAACGACTATAATTCTTCCTACTTCTATATATAGTCCCTCATTTGCTAAGATTAAGCGTTGATTAGGATTTGAGATTAGGAAAAATTATCTTAAAATATTTTTGTCCAAAATCACTATATTTTCATCTCTTCAATTTTATTGCAGAAATCTTCCTCCTATACTCTTTCAATTATTTATTTTGAAAGAGTGTAGTATTTTTAAACTCTTTGCATAGGCTAAACTCTCCCTAATTTTTATTTGATTGTGTATTGATTTTTGGAGAGTTGCTTAAGGTTTTTCCCATAGTATTTCATTCATAAATATTTGATTGGAAAAAACCCTTGTGTGGCTCAAGATCTTGCGTCCTCATTGTAAGTATCATAAGCTTGATTTGTGCTTTGACGACAACATATTTAGCAAGCTTATAAACCCTATTATCTACTGTACTTAATATTTGAGAAATATTTTTGTGATATCTATTTAGGGTTGCTGATACTATTTGATTGTTCCCACAAGAAGAATATTATCTTGCTATCAAAAGTCTCACTCTCACACACATACATTGATATACATTTGATTGAGAGTTAACACTTGAGTTAACAAAATCTCACTTGAACTTAATATCCTATCATATGTGAGTGCATTATTTGATTGAACTTATTGGTACATATCAACTTAGTGTAAGAAGCATTTCCTCGTACACAAAATTCTATATACATTGGTTGTATTTCAAGCACGGGCCTAAAAAAGGAGACTAGCCCTGTTGAATAGCCCCAGACTAGCATAGATGTTAGGAAAGCTAAGTGCGCCATTTTGGTAAAGCGTGTTGGTTGATGTCAGGACCTTGAATTGACCTGGTTGTAACCAGTGCCACTCCACCCATTAAGTGAGCATTAGTAGAATCCTAAGGCTTGTGAGCTAGAGGTAGGGATGTAGGCACAGTTGGCCAAACCCTGATAAAATATCGTGTGTCTGTTTATATTTCCACACTTTATATTTACCGCACATGTATGTTATGGTGTGAATGATGCGCATGATTTAAATTTTTGCATACTATATTTATCGGCACAGTTGGGATTGCAAAGAAAGACCCTAGGTTGTGATATTCTACTAACATCTGGTTTAACCTAGGAATAAGTTTTAAAAATTTCAATTCACCTCCCCCCCCCCCTTTTGAGAATACACCAAATCTATCAAATTCAATAGAGTCATGGCCTGCAAAACTGCTAAAGAAATTTAGGAAAGTTAGAAATAACTTACGAGGGAACGGTAGATGTTAGAGACAATAGGATTGACATGCTAACCAGTGAGTATGAAGCTTTCAAAATTAGTCTGAATGAAACAATCACTAGTATGTATACTGGATTTACTCACATAATAAATTCTCTAAGTGCCTTAGGAAAGACCTATACCACCTATGAAATGATTCGAAAAATACTAAAAGGCCTTCCCTCCATATGGGAACCAAAGGCCACTGCAATAACTGAAGGTAGGAACCTTAAAATTACCTCACTAGATGAGCTTATAGGTTCACTACTCACGTATGGAATGGCATTTAAAGAAAGAAACCCTGAACCTAAACACAAGAAGTCCAATGCCTTAAAAGCAGCTAGTGAAAGCTCAAGTGAAGATGAAAGTGAATTTAGTGATCTAGACCAAGATGAATTAGCATTCATCACTAAAAGACTTGACAAGTTCTATAGGAGAAATAAAAACTTCCCTAGAAAGTTTAGTAAAAGGAAATCTAAAAAAGGTAAAACTAGTAGGAAAGAAAACAAAAGTAAAAATGATCCTCCTACATGTTATCAGTGCAAGAAACTAGGACACATCAAGCCAGACTACCCTTTACTCAAGAAGGATAAAAAGAAGAAGAAGGAAGCCATGAAAGATACATGGGATGATTCAAGATCAAGAGAAATGGAGAACGAGTCAAGAAGACAAAAGATAGTAAATATGTGCTTCTTGGCAAATAATGAAGAGGTAAATTTTTACTACTCCTCATCAATGGAATCTAGTAACGAATCTTATGATGAATCTTGTGATAGCACGCCCTTCTATAAAGAACTATAAGCTAAGTTATTTTTTTTACATAAAAGGTTTATCAAAGTCTCCAAAAGAAATATAAACTAGAAAGAACAAAATGAAAACTAATGAAATAACTTGAATGTACTAAATCCATTGAAAATGAGAAAGAAATTCATATTGAAAAGTTAGAAGAAAAAATAGAAGAGATGACTCAAAGAATAGTCAAAATACAAGAAGATGATCAAAATAAAAAGGATTTAGAAGTAATTGAACTTAAGAAATCAATAGAAGATGTTGACTCTATGAGTCTGATCCTGTTTTGATTATGACAAAACCAATGTTTCTCACCTGTGCACTGAACTTCTTGAACAGGTCTATCCTTAGCATGCACTGTTGGTAGGAACTCAAGCAAGTCATACAGACTATGAAGATCAAGCTTCATTGATGGTGCTTGAAGAAGCAAAAGGAATGAAGACCCATTTTCAATTGTATTTGCATTCATTTTCATATTGGTCTGTAATAATTTATATCGGTCTGTAATAATCTCTACATGTCATGCATATAGGTAATTGTAAGCTTAAAATGATCGTAGAATGACCATAGGGACTGAGTGACCTTAGGGCACTCACATATGTATGGCTAAGTGAATAGGGTGTCTGCATGATCAAATTAAATCGAAATGCACAATATATGCATGTTCGGTCAACCGACCCTCCAAGTACAAATGCCCCCGGTCGACCAAACCTGGACCCGGTCAACCAGTTGACCACAGCCCGGTCGATCAAGTTATGACAGTTCATTTGACCCCAGTTGACTGAACCTCTCTGAAGTTAACATTTTGACTTCGTGGTCGACCGAGCCTTTTTTGTATTGCACCAACCTAGTCAAACTAGTTCCTATATGTGGGAATCCAATGGGTTGGTCAACTGACCAGTTTAGTTCATTCTAGTCTTGGTCGACTAAACCTTGCAAAATAGGAAAAATCACCTCGGACATACATGTCTGGTTGACCGAGCCGGTAGTTCAATTTTGGTCCAGTCGACCAAGCCATAAGAACTTTATGGACCAAACCCATCCTCGTCGACCAGTGCTCTTGGGTTGGACCTATTTTTTACCGCGATTAACTTGGTCAAATAGGGAAATCCCATTTTGCCTATAATACTTCCAAACACTCTCATACCTTTATTCAATTGATTAATCTTAGCTTTATGAGAGTTCTTACTTGGATTATTACTTAGTATTATTGCTCATACTCCTATTACTTTGCTTGGTTGATTGGTATTGATTTTGGGGAGTAAAGCAAGGTTTTCCCACAGATTTTATTTAATAAATCTTGAGTTGGGAAAAACCTAGTAGCTTAAGGATCTTTGCATTGTCATTGCAAAGATTCCTATAGCTTGATGTTGTTGTTCAAAATATTTTTTAACAAGCTATATTATTCTTTCAAACAACTCTTGAGCATATTTCATTGAAGAAAATATTTTTGAGTTGACTTAAAAATTGTTGCAAGATCTTTGAAACTCTGATTTATTATTGAGATTTGATATAACTTGTTTCAAAGAAATAGCTTGATTAGAACACTCTTGAGCGTATTAGCGATCATATCTTGTTGAGTGTTATTTGCACATATATACACATCACTGAGCTTACATTTACCTATATTATTGATGTGTATGTGATTGTTCTTATATTGGGTACATATCTGCTTTACATGAAAGCATAATCACTGTACCATTTCATTATGAATTTACTGTTATATTCCTAGCGTGGCCTGAGGGGGCGATAATCCTGCTCGGTAAGGATTGTGTAGGTTGAGGTCATCCCTGTGTTAATTAACCTGGTTGTAAAGGTTGAGGTCATCTCTGTACTAATTGACCTGGTTGTTTAGGTGCCGCTCCACCCGGTAAGTAAGCCTATAGTGGTAATCCTTGTGCTTGTTAGCTAAGGCGGGGACATAGGTAATTTGGCCGAACCTTGATAACATTTCTAGGTGTCATCTCCTTTACCGCTTTACTGTGCATGCTTGGTTAAATTTCTATTGCAGTTTAAATTTTTTTTATATTTACATTAATTTATTTTACATGCACTAGATTGACTTTAGGCTTGTGTAATACTATTGTTAGTGGATTGACCTAGGGAATAAAATTTTTAAAAACCAATTCAGCCCCCCTTCTCTTAGGATTGCACCAAAGCTAATAGAAGATAAAAAGAAAATCATTTATAACTTTACCAAATGTAAAGAAAATTTTGAAAAAATGATTGGACAACAAAAATTGCATGGAAATAAAGAAGGTATCAGATATAATGGAAAAACAAATAAAAGAAGTAAGAAGTTATTCATGGGATATTTTGTTAAAGAAACAAAGCACTATGCTAGTACTTCCTCAACCAATATACATGAACATACTACTTTCTACATGTGCAAGAATAAAGGACATGTGATTTTTAACTGCCCACTCAAAAGGAAATATGTTAAAGTTTAAAATGAATGGAAAGTAAACAATGGAACTAGAAATAATTCAAAGAAAGTAAAGAAAATTTGGGTTCCAAAAACTAACACCATGAATCCTTCATTGTAGGTGTGCTTTAGGACAACACCATCAAGGGAAAAGTGATACTTGGATAGCGAGTATTCAAGACACGTGACCGAAGATAGGACCAAGTTCACTACACTAAAACAAAAAGATAAGGGATACGTGACCTTCGGTGCAATGTCAAAGATAAAATTGTTGGCATTGGTAAAATAGGTAAGGAAACCTCTCTTACAATTGATGATGTATTGTTGGTAGATCGTTTAAAACATAATATTTTGAGTATTAGTCAACTAAGTGACAAAGGTTTTGAAATAATTTTTAAGAAAGACAAGTGCATTATTCAAAATCCTAAAAATGATGAAACCTTATTCATAGCTCATAGGGTAAATAACGTGCATTGTATAAATCTTGATAACCTAGTTAATCAAAATATGACTTGTTTGGCTGCCATGAATAATATAGTTGGCATTGACATAGGAAACTAGGATATGCAAGCATGGACCTATTATCAAAACTATCGAAAAAAATAATAATAAAAGGATTACCAAATACATATTTATAAAAGGTGAGATTTGTGATGCATGCCAAAAAGAAAAACAAATCAAGACAAGTTTCAAAAAGAAGTACATATCAACTAGTAAACCCTTAGAACTTTTGCACCTAGACTTATTTGGTCCTACTAGAACACAAAGCTTAGGAGGCAAACAATATGCCTTTGTGATTGTAGATGACTATTCAAGATATACTTGGGTATTATTTTTAGCAAATAGAGAAGAAGCTTGTAACATGTTAATAACTCTATGCAAGAAACTACAAAATGAAAAAGGTTATAACATAACTAACTTGATGAGTGATCAAGGTAGAGAGCTTAAAAACAAATATGTTGACAAATTTTGTGATGATCATGGTATAAACCATAACTTCTCAGCACCTAGGACTACACAACAAAATAGAGTTGTTGAGAGAAAAAATAGAACTCTTCAAGAGATGGCAAGAACCATGTTAAATGAAAATGATTTACCTAAGTACTTTTGGGTTGAAGTTGTAAATACAGCTTGTTATGTTATAAATAGGGTGTCTATTAGATCAAGTCTAGATAAAATACCTTATGAACTATGGAAAGGTAGAAGACCCAACATAGCTTACTTCCATGTATTTGGATGTAAATGCTTTGCTCTCAATAATAAAGATAATCTAGGTAAATTTGAAGCAAAATCAGATGAAGGCATTTTCTTAGGATATTCTACAAATAGCAAAGTCTATAGGGTTTATAATAAAAGAACACTTACTATCGTTGAATCCATACATATAACCTTTGATTAATCAAATCACTATGTCAAAGAAATTAAGAATTATGAAAGAGAAGATATCTCACAAAAAGAAGAAAATCTTGAAATAAAAGAAGAAGACAATGATGAAACTACAAATGAAAACCCCATAGAAAACCAAGAACTACCAAAAGAGTGTAAATATGTTAAAAGTCATCCAAAAGATCAAATTCTTGGAGAACCATCAAAAGGAGTAAGCACTAGAGAATCATTGAAAAATATATGCAACCACTATGCATTTTTATCTCAAGATGAACCCAAGAACATTGAAGAAACTTTAAATGATGATTCTTGGATTATGGCTATGCAAGAAGAACTAAATCTGTTTGAAAGAAGTCAAGTATGGCAACTAGTACCTAAACATAAAGAACATTCAATCATAGGAACTAAATGAGTCTTTAGAAATAAGAAGGACGAAAGTGGGGTAGTTGTTAGAAACAAAACTAGGTTAGTAGTACAAGGTTATAATCAAGAAGGTATCGATTATGAAGAAACCTTTGCACCCGTAGCAAGAATGGAAGCAATAAGGATGCTCCAAACCTATGCAACCCATAAGGATTTTAAGCTATACCAAATGGATGTAAAAAGTGCATTCTTGAACGGATATATAAATGAAGAAGTTTATGAACGGATATATAAATGAAGAAGTTTATGTTAAACAACCTCCAGGTTTTGAAGACACAAAAAATCCCAATCATGTATTCAAGTTAACAAAAGCTTTGTGTGGTTTGAAACAAGCTCCTAGAGCTTGGTATGAAAGACTAAAAATTTTTTTACTTAAAAATGATTTTTCAAGAGGAAAGATAGATAGCACTCTATTCATAAAAACTAAAAAAAAAAAGATAAGCTAATAGTACAAATCTATGTTGATGATATCATATTTGGTGCAACACATGAAGAATTATGTAAAGAATTTGCTGCATGTATGCGAAGAGAATTTGAAATGAGTATATGATGGGAGAGTTGAATTACTTTCTAAGGTTACAAATTAAACAAGCTAAAAATGGAACATTCATAAATCAAACTAAATATATTAAGGATATGTTGAAAGAGTTTGATATGGAAGAAAGTAAACCCATAGGAACCCTTATGAGCACTTCAACAAGTTTTGACAAGGATGAAAAAGGAAAACAAGTAGACACTAAACATTATCGAGGAATGATAGGAAGCCTATTATATCTAACAAAAAGTAGACCATACATCATGTTTAGTGAATGCATGAGTGCTAGGTTTCAATGAGCACCTAAGGAATCACATCAAATCGTAGTTAAACAAATACTTAGGTACTTGCTAGGTATACTTGATCTAGGCTTGTGGTATCCAAAGGGAACGGATTTTGAAATGATCAGCTATTCAAGTGCGGATTATGCTTGATGTAAAATAGATAGAAGGAGCACTAGTGGGACTTGTTACTTTCTAGGACACTTACTAGTCTCTTGGCTTTCAAAGAAACAAAATTTCGTGGCATTATCTATAACTAAAGCAGAATACATAGCAGTTGGGAGTTGTTATGCTCAAACATTATATATGAAACAACAATTAAGAGATTTCAAAATTCAATATCAAACAATTCCAATAAAGTGCGACAACACAAGTGCCATAAATATTTCAAAAAATCTAGTATCACACTCAAGAACAAAACATATTGACATACGACATCACTTCTTGAGAGATAATGTTGATAAGGAAGAAATAATTCTTGAATTTGTCAACACACATGATCAATTAGCTGATATATTTACAAAACCACTAGAAGAAGATCGATTTGTGTTTATCTAATGTGAATTGGGAATATTACATATACGTGAAGTCAACTAAAAGAGAGAAGAAATGGCAGGCAATTGCCAAAATACCAAACAGGCGACTGACAGGCTACTGTCTATTTGGAAATTTATTCGACAACCTCCTGTAACCTTGAAGACAGACGACTATCTCACGGCAGTTTAGCTAACTTGTATATGAGAAACACATTTTTTTTTATGTCCTAGACGGCTATCCACTCGTCACTCTCTCACTAAAATAGTTTCTCTTCATTTTTCCACTAAAACTTACTTCTCTAAACTTCTTCCTACTTCATTCTATCAAACCCTAAATCCTCCTCACCTAGGGTTTTTCGGTTTCCAATTCATCAACATGTTAATAACTAAGACAGTTGGGCACAAAGACAAAGCATCGTAGAAAAATGGTTGATCTCCACTCAAGCAAAATCTTTATACCAAAATCACATCTCCTCTTTCGATCTAATATTTGGTAAAGTACTCAATGTCTCCTTTTTTGAAACCAATTTCCCTAAAATTCTTGAGTTATTCAAAGACATTGGATGGGAAAAATTCATCAAACACAAAGTCAAAGGATATTATCCTGATCTGGTCAAACTTTTTTATTTCAACTTGGTGAAGAATGCTATTGGTTTTTCTACCGAATTATTAGGCCAAAAAAATCACCTTATTATTGCTAAGAAAAATCCTATGCATAAAAAGTGGTGATTTTGAGTGTAATCCCATTGAAAATCAATGGGCAATGGAGAATGGATTTACTTCACAAGAATTTTTGCCTCTTGTGATGAATGATCCAGCTATTTATTTTGGAAATCCTCCACAGTATAAGTAGCTCACCTTACAAGCTCAAATCCTTCACAAAATTGTTGCTTATAATATCTTCCTAGAGCAGGATCCTATGATCACATTTCCTTCTTAAATTGTTTTATCATGTGGTGTGTACTCAAAGGCAAGAAAGTAGATTTAGCAAGCCTCATACTCAAATGGATGGTCATGAAGATAGAATCTCCTCGAATTGGACTTCCATATGGTGGCATAATCTCTTTAGTCTTTGCTCACTTCCAAGTCCTCACTTCGTCTTGCAAGATAGTGAAACGAACCCATTATCATCTATTTTCCTTCTCTACTCTAAAAAGGATGGGTTACAAGAAATACACTCAGGGATGATTGTATAGAGGAAATAGGCCTGAACGACTAGAGCCAGAAGAACCTAATCCAGCTCCTGAAGAAACTGATATGCGTGCATGGTTCCTTCCATTTTATCAGCATTATTCTAGTTTTAGTTCTGACATGAGGGCTGGCCTCACTTCACTTCAAGACAAAATCTCAAATATTGATGCTAAGTACTCTTCATTGGATCAACGACTTGAAAAACTAGAATAACATGTCACTAGTACAACACCTATGGATATTAGTTCAGCACCAAACGATACTGATTCAGATAAAGAGAGTGAAGAAAAGTTAGGTGAAGGCTCACAAGAAAAATCATATGAAGGCCCTGTTGAAGAAGAAGAAGAAGAAGAAGAAGAAGAATCTTAAGAAAAAAACTCTAAAGGAAAAGAAGTTGCTGAAGATAGTGATACAACATCTGATGCTTAATTGAGTTTTTCTAGGGTATTTTTTGTATCTTTTTTTATGTTTGTATAATACACTTGCTCCATCTTTGATTGTATTACTTCTTTTTATTGATGTCAAAAGGGGGAGTCTGTGTGTATGCGCAAAGTATTACATTATGATATAATGTGTGTTTTGAAATGTGTTTATGTGTTAAAATGTGTTTATGTATTATGACATGGTGATATATTATGAAGATGTATGCTTATTAAGGGGGAGCTTTACATTAAAGATGTATGCTTATTGAAAGAAATAGTTTTTTTTTTAAAAAAGGGTTTACGTATCTTTGCTCCTTATTTGTCATCATCAAAAAGTGGGAGATTGTTGGCCTAACTAGGCTTACGGCTCTTGATTTTGATGATAACAAAGTAAGGCTATCTAATTTTCTTCAAAGTGGTGATATTTCAGTTAATGAATGCAATGTGGATTTCATATGATAAAATGACAATCCTGAAAGCTAATGTCAAAGATCAAGGATCAAATGAAGCTTAGACCTTAAAATGACTTATCTTGAAAGCTCACAAGGATCAAGGAACATGGAAGGCTCATATCAAATTAATGATCCATAATGAAAGCTCAAAGAAGATTGAAAGATCAAGGATCAACAACAAAGAGATAAAAAGTCAAGAGAGTCAATAAGAGATACATTGTAAGTACTTCAAATATAATTCACGTATGGATTTTCATTTTGAAGCTCACTAGGCAAAGAGACCTAGAAACCTTGTTTTTAAGTCTTGGAACATATTTTTCAAAGAAAAAAAAAATTGATATTCCAAGATTGAATAAGCAAAGAAGAGAGAGAACAAAAATATTTTAAAACAAGAAAAAATTGCTTGATAGGCGATTGATTGCACTTGGTCAGTCTGCTGTCATGTTAAGAGTTTTAAATGTACAGACAAAAATATAAGAGTCAATAGTCTAGTTCTTGATAGGTGACTACCAGTGTAAATTGAGACGATTGACTGAGTTTGACAGTCAACTGTTACCCTTTTACTCATCTTTAAAAAATCAGATATTCACTAATAGGTGCCTAACCCCATCCTAACAAGCGACTGCCACCCTACTGCCTGTATATTTAATATGAGTAATACATTGAAAGGCGACTGACAGAGACATCGAAGTCAACTGCTATGCGAAAAAATTTAAAATGCATAACGGACATATTTTGAAAAATTCAATTTCGTGAGGCTCAAACTTATCTTGGATCCTACTCCATGTAAACTTGGGGAACAAGCTAGATACTTTTTTACCGCTATAAATACACCCAAGTTAAATTGATTTAATCACCAAGAATTAAATTAAGAATTCAAATCTCTCTCAATTGCTCTCAAATTCTCAAGGCTCTCTCATACTCCCAACTTGCACAAAGCTTACTGAGTTTTTGTTGATTCTCACTTACTGATATTGTGCTACAAATACTAATTCTTTCATCCATTAAAAGAATCATACGGTGAAATAATTTTAGAGCTTCAATCCGAATTTCATATTTTTGAATTACCTTGAAGTATATAGTTTTTGAACTATACTAATCAACTCTTTTAGGAGCAATTCTTATATATCTTGTTTCAAATCTCTTTAAGAAGATTGATTGATAGTTTGAGTATTGAATCGTTGGACCGAACGAGGGTATATCGTTTGGATAGGCGGTCTCTAGCCTAATCAAAGGAGTATTGCGAACGGTGTTGTTCTGCTTGGTAAAGGAACTGACCTAGTGGATCCTTTGGTGGTTTGCCAAAGGCGAGGATGTAGGCTGGGTATAAGCTGAACGTCGTAAAATATGTTGTTCCTCTCTCTCTTCACTACTATTTACTTTTCAACAAACTTTAAAAATTGCGTGGATGCTTTATAATTTCTAAATTCTGAGTGTTTGGTTGTTAAATAGACTGGAAGATAATTTGTTTTGGTTTGATCGACATTGATTGCAAAAACCAAAAGGGACTACGTTGATTGATCATCCTAAACTTATTAAACTGAAGGTTGATTTAAAAGTTAAACATTGGGAAGAAGTGTGATTGTGAATTTCAACACAGGGCTTATACAAATCCAACAAGCATTACATATTACTACAAGGCCATTATTACAATAATCAAGTGCTTGGTTATTTCGTTTTGATTGTGGTTGATTTGGATTGATTATTTTACACGTATTTTGTGATTGTATTTGGGTAGTGTTTATTGTTTTAATAAAAAAAGCTTTTAAAATAACATAAATCTTTTAAAACCCAATTCACCCCACCCCCCTCTTAGGAACTATATCCCATTTTCAGACCCGACTTGGAACATGCAATTAGTGTGGTGAGTAGCTTCTTTCAAATCCAGGTAGACAACATTCAGAAGCCAATAAATGGACTTTTAGATACTTATAGGGTACTTATAACTATGTGATGATTCCCTAAAATGCACTATTTTAGTCCCCCATTTACCTTTTTTTTGTCTTATTTTAATTTGTAATTGCCCTTTGTTATCATAGTTCGGAGTTATGCAAGATTTGTTTATATTTCAAGAAAAATAGGTTAAAACCACGGAGTTAAGGAATATGAGAAGCCAAGGGAGTAATTGGAGTGCAAAAAACTCAAATTAGATGCTCAATCAGACTCCTAAAGCCTCAACTCATCGAAAGGAAAGAAGACTCTATTCAACCATGTGGTGTGACCAGCAACACAAGGGGTGATCAGGTCACAAGCTGTAGACTCCAAGATTCAGGCTGATACTGGAATGCTGCAAGGTTTGACCAAGTGTTCTACCAAGTGACCTAAAGGGGCGACCCAGTAAAGAACTTGAAGCCTACTGAGTTAGAGATACTGAGAGTCTCGATCTAGTACTCTACTTGAAAGACCATAAAGGGCGACCAAGTCAAGTTCCTGAAGCTAACTTAAGTTGAGATCTTGCAAGTCTCGACCAGTAGCTCGACCAGTAGGACCCATTGGAATGACCAAGTTGAAGATATTTAAGTTCAAATTCCTGATTTTCCTCCAGATTTGGCTAAGGCACAACCAAGGGAAGATAGGGTTTGACCTGATCGATAGCGACGATCTTTTGCATGAGATTTTATGCTGAACTTTCCTATTTTAAATTTCAAACCTTGTAAACACTATTGGGTATAAAACTAAGTTTTTTATGTGTTCTTAGGGTTAGTCTTCTGACCTAGAAAGCCATTGAGAACCAAGTAGAGTAGATTTACTGCTTTTGATTTAAGTTCTTGTTCTAATTCATGCTTCGTTTTGTGAAGGCCTATGATGACCTTCTTATTCCTTGTGTTGTTAAGTAGATTAGGGTTTTCTGTTGTATGCTTGATTGTTAGTGATAGATTATTGAGTTTTCAATTGAAGCCATCTTTACATGCTTTCCTTTACATGTTTTAATTTCAATACCTTGCAAGTTTACATCTTTGAGAATAATGATATCCTAGGGGATAGGATAGCCTAGTTAGGGATTCAATCATGTATATCGATTAGGCTATGGTTCATGTATGAGGTGAATTCATGATCATTAAGATAGAGTATACCTTTGTTCCTGATCGTGCTCCAGACGATTGGTGCACCTTCACTACTCTATGCCCTCGAATGGTTCACTTAGTCGTTAGCCTAAGACGGATAGTTGACCATATACAACTTGTGCCAATGACAGTATAGACGTGATTCATGATCTTAGATATGCTTTGTAGGAGTAGTGATAATATAAAATTTACGTGCTTTCAGTAGGTTGTTAGAAAACCCCATCAAAATCTCATATTTTTACCTTGTTACACAAAGTTATAGTAAACTATGCTGGAAGTGGTAAATAATTGCACTTGAGTTCCTATGGATCGATACTCAACTTACTCACTGTTCTGCTAAACTTATGAGTAGTTAGGTTTATAAATTTTATTTTTGATAGTTGAGGACCCAAGCCTTGGTGAGCCTACCAAATTTTGGCGCCACTGCCGGGGACTAGGTCACAGTTATAAGCCAATTTATAGTTTAGAGTATTATTTCTTTGTTTTTCTTTTTTTTTTCTTTTATTTTTCTTTTGTTTGATACTACGAAGTCTTGATTGTGTGCTATATGTGTGTGTTGGCCTAACAAGGCTTAATATCGTTTTGATGATAACAAATCAAGATTACTTAACATGTCTATGCAAGTTTTGAGTTTCAGGACTTAAGTGATCTTAATACTTTAAGTGGGTGTGCTTGAAGAGTTTGAATGAAAAATCATACTTAAGGCTATAAGACATGATAATCATGAAGAATTCAAGTTATATGAGACATGAAGCTCGTTGAAGTAGTGCATAAAGCTCAGAAGACATATTGGAAGCTTCACAACATGAAGACTTAGAAATGTAGATAGGAAAATCATATGAAAGTCTCATGCAAGTACTTCAAAACTCAATGTTTATTGATTGAAGGCCTTAGGATATGTCATTGGACTAAGATACCTGATTTTATACATGGAAAATATTTTTCAAAGTCCAAATAAAATTTACAATATATGAATTAAGTTTGGAACCAAAACTAATGAAAAACAAGGTTAGCTGAAAGGACAGGCGACTAATGACAAATCATCAAGCGACTATGGTGCTACTATTTTGAAAATATACAAACAGAATAGGCACACACGACTGACCTATCAAGCACAGTCGAATGACCCCATTCTGACTTTCAAGAATACGCTGATTTTTAAAAAGCACAGGTGACTGACCCTACGAGGATAGGCGACTAATGCGTATGTTTAAATAAGTTACAACACTAATCTTGTTTCCATATCTTGCATAATTGGTTTCCAAATTAAGAGAAAACCATAAGAAAACATCTTAAAACCCTAGTGCACTATTTAAACATCTTATTCTCACACATTAGGGTAATGGAAAATTCAAAAATAAAAGAGAACGACACATTCATACTTTTATAAACTCTCTAGTTATACTATCATTGTGTTCTCTGCAAATACTTTCAAAAACTAATATGATATTTCAAATATCACACGTTTGAATTAGTTCTAGTGATATACTTTCAAGCTTCAACTTTCATATTGTTTATTTGAAGTATTGTTTTGAATCTAACGTGTACTAATATGCTCATTTGAGGAGCTTTTCTCTTGTACATGCAATTGTTGCTGTTTGTTGTATTGTTTGATGGTTCAGGTATTGAATTGTTGCCTAGTGAGGAGGGATTCTCGTTAGAGAGGTGAACTTCACCTTTGAGAGAGAGAGGTTGTAACTTCACCTGGTAATGAAGTTGAAAAGGAAATCCTCACAGCAGGTTGTTGGAGGCAAGGACGTAGACTACCGTCGAACCTTGTAAAAACAATGGTGCTCAACTTTCTCTTCCCTACTCTTTTTATTTCCACAAGATATAACCTATGTGCTTGAATATATTTTCATTATCATCTTGCTGATTATTGAATAGTGCCGAATATCGAATTTTGGTAAATATTTGAGATTGTGTTGAATATTTAAGAACTTGTTGAAAAGAAGAACCTTACTGAATATTTTGAACTAACTTGATATATTTTGTTTGAGATCAAATATATATCAGTTGTATGATTAAAGCATTGATTTGAACATTCACAAAAGTTAACAACTTTGAATTTTAAAGTAAATAATCCGAGGTAAACTATTTATAAATTGACTTTTAGATTGAACCTTATGTGCCGAAGTTAACAAGGGACATACAAAAATTAGTTTTGAAAGAAAATACTTTTGTTGCTGAAAATCATATCTTAATATTGATTATCTCATTGAGGCACAAACAAAATCATTGAATTTCTTCTTGAGTATATTGTTGTGAACCTTCTTGAATCAAGCTGAAAGTTATATTTTGAACAAGTGCTTAACGGAATGCATTATCTCATATTGTAAATTCAGACTGCGTATTAACTTCTACATTCATATCTAAAGACTCTTTATTGATATAGTTTGATTGTTGCATATATATATATATATATTGGAAGATAGAATAGTTAAAGGTAAAAGTAAATAAGAATTCTGCAAATAAAGTTTTAAATAACCTAATTTACCCCCTTATTGGGAATACATCCCATTTTCAATTGGTATAAGAGTGTAGGTTGTAGTGTATCCTACCAAGTAGCTACATAACGATGCCTATGGCATAGTTAGGAGTATCTCCTTTTGGCGAAGGCCAATTATAGACCTACCATTTTCTGTAGTGTAAACTACACCTTCTAGTAACAAAGAATGAGAATATTTTTGCAAACTATGGATTATAAGGTATGGAAGGTTGTCACACATGGTGACTTGATTCCCACAAAAAATATAAATTACAAAGAGGTTATTAAAGAAGAAAAGGAAACGATAGACACAAACTAGAAACAACTCCAAATTTACTCGATTGCAATGAATGCATAATATTGTGCATTAGATGCAAGCGAATTCAATAAAGTCATGGGTTGTAAATCAGCTAAGGAAATATGAGATAAGTTAGAGGTTACCTATGAGGTGGCATGCTCACTAGTGAGTATGAGGCCTTTAAGATGAACCCAAAAGAATCTATCACTAGTATGTACACTAGGTTCACCTATATAATAAATTCCCCTAATGCACTAGGTAAGAACTTTTCTACCTATGAGATGAATAGGAAAATTATTAGAGGACTTCCTCATGTTTGGGAAACTAAGGCCACAGAAATAACTGAAGGTAGAAATTTGAAAAATACTTTTTTAGATGAATTAAAAGGCTCGTTTCTCATATACGAGACGATGATTAATGAAAAAACTGCTGAGGGCAATAAAAAAAAGAACACAATAGCCCTTAAAGCTTCAAAAGAGAGTTCTAATGAGGAAGATGACGATGAACTAGACCTATTCACTAGACGGTTAGGCAAATTATTTAATAAAAATAAAAGATTTGCTAGAAAATTCAAAGGGTAAAAAGTAGATAAGGGTGAGACAAGTAAAAAGAAGCAAAGAATGAACCCCCTACATGTTATAATCATAAGAAAGTAGGACATATAAAACCTGATTGTCCACAACTCAAGAAATATGTCAAGTAGAAGAAAAAAAGAGCAATGAAAGCAACTTGGGATGCCTCAAACTCAGGTGACTCAGAGAGTGAATCAAGTGATTATGTAATTTCTAACATGTCCTTTACTGCGAGAGACAACAAGGTAAATTCCTATTCATCCTCATCTTATGAAATTGGTGATGGATTCTCTAATGAATCATGTGAAAGTATGCCTTCATATAGGGAAATCCAATCTGAATTACTTTCATTACATAATAGATTCATAAAAGTATCCAAGAGAAACATAGCTCTTAGAGAAAAAAATGAAACACTTGTGAATCAACTAGAGTTTTCAAGATTATTTGAAATGGGTAAAATCAATCAGATGTCTCAAGAACTAGTTAAGCTACAAGTAAATGGTAAAAGTGCAAAAGACTCAGAAATTTGTAGTCTTAAAAGTAAAGTTGAGCATCAAACTAAAATCATATACAACTTTACTAGAGGAAAAGAGAACTTTGACAAACTTGTTGGAGCTTAATGAATGTCCTTGGATAAAGAAGGAATATGTTTTAGTGGAATTAAAAAAAAAAACGAAGAAAAAGAACCTCTACATGGGGTACTTTGTAAAAGCCTCTAACAATTATGCTAATACATCTTCAGTTAATACATATGAACACACTACGTGTTTCTTATGTTAGGAGAAGGGGCACATAAAATTTAAATTTCCATACAAAAGAAAGAATGTCCAAATCAAGAAAGTATGGAGAATAAAAACTGAAAATAAATCAAATTCAAAAGGACCTTAGGAGGTATGGGTACCAAAAGTAACACCTTGAATCCCTTCTTGTAGGTATGCTTTAGGTCCACATCAACAAAAGATAAATGGGCAGTGGGTGCTCGAGGTACATGACCGGAGACAAGTCTAAGTTCTCTTTATTGACACTAAAGGATGGTGGTGGATATGTCACCTTTGGAGATAATGTTAAAGGCAAAATTATTGGCATCGCTAAAGTCCATAAGAAACCTTGTTTGGAGATTGATGATGTTTTATTAGTAAAAGGGTTAAAACATAATTTGGTTAGCATTAGTCAACTAAGTGACAAAGGTTTTGAAGTAACTTTCAAACAAGATAAATGCATAGTTGAACACGGTGAAAAGCATAAAACCTTGTTTATTGCTAATCAGATTGACAACATATATTGCATAAACTTTGAGAACACAATATCTCAAGAAGTCCAATGCTTCACTATTGTAAATGAAGCTAGTTAGCTGTGGCATAGGAGATTAGGAGATACTAGTGTGGATCTATTGTACAAATTAGCAAAGAAAAGCTTAGTCAAGGGCTTACCCAGTACTAAGTTCATTAAGGACAAGGTGTGTGATGCTTGTCAACTTGGGAAGAAAACCAAGACAAGCTTTAAAAAGAAAAAACCATATCTCTATTAGTAGGCCACTAGAGCTTATTCATTTAGATCTCTTTGGTCCCACCATAACTCAAAGCCTAGGAGGAAAGTAATATGCATTAAGAGAGGAATGGTGTATTCCCAAGAGAAGGGGGTGAATTGGATGTTTAAAAATTCTTCCTAGGTTAGGCGTGTTCTATTTTAAACCAGAGTCAGTATTTTACAACCTAGGGTCTATGTAAGCAAAGACCAATTTCACATATAATCAGATATGCGAATATTTAAATCATACACAACAATTTAAATATTGACATGCAAGTGCAAGAAAATAAAGAGTATAGGCAACAGAATAACATAGCTATTTTTATTGAGGTTCAGTCAATACTGCTTACATCCCTGCCTTAAGGCTCAACTCAAGAATTCCACTGCTAGCTCACTTAACCAGGCGAAGCGACGCTATTTAAAATACTCTTTATGAGGCAAAGTCTTCTCAACTCAATTATGGGGCTGAGCCACAACGATTTCTCCTTACAAGGCGGAGTCACTTTAGCTCAATTACGGGGCTGAGCCACAACTAGTTCTCATTACGAGGCGGAGTCACCTCAGTTCACTATTTGGGCAAAACCAAACCGTACACACTTTATAGAATGGTGGACCTCCTAGCTCACCTAACTATGCTCGAGCCAAACTGGTACACCTTATAGAACGATGTATTCCTCTTCAGGCCATACTTGGAATACAAAGATAATAAATTTTTGTACAATAGAAATACTAAATAAGTAGATGCGTACAACAATAAAGGTCTAGATGCACTCTTGTATGATATGAGGTTAAGCTTAGTAGAGTAAGTGTTTTTCTCAATATATATATATATATATATATATATATTTGTAATCTTTGAATAAAAATATATATGATGAATACTCAAAGATTCAAACCCTAATAAATATTTCTCCAAAATATTTTTCAATGAAAAGTGTAGGAGAACCTAGGGTTTTTCTTTCAAGAAGATTTTACAAAAATGATCTTTAATGTGAGGTGAAATATGCAATAAGAACTTCAAAGATCTAAATTTCACTAATATTTTCTCCAGCAAAGATTTAACAATGAAAAGTGTTTGGAGAAGTTAGGATTTATGCTCAAAAATATTTTTGCAATAAATATAATATGAGCTTTGAATCTTGCAATAGATGTGCAAAGATTCACAAGCTATATAGACAAGTTTTCCACAAAGGTATTTATCAAAGAAATAGCTGGGAGAAACTAAGCTTACTCTCAAAATGATTTTCAAACTGAATGCTTAAGTGAGAGTAAATGCTTTTGATGTTAAACCAAATGCCCAAGTAAGGAGAAATCAAAATGCTCTTTTACAAAAGGATTTTAAAATAAATTAGTATAAGAGAGTATGAATAAATAAAGCCCAAAATTATTTAGAGGACTTTTTATCTAAGAATTTTTTATATAAAAAAAAGAGTTATAAAGGGGTACTTATAGAGTCTTAAAAAAATATGGTCGTTAGGGACACACTTGGTTTTTTAAAAATTGTTTAATTAAAAATTAAACACGTTTTAGAATTGAAAATAGCCAAACCCAAGAAGGTCGATCGACTGACGAAGGCACCGGTCGGCTTACTACAAGCCAAAATTTGAATTTCTACAAGGCTCGGTTGACTAAGGAAGAGGTCGGTTGGCTGACCTTGGTGAATCCCCTTTCCTTCGTAGGTTCGGTCGATTAGACTAATGACCAGTTGACTAAGTGAATGGTGCCGGTCAGCTAAGCCTTTCTAAGGCTAAATGGTCAGTCAACTTGGGCTACTCATTAAGCCAAAACATGTTGGTCGGTCAACTGAGTAGTCTCAATACAATTTTGGCGAATCAACAAAGGCATTCAAATCAAGCCATTTATAAAGGGTTGTTAGACTGAGCATATTTACTCATTATGGGGCCGATTGACCAAGGTTAGTTAAAAACCCAAGTTTTAGCTTTATTTTGACCCTAAAGCTTTTTCAAAAAACTCCCTATGATTTTAACTTTTATGAAAAGGATTTTTTATTAGAGTTTAGGTCCCCTAAGGTCAGTCTATGGTCATTTGAACTTTTCATTCACATTATGCAAGACATGCAATTATTACAGACCAATCTAAACTAAATGCATTTACAATTCAAATCAATTATGTTTTCTTCTTCTTTGCTCTTCTATTTTTCATGGAATACACCACGTGATATAACTTGAAGTCCTTCATTACTTCAATTTTGTGTCCCTTATATGTGTGCTGAAATGTAAACCTGCTCAAGCACTTAAATACACACATAAGATATGAGTACTTTGTCAGCATCAAAATAGGGATTGAACTCAAAAAGTCAACAATCACCCCCTTTTTTATGATGATAAACACATGAGAGCAAAATGGGTTAAGTCTAAAAAGGCTCACCCTAACAATATGCATTTTTTTTTATAAAAAATAAGCAGTGTAGGTAAAGCATATTTAAGAAAGAAGGCATTTCATTTAACATGCATTTAAATTTTGCATTAAAGCAAAGATGCTTGCATCTCACATGTTTGCCCCTAAGATAATTACCCTAAAATTTATTTTTTTTTTAGCATTTTGCTCAACAAACTTCTCCCCCTTTTGGCATCAACAAAAGGGTTAAGCTAAGTATAAAAGTATTTGTTCATTTTAAAAGAAACCTTAGCTTGAAAAAAATTAACTCTCCACTATTTTGAAATAATTTTTATTTTGCTTAGAAAACTCTCCCTCTTTTTGGTAAAATATTTGGGCATAGAAACTAGTTTTATGATTGTTTAAAATATTTGACATTTTTGCATATAAAATAGTATAACTGGTCATTAAAATATTAAAAATGACATGATAAAAGTGGCCAAACTAGAAATATCCAAAAACCATTTCAATTTACACAATACATAAGACCCACAAAAGATTGGAATTTAAACTATGCGGTATATGACAACTAAGTGTAGGTTTGAGTATAATTTTAGTCTAACTAGTTCCCTTGCATTTTGATATATAATAAACCAACCAATTATGCATTATATATATATATATATATATATATATATAATAAGGCAAAATATTAAAAAATTTAGCTTTGAAAGTATTTCTTGCCATAAAACAAATATCCCCTTTAATATTTTCAAAAAGTACCGGGGGATGATGCTTGTTGAAAAAGAAACTTTAAAGATTATGCAAGCTCAATTTTTCTAGTAATCATTTAAGCACAAAGCAAAATATTACCATAAAAATACAACCACAGATCCTAAGGATATGGCAATTTAAATCAAGATCATATGGCTACACAAATGATTGTGGCTAATCTAACATATTTTCATTTAAAATGTTTGATAAAAACCTTTAATTAAGCACATGCCATAATGAATTAAAACACATATCTAAGCTAAAAACATTGATGAGCATAACAAGATAGAAGTTTAATTTTGATGCTCCCCTTTTCAATTTGAATCCTAACTTAGATGCAATACATTGCTTATACTTATCAAAGAATAGTTTCACTAAGAGTTTCAATCCTTATAAGCAATCATTCTAAATCTCTTAAAACAAATATACTGGATCAAGATTAATTCACCTTATCATGCAACCAGTATAATTATACCTATATTTCATATATGCATCGGAAAAGAAATATTAAGGCATACACTAATGCTCATAACCCTGAGAACAATCTATATCTATTCATAGAGCTTTCAAAGCAGGATATGATGTTCAGGGTTCTTAGAAAAGCCTCAATATTCAAAAAGTGAGACATGATGCACATGAATCCTTTATGCTCTTTCTTTAGGGATGGAGCTCAGCTCCCTTGTATATTTTCAAAGCATGCATTTTCAACTAAGGATGAAAATTAATTTTATTTTATCATTCACTCATCCATTCAAACATATTTTGGCATGCATCATATCATAGTCATTTTAGAACATGGTTTTAATTTGGGAGAAATCTAACAAAATTTATACAGCATGTCATCTGTAAATTGAGCATCTTCCCGTAAAATCATGTACCAAAACCTGGTTTTTTTAGCAAGTAAATCATGTTAAGTATGCAACAACCTAAATCCACTACCATCATGCAATTCACATCACTGCATCAGCCATGCAGGTGACATTCAATATAAGCACACAATCCAATAGTCAAAAACATTTAAACAACAATAACTATTTATCAAATGAATTTAATCAATCAGCAATATATGGATAGTATGCTACAGTGATGTTCACATAAGGCATATAAGCGAGATAAAATCATGAGAGAATTTAAATTATAGAGCCATGAAAGAGGAAATGCTCCCCTTGAGTATGCACTCTACTTGTCATAATTTTATGTCTTTTTCATTTCTCAAGTTCTTAGCCAAGTGCCTTAAGATTTTCAATAATTTAAACTTGGCTTTGAATGCTTTGGCTTAAAGGACCAAAAATTCATAAACAATATTTTTCAAAGTCATAATCCTACATCTTTCTTCGCTATTATCTAACCTCTTCAGTGTGAATGATGTTTGTGACATAAATTTTTAGAGGAATTGAAGAGTTGTTCATTTGTTCACAACTGAGTTGTGCATTAAGGTGTTTCATTTCCATCCTCATATACTTAATTGGTAGGTTCTGTGATGGGGTGGTCAGAAAAGCTCAAATGTCATGCATTTGACCAAGGAGAACCTCGGGTGTTAAGTAAACAAAGTGGATAATAGGTGGACAATATTCAAAATATTTTCGTACTAGCGAATATATCCTAACAAATTAGACAAAGAGCACTTAAGGAGTATATGAATTTTTGAGCACTGCTCTTTGGTGATTTATGCTCTTTCACAATTGGAGGATTTTTCTTTAAATATGATCACAATATTGAGTAAGGATACAAACCAAGGAAAGGGTAAAATATTTACTGAATGTGATCATGGTTTGGTAAATATTTCCTATGGAGGAAATGAATCAAAAATTAAGGATATGTTATAGTTAAAGCATAAAGGGAATTTTTTTTATTTAACTAGAAGAGAAACTAGATTCCTTTAGTGGATGTCTCTAATTTTGATTATGGAAGGATGACTTTAAATAAGCAATAGCAGAATATTAAAAATTTATTGTCATTAGTGCTTATGACTAGAATGATGACTGAATTTTGATCAATGAGAATAGGGTCAAAGGATATATAGAGTAAGATGAGTCTCTAATGCTCAACTCCATGCAATGGACAACAGATGCTTAACTTTAGATTTTCAATGAGTTAAGCATTAAGAATTATTTATCAAGAAAAAATGGCTTGTCCATTTGGAAGTGGATTTTACATTAGCATGCTTATGAGATGTTATTTAAAATAATGATTTATTGTTTATATCTCAAAAATGAAAGGTTCCAGATATATTTGATAGTTAAATCCTTAACCTTTACATTTAACCACTTAGAGAAAATAATTCATTCCTTTTGGTTCAAAGCTAGCATGTTAGAACCAATATTTTTATATTTCATCCAATCATTATATATATATATATATATATATATACGTTGACCCTATGGGTCATTCCCAGTTTTGATAATGACAAATACTCGGGTATTTGATGAATTTCAAGTTTGTGTGCAGAATCATACTAAGCTGGATCACCTTGATTGCATGTGGTAAATTGAAGAAAAGGAATATCCGGCATATTTATTTGTTGTAATTTCTATTTGGGTCTATAATCTTAATTAAGAAAAGGTCTGTAATAATCTGCATATCGTGCATGTAGGACTATAAGCTGAAGACCTTAGAAAGACCTTAGGGATCACCCTTCGGTCGACCGATGCCGAATTTTTTCAGTAGACCTCAAAAAGAACTATACTGACCTGAGGTCCCCCATGCAGTGCATAAAAGAGTGTCCTGTTAAAATTAAGTAAATCATCATATGAATAAGGACAACATCTTAAAGAGAAAAGGACCAAAAATTCCGAAATTGGCATGTTCGGTCGACCGAACTCAGTTACACTGAGATCTTCAGTCGACCGACCAGGAATGTACTCCAATGCCCTAGTCGACTGAACCTCCCTGGGGTCAAAAAGTTGACTCTTCGGTTGACCGACCAAAAAATGAACTCCAACGCTCTAATTGACCGAACATCCTCGGGAGAAGTCCCAAACGCCTGGTCGACCGAACCTCCTAGTTCAAATTGATCCAGTTGACTAAACCGCGCAGATTTGGAAAATCGCCTTTGAAACCCTCAAGTACGGTTGACCATCCTTCTAGTTCAAAATTCTCTCATTCGACCAAACCCAGATACTCGATCAACCGAACCTTAAGTACAGTCGACCGGTGCTCTTGGGTTGGCAAAAATTACCAAGGTTAAAATGCTGTTATTTTTTAATTAACCTCATTTAAAACATTTCCAAAAATGACAAACAAGTCCCAAACGGTCAAAATTTAGGGGTGTCTATATATACCCCCTCATTTGCAAAAATTAGTAATAGATTAGCAAAATCATTAAGCTAAAATTCTCTCAAAATTTCCAAAACCTATTTGGCTCATACTACTCTCATTCACTCTAATAAGCTTATTCCTTGATTATCCAAGTATTGTGAGAGTTTCTAGATTGCTTGTCCTCCATTCTAAAAAGCCCATAGCTCTCATTTGAAGTTTGTATTGTTTGATTTTTATCTTGAGAGTTAGGCTAGAGTTGTTCCCATTGATTTTAAAAAATAAATATTGTGTAGGAAAACTGAGCAGCTTGAGGGTCTTTGCATTGATATTGCAAGATTCCTTAGGCTTATACTTTCTGTGCAAAAAATATCTTACAAGCTCGTTTGCAAACAACTCTTATGCTTGGTACATGGAAGAAAATATTTTTGAGTTTTGTTTGAATATTATTTCTAACATCTTTGAAACACTAATCTAACATTAAGATTTGGTATATTTTGTTTTCAAAGAATAGCCTGTTTAAACACTCTAGTGCTTGCTTGAGAATAAACATTAGACTGAGTGTTGACTGCACATGTAGAGCACTGAGCTTATAGTTCTTACATGTTTGGTGTGCATTGATTGGTGCTTGTGCTTAGTGGTACAAATCTGCTTGTGTAGGAAGCATTTCTGTGTTCATAAATTTTTATATTTATTGTATTCTATACGTGGGCCTAAAGAGGGAGACTAACCCTACTGAATAGTCCCAGATTGGCTTATACCCGGTTAGGAAAGCTAGGTGCACCATCCTAGTAAGGTATTGGTCGTGGTTAGCCCCGCTAATTGACATAATTGTAAATGGTGCTACTCCACCTATTAAGTGAGCATTAGTGGAATCCTCGAGCTTGCGAGCTAGAGGCGGGGACATAAGCACAGTTGGCCAAACCCTGATAACATATCGTAATGGCCTTACAAGGCTTAAAATCTTCTTATCTTGTTTTGATGCTAACAATCAAGTGGAATTTAACATATTTGTGTGAGTAATGTTGTTTCAGGACTCATATATGAGAAAGCAAGGTTAAAGTGCCCACAAGGATCAAATATGATGAAAGCAAGGTCAAAGTGCTCACAAGGATCAAATGAAGCTATTCCTAATTTCAATTGGTATCAGAGCGGGGTTATAGCAAATCTTAAATAGTAGCTATAAAAAGATCTAAATGGCTAACTTAGGCGTAGCTCCCTTTGGAGAAGGACAATCTTCACTTAGGCCACCAATCTTTTGTGGTTTGAACTATACCTTCTGGAAAAAGAGAATGCAAATATTTCTTCAAACTATGAATTGGAAAGCATGGGAAGTTGTCATGGAAGGTGACCAAATTCCCACTAAGATAGTTGATGGAAAACAAGTTCCCAAAGAGAAAAATGATATGACCGACCTAGACTATAAGATACTACAAGTTAATTCTAGTGCTATGAATGCGTTATATTGTGCTTTAGATGCTAATGAATTTAATCGAGTAATAGCTTGTAAATCAGCTAAGGAAATATGGGATAAGCTAGAAGTTACTTATGAAGGAACAATGGATGTTAGGGATAATAGGGTTGATATGCTCACATGAGAGTATGAAGCCTTTAAGATGAACGCGGATGAATCAATTACAAATATGTTTACTAGGTTCACTCATATAATAAATTCCCTAAATGCCTTAGGAAAAACTTACACTACTTATGAGATGATAAGAAAAATTCTAAGAGGCCTTCCCTCCATATGGGAACCAAAGGCTACTGCTATCACGGAAGGTAGAAATCTGAAAAATACATCCTTAGATGAGTTTATAGGTTCTCTCCTCACATACAAAATGGCAATGAATGAAAAGAGTGGGAAAACCAAAGCCCAAGAAAAAATAGCCTTTAAAGCCTTAAAAGAAAACTCAAGTAGTGAAATAAATGAAGATGAAGAAGCCTTTAAATCTAGAAAGCTAGCAAGGATACTAAGAAGGAGAAACAAATTCAAGAGAAGAAAAAAAAATATGAATTAGATGAATCAGAAGAAGAAGTTACCAAGAAATCAAAGAATAAAACTCCTAAATGCTACAATTGCAATAAAGCTAGACATTTAAAATCGGAATGTCTACTATTAAAGAAAGAGTCTAAAAAGAAAAACAAGAAGGCCATGAAAGCTAGTACTTGGGATAGTACAAGTAGTTCAGAGAATGAAGTAAGTGACCAAGAGGTTGCTTACACGTGCTTTATGGCATGGGATAACAAAGAAAGCTCCTTAACTAAATCTTCAAATAATTCTTATAGTGATAAATCAAGTGATGAGGGTATGCCATCTTGTGATGAACTTCAAAATGATTTATTCAAAGTACATAAGATGCTTATCAAAGCAAATAAACAAAATACTTCATTAAAGAATAAGAATAAAAGTTTAATGAAAGAGTTAGAATTCTTAAAATGCTGAAAGAGATAAAGACTTAAAACTCAAGCAATTAGAACATAAGTATGAATCAGCAATGAAAGAAATAGAATCCAAAAATCTTGTTGAAAAAGAAAACAACTTGAAAATTGAGAAACTAGAAAGCAAGAATGAACAAATGATAGAAGACCTTCGATCCCTATCCTCTACAGTTTATGAGAAAGATATGTATATTTCTGGATTAGAGGATAGAATAAGAAAATTATCTCTAGAGTTAGAGAAATTACAAAAGAAGGTTGATGACAAGAAAGAGATAGAAAATCTTAAGAGCCAAATTGAAGATAAAGATAAGATCATTCATAACTTCACAAAAGGAAAGGAAAACTTTGATAAGATGATTGTCTTACAAAGAATGTCTCTAAATAAAGAAGGCATTGGTTTCAATGGAATTGAAAATAAAAAGAAAAAGAATTCTTACATGGGATATTTCTCGAAAGAATCCAAAAACTATACTTGCACATCTTCTAATGCCTACATAAATACCATATGCTATCAATGCAAGAAAAAGGGGCATATAAAGTTTGAATGTCCGTTTAAGAGGAAAGGTGTTAAATACAAGCAAGTATGTAAAATAAAAGAAACCTTCATTGAAAAATCCTTCGGACCCAAGAAAATGTGGGTACCAAAAATGAAATAATGACTTCACACATATATAAAATAGAAAATGGCATTGTTGGCCAAAATCATAGGATGACCTTTTACAAGGTTTAACTTAAGAGAATATATATAGAAAATATCAAATCTAAGCTTATAAGTGCCTTGATGTTACATACTACGTGCTTACTTGCCTACATGTGATGTGTTGATATGCTATATGCTACATGCATATTAATTAACTTGATTTGATTTATATTGAAAAGTATGGCTCACTATGTTGAAAATTGAGAATGAGAGTATTGAGCTTAAATGTAAATTTTTGATATAAGGATAATTCTTCAACATGCATGATTTTAAATGAATCACATGGATAAACATACTGCTCTTTATCTATGAGCTATGAAAGATATAGTAGTTATATTGGTATCCATGAACTATACATTATGTCATATTAAGCTTTGGTATCTATGAAGTGTTTTTGGTTTCACATGTTAAAAATTTCGATAGATATCAAATCTAAAAGCTCACTTGCTATCACAAAGTCAAATTATTTATGAGCATGATTATATCTATGAGCATGATGTGACATTGATGATCTTAGCATGATATTGATATTTTGATACATGATATGATTCAATATTTTACATGGGATGATAAAAGCAAAATTAATAACAAAACTGAATGTATTGAATTCAGGGGGAGTTTCATGAATCATTAATCAATTGATATCATGAATTAAATTTTAAATTTTAAATTGGTATCATAAAAACCATCAAATTAATATTAGCTGGTATCTTGAATAAATGTTGTGAGCTACACACTACCCATGCTATATTGAAAAATGATTACGCACCGAAACTGCGTAATTCAACATTTAACCCGGGCTTTACCGTTTATATATTTAATTAAATGTCCAAAATTATCCAATATTTTAATAAAATGCCAAAATCATCATTCTTGAAATTTATTGCACAATTTATGAAGTTTTGGTATTTTTTTTGTCGCAGGAAAATTCCCGGGAATTGAAACCGACACCTGTTCGTATTTCGTGCATAACTTTTCTGTCCAAGCTCCGATTGAGACGATTCAAATTTTTGAAGAAAGAGGAAAGGATCATCTACAACTTTTGTGTTTTGAGTTTTGTGAGATACGGGCTCCATAAGAGCAGAATTTACAACGAACAGAGAACAAATAAAATTAAAAAAATTGGATAGTTTATGTGACCCGGCCATGCATAGCCGGGTCGGGTTGGCTAATTGGGTAGGGTTTCTTTTTTTTTTTTCTTCTATTTTTAAACCCTTCCTTCAGCACAGCCTCCTCTCTCTCACGCTCCTCTGTTCTTCTTCTTCTTCTTCTTCTTCTTCTTCTTCTTCCTCTCTTCTCCTTACTTTTGCTTGCTGTTCCTGTCTTCTCTTTAGCTTTTCTATCTTCCAGTATTTCTCTTCTTCTTTTTCCTCTTTCTTCTTCTCCTTTCCCATCTTTTTCCTCCTCTGTTTTCCTGCTGAAACTCCCTCTGCTCTAGCCACATCCGAGAGGCCACCATCATCCGAGGCCAGCACCACCAACTGCTGTAGGAATTTCATACGAACACAGCAGCAGCCTTCATCACTGCCAACCCGAGAACCCACAGCCACCGAGAAGCCTTTCAACACAGCAGCAACACCACACAGCAATAGCAGCAGCAGCTACCAGCAGCAGCAGGTTCTCGGCTTTGCTCCAGCCCCCGTTCCAGCAGCTCCTGCAATTCCATAACGCCATCTCCTTACTGCTGCCAGCACTCCAGCAGCGTCCCTGTTCTAGCCACCAAACCCAGCACAGCAGCAGAACCTTGAACAACCGAGGGGATCCACCACCTGCTCTATTTTTCTCTCTATCTCTCCTTTTCTTTTCTCTTCTTCTCTATTATTTTTTAGTTGCAATGAATGATTTTTTTTTATTTGTTTAAGTTTATTTCAATTTTGGGATTTGAGTATGTGTTAAGGGACTTAATTCCTTTTTTATTGAAGTGTAATTTTTTTGCTTACTCTTATTGTTCTTAATTAAAGTTAGTATTAGAACTAAAGCATTTAAATTAGTCCTGTTTTATTTATCTTTGCTTACTTTAAATTTTGATTTTGTTTCTAAAAAAATAAAAAATAAAAAATAAAAAAAATAAAATACGAAAAGAAAAAAAAAGAAGTGTTTTGTTTTTAACGAATTTAGAATAGTCATCTTTTCAAGATTTAATTTTTATTTTTCGAAACTTGATTTAGTTTAGGGTCGGTTTTTATTAAAGTGTGTGTTTTTATCATGTCTTGTTTTCGTTTAATTCCTTAATAATTTAGTTTTAATTCGAGTTTCTTCTTGTTAAAGGTTCGTTTTTTTTTTTGTGTGTGTATTCATATCTAGTTAAGTTTCCTTTGCGTGTTTTAAATTTATATTCAAAGTTTCCTTCTTTAATTGACACGTGCTTTAATATTTCCTTAAGTAGGATAGGGTTTCCATTCTTGCTTTTTAATTTAGTGAATGTTAGTTTTAGGGTTTAAATTATGTGTCATCTAATTCGGCAAAAGTGAAATTGAACCATCTTGAAAAACCCGAATCTGAACTGAGTTCAGTACAATTTTGTTTTCGATTGGAAAGACGTAAAATCTGAGATTAAAACGCATTCCCTAAGGAGACGATCCAGCCTTTAGGCTTAATATTACACGACATAACTCCTATACTTGGGATAGCTTTCGAGCTGCTCATTTTTCGAGTGAGTCAAGTTTTTGGCGCCGTTGCTGGGGATTTCGTTGTTTTGGATATGCAGCAGCCTGTTTCCACCATTTATCAGGCTCCTGTCATTTTGGGGCGACCATTCCTTGCTACTTCAAATGCCCTGATTAACTGTCGGAGCGGAGTCCTGAAGCTCACATTTGGGAACATGACACTGAAGATGAATGTTTTTAATGCTCATAGGATGTCAAGTGGGTGTGATGACGCAGATACTCATGTAGTCGATGTGATAGATGACTTAGACACTTCAGAGCTACTGTCGGTACTTGATGTCGATGCCGCACTTGAAAATGACTCTCTTGCGCAGTTTGAAGGGATTGATGAATTATTACTAGAATCCGAGGAGCAGATCCCAGATAGTGGTCCTCATATATTTGATGCGAGTTATACAAGTAGTTGGCGTAAGCCTACATTTGAGGCCATTGACCTACCAGAAATTCTAAAGTCATCCGCAGAAGAGATTCCAACCCTTGAGTTGAAACCATTGCCTGCCGAGCTGAAATATGCCTTCTTAGGTCCAGTGGATGGCACATTCCCTGTGGTAATTTCTTCACACCTTACTCTTGAACAGGAAACTAAATTATTGCAGGTACTTCGAGAGCATCGAGGAGCGATTGGATGAACCATTGCTGACATCAAGGGTATCGACCCTTCCATTTGCACTCATAACATCTTCCTCGAAGGAGACGCTAAACCAGTTCGAGATGCACAAAGGAGGCTGAATCCAGCCATGAAAGAGGTGGTTAAAAACGAAGTGCTGAAATTATTAGCTGCAGACATCATCTATCCAATCTCCGGCAGCAAATGGGTAAGCCCAACACAGGTAGTTCCAAAAAAATCTGGTTTGATTATCATTGAAAATGCTAATGGAGAATTGATCCCATATAGGAAAGTAATGGGTTGGAGAATGTGCATTGATTATCGAAAATTGAATTCGGCTAGCCAAAAAGATCATTTCCCATTACCTTTCCTAGATCAGATATTAGAGAAAGTAGCTAGTAATTCTTTTTATTGTTTCTTGGATGGATTTTATGGTTACTATTAAATTGCCGTAGCACCTGAGGACCAAGAGAAGACTACCTTCACTTGTCCCTTTGGTACCTTTGCTTTCCGTAGAATGCCATTCGGTTTATGCAATGCCCCTGCCACTTTCCAACGCTGTATGATGAGTATTTTCTCTGATATGTTAGATGATATGTTGCTTAATTTTTATGGATGACTTTTCTGTGTTCGATAAGTCTTTTGATCATTGTTTGACACATTTAATTGCGATTTTGAAAAGATGTGAGGAAAAGAATTTACCTCTAAACTGGGAAAAATGTCAATTTATGGTACGTAGTGGTTTAGTACTTGGACATTTGGTTTCTGAGCGTGGTATAGAAGTTGACAGGGCCAAGGTAGAGCTGATTTCTCAGTTACCTATCCCTAAGACAGTCCGGGATGTTCGCTCCTTCCTTGGTCATGCCGGGTTCTATAGACATTTTATTGAGGGTTTCAGTAGTATTGCCAAACCATTATGTACCTTGTTGCAAAATGAAACTGAATTTGTGTGGACTGATGATTGTCAACAGGCCTTTGAAATGCTCAAGCGACATTTGACTATTGCGCCTATCATGCAACCTCCTCGGTGGGACTCGCCATTTGAGATCATGACCGACGCTAGTGACTACACTCTTGGTGCTGTTCTAGGTCAACGAATTGATAACAAGCCGTCAGTTATTTATTATGCCAGTTGAACTTTGAATGATGCTCAGCGAAATTATACTACCACTGAGAAGGAATTGCTAGCTGTTGTTTTTGCTTTAGACAAATTTCGTTCTTATGTCATTGGTGCACCTGCCATTATTTTTACTGACCACTCTGCTTTGAAATATTTATCAGCAAAGAAGGACACCAAGCCCAGATTGATCAGGTGGATTCTACTCCTCCAGGAATTCGATATCACCATACGCGATAAAAAGGGCATGGAAAACGTTGTATCTGACCATCTTTCTCGGCTGCAGCTACCCGAGGTACTGGTGTCCCCTCCCTTGAATGACGAATTTCCTGATGAACGTCTCTTTGCTGTGTCACGCGCTCCATGGTTCGCCGACATTGTGAATTATCTCGTCACCGATCGGATGCCAGACCATTGGCTAACCCAGGACAAGCGTAAGTTCCTAGCTAAGGTAAGACATTATTATTTTGATAATCCATACTTGTTCAAATATTGTTCTGACCAATTAGTGCGTAGATGTGTTCCAGATGATGAATTTACTTCTATGATGCATTTTTGCCATGGTGGGATATGTGGAGGCCACTTTGCTGCTAAGAAAACTATTTCAAAAATATTACAAAGTGGACTCTACTGGCCCACCATGTTTAAAGATGTTGAAAATTTTTGTAAAGCATGTGAGGTCTGTCAAAAATTAGGAAAAATTACTGCTAAGAATGAAATGCCTATGTCCCCCATATTGACTCTTGAGATTTTTGATTGTTGGGGTATTGATTTTATGGGACCTTTCCCTATTTCTTTTGGGCATTCTTACATTTTGGTCGCTGTAGACTATGTTTCTAAATGGGTGGAGGCAATACCTTGTCGAACTAATGACCACAAGGTTGTCATACGTTTTCTCAAAGAGTTATTTGCATGCTTTGGCATGCCCAAGGCAATCATTAGTGATGGAGGGTCCCATTTCTGTAACAAACCTTTTGAAAAACTCATGCAAAAATATGGTGTAACCCACAAAGTCTCTGCCCCTTACCACCCTCAGACCAATGGTCAAGTTGAATTGGCCAATAGAGAGATCAAAACGATACTTGAGAAAACCGTGCGTCCTAACCGTAAGGACTAGTCTAAAAAACTTGTTGACGCACTTTGGGCCTACCATACAGCTTGCAAGACAAACTTAGGGATGTCTCCCTATAGGTTAGTATATGGTAAGGCGTGTCATTTACCTGTTGAAATTCAGCATCGTGCGTTGGGCTATCAAACAGATTAACCTTTCACTTGATGATGCCACAGGTTTAAGGAAATTGCAGGTATGCGAGCTTGAAGAATCTCGTAGGGATGCTTATGATAATGCTCGTTTGGCTAAGGAGCGGATGAACTTGCTACATGATAGGAACATCAAAGAAAAACAACTTTTTCCTTCTCAACAAGTGCTACTCTATGACTCCCGACTGCATGTGTTTCCTGGGAAATTGAAATCCCGATGGGGTGGTCCATATATTGTTGAAAAAGTTCATTCTCATGGTGCAATAGAGAATGTAAATCCGACGAATGGCACCCATTTCACAGTCAATGGGCAGCGCCTAAAGCCTTTCATGACCCCATTCGATGTCGACAAAGAGGTTTTGTAGGGGAGTCCTCTGACCTTTCTATGCTACTGTTTTCTTTTTATTTTTATTTTTATTTTTATTTTTATTTATTTATTTTTTGTTTATTTGTTTTAGTTGTGTTTTTCCCTTTTCTTTCTTATTACATTAGTCAGTAGTACTGTTCCATTAGTTGTTTATAGTGCACAATTTTATTTCCCCTGCGCTTTCACATTGAGGACAATGTTTCACTTTAGTTGGGGGGGATGAGCATTTGCATGTGACACTGTGCACATACACGTACTGGGTTTTAAAAACAAAAAAAAAAAATCAAAAAAAATTAAAAAGAAAGAGAGAAAGAAAGGAAGAGCACTGAAGGATTACATTGCATTATGCCATGCTTAACACTGACTCATACCCTTCGCATACTTGCGTATAACTTAAGAATGACACACTTGAGTCAATCATGCATAGTTTTCTCTTTATATGATCTTATGACTCCATGAAGAATCGATTGGTAGTACATTTATGTTAATTTGACTATATAATTTTCTATATTTACACGGTATCTCACGAGGCTAAATAAACACATTCACATGATTCATTGCACTTAGGGTTTCTTGTGAGCACTGAGAGAGCACCCGTGGAGACTATGACACCTTATGAGATATCCTTGAGCTATTTATCATCCTTTTGAGCGTTAATATCAAATCAGAGTTCATAGAACTCAATTCTCTTTTTCTAGATGATTCCTTTGTACACTAGTCTCTGTTTTTGATTTGCTAGCCTAGAGGTGACACCTAGTGGGGGGATAGAAACCTAGGTCTTGTAGCCTACTCAAGATGTGAAGGCTGAGCCACCCCTAAAGATAGACTTAATTCATGGACCCCTATTCGAGCTCAATTTCCATTGATGGTATGAAGATTACAAAAGAAGTGTTATGATTGTCATTTTTGCTCAAGAAAAGACAGAAAATAAAGAATGAGCAGAAAAAAAGAATAAGCAATACACATGCACATGAAATGAAATGTCAATGCCGGCCCAATTACATATCACAAAAAGTCAAGGACGACACATGTTTTTCCACGTATGAAGATTCTTCAACCGGTTAATGCCTTAGATGTATTCACGACAAGTTTGTGAATGAGTTGATCTAGGGTGGTCTCAGTTGGATATGGCGAGTAGGTGAGAAGATGCTAGGGTGAAGGACCCGACACCTCATAGATAGGCTAGATCCTTTCCAGACTAGTCTACCCCACATACTTAGCGTTGTTCCTTTTAATATGTGGGATGTTTGATCGCGACACTCCTCCTCACATATGATTAGTGAACCCATTTTCTTTGAGTGTTTTTGAGGGTATACCAGTTAGGCAGAGTCAAAGCGACCGTTCTGTAGGTGTCCACTGGCATCCTAGGTGTACTGAGTCACACACATCACACACACCTCGAGAGTTTACCTGTTTATACTTGAACTTATATGATTGCATTAATTCTGAATGTTCCACTAATTAACTTTATGTGAGTACACTACTCTCAAATCACATATAAACAATGAAACTTGCATGAGTGACGTGCTTTGGAGTTGTGTATACTGAATATGAACGTGCTTGTGTGAAATTCAGTTATGTTTGTATGTGAAGTGGTATGCTTGTGTTGCATGTGCATTGATTTCATGATTACTGGAGTATGTAGTCGTAGACACCACCCTGAGATTCATTCACGTCATTTGCTAGAGACTAGCAAAACGTTAGTTGGGGGGTGTGATTACGCACCGAAACTGCGTAATTGGACATTTAACCCGGGCTTTACCATTTATATTTTTAATTAAATGTCCAAAATTATCCAATATTTTAATAAAGTGCCAAAATCATCATTCTTGAAATTTATTGCACTATTTATGAAGTTTTGGTATTTTTTTTGTCGCAGGAAAATTCCCGGGAATCAAAATCGACACCTGTTCGTATTTCGTGCATAAATTTTTTGTCGAAGCTCCGATTGAGACGATTCAAATTTTTGGAAAAAGAAGAAAGGATCATCTACAACTTTTGTGTTTTGATTTTTGTGAGATACGGGCTCCAGAAGACTAGAATTTACAACGAATAGAGAACAAATAAAATGAAAATAATTAAAAAATTGGATAGTTGATGTGACCCGGCCATGCATAGCCGGGTCGGGTTGGCTAATTGGGTAGGGTTTCTTTTCTTTTTTTTTCTCTTTTTAAACCCTTCCTTCAGCGCAGCCTCCTCTCTCTCACGCTCCTCTGTTCTTCTTCTTCTCCTTCTTCTTCTTCTTCTTCCTCTCTTCTCCTTACTTTTGCTTGCTGTTCCTGTCTTCTCTTTTGGTATTTCTTTTGTCTTCTCTTTTGGTATTTCTTTTAGCTTTTCTATCTTCCAGTATTTCTCTTCTTCTTTTTCCTCGTTCTTCTTCTCCTTTCCCATCTTTTTCCTCCTCTGTTTTCCTGCTGAAACTCCCTCTGCTCTAGCCACATCCGAGAGGCCACCATCATCCGAGGCCAGCACCACCAACTGCTGCAGGAATTTCATACGAACACAGTAGCAGCCTTCATCACTGCCAACCCGAGAACCCACATCCACCGAGAAGCCTTTCAACACAGCAGCAACACCACACAGCAGTAGCAGTAGTAGCAGGTTCTCGGCTTTGCTCCAGCCCCCGTTCCAGCAGCTCCTGCCATTCCATAACTCCATCTCCTTGCTGCTGCCAGCACTCCAGCAGCATCCCTGTTCCAGCCACCAAACCCAGCACAGCAGCAGAACCTTGAAGAACCGAAGGGATCCACCACCTGCTCTATTTTTCTCTCTATCTCTCCTTTTCTTTTCTCTTCTTTCTATTATTTTTAGTTGCAATGAATGATTCTTTTTTATTTGTTTAAGTTTATTTCAATTTTGGGATTTGAGTACGTGTTAAGGGACTTAATTCCTTTTTTATTGAAGTGTAATTTTTTTGCTTACTCTTATTGTTCTTAATTAAAGTTAGTATTAGAACTAAAGCATTTAAATTAGTCCTGTTTTATTTATCTTTGCTTACTTTAAATTTTGATTTTGTTTCTAAAAAATATAAAAATAAAAAAAAATAAAATACGAAAAGAAAAAAAAAGAAGTGTTTTGTTTTTAACGAATTTAGAATAGTCATCTTTTCAAGATTTAATTTTTATTTTTCGAAACTTGATTTAGTTTAGGGTCAGTTTTTATTAAAGTGTGTGTTTTTATCATGTCTTGTTTTTGTTTAATTCCTTAATAATTTAGTTTTAATTCGAGTTTCTTCTTGTTAAAGGTTTGTTTTTTTTTGTGTGTATTCATATCTAGTTAAGTTTCCTTTGCGTGTTTTAAATTTATATTCAAAGTTTCCTTCTTTAATTGAAACGTGCTTTAATGTTTCCTTAAGTAGGATAGGGTTTCCATTCTTGCTTTTTAATTTAGTGAATGTTAGTTTTAGGGTTTAAATTACGTGTCATCTAATTCGGCAAAAGTGAAATTGAACAATCTTGAAAAACCCGAATCTGAACTGAGTTCAGTACAATTTTGTTTTCGATTGGAAAGACGTAAAATCTGAGATTAAAACGCATTCCCTGAGGAGACGATCTAGCCTTTGGGCTTAATATTACACGACATAACTCCTATACTTGGGATAGCTTTCGAGCTGCTCATTTTTCGAGTGAGTCAAAAAACAATAACTTGAGTGTGTACATATGTTTGGAATACATGGTTATTCATATGCTCAAAATGATTTGTATTTGAATTTAAATCTTTTCTTTTCTTTTTGATTAATGTCAAAGGGGGAGAAGTTGTGAAGCAAAAATTGAGCATAATTGAGCATGAGCATAATATTGATTGAAAAAGCTTGTAAAACCAAAAGAAAGTGATGAGCATGATTGATGAAATTAATATTGATCTCATTAAGATGAAGCTTATTAAAAGGGGGAGCCTTTTTTATAGGCTTACTCACATTTTTGCTCCTTATTTGTCATCATCAAAAAGGGGAGATTGTTGGCCTTACAAGGCTTAAAATCTTCTTATCTTATTTTGATGCTAACAAACAAGTGGAATTTAACATATTTGTGTGAGTAATGTTGTTTCAGGGCTCATATATGAGAAACCAAGGTTAAAGTGCCCACAAGGATCAAATATGATGAAAGCAAGGTCAAAGTGCTCACAAGGATCAAATCAAGCTATTCCTAATTTCATATCGTGTGTGCACTGTTTATATTTTTGCAATTTATATTATTGAATGTGTATGTTATAGTGTGAATGTCGCGTATGATTTAATTTTCATATCTTACATTTATCTACGCATTTGGATTTATGTGTATATAGACAGACCCTAGGTTGTGTATTACTATTGGATTAGCTAAATCTATGAATAAATTTTAAATGGCCAACTCACCCCCCCCCTCTTGGGAATACACCAAACCTAACAATTGGTATTAGAGTCTTGTTGCACTAGGGTTAATAGCTTTTGTAAAAGATCGCAATAGCTCTCATTGATGTATCCCCATTCAGAGGGGGACAGTCACCTACTAGTCCTTAATTGTTTTGTGGTGTCAATTACACCACTTGGAAAATTAGAATGAGTGTATTTATAAAATCTATGAGTTGGAGGGCCTAGAAGGTGATTTTCGAAGGAATTTGTATGCCTCTAAATGAAAATGAAATTACTTTGATGCATGCAAATTCTTATGCTATGGAATTATTATATTGTGCTTTAGATTCTAACATCTTTCTTAAGATCATGGCATGTAGAAGTGCATAGGAAATCTGGGATGAACATGAAAGAAAATATGGAGAATCTCGGGAGAATGAAACCACCACTCAGGAAGTGGTAAATGACGGGGTTAGTGCATTAATAGAACAAGAGATATATGATTCTATTTCTGCCTCTATTGATGATTCTTGTGTTGAATGCTGTAATGTGTCTAATTCTGAATCATCTATTGAATATCCTAATAATTCTATTAATGATGCATGTGATGATTCTTATACTGAATGTTACAATATATTATGGAATGAATCATCTGTTGTATTTTGTGATAAATCTGTTGATGATGCATGTAATGATTTATGTGAAAATGATTGTATTAAATATTATGTTGAATCATGTGCATTAAATTGTGGAAGCATGACATCTTATGAGAAATTGAAATGGAAAATCCTTAGTGCTTATAAGATTACAGTTGGGATGTCTAAGCAGAAAATCTTTCTGAAAAACAAAAGTAAAAAGTTGGCAGCACAATTAGAAAATCTAAAAGACTATTATGCCACATTAGAAAAGAGAAAGATTAATAAAGTGTTGAAAATTATCTGCTTAGAAGAAGACATAGATGATTATTCTAAACTTACAGCCAAAGTTAAAAATGAAAAGAAAAATCATGTAAAACCTTTTGGAGTAAAAATAATTATTTCTTTAAAAAATGGTCCATCTTTTAAAACCCATATTTGTCCTGCATGCCTCATCTAGTGTAAATAAGCAAAATGTTTTCACATACACATGAAGTATGCTTATATGGCGAGAGAAAAAGGCACATCATATACACTTATCCATCTAGAAGTGCCAGAAGCTTAAAAAAGAAAATGATAGTAGGTAATCCTAAAGGCGAACCTCTCAAGAACCAAAAGATGAATGGATTCAGATTTAAATTACATATTCATTTAATCCATCCTTAAATCTTAGGGTTAGAGGTAGTGATGACCAAAAATCTAGCAAGTGGTCTAAGATTCCTTAGGCTTATATTTTGTGTGCAAAAAATATCTTACAAGCTCGTTTTCAAACAACTCTTCTGCTTGCTACATTGAAGAAAATATTTTTGAGTTTTATTTGAATATTATTGTTAGCATCTTTGAAACACTGATCTGACATTAAGATTTGGTATACTTGGTTTTCAAAGAAGAGTTTGTTTAAACACTCTAGTGCTTGCTTGAGAATAAACATTAGACTAAGTGTTGATTGCACACATAAAGCACCAAACTTATAGTTCTTACATGTTTAGTGTGCATTGATTAGTTCTTATGCTTAGTGGTACAAATTTGCTTGTGTAAGAAACATTTATGTGTATGTAAATTTTTATATTTATTGTATTCCATGCGTGGGTTTGAAGAGGGAGACTAGCCTTATTGAATAGTCCCAGATTGGCTTAGACCCAGTTAGGAAAGCTAGGTGGACCATCCTGGTAAGGTGTAGGTTGAGCTTACTCCCGCTAATTGATCTGGTTGTTAATGGTGCCACTCCACCCATTAAGTGAGCATTAGTAGAATCCTTGCGCTTGCGAGCTAGAGGCGGGGTTGTAGGCACAATTGGCCGAACCTCGATAACATATCATGTGTGCACTGTTTATATTTGAGCAATTTATATTCCTGCACGTGTATGTCACAGTGTGAATGCCGCGTATGATTTAATTTTCATATCTTACATTTATCTTCGCATTTGGGTTTATGTGTATATAGACAGACCCTAGGTTGAGTATTACTGTTGGATTAGCTAAATCTAAGAATAAATTCTAAATACCCAATTCACCCCCCTCTTGGGAATACACCAAAGTTAACAATATATATGTACGTTAAGTTCAAATTGGATATATATTACTTGAATTTTCATATTGCCTGTTTTTTTTATGCTCTTAGTATTCAAAATAGTACGGTGAATGCATTACCAAGTTTTGACGTTTTAGGTCTGAACCACTTCCTAAGCCTATAGTCATCACTACCCCCTATAACTACTTCAATGCTCTAAGGAAGAGTTTAATAATTATTTAATTCCTATTGGAACCCATTCTTCCTTTGGTCCTATAGGGTTTGCCTTCTTGATCACCCATATCATCCTTTTATCCAAGCCTCTGACACTTTTAAAAAGACAATTAAACCAGATGTGCCCTTTCCTTTTTATAATATAAGCAGGCTTTCTGTGCATGTGAAAAAATTTGCTTATTTGTTCTATTTTAACTTGATGAGGCATGACTGTGGGTTTGATAAACAAAACATGAACCCTTTTTAGAAATATTCTTCTTTTTAAATCTAAAGGGTTTATCATGATTATTCTTTTCATTTTTGGTTTGGATGATATTCTGGAATGATAGTTCATTTCATCCTCCAAGTAGGAAATTTTTAGAACTTTCCCAATCTTTTTCTTCTCAAGGATAGCATGATAATCTTTTAGAACTTCTAATTGTTTTGCTAACCTTTGATTTTCATTTTTCAAGAAAGTTTTATGCTTAGATATCCTAACTAAAAACTTATGCATTTTAAATAAACCCTTTTCTAATTCTCCATGGAAAGGCATCCTCTCATCATTCAATAAAGGATTCATTGCTAGATATTTCAAAATAAATATCACATGAATCATTGCATGAGTCATTAACAATATTATCACAAGATTCTACAGATGATTGAACACATGATGTAATGCAACATTCAACACGAATCATCAGTATAGATAGAGTGAGTAGCATGTACCTCATCCTCAATTAAGGCGGTTAATTCTTGATTTACCATTTCTAGATCATTTATGCTTGAAACCTCCAGATGGGTCTCCTTCTCTTTGGTTTCACCATACTTTCTATCAAGCTTGTTCCAAATTTCCCATGCACTACAACAAGCTATGATCTCCTGAAAAATGTTAGACTCTAAAACACAATATAACATGTCCATTGCATTGGAATTAATCAAGTTAAAATTATTTTCACTGATTTGCGCACTACTTTCTTTAGCAATCATCTGCCAGGCCTTCCAATCTATTGATTTTATAAATATGTTCATTCTTTGTTTCCATAGAGTGTAATCAACATAGCAAAACATAGGAGGCCTAGTATGTGATTGTACCTCACTGAATAGGAATACACCTAATTAAGCCATTGCTGTCTTTAAAAATTCTTCCTAGGTTAGATGTGTTCAAATTGAAACCACAGTCAGTATTTCACAACCTAGGGTCTATCTAAGCAATGACCAATTCCAAAGATAATGAAATATGCGAATATTCAAATCATACACAGCAATTTAAATATAGACATGCAAGTGTTGGAAAAAAAAAGTATTGGGAAAAAATAACACAGTTATTTTTATTGAGGCTCGACCATTACTACCTACGTCATTGCCTCAAGCCTCAGCTCAAGGATTCCACTATTTGCTCACTTAACCAGGTGGAGCGACGCCATTTACAATACTCCTTACGAGGCGGAGTGTAATAACCCAAACCCATAAAATAAAATAAAAATAAATAAAAGAAAAAAGGGAAATAAATAAAGGGAAGGAAGAACATTTCAGGGTAGCACAGCAGCGCTTCGTCGACGAGTACCCTGCACTTGTTAACGAAGAGATACCGAGAGTGAGCAAAATTTAGATTTAATGGATTCATCAACGAACCAAATGTTCTTGTTGAGGAATGTTCTTCTTGGGTTCATAGACGAACCTTTTAGACTTGTTGATGAATGCCACTTTATAAAGAGGCCTTGGAACCATTTCAACATAAAATTTTCTCTCCTCTCTCACTCTAGCCCAGATTTAGCCCTATTCGATGATCAGAAACAAGCACGAGGTTCCTGGGGTGATTCTCTCCAAGTTAACCTAAGCAGAAGCTTAATTTGGAGTTCTTGGGAACCACTCCAAAACTAGGATAAGTAAGATATTTTTAATATTAAATTAATTTTTGGGAGTGTGTGGACCTAGGAAATGTTAAATGATAATTATTCTAGGGTTGAACTAATTAAATTAGAATTTTTGGAATACAGGGTTTCGTTTTCCAATCGAAATAGGTAGAATTTCGAGGAACAGGTAAGGGGAATAAAATTGTACGAGGCTTTTTATTAAATTTGAACAGGTTATTTTCAAGTAAATGAGCCATTTATATATAGCATAATTTTTCTGAATGGATTAGGCATTTAAAATGATTGGTTTTGATTATAATTCATAATTGGTAAAAATCGTGTGGCATGAAAATAATCCCTCTTAGTTAATTGGTTTTAATTAATGTTGTGAATATCGTCTGCTTGTTAGTGTTGTCTGGATATGAGTACTGCCTCATTGTGAATACTAATTGAAATTAGGAATAGCTTCTCAAGAGGAGGGGTGAATTGGATTCTAAAAGTTTCTTTTAATTCCTTTTAAGATGCCTTAAACTTCTTTTATTTCTTTTAACCAATTCTTGACTTGTTTGTTTAATTCTTTAATCAATCAAGAACTTAGTTCTTCTATCCAATCAATAACATAGTTAAACAACCAATCAATTAAACACAATTTTTAAGCTAAACAATCAATTTATTTGCCAAGTACAAGAAACAACCAAACCAAGATATAAAGTATTCAGCACTTTGGTAATATATGATCTTGAGATAGTTTGTTTGTTTATATAAGCCCTGTGATTATGAATTTGAAAACCTTGTGGAGAATGTAATTTAATATACAACAATCCTTTCACAAACACAATAAAGCTTTTGTTGTTAGACCTAGATATAAATTTGAATCAAGCCCTATATATATGGATTTGCTTAATATGATGTTCAATACAACATTCAATCACTCTTTCCAAATATTCAAAACTCAAATAAACTTTTAGTTAATTTATCTTTGAGTATTTAACCAAGAAACATACTCCTATATGGTTTCCGCAAGATATGGTTTAACCAACGTACTCCTGAAGATATGGTTTAACCAACGTACTCCCTTTCGGTTTCCGCAACCCAAATCAAAATTAAACTTTAAGTTTACTTGATTTCCAAATATGCATAGTATATTTGATTTTCAATTTAAACCATCCACGCAATTTAAATATGTACTGAAAATAAAGAGTAGGGAAAGAGGAATAAGACGGAGATTTTATGAGGTTCAGCTTATACCCAGCCTATGTCCTCGCCTTTGGCAAACCACCAAAGGATTACTAAACTTGTTCCTTTAACGGGCGAAACAACCCTTTACAACACTCCTTGGGTAAGGCTAGAGCTCACCTTCTCCAAACGATATCCCCTCGTACGGTCACTCCTTAACTAGGCTAGAGCCTGCCTCTCTAAGCAATATCCCCTTGCTTAGCCAACGATCCAAACAACCCTTGGAATCATCAATCTAAAAGATAAAAATCAAATAGATGCGTACAAAGAACTTGCTCCTCAAAGAGCTGGTTAGTACACCAATTACAGCACAACTAATATACTTCAAAGTAAATTACAATATGGAATATAACTTGAAGCTCAATGAAGTATATCACCGATTAATTCTTTCAATGATTGAAAGATTTAGAATTTGTAGCACAATTTCGATGGAATAAGATCAGCAATAACTCAGTTGAATTCGTGCACAATATGTGAGCTTCAGAGTAAGAGAGAGCTTTGAGAATTTGAGAGCAATTTGAGAGACACTTTGAATTTTTTTTTAGAATTTGAATTCTTGGTGTATGATTGAATGATATTTGAGCCCAAGTGTCTTGAAGTATTCCCCAAGTTTCCATAATTTTTTAGCCCTAAACAACCCCATTTAAAAAATTTGACCCTTATGAAAAATTCAAAACAGCCGCGTGACAGATGACTATCCATTTTGGGTAGTCAATTGTCCAATTAAACAAAAGGGGCATAAGGGTGGCAATCATCTATCCAAACCTACACAGATGCCTCAAAGTGCACTGGCAGTCGACTGTCCAGTTCTTGACAGTCCTCTGTCAAGTTGTCAACTTCGAGTATCCTTCAGTATTTTGGTCATAACCTTATTTGTATAAATCAAAATTTGATGATCTTGGTGTAAAGTTAAAGCTAAAAGAACAGCCTAAAACTTTCATGTTGAACACATTTTAAAATATGGATTCTTTGATGGCTTAAAATGTACATCAATGCTGATGTAGAAAAATTGACAGCATTTGAGAAATCCTTTTTTTGGTGCTTTTCATTCCAAAACTGGTTCTAACCTTTTAGAAATAATTTTTGACCTTATAAAAATATTTTCCAAGTATGTTCAAAGGTATATAGGTCTAATAAATTTACCCAAGAGTTTCATGCATCCATATTGAAATTCTTTGAAGTACTTACATGAAATTTCCTAGACTTTTTCAATTCTTGAATTCCTTGAGGCCTTTATTCTTGTTTCATCTTTCCTTGCGCTTTCCATGTTGATCACTTGGGCTTTCATTATTTGAATCCTTTTCTTTAATATCAATTCTCTTATGATCTTCAGGCTTTAAACTTTAAATCCATGCTTCATGCTTGATATAATCATCCTTATCTGAGGTATAAGCTCTCATGAACTCTTTAACCTTGCATTCTTCTTTTAGTCCTGAAAATACATCACTTAACATAGCATGTTAAGATCCACTTGTTTGTTAGAATCAAAATAGGAGATTAAGTCTTGTAAGGCCAATATTCTCCTCATTTTTTATGATGACAAACAAGAAGCAAAAATTGGAGTGAGACTTAAAAAGACTCCCCCTTTTAATAAGCATCATCTTAACAATATTTGCAAGATCAATATCAATTTCAAAACCTCTTTTACAATCATGCTCATCACTTCATTCAAGTTCAAGTTTATCAATTAACATCAAGTACTTCTCCTCCTTTTAATATATTATGTTCATGCTCAATTTTTACAATCCCATGTGATTACGGGTCAAAACTGCGTAATTGGGCGTGTTAACCCGGGCTTTACGGCTTATATTTTTAATTAAAATGTCCAATTAAGTCTAATATTTTAATAAAGTGTCGAATTTAGTATTCTTGAGTTTCATTGCACAATTTATGAATTTTTGATAATTTTTTGTCGCAGGAAAAATCCCGGGAAACAAAAACCGACACCTGTTCGTATTTCATGCATAACTTTTTCGTCTGAGCTCCGATTGAGACGATTCAAATTTCTGGAGAAAGAGGAAAAGATCATCTACAACTTTTGTGTTTTGAGTTTTGTGAGATACGGGCCCCAGAAGAGCAGAATTTGCGATGAACAGATAGCAAATAAAATGAAAAAAATAAAAAATATATATATATGAAAGGGAATTTGATGTGACCCGGCCATGCATGGCCGGGTCGGGTTGGCAAAATTTGGGTAGGGTTTTTTTTTCTTTTTAAACTTCCCCAGCGCTGCTTCTAAGAGGGCTGGACGGCTCCTCTGTTCTCCTCTCCTCTCCTCTCTTCATTCCTCATCTTCTTCTTCTTCTTCTATTATTTTAGTTTTTTTTTCTTGTCTTGCTCTCCCCCTCTTCTCCCCAACCTTTCTTCATGTTTTTTTTTCCAGCCAACCAGCCGTGAGCCAGCAGCCACGACCCCCCCCTGCGGCACCATTCTTCTCTTTCCCCTGTTTTATCCTTTCCCGTCCCTTTGGCCTCCTCTCCAGCAGGTACACAGCAGAGCACAGTAGCGCTGAAACTCCTGAGGCTCCCTCTGCTGCAACTCCTACCCGCAGCCCCCTCTGCAACTTCATCACTGCCAGCCGAGCACACCCCCTGCCCAGCTCCTCTGCAAGCCCAAAGTCCCTCCTGCACGGCTGTTCACTTCACACCAGCATCTCCAGCGGCAGCAGACTCCACGGCTGTCCACAGAGTTACAAACGGCCAGCTGTGACTCCTCCCTCTGTTTTTCTTTTTTCTCTTTTCCTTCTCTATCTCTCTCTCCCTTTGTTTTTTTTCTTTTATGTCTTCTTTTATTATTAAAGTGGTTATGATCAATGTTTTTATTTAGTGAAGTTAATTGAAAAAAAAAATTGATTTTGAATGTTATTGTATTTCAATTATTTATTTGAATTCTCAAGTAATATTAGCAGTGAATTTTATTCGTTTTAAATTAATTATTTTTGTTCGTAATTTTTGCTAAAGGTTCGGTTTTTATTGTCTACGTATGTGTTTCATTGAGTTTTTATTGGTGCGTGGTTTAATTTCGTGTTCAAAGTTAGTGTCTTTAGTTAGCGTGAATTCTGATACTTACTTGATTAGACGTAGGATTTCCATTTTTTTTATTGCAAGCATGAGTGGCTAAGTTCGGTAACTCGGGGTGTGGGTCGATGTCGTTTGCGTTCCATGGTTTATTAGTTATCCTATGATATCATTGTTAAACTTTTATTTAGTTAAAACCGAAAATTGAAGGGATCGTTGATAAATCGCTAGCTCTTGCTTCTTGTTTTGTTGTTGACGTTAGGCACATCAAAACCTTGATTTAATCTAGGATTTTCATCAACTAATTTACACGACATTCGGTTGATGCGTAATAAGAGTTTTTTTTTTATTTTCTTCCGTTTGGATGTGGCCAATTTACTCGATTTTTAGTGACAAAATTTCATCTTATTAATGCCTTGATTGGATTAACAAGAAGAGGAGTAAGGCCTAGGAAATTAGTAAATGGTGGAAGCAAGTAGACATTGACCCGTAACCCGAGTGTTTGGTAAAACTGTTTCAGTTAATTTGTTTAGTTTTGGTTGCGTTATTAGATTTACATTTTTGCAAAATTGATAAAATTTCAGTTTCATTTTGATAGTTTACTCAAGCATCTCCCACTTTGTTTACTGTTTTCAAAATCATAAAATACCAAAAAGATTTTCAAACCCTATTTTTCAGCAACAGGATTTCACTAAACTTGCATAAATACTTTGATACTCAGTGGTCCCTGTGGAATACGATCCTGGACTCATCCTTGATACAACTTGACACTTCTGCACTTGGAAGCATAACTCAGAACGAGTCACCATGCTCAATTTTTGCTTAAAACTTCTCCCCCTTTTGACATCAATCCAAAGAGAAAAAAAATGATTAAGTTCAAGTAAAATTACGTTTTGAGCATATCATTAAACATGCATATCAAACATATGTACACACTCAATTTATTTTTAAATATAGCATGTGTAGTGTGTTTTAATAGTCATATCTTTACTAACAGCTTTTTCTTCCTTTGACATTATTGTTGATTTTATGATACCAATTTAAAATTGAATTCATGATATCTATTTAAAATTCATTATACCAGTTGAGAATTGAAACCAATTGAAAATTTAATTTATGATACTAATTGAAAATTCTCTTAATTGATTAATAGGGAAACAATCATAATATAAGCAATATAACATAACACTCCCCCTGAATTCAATACATTCAGTTTTGTTATCAATTTTTCTTTCATCATCCCATGTTTCAAAACATTGATTCACATCATGTATCAAATATCAATATTATACCAAAATCATTAATGTCATACTATGCTCATAGATATAATCATACTTGTCATGCTTAAAAGACAAATTTAACTTTTAGATTGTGATACCAAGTAAGCTTTGTAAAATTGTGATACCAATTAAAATTTTTAAAATGTGATACTGAAAATATTCATGGATACCAAAGAATTTATAGATACCAAAGTCATTATCACATTATACACAACTCATGGATACCAATATAACCATTATATCTCTCATAGTTCATGGATATCAATATAAAAAGCAGTAAGTCTATCCATATAATTCATCAATAGCATGCATGATCAAGAATAAATCTCATATCAAAATTCATGTTGTTGCTTAATAATCTTATGCTCAAATTTTCAACATAGTGAGCCAGAAAATATCAATATAAGCCAAGTCAAGTCAAGTCATGCATATGAAGCATATAGCATATCATATAGGCATGTAAGCATGTAGCATATAGCATTTTATTCTCAAATATCTTTAAAAAACAATTATGTAGTCACCTGTCAACAAGGGGGTAGTCGTCTGTCACTAAATAACCAGATTTTTAAAAATGAACAGAAGGGTGACAGTCGTCTATCCATATGGTGGTCGTCTGTCCATGAATACATCAATTTTTCAATATACACAGAAGGCTGACAGTTGTCTGGCAGAACACTCACAAATGGCTCACTGGTCACTGGCAGTCGTCTGTCAGTCTTCTAACTAGTGTTAAAAACACTTTAAAAACATGTCAGTCGTCTGTCAGCAAGATTTTCCTCATTTCAACATGTTTTTGAGTTCTCTCTTCTTTGCTCAAATAATTTTGGAATATGAACTTCTTTAACTTTGAAAAACTTGTTCCAAGTTTTATACTAAGGTCTCTAAGTCTCTTTGCTTAATGAGCTTTAAAATGAAAAATCATACTTGAATCAACTTGAAGTACTTATGTAATAAGCTCAATTTGATATTTTCTTAAGTTAAGCTTTGTACAAATCATCCTATGATTTTGGCCAACAACGTCATTTTGAATTTGTTATAATATGCTCTTTAAACTCATCTTTTAGTTTTTCTACTAGTTCTTTTGTTGATAATTAATTAAGTTACTTTCTCAATTTTTAAAGGGGAATGACTTAATCCATGGAGTTTTTTTATTTATGAATTAGTCTTTCATCTTGGTACCCATACTTTCTTGGGGCCGGTTGGTTTGATAAAGGATGTTTCTTTAACTCTCCATATTTGTTTAGTTTTCACTACTTTTCTCTTAAATGGTCATTCAAACTTTATATGCCCCTTTTTCTTACATTGATAGCATATTGTTTAGTGTAGGCATTACTAGATGTGGTAGCATTATCTTTGGAGGCTTTTGAGAAATAACCCATGTAAAGATTCCTTTTTTTTTATTTTCAATTCCATTAAATCCAATGTCTTCTTTATGTAGAGACATTCTTTGGGAGCCTACCATTTTGTCAAAGTTTGTTTTTCCTTTTGTAAAGTTTTAAATGATTCTTTCTTTATCTTTAATCTAATTTTTGAGATCATTTAACTCCATCTCTTTATTGTTATCAACCTTCTTTTGAGATTTCTCTAACTCTAAAGATAATTTTCTTATTTTATCCTCTATTTCAGAAATATACATATCTTTCTCATATACCGTAGAGGATATGGATCTAAGGTCTTTTATCATTTTTTCATTCTTGCATTCTAATTCTTTAATTTTCAAGTCGTTTTCTTTTTCAGCAAGAGTTTTAGCTTCTAATTCTTTCATTGCAGCATCATACTTATTTTCAATTTTCTTGATCCTTGAATCCTTTTCTATTTCAACATTCTTAAGGGATTCTAATTCTTTCATTATATCTTCATTCTTATTCTTCAATGAAGCATTTTGTTTATTTACTTTGATCAGCATCTTATCTACTTTGAATAGATCATTTTATAGTTCTTCATAGGATGGCATACCTTCATCATTGGATTCATTTGAAGAATTACTACAAGAATTATCTAAGGATTTGGTTGAAGAGCTTTCCTCATCATCCCAAGCCATAAAACACGTATAAGCAACCTTTTGGTCACTTGATTCAATTTCAGAACTACTTGTACTCATCATGTCCCAAGTAGTGCCTGTCATGGTCTTTTTCTTTTTCTTCTTAGACTCTTTCTTTATTAGAAGACATTCCAATTTTAAATGTCCAGCCTTGTTGCAATTATAGCATGTAGGAGTTTTACTTTTAGATTTCTTTTTGCTGATTTCTTCTCCTTCTTCATCTGATTTGGAGTCTTGGTTTCTTCTTTCAAATTTGCTTCTCCTTCTTAGTATCCTTGCTAGCTTCTTAGATATGAAGGCTTCTTCATTTTCATCCATTTCACTACTTGAGTTTTCTTTTAAGGCTTTAAAGGCTATTGATTCTTGGGCTTTAGTTTTTCCGTTCTTTTCATTCATTGCCATTTCATATGTAAGGAGAGAACCTATAAGTTCATCTAAGAAAGTGTTTTTTAAATTCCTTCCTTCTGTTATGGCAGTGGCTTTTGGTTCCCATACGATTGGTAGTCCTCTAAGAATTTTCCTTATCATTTCATAAGTAGTGTAGGTTTTTCCTAATGCATTTAGGGAATTTATTATGTGAGTGAACCTAGTAAACATATTAGTTATGGCTTCATTTGGGTTCATCTTAAAAGCTTCATATTCACTTGTAAGCATATCGATCCTATTATCCCTAACATCTATGGTGCCCTTGTAAGTGACTTCAAGCTTGTCCCATATTTCCTTAGCTGATTTACAAGCCATTACTCTATTAAATTCATTGGCATCTAAAGCACAGTATAGAGCATTCATAGCACTAGAATTTACTTGCAACATTTTATAATCTCTTTCAGTCATTTCTTTCTTTTCCTTAGGTATTTGTTTTTCATCTACTAATGTGGTAGGAATTTGATCACCATCCATGACAACCTCCCTAGCTTTCCAATCCATGGTTTGAAGGTATATTTGCAGTCTCTTTTTCCAAAATGTATAGTTGTGTCCACAAAAGATTGGTGGCCTAATTCAAGTTTGTCCCTCTCCAAAGGGAGCTACACCTAAGTTAGCCATTTAGATCTTTTTATAGCTTCTAGTTAAGAGTTGCTATAACCCGATCTCATACCAATTGAAATTAGGAATAGCTTCCCAAGAGGGGGGGGGGGTGAATTGGATTCTAAAAATTTCTTTTAATTCCTTTTAAGATACCTTAAACTTATTTTATTTATTTTAACCAATTCTTGACTTGTTTGTTTAATTCTTTAATCAATCAAGAACTTAGTTCTTTTATCCAATCAATAACACAATTAAACAAACAATCAATTAAACAACAAACAACCAAACCAAGATATAAAGTATTCAGCACTTTGGTAATGTAATATCTTGAGATAGTTTGTTAGTTTATATAAGCCCTGTGATTATGAATTTGAAAACCTTGTGAAGAATGTAATTTAATATACAACAATCCTTTCACAAACACAATAAAGCTTTTGTTGTCATCCCTAGATATAAATTTGAATCAAGCCCAGTATATATGGATTTGCTTAATATGATGTTCAATACAACATTCAATCACTCTTTCCAAATATTCAAAACTCAAATAAACTTTCAGTTAATTTATCTTTGAGTGTTTAGCCAAGAAACGTACTCCCGTATGGTTTTTGCAAGATATGGTTTAACCAACGTACTCCCTTTCGGTTTCTGCAACCCAAATCAAAATTAAACTTTAAGTTTACTTGATTTCCAAATATGCGTAGTATATTTGATTTTCAATTTAAACCATCCACGCAATTTAAATATGTACTGAAAATAAAGAGTAGGGAAAGAGAGAGTTAGACAGAGATTTTACGAGGTTCAGCTTATACCCAGCCTACGTCCTCGCCTTTCACAAACCACCAAAGGATTACTAAACATGTTCCTTTAACTGGCGGAACAAACCTTTACAACACTCCTTGGGTAAGGATAGAGCCCGCCTTCTCCAAACGATATCCCGTCGTCCGGTCACTCCTTAACTAGGCTAGAGCCCGCCTCTCTAAGCAATATCCCCTTGCTTAGCCAAAGATCCAAACAACCCTTGGAATCATCAATCTACAGGATAAAAATAAAATAGATGCATACAAAGAACTTGCTCCTCAAAGAGCTGGTTAGTACACCAATTACAGCACAACTAACATACTTCAAAGTAAATCACAATATGGAATATTACTTGAAGCTCAATGAAGTATATCACCGATTAATTATTTCAATGATTGAAAGATTTAGAATTTGTAGCACAATTTTGGTGGAAGAAGATCAGCAACAACTCAGTTGAATTCGTGCACAATATGTGAGCTTAAGAGTTAAAGAGAGCCTTGAGAATTTGAGAGCAATTTGAGAGAAACTTTGAATTTTTTTCAGAATTTGAATTCTTGGTGTATGATTCAATGATATTTGAGCTTATTTATAGACTTTCAAAGGTGAATAACTTGATTCCCAATTTTTTTGAAGTATTCCCCAAGTTTCCATAATTTTTGAGCCCCAAACAACCCTATTTAAAAAATTTGATTGTTATGAAAAATTCAAAACAGCCACGTGACAGATGACTGTCCATTTTGGGCAGTCATCTGTCCAGTTAAACCAAAGGGTGAGAAGGGTGGCAGTCATCTATCCAGACCCACACAGATGCCTCAAAGTACACTAGCAGTCGACTGTCCAGTTCTTGATAGTCCTCTGTCAAGCTGTCAGCTTTCAAGCATGCTTCAGCATGTTGGTCATAACATTATTTTTGTAACTCCACATTTAATGATCTTGGTGTAAAATTAAAGCTATGAGAACATTCTAAAACTTCCATTTTGAACACATTTTAAAATGAGGATTAGTGGATGGAGAAAAATGTACATCAATGCAGATGTAGAAAAATTGACAGCATTTGAGAAATCCTCTTTTTGGTGCTTTTCATTCCAAAACTGATTCTAACCTTTTTGAAATAGTTTTTGACCTTATAAAAATATTTTCCAAGTATGTTCAAAGGTATCTAGGTCCAACAAATTTACCTAAGAGCTTCATGCATCCATATTGAAATTCTTTGAAGTACTTACATGAAATTTCCTAGATTTTTTCAATTCTTAAATTCCTTGAGGCCTTAATACTTGTTTCATATTTCTTTGAGCTTTCCATGTTGATCACTTAGGCTTTCATTATTTGAAGCTTTTTCTTTAATATCAATGCTCTCATGATCTTCAGGCTTTAAACTTTAAATTCATTCTTCAAGCTTGATATAATCATCCTTATTTGAGGTATAAGCTCTCATGAACTCTTTAACCTTGCATTCTTCATTTAGTCTTGAGGAAACATCACTTAACATAGCATGTTAAGATCTACTTGTTTTTTAGAATCAAAATAGGATATTAAGCCTTGTAAGGCCAACACTAATTGGTTGTGGATACTCTCTGATTTTGAATACTACTTGGTTGTGAATATTGTTTGGTTGTGAATACTGCTTGTTTGGGTGAATACTGTCTGTTTTGAGTATAAACATGCATTAAAATACATAGCTGCCCTACGTGGTCAACGTACAATGAAGTATGCAAGTTGTCCTATGTGGGCCACGTATTAGGTAGTACGTAGTAGTCTTATGTGGGCCACGTACTAAGATAGTACGTACTAGTCCAATATGGGCCACATACTGGGTAGTACGTAGTAGTCCTATGTGGGTCACGTATTGGGTTGTACACAGAAGCCCTATATGGGCCACGTACTGCATGGTATGCAGTTGCCCTGAGTGGGCCACATATCGAGGTCAATGGAATGTATTGTAATTTTGTGTGGTTGTATGGTGATGTATGTGAACACGTGCATTTCTAGAATGTGATTGATATTGAAATATGTGTGAATACTAGTATGTGAATTTTATTACGTGAATATTTATGGCAAAGTAAATCTCTCCGCCTAAGGGCTTACAATGAAAGCTGAGTGTCCTAATCGGTATCAGTTGTAGCCACACCCAAATCAAAGGGTATGATTACAAATGGTATCAGAGTAAAAGGAAGGTAGATGTATGGGCATGTATATTCCCAATCCTGGGAAACTTTCACTATAAATATTGGTTTTATTTGTGTGACTATAGTTTGTATGTGTCTTTCCTTTTGTTGTTGATTAATAGATGAGTTTATTATATATATATATATATATATATATATATTAAAATTCTTCTGGTCCACATTGCTATAGTTTGTTTCTTCCTTACTGAGAGGTGTCTCATCCGAGTGAAATATTATCTTTTTAGGTCCTTCCAATGATCAAGCTTAGAAAGTTCAGAGGGCAAGGTTAGTTTCTTTTTGGAAAGTTTGGGTGGTTGTAAGATCAGATATATGTTCAGTTTATATTTTGATATTTTTATGGTGATGTAATATGGAGAATTTGTTATACTCCTTTTTGGGGTTGTATAAATTAGAACTCTGGTATTCTATTTGAGGTTGTTTATTATTTTCCACTACATAAATGGTATCAGAGATGGTGAATGGTCTCATTACACCCCAAGTCCCACATGGCAGGTTCGAGGCATGACACAGACTCTCCTCAGGTCAATTACAGGGTTGAGCCACAACCAATTCTCCTTACGAGGTGAAGTCACCTCAGCTCAATTACATGGCTGAGTCACAACCAGTTCTCTTTACGAGGCAGAGTCACCTTGCTTCACTTTCCATATGGAACCAAACTTCACACACTTTACAAGATAGTGCACCTCCTAGCTCACTTAACTAAGTTAGAGCCAAACTGGTACACCTTACGAGACGGTGTACTCCTTTTCAGGCCATGCCTGGAATACAAAGATACTAAACTTTTGTACAATAGAAATGCTTTTTAAAATAAGTAGATGTGTACAACAATAAAGGCCTAGATGCACTCTCGTATGATATAAGGTTAAGCTCAATAGAGTAGGTGTTTTTCTCAATATAATTTGTTTTTTGCAATATTTAAATAAAAAAATATATAATGAATACTCAAAGATGCAAACCCTAATAAATTTTTATCTAAAATATTTTTCAATGAAAAGTGTAGAAGAACCTAGGGTTTTGCTCTTAAGAAGATTTTGCGAAAATGATCTTTGATGTGAGGTGAAATATACAATAAGAACTTCAAAGATCTAAATGTCACTAATATTTTCTCCAACAAAGATTTAGCAATGAAAAGTGTTTGGAGAAGTTAGGATTTATGCTAAAAAATATTTTCACAATAAATATAATGTGCTTTTGAATCTTGCAATAGATGTGCAAAGATTCACAAGCTATATAGACAAGTTTTCCCCAAAGATATTTATCAAAGAAATAGTTGGGAGAAACTCTAAGCCTACTTTCAAAATGATTTTCAAAATGAATGCTTAAGTGAGAGTAAATGTTGTTAATGTTAAACCAAATGCCCAAATAAGGAGAAATCAAAATGCTCTCTTACAAAAAGATTTTCAAATAAATAAGTATAAGAGAGTATGAATCAATAAAGCATAAAAGTATTTAGAGTATTTTCAATCTAAGAATTAAAAAAAAAGAGTTATGAAGGGGTATTTATAGAGTCTTGAAAAAATATGGCTATTAGGGACATGTTAGGTATTTTTAAAATTATTTAGTTAAAAATTAAACACGTTTTAGCATTGAAAAATAGCCAAACCCGAGAAGGTCGGTCGACTGATGAAGGCGTCGATCGGCTGACCACAAGCCAAAATTTGAATTTCTTGGAGGCTCAGTTGACTGAGGAAGAGGTCGGTCGGCTCACCTTGGCAATTCACCATTCCTTCGTAGGTTCAGTCAGCTTGGTTGATGACTGGTTGACTGAGTGAACAGTGCTGGTTGGCTGAGCTATTTTAAGGCTAAATGGCCTGTCGACTGGGGCTACTCAACAGGCCAAAATATGCTGGTCGATTAACTGAGTAGTCTCAGTACAATTTTGGCCGATCGACCGAGGCATTCAAATCAGGTCATTTATGAAGGGTTAATCGACTAAGCATATTTACTCATTATGGGACCGGTTGACTGAGGTTAGTTACAAACCCAAGTTTTAGCTTTATTTTGACCCTAAATCTTTTCCAAAAAACTTTGTATGATTTTAGCTTTTATGAAAATGATTTTTTTATTAGAGTTTAGGTTCCCTAAGGTTTGTCTATGGTGGTTTAAGCTTTTCATTCACATCATGCAAGACATGCAATTATTACATACCAATCTAAACTAAATGCATTTACAGTTCAAATCAATTATGTCTTCTTCTTCTTTGCTCTTCTGTTTTTCATGGAATATTCCACGCGATATAACTTGAAGTCCTTCATGGCTACCATTTTCTTTCCCTTATGTGTGTGATGAAATGTAAACTTGCCCAAGCACTTAAATACACACATAAGATATGAGTACTTTGTAAGCATCAAAACAGGAATTAGACTCAAAAAGTCAACACATTCGTCATAGTTGATGACTACTCCATTTTTACCTGGGTACTTTTCTTATCCTCCAAAGATGAAGCGTGTAAAATGTTAATTAATTTATGCATGAAGCTTCAGAATGAAAGGGGATATGACATTCAAAACATTCAGAGTGATCGAGGTAGAGAGTTCAAAAATAAAGAAAATAAGAATTATTGTGTAGAACATGGAATATCACACAACTTCTCGGCACCTCATACACCTCAACAAAATGGAGTTGCTGAAAGGAAAAATAGGTCACTTCAAGAGATGGCTAGGACAATGCTGAACGAGCATAACCTACCCAAATATTTTTGGGCTAAAGTGGTGAACACCGCATGTTATGTAATGAACAGAGTCTCACTTAGGACCAGCCTAGAAAAGACTTCATATGAACTCTGGAAAGGAAGAAAATTGAATATATCTTACTTTCTTGAGTTTGGATGCAAGTGCCTTAACCTAAATGACAAAAAGGACTTCCTAGGATATGCTATGAACAGAAAAGCCTTTAGAGTCTATAATAAAAGATCTCTTTCAATTGTAGAACCAATTCATGTAGCATTTGATGAGGCTAAACCATTTTCTCCTAAACCTATTAACATTGATGAAATTGAAGTAAGAAAAGGTTAAGAAGATTTATAAATTCATGAAATAAAGGATGAGAGTAATGAAATCAATGCAACTTTAAATTATAACTTTTATGGTAGATTTGAACTGCCTAAGGAGTGGAAGTTCGTATGGAATCAGCCCAAAGATCAAATTATTAGTGAACCGCTATAAGGTGTATCAACCAGATCATCATTAAAGAATCTATGCAATCATTGTGCGTTCCTATCTCAAGAGGAACCAAAGAACATATATGAGGCAATTAATGATGAATCATGGATAGCTGCCATGCAGGAAGAGTTAAATCAATTTGAAAGGAATAAGGTTCAGGAGCTAGTCTGTAGACCTTCTAATCACTCTATAATTGGCACTAAATGGGTATTCAGGAATAAAAAGGATGAGAACGAAATTGTAGTCCATAACAAGGCTAGACTGGTAGCTCAAGGTTATAATCAGGAAGAAGGAATAGATTATGATGAGACCTTTGCTCAAGTAGCTAGAATGGAAGCGATAAGAATGTTGCTAGCCTATGCATCCCATAAAAACTTCAAACTTTACCAAATGGATGTAACGAGTGCATTTTTAAATGGATTCATAAATGAATAAGTATATGTTGCACAATATTTGTATCGTCCTCTTAGTCTGCCTATCTGATTGAGGATGGAATGCCGTGCTAAATGATAGTTGAGAACCTAGAGCTTCCTGCAAGCTTCTCTAGAACCATGGCGTGAAACGCGGGTCTCGATCTGACACTGTGGACACAGGCACCTCTTGAGAACGGATTATCTCCTGAATCTAAATATCTTCCAAATGGTTGAGGGAGTGGTTGATCTTGATAGGGAGGAAATGGGCGGTCTTAGTTAATCGATTTACTATCACCCATATCGCATTCTAGCCATGCAATGTCAGCGGCAGCCCTGAGACAAAATCCATAGATATATGGTCTCACTTCCACTCTGGATAAATAGCGGCTGCAACTGACCCACCGGCCTCTGGTGCTCAACTTTAACCTATTGGCACATCAAACATTGGGCTATATACTCAGTGATTTCCTTCTTCATACCACTCCACCAGTAAAACTCTCACAGATCCCTCTACATTTTCGTACTTCTGGGGTGAAATGTATACAAAGATCTATGAGCCTCTTCTAAGATAGTCTTCCTGATGTTTGCATTGGCAGGAACACATAACTTAGAAAGGAACAGCAAAGCTCTGTCATCTGCAATGTAGAATTCCTCCCCCTGACCAGTCTGCACTCTATCTATCACCTCTGCTAATTCTAGATCTTCCTTCTGAGCATCTTTAATCCTTTCCTGCAGAGTAGGCTGTACCGCTAAAATGGCGATACATACTGAAGGATTACTCTTGATCAATTCGATGCTGAGTCTCTCCAGATCCATCATGGTCGGATACTGGATCCTTAGAGTCACCAACACTTATTCCCTAGACTTCCTGCTCAGTGCATCAGTTACCACATTTGCTTTCCCTAGGTGGTAACTGATAATACAATCAAAATCCTTAATTAACTCTAACCACCTTCTCTGCCTCATATTCAATTCCTTCCGGATGAAGAAATATTTTACACTATTGTGGTTGGAGAAAATCTCACACTGCTCGTCTTACAGGTAATGCCTTCAAATATTCAATGTGTGTACCACTACAGCTAATTCAAGATCATGGGTTGGGTAGTTCTTTTCATATTCTTCAACTGTATGGACGCATACGCCACCACCCTGCCATGCTGCATCAATACACAACCAAGTCCCTTCAAGGACGCATCACTATAAATGACATAACCCTCACCCCCTAACGAGACGATCAGTACTGGTATTGTGACTAGCGTCTTCTTCACTTCCTAAAAACATTGCTCACAGCTGTCGTCCCATTCAAATCTAGCGTTCTTCCTAGTCAGTTGTGCCAGAGGCCCGGATAAAGCTAAGAATCCTTCAACAAAGTGACAGTAATAACCAGCTAACCCCAAGAAACTCCTGATCTTCTGGATGTTCCTTGGTCTAGCCCAATTCATTACCACCTTAATCTTACTAGGATCCACAGAAATTCCATCTCTTGAGATAACATGCCCCAAAAGCACAACTTTCTCAAGCCAGAATTCACATTTGTTGAACTTTGCATACAGCTTCTTTTCCTTGAGCATGTGTAAGACTTGCCTCAAATGTATCTCGTGCTCCTCATAGCTTCTCGAATAGACTAGTAAATCATCAATAAAAACAACAAAAAACTAATCTAAATATGGATGAAAAACCCTATTCATCAAATAAATATCGCAAGAGCATTCATCGGACCAAATGGCATAACAAGGAACTCGTAATGTCCATACCCTGGAGCTAATCAAACAGGTCATCTATAACGGGTAAAGGATACTTGTTTTCGATTGTCACTTTATTAATCTCCCTATAATCTATGCACATCCTCATAGACCCGTTCTTCTTCTTCACAAATAGTACTGAGCTCCCCACAGAGATACACTAGGTCGTATAAAACCCTTATCAAGTAAATCCCACTGATTCTTCAATTTTACTAGCTCTGTTGGCACCATTTGATATTGTGCTTTAGAGATCGGCATTGTACCTGGAAGAAGATCGATCGGAAAATCCATCTCATGATCAGGAGGCAAACCTGGTAATTCATCTAGAAATACATATGTAAAATCTTTCACTACTAGTGTATTAATAAGTTTCATTTCATTCTATGACCCTATAAATCCCTGACAGCCATTCAAGAGCAGTCTTCTCGCCTGATCAGCTAAAACCATCTAAGGCAGGGATTACACTCGTGACCCTATAAATCTGAATTTTGGTCTTCGTGGAGGTCTGAATATCACTTCCCTCGCACGGCAGTCTATAATGGCAGAGTTAGCTACCAGCCAATCCATGCCAAAAATGATATCAAACCCATGGATGTCTAGCACAACCAAAAAAGGGAGGGCCTAAAATTCTCCCTTAAACATCAATTGGACAACCACAAAGCACCCTACTACATCTCACCACTGACCCGGTTGGTGTAGCCACTAATAATTCAACATCTAGTGATTGTGTTTCAGCCCCATACAATTTAACACATCCTACAGATACAAACGAGTATGTGGCCCTTGAGTCAAAGAGTGTAATAACTTTAAATGAAAACATATTAACCGTACCATCACCACCTCCCCAGCTGTCTCAGCATCACCCAGCATTAGAGTTAAAAACCCTGGCTGGAGCCATACTCCTCTGTTGGCCTCTACGTGGCACCTAATAACCTCCTCAAGCAGGTTTAGGAGCAGGAGAACGCCCAATCTGAGCTTGACAATCCCTCATCATATGCCCTGGCTCCCTACACCAATAGTAGATACTTCGCTTGGTATGACACTCCCTCGGGTGTCTCTTCCCACAAGTTAGGCAAGCTGGAAGTGGCTACATACCCTAGAAACCACGAGTCCCTGTCTCCTACTTCCGGTCTCTATAGTAGTCACATCTCTTCCATGAACGATGGCCAACTCCTTGCTAAGAACCAAAAGGTGCGGATCTCTTCTTCTGCCTCTACTCCTCAGCCTCCAGCTGCTCTCCAATCTCCGCTATGGTGGCCCTAACCACCAGCTCAGCAAAATCCTACAACTTCAATATCGACACCTGCTTATATATTTTTCTCCTCAGACCTCTTTCAAACTATCGTACCTTCTTCACCTCATCCGAAATAATGTACGGGGTGAAGAGAGATAATTCAATGAACCTCGTTGCGTATGCTGCACAGTCTGCTGTCCCAACTTTAGATTCAGGAACTCCTCTATCTTAGCTTCCTTAGATGAGGCTAGAAAATACCTATCGAAGAATGTCTCCATAAACAACTCCCACGTCATCTCCACAGGTACTATCCTCCGTTGTTCTAAGAGTTTCACTACTGTCCACCATCTCTTGGCCTCTTTAGTCAATTTATAGGTAGCAAACAACACTCTCTTCTCCTCTGAACACTACAGCATTGCAAATACTTTTTCGATCTCCTGTACCTAGTTTTTAGTGACTGCAAGACCAATTCCTCTTGAGAAAGCCAGAGGATTCATCATAATAAACTTCTCGATCAAGCTGTTGTGGCTTGTAGACGAATCACCCAACTCCCTAGAATTCCTAGCAATTTTCGTTATAACCTGTTGTGCCACGCTACGTAAAACTACATCTGAATCACCACCCGCAACACCTGTGGGTCCAACACCCTCATTCCCACTGGCGTGGGCACTACTACCACTAGGGTCCATCTTGAAAAAACAAATAACTTAACTTAAAACCCTATCACCATAACATACCATCCAACTAGTACAATATTTCCTTAATTAATTCATCACCTCTTATCATAGTTCAAGGTTTAGTCTTGCAACCTGGATACCCAAACCGACGATAGTTTATCATGACTTTCCCGAAATCGTCACCCCAGGAAAATCACACAAACCACCACAGAAGTCCGACATCTAGACTACAAAACCAGACCTCAAATTCCCTTATCCTATACTCTGGTATTATTATTGCTACATTTTAGAGTCTACAGAACTTAGTATCAAACTGTAACAACCTGTTTATTCAATCATATAATAAAACATATTTCATAATTAGGTCAACTCGAACCCGTGGGTAAAGAGGACACATCTGACATTCATAGCAGAAACCTAAGCAATAGTAAATATAAATCACATTTTCATAACCATAAAATACAAATACCAAAGTCAACTACATTCCCAAATATCTGTGTTTATATACAATGTCCAAAAATACAAAATATATACATATATAGGAACTCACAACACAAATCTACTGTTCCTAGATTAAAACTTACCCTCCTAGCAGGGAAGTATCAAACTAACTCAACAACGACCTCGATCCACCAGTCTTTCTGGGTTTCCTAAAAAGTTATTTAAATTCGGGGATGAGACACTTCTTAGTAAGGAAAAATAAACTAAGTACAGCCGTGTGACAACATGAATATCTAATGCATATATACATATACAGTACATTTCATATACCTGAAAACATACATCATAACATAGTGAATAATCATATACTTTCATATTTTCTAATAAATCATACTGCTCATGATACATTTGATATAACTAATATTACTGAAATTTACCTAGGATGTATAACTAATATTACTAAACTTCAATATTTTTTCGTGAATAGCATTTCCTATAACTATAGGAAGACCAAATTTCGCATAAAAAACCTTACCTCAACTCAGAGATGAATTTCAACTTAGTCCCACCAACGATCCACTTCGGTAGATTTGGAGAGAACTTCCCGAGGAGAGTCGTGGTGGCCTCAGATCGTTTATCTGACGAACGACAGAGCCAAACTCGAAGAGGGGGAGAGAGAAACCGTAGGGATGAGAGAAAGAGAGAGAGAGGGAGAGAGGGTTTGAGCGTCGAAATTCCACTAAAAAAATGAAGTTTGGCCTTTTTATAGATTGGCCTTCATCGACGAGCCACATCACCTCATCAACGAACTCTCCTCCTCATTGATGAAATTTAGAGTCGCCCAAATATCCTCTCGGTATCTTCTCATCAACAAAACAAACCTTCGTCAACAAGCTCATAATGCAACGTCATCAACAAACACGCCTGTTGTGCCCCATTTTATTTTTTGTTTCCATTTTTCTACTCTCTTAATTATTATTTAAATATCATTATTCTTTGGGTCATTAAAAAAACCTTGACAAGCCTAACACTATGGCATTATGTTTGGCAAGCAACAAAGTAATCTGTCAGTTATGGGGTATGTTGATGTAGATAATGCAGGAAATTTGGATGATAGAAGGTCTATAACTAGGTATGTATTCATCCTTATGGGAGGACTTATTTATTGGGGGTCCATGGTATAGTCTCTTGTGGCATTATCAACAACTGAGTCAGAGTATATGGCAGTCACCGAAACAGCTAAAGAAGCATTGTGGCTTACTAGTTTAGTTAAGGAGCTGGGCATATAGCAAAGTGGAGTTGAGCTGCGCTATGATAGTCAGAGTGCCATATGTTAGCCTAACATGAAATTCGAATCTCGTTTTGATGATAACAAATAAAGGTTGATTTAACATTTTTTTTGTTAAGTGATGATGTTTTAGGAATGCTTAATTGACAAAGTTCAAAAGATCAAAAGAATTACAAGTTTAAGATCAGCAAGGACCACAAAGCCACACTCATCTTTAAAGTGATCTAAAGGAAGCTCAAGTGAACCCAAATGATCAAGGCATATGGAAAACTAAAGTTGACTCAAGCTCAAGTCTAGGAGGATTCAAAGTAAAGACACTATGAAGACTTTAAGCTTACAGTTTTTAAGACTTTAGGATTATCTATGTAAGTACTTCATGCCAAATATCATATTAAATATTTTGAAGCTCATTAGGGTTTGTCTCGAACTTAGAGACCTTGTTTTAAAACTGTTAGAATTTGTGTATTCCCAAGAGGGGGGTGAATTGGAATATTAAACTTTCCTCCTAAGTTGAACTAGATGTTAGCAGAATATTACAACCTAGGGTCTTTCTGTGCAGTTCCAAATACGCTGATAAATATAATATACGGAAATTTAAATCAAGTGCATCATTCACATAATAACATACACGTGTAGTAAATATAAAGTGAGGAAATATAAACAAAAACACAATATGTTATCGGGGTTCAACCAACTGTGCCTACATCCCCGCCTTTAGTTTGCAAGCCTGAGGATTCCATTAATAGCTCACTTAAGGGTGGAGCAGCACTGATTACAACCAGGTCAATTACCTTAGGGCTAACCTCAACCTTAACCAGGTCAATTAGTTGGGCTGACCTTAACCTACTCGCCTTAACAGGATGGCGCACCTAGCTTTCCTAACTGGGTCTAAGTCAATCCAAGACTATTCTAGGGCTAATCTCCCTCTTCAGACCCATGCTTGGAAATACAACAGTATTTGCAATCAAATAATATCGGTACAGTGATTATGCTTTTAAGTAAAGCAGATGTGTACCCAACTACGCGCAATTACATACACCACAATATGATTTAATATGTAAGCTCTGTGTGGTCCAATATCTCAAGTCTCAAAAATTTGCTATTAGTGTAATGAGTGCGTGAGAGTGTCAACAAGCAATCTTTGTTTCTCAAGATATTCAATCAATCGTGTTCAAACAAAGATATGAAGCAAGTCTCAAGTATATTAATCAGTATGATATCTCAGTCACATAAATCAGGTAATGTGTATGCTTGGTTTGCAAAAGATGTGTAATCTTTGTATTCAGCAAGTAATATGTAAGTGAATAACTATTGCACAAAGATTAATATCACAAACACAAATATATCCTCACAAGTATTATCAAATATAAATCACACAAGATATTTGAGTATGTTTTGAAAATGATTTTGCAACACAAAGACAAATACAAGCTTCCTAAGATATTGCAACACAAATGCAACACTCAGAAGCATAAGCAAGTCTTCTTAGGATAGGCTTATGAACGAAGCCCCCTAAGAACACTTAGGTTTGGCTCTTAAGAAAATTGAATCAATCAAATACAAATAGGAGAGCAAACCTCTAAAGATAAACACTCAATCAACTTACAAAGAGTATGAGCAACAGAAGAAGGTAAGTATTAGTGGTTTTGGTATGAAAATGAGTATTATAGGTTTTTTGGATTTTTAGAGAATTTTCCCTAATCAAATATGCTAATCTTATCCTAATAATACCAAATAGGGGGTATATATAGACACCCCATGAAATATAACCGTTGGGGACAAGTCTGGTATTATTAGAAAAGATTAATAACCTTTTAACTATTTTAACCCTATTTTAAAAAATTAATCATGGTAAAAAATCAGGGCAACTCGAGAGGTCTGGTCGACCAGAAACCTTTCCGGTCGACTGAAGTTCATATGGTCCGGTCAACCAGGACATTTTTGAACTTGGGACTTAGTCGACCAAAAGTGCATGTCCAAGGTGATTTTTCAATTTTACCGAGGTTCAATCAACCAGGACATTTTGAACTGAGCGATTTGGTCTACCAGACAGTTGGCATTTCTCCCGAGGACCCTCGGTCGACTAGGTAGCTGGTATTCAATTTGGGCTCAGTTGACCAGGTGGTTAAATTGTTGACCTTAAGAGGTTTCGGTCGACCAGGGGATTTGAATTATAATGGTTCAGTTAATTGGGACATTGGTCAACCGTTGACCTGGACGTGGGTTCGATCGACCAGGGCAGAATGAACTGCCATGGTCGGTCGACCGAAAGAGCACAAAGTGTGCATTTCGGCCCTGTTGTGATTCACACAAACCCTATTCAAGTGCCTAAGATTCATAGGTGCAATGGTGAGTGTCCTAGGGTCATTTTTGGGTCATTTTGAAGACACCGAAAAAATCCGGTGTCGGTTAACAGACCCTAAGGTCTTTCTAAGGTCACTTTAAGTTATACTTGGTTTGAGCTTACGTAATAGATCATGCATGTGATGTGTGTGAGCTTATTACAAACCAAAGACCCTAATTACTATTACAGACCCTTTACAAAAATGAATTATAATACAGCATAAGAAATTGGGTCTTTAATGGAAATTTTGTCTTCAAGCTTTGCTCATTCCATGTGCATTATGATCCGATAATTTAAGTTCCTGCACAAAATCTCAAGTACCCATTAGATACAATGAGTATTTGTCATAATCAAAATCGGGCATGATCTATAAGGTCAAAAAATACTCTAGAAAATGTTTCATAAAGTAACAAAGCAAGAAAGCTAACTTTTTTTGAAAATTGAATTGAAAAATAGAAAATTTATCTGTTTAGGCAATCGAAGTGTAAGCTTATGCGCTTAAAGATTTTCCTCAGGTGACTAAAGAATAAGTTTGGGCGCCTAACAATTTTTCTAATGAATTTGTGAAGAGGCAGTGTAACCTCAAGCGACTAACCCTTGTAACCTCAGGCGCCTGACCATGTTTCAATTGAAAAATCTCAGTTTTAAAGAACCTCAAGCGACTGACCTCGAGACTTTAGGCGCCCGAACACTGTTAACAGTTATAATTTTTAAAAGTTTTAAAATTTAAAACTAAGTTTCTTGTGCCCTAAATTTTGTAAAAACTTGGGAAATACTCCAAGTAAACTTAGGCAACATGAATTAACCTTTTTAAGCCTATAAATACATGTTTTCACAAATCAAATATACACCAAGCAATTGAAAATCTGCTCTTAAGCTGAAAGCTTTCTTGTTCTCTCAAAGCCCTCTTTTGCTCACTCTTGCAATCTAAGAATTACTGAAATTTTGAGCTTCTGATCATTCTTCTCTGAGCACTACAATCTAAATTTCTGATTTCCATCTGGAGAAGTAATCCAGTGAAATTGTTTTTGAGCTTTAACTCTATTTCTTTTGATATTTGTTATTGAAGTATATAGTGATTTCAATTGTACTTACCAGCTCTATCTAAGAGCATTCTTCGTACAAAAGAAACTTTTCTTGTTTCTTGTTTCTTTGACGGTTCAGGTGATTGGATCATTGTAACCAAGTGGGGGGTATCGTTTGGAGAGGGGGCTTCACCCTAAAGGAGGGTTGTAATCGGTTTGCTACACCCACAAAGGAAGGAGTTAGTGGAATCCTTAGGTGGTCTTGCCTAAGGTGAGAGCGTAGGCTGGGGATAAGCTGAACCTTGTAAAAATTTCGCTCTCACTCTTTCTACCCTTTTCTATTTAAATTTTTGCATATACAAATTGTGTTTTTAAAGTGCACGATTGCTAAAAAATTGAGATTAAGAAGACTTTTTAATCTAAGAAAGTACGTTGGTTAATATTTTGTGGAAACTTTAAAAGGAGTACATTGATAAACTACTTGCGGAAATCTTGATTAAAATTAGCGCTTAAAAAATCATTCATACAAGGCGACAAACTGAAAATTGACAAATGCTGAAATAAAAAAGTGCTGCAAGCTTTCACAATTTGATTAAGCATTGTGTGATTGGGTAATTGTTTTTTTTGTTTGTTTTCTATTGGTATTTGACTTGTGTTTGGATTGTGATTAATTTAACATTAAGTCATTCTTGTGTGTTTGCTTAAGTTTTGAAAATGTTGAAAATTCAGAAAAACGCTTAAAAGAATTTTTATAAATCCAATTCACCCCTCCCCCTCTTGGGATAATACCTTGACTTTCAATTGGTATCAGAGCCTAGTTATAGAAAATCCTAATTAGAAGCTATATAAAGGTCTAAGTGGCACACCTAGGTGTTTCCCCTTTTGTGGAAGGCCAATCATCTACTAGACCACCTATCTTTTGTGGTTTAAATTATATATTTTGGAAACAAAGAATGAAGATATATATTCAAGCCATGGATTGGAAAGCATGGAAGGTTGTCACACATGGTGACTACATTCCTACTAAACTAGTAGATGGTAAAGAAGTTCCTAAAAAATAAAAAGACTTGACCGACAATGATTATAAAATAATGCAAGTAAATTCTAGTGCTATGAATGCACTATATTGTGCTTTAGGCGTTAATGATTTTAATAGGGTCATGGCATGCAAATCAATCAAAGAAATTTGGGACAAGTTAGAAGCAACCTATGAAAGAACTATAGATGTTAGAGACAGTAGAATCGACATGCTCACAAGCGAGTATGAGGCTTTCAATATGAACCTGGATGAAACCATCACTAATATGTACATTAGGTTCACTCACATAATAAACTTCCTTAATGTCTTAGGTAAAAATTACTCAACTTATGAAATGATCCAAAAAAATCCTTAGAGGATGACCACCAATTTGGGAACCTAAGGCCACCGCTATTATGAAAGGAAGAAACTTGAAAGGCACCACCCTAGATGAATTAATAGGTTCTCTACTCACATTGAAATGACAATGAATGAAATAAATTTAGAGAACAACAAAAGCAAGAAATCAATAGCCCTTAAGGCAAGTAAAGAAAGTTCTAGTGATGAGGATGAAGACAATAATTAGATGATGAAGAACTAGCCTTTATCACTAAAAGACTTGGAAAATTTTTCAGGAAAAATAGAAAATTCCCTCGAAAGTTTAAAGGATCAAAAACAAAAAAAGAAGAAACAAACACAAAGCAAACTAAGAACAATCCACTGACATGTTATAATTGTAAGAAGGTTGGACACATTAGACCCGATTGTCCACAACTAAAGAAGGGCAAGAAGAAGAAAAAGAAAGAAATGAAAGCTATGTGGGATGACACAAGCTCAAATGTATTGAAGGATGACTCAAGTGAACAAGAAGTTGTCAACATGTGCTTTATGGCACACAATGCTGAGGTAAACTCTTATTCTAGTTCATCGGAAGAATATGGTGAAGAGTCTAGTAATAATTCATGTGATAGTATGCCTTCATGTAAGGAAATCCAAGTTGAATAATTCAACTTACACAATAGGTTCATCAAAGTATCTAAAAGAAACATAGCCTTAAAAGAACAAAATGAAAATCTTAAGAAAAAGAAAAAGATTCTCATTTTGATGATCTAATGAAGAAAATTAACAATATGTCTTAAGAATTAGTAAAACTACTAGTAAATGATGAAAGCAAGAAAGACCTAGAAATAAGTGATCTTAAAAGAAAAATTGAAGATAAAGATAAAATCATTTACAACTTTACTAGAGGTAAAGAAAATTTTGAAAAGATGGTTGGTCAACAAAGGATGATAAGTAATAAAGAAGAAATTGGTTACAATGGAATTGAAAACAAAAAGAAGAAAAATTTATTTATGGGATATTTTGTAAAAGAAGCAAAATACTATGCAAACCCATCTTCTACAAATACACATGAAAACACCACTTGCTACTTCTGTAGAAATAAAGGACACATAAAGTTCAATTGTCCACTTAAAAAGAAATATGTCAAAATGAAGAATGAACGGAAAGTAAACACTAAAACTAGGTATGACTTAAAAAGAATTAAGAAAGTTTGGGTTCCAAAAGTAACACCATGAATCCTTCCTTCTAGGTATGCTTTAGGACTACTCCATCAAAGGAAAAATGGTATGTGGACAGCAAGAGTTCAAGGCATATGACGGGAGATAGAACAAAGTTCACATCCCTAGTTCAAAAAGATGGAGGCTATGTGACCTTCGGTGACAATGCCAAAGGTAAAATCGTCAGAATAGGTAAAATAGGTAAAGAACCCTCACTTACTATTGATGATGTTTTGTTAGTTGATGGATTAAAACATAGCCTACTAAGCCTTAGTCAACTTAGTGACAAAAGGTATTGACAGAATCTTTAAGCAAGATAAGTGTATAGTTCAAAATCCTAGAAAACATGAAATTCTATTTACAGCCTATAGAGCAAATAATGTATATTGTATAAATCTTGAAAACCTAATCTCTCAAGATGTAACATGCTTGGATGCCATGAATGAAGCTAGTTGGCTTTGACATAGAAGACCTAACATGCAAGCATGGACCTATTATCAAACTTATCTAAAAAAACTTAGTTAAGGGTTTACCAAATACAAAATTCATAAAAGATAAAATTTGTGATGCTTGCCAACTTGGAAAACAAATAAAAACAAGTTTTGAAAAGAAAAAACATATATCTACTAGTAGACCCATAGAACTCATTCATTTAGACTTGTTTGGTCCTATTAGAACTCAAAGCATAGGAGGTAAGCAATATGCCTTTGTTATAGTTGATGACTACTTTAGGTTCACTTGGGTATTGTTTTTAGCTTCCAAGGATGAAACTTGTAAATCTATGCAAAAAACTTCAAAATGAAAAAGGATATAATGTTTCAAACATAAAAAGTGATCAAGGAAGAGAATTCAACAACAAAAATATTGATAAATTTTGCAGTAAAAATGGAATTAATCATAATTTTTCAGCACCTAGAACTCCACAACAAAATCGAGTTATTGAAAGAAAGAATAGAACACTTCAAGAAATGGAAAGAACAATGTTAAATGAACATAATCTACCAAAATACTTTTCAGCCGAAGCAATAAACATTGCATGCTATGTGATAAATAGAGTTTCTATAAGATCAAATTTGAATAAAACTCCCTATGAACTTTAGAAGGGTAGAAGGCCTAATATCTCTTACTTCCATGTCTTTGGATGTAGATGCTATGTATTAAATGATAAAGATGATTTAGGCAAATTTGATGCAAAAGCTGATGAAGGGATATTCCCAGGATATTCATTAAAAAGAAAAGCCTATAGAATATACAATAAAATAAATCTTACAATCTTGGAATCAATTCATGTAACATTTTGTTGACCCTATGGGTTATACCTTATTTTGATTATGACAAATACGGTATTTAATGGTTTGATGAGTTTGTGTGCAGGACTGATCGAACCTATAATATGGTGCACGCACACGACACATGAAGTGAAGACCTGAAGACCTTATTTATATTGTATTGTAATTTAATCATTCATTTGGGTCTGTAATAGTAATTAGGAGAACATGGTCTATAATAATTAATGCCTTACCTGCATGGAAGGATCGATAAGCTCAAGACCATAGATGGACTTTAGGGATTTTTTCGGTGTCTTAAAAAAGGCCTAAAAATGACCTTAGGACACTCACTCATGCATATATTTGAATGGTCATTTAAATAGGGTGTTTGTATGATTAAATGGGACCAAAATGCTCTAAATGGGTACTTTCGGTCGACCGAACTTCACAGTACAAATACTCCCGGTCGATCAAACCCGGACCTGGTCAACTGTTTGACCACAGTACGGTCGACTAAACCGTTATAGTTCAAAATCCCCGGTTGACCAAAACCTCCCTGGGTCAAAGTTTGACCATTTGGTCGATCAAACCAGATTGTTCACAGATCCCTGGTCGACCTAAACCCTTCTTGGTCAACATTTGACCACCTGGTAGACCGAACCAGGTAGTTCAAAAGGCCCTGATCGACCGAAACCCCCTGGGGTCAAAAGTTTGACCATTTGGTCGACCGACCCTTTTTTTATTCCAACTACCTGGTTGACCGAAGGGTCCTCGGAAGAATTCCCAGCGATCTGGTCGACCGAACCAGGCAGTTTAAAATGCCCTGGTCGACTGAAACTCAGAAAATTGGGAAATTGCCCTCTCTTGGTCGACCAAGACCTCAGTTCAATATTCCCCTGATCAACTGGTCCATTTGAAACTTGGTTGATCGAAACCTTTCTGGTCGACCGGACCTCTCGGGTTGCCCCATATTTTTTACCGCAGTTAACTTTTTAAAACAGGGTTAAATTGGTTTAAAACTATATTAATAATACCCTACATGTCCTAACGACTATAATTTTTCCTATCTCTATATATAGGGCTTCATTTGCAAAAATTAATAAGGAGATTAGAAAAACAATTAGCAAAAAATCCTCTGATTCTCAAAAGCTCTATTTCTCACATCCAAGCTTTATTTCTTCATTCTTACTCATCCTCATTGCAAATCTTGCTAAGCAAGAGTGCTATTGTGAGTATCTAGTAAAGCTTACACTCTCGCCAGTTTTAGAATCTTTGATATATATTTTTATCCAAGAGTAAGCTTGAAGTTTTTCTAAGAGACTTCATTAATATGTCTTCTGTAGGAAAACTTCGTAGAGCTTGTGAGTTTTGCATAATCATTGCAATACTCAAGAGTTCGTATTTCTTCTTGTTTGTGAAATATCCTGTGTGCTTATTTTTGAGAAAAATACTTTTGGGATATTTTGCTTGTGAAGATCTTTGTTATTGCACCTTTTGATTGATAATATTATCTTGACACAAAGATAAAATATTTTACAAACAAATTTCAAATATCTCTTGTGATTTATCTTAAGAAAAATATTTTGAGATATTTGTTAGCATATTGAAGATCTTTGTTGCTATATCTTTTTATCTTGATACAAAGATCAAATAAATTTTTGCAAATCATTTTTAAATATCTCTTGTGGTTTATATTGAGAAATACTATTTGTTGAGATATTTGAAGTATGCTTGTGATCTTTGTTGGTGCATTGTGATTAAAATATTATTTTGATACAAAGATTCTATCATTTACACTCTCATGCACTGATTGCTATATTTGCATAAATATTTGAGAGTAGACACTTAGACTACATCGAGTTTATCAAATCCTATCTTTTGGTAGTGTATTGATTATACTGTGCGTAATTGGGTACATATCTGCTTTACAAAGCACAATCACTGTACCATTTGTTGTATTTCAAAGCTGTTGTATTTCTAGGCACGGGCCTGAAGAGGAAGACTAGCCCTGGAATAGTCCCGGATTGGCTTTGACCCAGTTAGGAAAGCTAGGTGCGTTGTCTTGTTAAGGTGTGTAGGTTGAGGTCAGCCCAGCTAATTGACCTGGTTAAGGTTGAGGTCAGCCCTGTGTTAATTTGACCTGGTTGTAAACGGTGCCGCTCCACCCTTAAGTGAGCTATTAGTGGAATCCTCTGGCTTGCGAGTTAGAGGCGGGAATGTAGGCAATTTAGCCGAACCTCAATAACATTTCTGGGTGTCGTCACTTTTATTACTTTATTGTGCATGCCTTATTAAACATTTATTGCAGTTTAAAATTCCATTGTATATTTACATTGATTTTATTTTACATGCACTAGATTGACCTTAAACTTGTGTAATATACTGTTGTTAGTGGTTTGACCTAAGGCAATAAATTTTAAAATACCAATTCACCCCCCCCCCCCTCTCGGGATTGCACCAAAGCTAACACATTTGATGAAGAAAGTCCATTCAATAAACCAATAAAAGTTGAAGAAAATCAAACTACTCAAAAATAAGAAGACTTAGACATAATAGAAGCAAGAGAAGAAGAAAATGAAGAAAAATCAAATAATGATGCTGTTGAAAATATTGAATTATCAAAATAATGGAAGTATGTAAGAAAACATCCAAAAGATCAAATAATAGGAGAACCATCCCGAGGTATAACCACAAGATCCTCTTTGAAAAATCTATGTAATCACTATGCTTTCTTATCTCAAGATGAAACAAAGAATGTAGAAGAAGTTTTAAATGATGACTCATGGATAATTGCTATGCAAGAAGAATTAAATCAATTTGAAAGAAGTAAAGTATAGACATTAGTTTCCAAACCAAAAAATCATTCAATCATAGGAACTAAATGAGTATTTAGAAATAAAAAAGATGAAAATGGAACAGTAGTAAGAAATAAAACTAGACTTGTAGGTAAAGGATATAACCAAGAAGAAGGAATAGATTATGATGAAACATTTTCTACCGTAGCTAGAATGGAAGTCATTAAAATGCTCTTAGTATATGCATCTCATAAGGAATTTGAATTGTATCAAATGGATGTAAAAAGTGCATTTTTAAATGGTTATATTACTGAAGAAGTATATGTAGAACAATCACCGAGCTTTGAAGAAATACAAAATCCCGAATATGTTTACAAGCTAACTAAGACCTTACATGATTTGAAACAAGCCCCTAAGGCATGGTATGAAAGACTCAGTGGATTCCTACTAGATAAAGGGTTTTCTAGAGGTAAGTTTGATAGTACTTTCTTTATCAAATCTAAAAAAGATGATATGCTCATAATCCAAATTTATGCAGGTGATATTATTTTTAGCTCAACAAATGATAATCTATGTAAATAATTTGCTAGATGTATGCAAGAAGAATTTGAAATGACCATGATGGGAGAATTGAACTACTTCATAGGATTACAAATCAAACAAGCAAAAAATATAACTTTTATAAGTCAATCCAAATATATAAAAGATATGCTTAAAAAATTCGATATGGAAAGTAGTAAACCCATAGGTACCCCCATGAGCGCTTCTATAAGCCTCGATAAAGATGAAAAAGGGATACTGGTAGATATGAAATATTATAGAGACATGATAGGAATTTTGTTATACTCAACAGCTAGTAGACCCGATATAATGTTTAGTGTATGCATGTGTGCATGTTTTTAATCAATGCCTAAAGAATCACATCAAATAGCTATAAAAAGAATCCTATGGTACTTGATAGGAACAATTGATTTAGGACTATGGTATCCTAAGGACAACGGATTCTAAATGATTAGTTATTCGAATACCGATTATGTAGGGTGTAAGATGATAGAAAAAGTAAAAGTGGGACTTGTCATTTTCTAGGACGATCTCTAATGTCTTAGTTTTCCAAGAAACAAAACTCCATAGCCTTATCCACAACTGAAGCTGAAAATGTAGTAGCTGGGAGTTATTGTGCCCAAACCTTGTGAAATTAGGAATAGCTTCCCAAGAGGGGGGTGAATTGGCTTTTAAAACTTTCTTTTTGGTTCTTTTTTTAAGTCCTTAACTTTTTTTAATATTTAACCAATTCTTTGACTTGTTTATCTATTTTTTCAATCAAACAATAACTTGGTTTCTCTTAAACAATAAACAAGACAACTAATAAAACATTCCATCTTCAACCACACAAATAATTAAACTAGTCAAGCCTATCAACCACAATGCCCAAACCAACAACCAATTTGATTGCCAAATATAAATTCACTTCAGCACTATTAGATTGATGAAATCATTCAAGATTTAGCACTTTTTGAAATATAAACACAGTTCATTCAATCTCAAGCTTTATACCACACAATCACAATATATTAATGGTATATGTAACTTTCAACTTTTGTATTGTGTTCAGCCCTGTAGTAAATGCAAGTTTGAACAAAGCCCTGTATATATGAAAATGCTTCTTGAATGTAATGTTCAATATAAGATCCAATTGCTCTTTCCAAACTTCAGAATTCAAATAAACTCTTAAGTTAGTTTATCTTTGGGTTTAGCCAACTAGCGTACTCCCATATGGTTTCCGCAAAGAATGGTTCAACTAACGTACTCCCTTTTGGTTTCCGCAACCCAAATCAAAATCAAACTTTAAGGTTTACTTTATTTCCAAATATACATAGTTTATATGATTTTCAAATTTAAACCATCCACGCAATTTAAATATGTACTGAAAATAAAGAATAGGGAAAGAGAGAGTGAGACGAAGATTTTTACGAGGTTCGGCTTATACCCAGCCTACGTCCTTGCCTTTGGCAAACAACAAAAGGATTCACTTAAACTTGTTCCCTTGACGGGTGGAATAAAACCTTTACAAGACCCCATGTTGAAACACTCGTTCACTAGGCTAGAGCCCGCCTCTCCAAACGATGTCCCCTTGTTCGGTCACTCCTTTAGGCTAGAGCCTGCCTCTCTAAGCAATATCCCCTTGCTTAGCCAATGATCCAAACAATCCTTGGAATGTCAAAGAACTACAAGAAACACAAGATAAGATCTGTGTACAAGTATACTCTCTCAAAAAGCAAGTTAGTACAATTTCAGCACTATATACTTGAATGTAAAATATCAATATGAAATACAATGAAGCTTAAGTGTAGAATTCACCAATATCCTTCTTTGAAGAGGATTAGTAGTAGGAATTCAAAGGAAGAAGGATCAGAACTTCAGAATATCTTAGCAAAATAGATTTTCAATGAGTGAACAAGAGACTTTGGAAGAACAAGAGTGCTTTCAACTTCTAAAACAAATTTTTCAATTCATTGTTGAGTTTTTATTTGGAAAACCATGTATTTATAAGCAATTAAACTTGTTTCCATGTTGCTAAAGTTTCCTTGGAGTGTTTCCCAAGTTTTTAGAAAGTTTGGGGCCCAAGCAAATAATATTTAAAAAATAAAATTTTTGAAATTTCTGCCCGTTAAGAGTGTTCAGATGACTGAAGGCTTGGGTTCAGTCATCTGAGATGGTTCTGCCTCTAAAAAAAATTCAACAAAAAATCTTTAGATGACTGAACTTAATCTTCGGTCATTTGAAGTTATTTTTCAGACATCTAAAGTTATACTTCGATTGTCTGAAGTTGTTCTGTGTGCTGTTCATTCAGCTGAAGTACCTCCCGTGAACAGTGTTCGGTTGGCTGACAGTTGTGACCCCGCTTCAATATTTTGGCCATAACTTTTTTCTGTAAAACTCCAAATTAGGTTTTATTGGTGTCAAAAGAAAGTTAAGCGAAACTAATGCAACTTTCATGTTGAACACATATTAAAATAAGGATGTTTTGATAGATAAAAATGCACCTCAATGCGGATGTATAAAACTAACAGCATTTGGAAAAACTCTTTTTGGTGTTTTTCATTCCAAAAATGATTATAACCTTTTTAAAATAATTTTTGACTTTATAAAAATATTTTCAAAGTATTTTAAAAGGTATCTAGGTCTGAGAAGTTAACCTAAGAGATTCATAATATTTCAAACGATATTTTAAACATTAAAGCACTTACATGAGACTTTTAAGACATTAACATTCTAAACGCTCAAGTCTTCATGCTTGCTTTGGCTCTTTCTTGGTCTTCAAGCTTTCATATTCTTTGAGCTTTCTCACTTTGCCTTTCTTTGGCTCTTTTGAATTTAATATTCCTTGACTTTCAACAACTTATTCATGTCCTCATATTATTCAAGGTTTAATATATCATCTTTAAATCCATGCTTTGACTCTTTTAAACTTCATTTGATTCTTATGAGCACTTTGACCTTGCTTTCTCATATATGAGCCCTGAAATAACATTACTCACACAAATATGTTAAATTCTACTTGTTTGTTATCATCAAAATAAGATAATAAGATTTTAAGCCTTGCAAGGCCAACAATCTCCCCCGTTTTTTATGATGACAAACAAGGAGCAAAAATTTGAGTTAGCCTTAAAAAGGCTTCCCCTTTCAATAAGTATCATTTAAAAAAAATATTTTCACATATCATGCTCATATATCAAAATCACATTATTTAATATCAATATCAATCAACATCAAGTATTTATCCTCCTTTTGATATATATATATATATATTTATATATATATATATATATATATCATGCTCGTAAATTTTTAATATCATGCTCCATTTTTGTTGCCTAAAACTTCTCCCCCTTTTGACATCAATCAAAGAGAGTAAGACTTTAGGTACTAAGGCTATGAGCAATCATAAAAAGTATAGTACTTTAAACTTCAGCATGCATAATAATTCATGATACTGATTATTTATTCCATGATTCCAATTTAATAATTAGGGAAGAACCATAATACAAGCAAAAAGTCATAATACTCCCCTAAATTTAACACATTTAGATTTGATACCAATTATGCTTTTAATTTTATTATCCGTGCTTCATATATTGATTCATATCTTGTATGTTCTCATGAACACAATCATGGAATACCAATATCATGTTAACATCATCAATGCTTATCATTCTTAAATATCAATTTGTGATACCAACTGAGCCTTTTACATTGTGATACCAATTAAAATTTTAAAATGAGATACCAAAAAAAAAACTTTATAGATACCAAAGCTAATATCATATCATGCATAGTTCATGGATATCAAAAATATCATTCATAGCTCATGGATACCAATATAAAGAGCAGCACAAGACAAATTTATCCACTTGATTCATTATTAGCATGCATAGTCAAAAAGTAATTTTATATCAAGATTCATGCTCATGCTCAATAATCTCATGCTCAAACTCTATTCTTCTTATATCAAGATTTAGCTTCATAATCATGCTCAAGTTTGCAATATAATGAGCCATAAATTATCAATATAAGTCAAGTCAAGTCAAATCATACTCATGTAGCATATATCATATCAGCACATCACATAAGCAAGGAGCATATCATATAGGCATGTAAGCATGTAATTTTTAACATCTTTCCTCTTAAATGGACATTCAAATTTTATATGCCCTTTTTTCTTACATTGATAGCATATGGTGTTAGTGTAGGCATTAGAAGACGTGTTTGCATAGTCTTTGGATCCTTTTAAGAAATATCCCATGTACAAACTCTTTTTCTTTTTATTTTCAACTCCATTGAAACTAATGCCTTCTTTGTTTAATGACATTCTTTGTGAGCCAATCATCTTATCAAGATTTTCCTTTCCTTTTGTTGTAAATAATTTTATCCTTATCTTTGATTTGATTCTTGAGATCATTTAACTCTATCCTTCTTGTTATCAACCTTCTTTAATGATTTCTCTAGCTCTAAAAATACTTTTCTTATTCTATCCTCTAATCCATAAATATATATATCTTTCTCATATACTGTAAAGGATAGGGATCGAATGTCTTCTATCATTTGTTCATTCTTGCTTTCTAGTTTCTTGATTTTCAAGTTGTTTTCTTTTTTAGAAAGATTTTTGGATTCTATTGCTTTTATTGCTGATTCATACTTATGTTCTATTTGCTTAAGTTTTGAGTCTTTATCTCTTTTAGCATTCTTTAGGGATTCTAACTCTTTCATTAAACTTTAATTCTTATTCTTCAATGAGGTGTTTTGTTTATTTGTTTTGATCAACTTCTTATATACTTTGAATAATCATTTTGTAATTCATTATAAGATGGCATACACTCATCATTGAATTTATTTGAAGAATCACTACAAGAATTAGTAACGATTTGGATGAGTAGCCTTCCTCACTGTCCCATGCCATAAAACAAGTATAAGCAACCTCTTGGTCGCTTGATTCATATTCCGAACTACTTGTACTATCCCAAGTAGTGGCTTTCATGGCCATTTTGTTTTCCTTCTTAGACTCTTTATTTAGTAGTGGACATTCCAGTTTTATATGTCCGACTTTATTGCAATTATAGCATGTAGGAATTTTATTTTTAGATTTCTTTTTGTTGATTTCTTCTTCTTCTTCATCTGATTCAAATTTGGATTTTCTTTTGAATTTATTCTTTCTTCTAAGAATTCTTGCTAGCTTCTTAAATATGAAGGCTAGTTCATCTTCATTTATTTCTTCTTCATTACTAGAATTTTCTTTTGAGGTTTCGAAGGCTATTGTTTCTTGAGCTTTGGTTTTCCCACTCTTTTCATTCATTGCCATTTCGTATGTGAGGAGTGAACCTATAAGCTCATCTAAGGATGTGTTTTTCAAATTTCTACCTTCCATAATAGCAATAGCCTTTGGTTCCCACATGGAGGGAAGGCCTCTTAGAATTTTTCTTATCATCTTATAAGTAGTGTAAGTTTTTCCTAAGGCATTTAGGGAATTTGTTATATGAGTGAACCTAGTATACATGTTGGATATGGATTCATCTGGGTTCATTCTAAATGCTTCATATTCGCTTGTAAGCATATCAACCCTATTATCCCTAACATCCATCATTCCTTCATATGTTGCTTCTAGCTTATCCCATATCTCTTTAGCTAATTTGCAGGCCATTACTCTATTAAATTCATTAGCATCCAAGGCACAATATAAAGCATTTATAGCACTTGAATTTGTTTGGAGCATTTTATAGTCTTGATCGGTCATATCTTTCTTCTCTTTTGGGATTTTTTTTCCATCTACTATCTTAGTGGTAATTTGAACTCCATCTATAACAACTTCCCCTACTTTCCAATTCATCGCTTGGAGATAGATTTGCATTCTCTTTTTCCAAAACGTGTAGTTCAAACCACAAAAGATAGGAGACCTAGTGGAATATTGTCCCTCTCCAAAGGGAGCTATGCCTATGTGAGCCATTAGGATATTTCTATAGTTACTTGTTAAGATTTACTATAACCCCTCTCTGATACCAATTGAAATTAGGAATAGCTTCCCAAGAGGGGGGGTGAATTGGCTTTTAAAACTTTCTTTTTAGTTCTTTTTTAAAGTCCTTAACTTCTTTTAATATTTAACCAATTCTTTGACTTGTTTATCTATTTTTTTAATCAAACAATAACTTGGTTTCTCTTAAACAATAAACAAGGCAACTAATAAAACATTCAATCTTCAACCACAAATAATTAAACTAGTCAAGCCTATCAAACCAACAACCAATTTGATTGCCAAATATAAATTCACTTCAGCACTATTAGACTGATGAAATCATTCAAGATTTAGTACTTTCTAAAATATAAAGACAGTTCACTCAATCTCAAGCTTTATACCATACAATCACAATATATTAATGGTACATGTAACTTTCAGCTTTTGTATTGTGTTCAGCCCTGTAGTAAATGCGAGTTTGAACATAGCCCTGTATATATGAAAATGCTTATTCAATGTAATGTTCAATATAAGATCCAATTGCTCTTTCCAAACTTCAAAATTCAAATAAACTCTTAAGTTGGTTTATCTTTGGGATGTTTAGCCAAGTAACGTACTCCCGTATGGTTTCCGCAAAGAATGGTCCAACCAACGTACTCCCTTTCGGTTTTCGCAAACCAAATCAAAATCAAACTTTATGGTTTACTTGATTTCCAAATATACGTAGGTTATATGACTTTCAAATTTAAACCATCCACGCAATTTAAATATGTATTGAAAATAAAGAATAGGGAAAGAGAGAGTGAGACGGAGATTTTTACGAGGTTTGACTTATACCCAGCCTACAACCTCACCTTTGGTAAACAAAAAAAGGATTCACCTAAACCTATTCCATTGATGGGTGGAACAAGACCTTTACAAGCGATACCCCACGCTCAAACACTCCTTCACTAGGCTAGAGCCCGCCTCTCCAAACAATGTCCCCTCGTTCAGTCACTCCTTTAGGCTAGAACCTGCCTCTCAAAGCAATATTCCCTTGCTTAGCCAACGATCCAAACAATCCTTGGAACGTCAATGAACTACAAGAAACACAAGATAAGATTTGCCTACAAGTGTACTCTCTCAAAGAACAAGTTAGTACAATTTCAGCATTATATACTTGAATGTAAAATATCAAAATGAAATACAATGAAGCTTAAGTGTAGAATTCACCAATATCCTTCTTAGAAGAGGATTAGCAGTAGGAATTCAAAGGAAGAAGGATCAGCACTTCAGAATATCTTAGCAAAATAGATTTGCAATGAGTGAACAAGAGAGCTTTGGAAGAACAAGAGTGCTTTCAGCTTCTAAAACAGATTTTTCAATTCATTGTTGAGTTTTGTTTTGGAAAACCATGTATTTGTAGGCAATTAGACTTGTTTCCATGTTGTTAAAGTTTCCTTGGAGTGTTTTGCAAGTTTTTAGAAAGTTTAGGGCCCAAGCAAATAATATTTAAAAAATAAAATTTTTGAAATTTCTGCCCGTTAATAGTGTTCAGATAACTCAAGTCTCGGATTCAATCATCTGAGGTGGTTCTGCCTCTAAAAAAATTTCAGTAAAAAATCTTTAGATGACTGAACTTAATCTTCGGTCATTTGAAGTTATTTTTTAGATGTCTGCAGATACACTTCGATCATCTGAAGTGGTTTTGTGTGCTGTTAGTCAGCTGAAGTTCTTCCCGTGAACAGTGTTTAGTTGGTTAACAGCTATGACCCCGCTTCAATATTTTGGCCATAACTTTTTCCATATAACTTCAAATTAAGTGTTATTGGTGTCAAAATAAATATAAGAAAAAATAATACAACTTGCATGTTGAACACATATTAAAATAAGGAGTTTTTTATGGAGGAAAATGCACCTCAATGCGGATGTATAAAAACTAATAGCATTTGGAAAAACTCTTTTTGGTGTTTTTCATTCCAAAAATGATTCTAACCTTTTTAAAATATTTTTTGACCTTATAAAAATATTTTCCAAGTATTTTAAAAGGTATATCTAGGTCTAAGAAGTTAACCTAAGAGCTTCATAATATTTCAAACGATATTTTAAACACTAAAGCACTTACGTGAGACTTCTAAGACATTAACATTCTAAACGCTCAATTCTTCATGCTTGCTTTGGCTCTTTCTTGGTCTTCAAGCTTTCATATTCTTTGAGCTTTCTCACTTTACCTTTCTATGGCTCTTTTGACTTTAATATTTCTTGGCTTTCAACAACTCATTCATGTCCTCATATTTTTCAAGGTTTAATATATCATCTTTAAATCAATGCTTTGACTCTTTTAAGCTTCATTTGATCCTTGTGAGCACTTTGACCTTACTTTCTCATATATGAGCCCTAAAATTAACATTACTCACACAAATATGTTAAATTCCACTTATTTGTTAGTGAAATTACGAATAGCTTCCCATGAGGGGGGTGGGGTGAATTGGCTTTTAAAACTTTCTTTGAACTTCTTTTAAGAATCCTTAACTTCTTTAAACACTTAACCAATTCTTTAACTTGTTTGTTTAATTTCACAATCACACAACAACTTAATCTCTTTAATCAACGACACAGCTAATAAAACATTCAAACAATAAACCATAATCTCCAAACCAACACAACCACAATTTATTTATCAAATATAAGTTCACTGCAACATTATTAGATTAATGAAATCATTCAAGATTTAGCACTCTTGGAATACAAATACTATCCAATCAATCTCAAGCTTTATACCATTCAATCACAATATATCTTTTGTTGTCAGCCCTGGATATGAAATTGTAAGCCCTGTAGTTGAATTATAATTTATACTTCGCTGATATAGATTTGCTTCTTCAATATGTTTTTCAACAACACATTCACACTCTTCCCAAATACTTAGAATTCAAATAAATTTTCTATTAATCTATCTTTGGGTGTTTAACCAAGTAACGTACTCCCGTATGGTTTCCACAAAGAATGGTTCAACCAACGTACTCCCTTTTGGCTTCCGCAACCCAAATCAAAATCAAACTTAAAGTTTACTTGATTTCCAAATATACGTAGTTTATATGATTTTCAAATTTAAACTATCCACACAATTTAAATATGTACTGAAAATAAAGAATAGGGAAAGAGAGAGTGAGACGGAGATTTTTACGAGGTTCGACTTCAACACAGCCTACGTCCTCGCCTTTGGCAAAACCACCAAAGGTTTCACTAAACCTGATCCATTAACGGGTGGAACAAATCTTTACAACACTCCTTGGTTAAGGCTAGAGCTCGCCTTCTCCAAACGACATTCCCTCGTTTGATCACTCCTTACATAAGCTAGAGCCCGCCTCTCTAAGCAATATTCCCTTGCTTAGACAAAGATCCAAACACCTTGGAACATCAATGAACTACAAGAAACACAAGATAAAATCTGCATACAAGTATACTCTATCAAAGAGCAAGTTAGTACAATTTCAGCACTGTATACTTCAATGTAAAATATCAATAGGAAATAAAATGAAGCTCAAGTGTAGAATTCACCAATATCCTTCTTAGATGAGGATTAATAGTAGGAATTCAGTAGAGGAAGGATTAGCACTTCAGAATATCTCAGCAAAAGAGTTTTGCAATGAGTGAGCAAGAGAACTTGTAAGAACAAGAGTGCTTTCAGCTTCTCAAAATAGAATTTTCAATTCTTGGATGAGTTTTGATTTTCAAAACCATGTATTTATAGGATTTCAAACTTGTTTCCATGTTGCAAAAGTTTCCTTAGAGAGTTTCCCAAGTTTTTAGAAAGTTTGGAGCTCAAACAGCTATATTTTAAAAAATTAGATTTTAAAAAATTTTCCCATTGAACAATGTTTATATGTCTAAGGATTCGAGTTCAAATTTCTAAAATTCCTGAAATCCCTTTAAAAATGTACTGGACACGGGGTCAGATATCTGAAGAGAGGGTTTAGATGTCTGAGGTGTAGGGTTCGGATGTCTGAAGTGTCAGGTTCAGATGTCTGAACAGCTACTGCCTCTTTCAATTTAGTCCAAAAAATCTTCAAATGTCTGAGGGGTCGAGGTTAGACATCTGAAGTAGTTCTGTGTGCTATTCAGACAACTGAAGTCCCTCGCGTGAGCAGTGTTCAGATGTTTGATAGTAGTGAACCTGCGTCAGTGTTTTAGCTATAACTTTTAATGTATAACTGAAAATTAGGTTGTCTTGGTGTCAAAAGAAAGCTAAGAGAACATAATACAACTTTCATGTTGACCACTTTTTAAAATATTGAGGTTTTGATAGAGACAAATTAACCTCAATGTGGATGTATAAAAACTGACAGCATCTCGGAAAACTCTTTTTGGGGCTTTTCATTCCAAAAATGATTCTAACTTTTTTAAAATAATTTTTGACCTTGTAAAAATATTTTCATGGTATTTTAATAGGTATTTAGGTCTAAGAAATTAACCTAAGAGCTTCAAAATATTTCAAACAATAATTTAAACATTAAAGCACTTACATGAGACTTCTAAGACATTAACATTCTAGGTTCTTGAGTCTTCTTGCTTTGTCCTTGGATTGAGTCCATCTTTTCTTCAAGCTTCCATATTCTTTGAGCTTTCTCACTTTGCCTTTCTTTGGCTCTTTGGACTTTAATATGCCTTGACTTTCAACAACTCATTCATGTCCTCATAGTGTTCAAGGTTTCATATATTATCTTTAAATCCATGCTTTGACTCATGTAAGCTTCATTTGATCATTGTGAGCACTTTCATCTTAATTTCTCATATGTGAGCCCTAAAATAACATTACTCATACAAATATATTAAATTTCACTTGTTTGTTAGCATCAAAATAAGAAAACAAAATTTTAAGCCTTGTAAGGCCAACAGTTAGCATCAAAACAAGATAATAATATTTTAAGCCTTGTAAGGCCAACACCTTGTATATGAAACAACAATTAAAGGACTATAATTTAGAATATTCCACCATTCCAATTAAGTGTGATAACACCGATGCTATAAACATCTCTAAAAATCCTATTTCACACTCAAGAAATAAACACATTGATATAAGAGAATACTTTCTAAGAGTTCATGTTAAAAAAGATGACATATTTTACTTGAATTTATAAACACAAATGACCAATGGGTGGATATCTTCACAAAACCTCTTTCTGAAGAAAGATACATATCCATTAGAAGAGAACTTGGGTTGTTACATAGTAGGGAAGTGATTCAGGTAGGCTTTATATTGAGAAAAATGAAAAAACTAAGAAATTACAGACTTCACGTGACTGAGCTTGTAAGATCAGGTTATTGAGCACTGTATATTGAAGGCTCAGGTGCCTGGGCTAGCAGACCTCAGGTGACTGAGGTGCTATTTCCTGTTGAGATTTCAATTCTGTAAATCGTCAGACGACCGAACTTAATCTTTAGGCGCCTAAAGTCGTAGGATCTATATATTTAAAACATGAAAACCCTAACTTCAGGCTACTGACTCGTGCTCCATCACATACTCGAAGCTCCAACCTTTGGTTTTCCTTGCTTCCTTACTCAAAATCCCTTGAATCACAGCCCCAAACTCCTTCTCCCACACTCTTTCCCTCAGATTCTAGGGTTCCATTCTCCAAAAACACAACAATGTCTCGCACTAAGACCATGGTGAACGGAGGATCTTCTTCCGAAAGGGACGATAACAACATCGAGAAATGACTCGTCACTCCACAATCAAAGCTTCGTTATCACTTTACTCTCTATTCTACGGACCCAATCTTTGGTAAGGTGATTAACACCACCTTCTTCAATTCTGAATTTCCTAAAATATTGCCTTTGTTTAGGAATATCAGTTGGAAAAATTTTGTCGTTTATCAAGTCAAAGGCATGTATCCCAACCTAGTCAAAATTTTTTATGCCAATATGATCCATGGCAAAAATGTTTTAACCACTGAGGTTAGAGGCAAGAAAATTGTTTTGTCACCTCAAATCCTAGCACCTATTTTGCATATCACCTTGGGTGAATTCAAATGTCCCACTTCGCTCAATCTTGGATTCTAGAGCAAGGCTTCACACCCCAAAGAGATTTTGCCTCTAATTATGATAAATGAACCCGTATATTTTTGCCATCCACCTATGTATAAGCAATTGAACCTCTAGGCCCAAATCTTTCATAAAATCATATCCAATAACACCCTACCTAAGGCTGGTTCCTACGATCATCTTTCCTACGTTGATTGCTTTGTTCTATGGTGTTTACTAAAACGGAAGAAGCTTGATCTCTCCAGCCTCATTTTGAAATGGATGTGGGCCAAGTTGGAAGCCACTTGTGTAACCCTTTCACACAGTGGTGCGTTGAACCTTATTTTTGTTCAGCTTGATATTACCACACCTTCTAAGTTGTTCATCAAATGTACTCGCTATGACCTTTTCACTTCCACAACCCTTAATTAAATGGGCTATGAAAAGCGCAATCAGGGTTGGTTCTTGAAAGGAGGAAGACCTCAATGAGTAGCAGTTGTACCTCCTCCTCCTCCTCCTTCAGCTTAAAACCAAGGACCTCCTACTGATACGACATCTTGGTTCATTCCCTTTCATCATGAATTCTCCACCTTCAGTATAGACATGAGATCAGGACTTCAATCCCTTTGGAGGATGTATCTTCACTTCACACTACTTGTTCATCACTTGATCAGTGCCTCACTCGTATTGAGAAGTATCAGGCTAGCTTACCACGTGGTGTTGATCCTTTGGACACTAGTTATGCTCCTTAAAGTTATGATGACAAATTTGAGGAAGGCTGTGAAGAAGGTGATGAAAAGGAAGGTGATAAAGATGAAGATGAAGCTGAAGAGGAAGAGATGATGATGCTAATAATTGATTTGTTTATCATTTTGAGTTGTATTAAGCACTATCTTTGTATTAGCCTTGTTTTATGTTGCTTTGTTTGTTTTTATTTTCAGTTTGGCTTGTAAACTCTATTGTTTGTGACCTTTTGTAATATGACTATGTTCTTAATATGACTATGCTTTTAATGTGCTAAACCACTTGTGTCTATGCCCCTCAATTTTTTTTAATGATGTCAAAGGGGGAGAAATTTTGAGCAAACATGAATGAAAAATAAGATTATGGAAAATATATAAAGCATATAAAATCTTGGCATATAGCAAGGGGGAGTAAAAGCTAAAATGAACATGACAACTTAACAAAAGCATACATGATGACATGAGCACTTTTGGCAACTTTTTGATTGTAAACTATTTTTGAACTTACTCATACTTGAATTCGTAATTTTTTCATATTTGTTAAAAAGGCATGCTTATTGTAAGGGGGAGCCTTTTTCAAAGGTTCTCTCATCTTTACTCCTTATTTATCATCATCAAAAAGGGGGAGATTGTTAAGCTAACATGGCTTTCGAATCTTGTTTTAATGATAACAAATGATGGTTGATTTAACATTTTGTCATTAAGTGATGATGTTTTAGGAATGCTTAATTGACAAAATTCAAAAGATCAAAAGAATTACAAGTTCAAAATCAGAAAGGACCATAAAGCCACACTTATCTTTAAAGTGATCCAAAGGAAGTTCAAGTGAACCCAAATGATCAAAGCATATGGAAAACTAAAGTTGACTCAACCTCAAGTCTAAGAGGATTCAAAGCAAATACACTATGAAGACTTCAAGGTTAGAGTTTTTAAGACTTTAGGATTATCTAATGTAAGTAATGCTAAATATCATATTGAAATGTTTTGAAGCTCATTAGGGTTTGTCTTGGACTTAGAGACCTTGTTTTAAAACTCTGAAAAATGTTTTTATAAAGTAACAAAGCAAGAGAGCTAAGTATTTTTGAAAACTGAACTGAAAAACTAGAAAATTTATTTGTTCAGGCGACTGAAGTATAAGCTTAGGCACCTAAAGAATAAGTTCAGGCATATGAAGATTTTCCTAATGAATTTTTGAAGAGGCAGTGTAACCTCAAGCGACTAACCCTTGTCACCTTTGGCGCTCGACCTTGTTTTCAGTTGAAAAATCTTAGTTTTAAACAACCTCAGGCGACTGACCCTGAGACTTCAGGTGCCTGAACACTGTCAACAGTTATAATTTTTAAAAGTTTTAAAATTCAAAACTAAGTTTATGTGCCCCAAATTTTGTAAAAACTTGGGAAATACTCCAAGTAAACATGGGGAACATGAACTAACCTTTTTGAGCCTATAAATACATGTTTTCACAAATCAAATATACACCAAGCAATTGAAAATTTGCTCTTAAGTTGAAAGCTCTCTTGTTCTCTCAAAGCCCTCTTTTGCTCACTCTTGCAATTTTATAATTACTGAAATTCTAAGTTGCTGATCATTCGTCTCTAAGCACTACAATCTGAATTGCTGATCTCCATCTAGAGAAGTAATCCGATGAAATTGTTCTTGAGCTTCAACTCTATTTCTTTTTATATTTGTTATTGAAGTAGATAGTGATTTCAATTGTACTAACCAGCTCTATCTAAGAGCTTTCTTTGTACAAAAGAAACTTTTTCTTGAAATTCCTTGTTTCTTTGAGGGTTTAGGTGATTGGATCGTTGTAACCAAGCATAGGGTATCGCTTGGAGAGGGGGCTCCACCCTAAAAGAGGATTGTAATCTGTTTATTCCTTCCGCAAAGGAATGAGTTAGTGGAATCCTTAGGTGGTCTTGCCTAAGGTGAGGACATAGGCTACGGATAAACCAAACCTTATAAAAATCTCGGTCTCACTCTTTCTACCCTTTTCTATTTAAATTTTAGCATACACAAATTGTGTTTTCAAAGTGCAGGATTGTTGAAAATTTGAGATTGAGAAGACCTTTTAATCTAAGAAATTACGTCGATTAAAATTTTGTTGAAACCTTAAAGGGAGTACATTGATTAACTACTTGCAAAAATCTTAATTAAAAGGAGCGTTTAAAAATTCATTCATACAGGGTTATAAATTGAAAATTGGCAACACTGAAATAAGAAAGTGCTGCAAGCTTTCACAATTTGGTTAAGCATTGTGTGATTGGGTAATTTTTTATTGTTTGGTTTGTGATTGGTATTTGGCTTGTGTTTGGATTGTGATTGATTTAAAATTAAGTCATTCTTGTGTGTTTGCTTAAGTTTTCAGAAGGTTGAAAATTCAGAAAAACACTTAAAAGAGTTTTTATAAACCCAATTCACCCCCTCTTGGGATAACACCTTGAATTTCAATTATTTTGTAAAGAAGCAAGTGTATTATTCTAGAACCAAACATATAGATGTAAGGTTCCGTAGGATTCAGGAATTGATATCTTCAAGTGAACTTGTGCTTGAGAAAGTTAACACTTCTAAGAACATAGTTGATATCTTGATGAAACCGGTTACCATGAATTAGTTCAAGCATTTCTTGGACTTGCTTTATGTTTCCAGTTGCTAGAAGGGAGATGGTCCCAACTTAATGTCCTAAGGTCAAGATGGAGCAATGGGATTATGTTTCAGTTTCTCCTAAGGAGCGTATGTTTGCCAAGGTGGAGATTGTTGTGATATGTGGCTCACGTACTGAGTGGAAGACATGCACAAATAGAAAACATAATTAAAATCAAGATGCAGCAAGGGAAACCATCAATGGTAGCCCTCTAACAATTGATTGTTTAGGGCAGTGTCTAAGAAATTTTACATTCTGCCTGAAACCATTGATGGTATGGCAGAAAACTATCAACAGTTTGGCTCAGGAACCCAGCGCAGATTTTCAAATTTTGAATAAGGGTCTTTAAATTGGCTGGGGTTTGGAGGGAAAGCATGCGGGAACTCTATTTATATTTATTTTATGATGTATTTGTGATGGTTACTCATTTTTTCTAAACAAGATAGTAAGAATAATTTTCGATTGCTCCCATGGATGTAGGCATTGCTGAACCATGTTAGCCTTGTTTCCAGTGCATTCCATCTTTGCAAATTAATTTAGTATAGGTTCAAGGGATGAATTCTTGAAGTATTGGTCAAAAGGCAAAGATCGGACCGATTTGACAATCGAAGTAGGAAAGATCAAAAGGTCACGTACTCAAGTGGCCCCAAGCACAACCAAAAGGATAGAATATTTGTAATGAGTGTGTGTTTGAGGTAGTACATTTTGTAACTCTTGTAGTTTTCTTTCATTCATGATTTCTGAGAAAGAGTTGAGCAAATGCATGCATATTAGGACACTTGAGTTTATATGGATTTAACCTAAAGTCACAAACTCATATACATGGTTTTCAAAGTTAAATCAAAGAGTTTGTAAAAAAAAAAATCCTAAACTCAAAGTTGTTTTTGAAAGGGACAAGTTTCCAACATATTATTATTTTGAACATTTTCATACTTTGTCCCAATTTTATCAAAAAGAGTCTTATGTCCAAAAGCTTCAAGAAGTCAAGCATATTTTCATTAAATGACATATTGACATATAAGATATCAAAACGAGCTTTCAAATGTGTTTTATCAAAAAAGATATCTTATATTCAAGGGGAAACTCACTTGAACAAGTTTTAATATTTAATAAACTTAATATCTTTTATGTACTTTTGTCCAAGAATGTCTTAAGTGATTAAAAGGCTTTTTGGTTGGGTTTAAAACCTCAGTTATGCACTGCTCAAATTTCTTGAACAACTTTTCGTATTTGGGGCATAATTTTTGCTAGAAAAGTCCAAAAAGAGCTATGTTGGTGTCTATGGAAAGTTAAGAAAAAATGCCACAACTTTTGCGTTGATGACTTTTTCTAATTTGGAGTAATCATCGACGTATACAAAAAACCGTCGATGGTTTCAGAGAGCCTAGAAAAGCCATCAATAGTTTGGGACGGTGACAAAACACCAACGGGCAAAAAACAACTAGTTTTCAAAATATATATTTTTTAATAAAACCCCTCAACGGCCATAAAATGGCTAGTAGCCTGTTTTTTTCCTATAAATACAAGTTCTTAGACTTTTTTAGCAATGGTTTTTATTATTATTACAAACATTTAGTGAAAAACATCTTTGAATCCAAAACCTAACACTTTGCATTTAGTTCATATTCACAAGTGCTCATCTCTCTTACTCACTTATCTTGTATGGTTCATTCCTTGAGAGATTAAGAGTGAGATTTGCTTTGTATTTGATATTTGCTCAATCAAGGAGCATTTTTGTTAGAATTGGTGTATTCCTAAAAGGGGGGGGGGGTGAATTGGAATTTTAAAATTTATCTCCTAGGTTAAATGAAATACTCGAATAAAACAATCTAGGGTCTTTCTGTGCAATTCCAAATGCGCCAATAATATATAATGTGCAGAAATTTAAATCAAGCACATCATTCACACCATAACATACATATGCGGTAATATAAAGTGTAGAAATATAAACAAGGCACACGATATGTTATCGGGGTTCGGCCAACTGTGCCTACGTCCCCGCCTCTAGCTCGCAAGCTTGAGGAATCCACTAATAGCTCACTTAACAGGTGGAGTGGCACCGATTACAACCAGGTCAATTAGCATAGGGCTAACCACAACCTTTACAACCAGGTCAATTAGAGGGGTTGACCTCAACCTACACGCCTTAATAGGATGGCGCACCTAACTTTCCTAACAGGGTCTAAGCAAATCTAGGACTATTTCAAAGGGCTAGTCTCCCTCTTTAGGCCCTTGCCTGGAAATACAACAGTATTTTCACAATCAATAAGATTGGTATAGTGATTATGCTTTCAAGTAAAGCAGACATGTACCTAGTTACGCGCAATTACATACACCACCAATACAATATAATAAGTAGCTCAATGTCGATTACAATATGTCAACTCTCAAATAAATATTTGCTATCTATGTAATCAGTGCGTGAGAGTGCAAACTTATATGATCTTTGTATCACAAGATGTTCAATCTAAATGCTCAAATAAAGATATTAGCCAAACAATATGTATGTATATTTTAATCAGCAGATTTTCTCAATCGTATGATGCTTAAGTAATGTATATGTTTGGTTTGCAAAAAGAGTTTAATCTTTGTATTCAACAAATGATATAAATCAATGAATATTGCAACAAAGATTTTTATTACACAAACAAATATCTCTTCAAAGATTTATCAAGATAAAAACATACTAGATATTTGAAAGATATTGCAACGACGATGCAATACTCAGAAGCTCCAACGAAATCTTTTTAGGAAAGACTTATTAATAAAGCCCTCTAAAAACACTTGAGGATGTGCTCTCAAATAAAATACTTTCACACAACAACAATATTGAAAGAGCAATCCTTATGGAACAACAACACTTAAATCACACTTACAAAAGATATTTGAGTAGTAAGAACTAGTAAGAATAAGTGTTGAATGCTCAAAATGAGTGTTATGGGTTTTGGGAATTTCAGAGAATTTCTCCTAATCAGATTGCTAGTCCCACACTAATTACTCCAAATGAGGAGATATTTATAGACTATCCCTGAAATATAACCATTAGGGACATAAGTAGAATGATTAGAAAAGTTTTAACAATATTTAATTTATTTAACCCTGTTTAAAAAAGTTAACTGCAGTAAAAAATTCAGACCAACTTGTGAGCACCGATCGACCAGAAGACTTTTAGTTGACCAAAGTTCTTGAGGCTCGGTCGAGCGAGCGAAAAATGAACTACAGGTTCGGTCGATCGGACAAGTATGTCTGAGGCGATTTTTCCAAATTAGTGTGATTTGGTCTACCGGGAATATTTGAACTGGATAGTTCAGTCGACCATGGCGTTGGGACATCTCTCGAGGATCCTCGGTCGACCATAGCGTTGGAGTACATTTTGGGCTCAGTCGATCAGGTGGTCAAAAAGTTGACTCCTAAGAGGTTTGGTTCATTGGGGCTAAATGAACTACATAGTTCGGTCGACCAGGTTGTGGTCAACTTGTTGACTCGGACCGGGTTTAGTTGACCGGGGCCAAAATGAACTACATAGGTCAGTCGATCGGGCTGTGGTCAACTTGTTAACCCAGACCAAGTTTGGTTAACCAGGGGCAAAATACACGTGAGATGTCGATCGATCAAACGTGCACATTTTGTGCATTTCGATCATGTTTCATGCAATAAACACCCTATTCCAAATAATCAAACATGTGTATGCATGAGTGAGTGTCCTAGGGCCATTTCTAGGTCCTTTTCAGGGCACCAAAAAAATCCAGTGTTAGTCAACCTTCGGGTGTTCCCTATGGTCTGTCTAAGGTCATTTTCATTTTAAGCTTACACATGACATCATCAAGGTGATGCATGCAATTATTACAATCAAAACCCTATTTACTATTACAGACTCTTTTTGCTTAAATATCACAGACCCGAATAGAAATTACAACAATTAAATTATAACTAGGGTCTTCAAGGTCTTCATTTTCCTATGGGTCTCCGAGTGCCATCGTATGATACTGCCAAGATAAACCTGCACATCAACTCAGCAGACATTAGATGCCTGAGTATTTGTCATTATTAAAATAGGGTATGACCCATAGGGTCAACAATCTCCCCCTTTTTGATGATGACAAATACTTGCCTACTTCTCCCCCTTTTGGCAATAGTAAAAAGGGTGTAGATAAACATTTAAGTTTGTATAGGCAAACAAGAGGAAAATATCATTTTTATACATAATAAGTTCAGAAAGTTTTTGAAAAATTTCAGCAGCATGTCGTTTGAAAATATGACTTTCCAAAACAAATCCTATATAAAAAGGACCTAATTGAGTTTATAAACGTAGCAAGTTATCCACAACTACTCAAACAGTTCAGTATTCTCAAAACATGAAATAGAAGTATGACCTTTAATCATTCAATAAATAGAATAGTCATACAATGCAAAATGAATGACAAAGATAGCTTCAACAATTTAGCACACAAATAAAAAACTGGTCATTTAAATGATTTAAATAACATGAAAACAAGGTTAGCCTATAGGCATACACAAACCATTTGCAATTGAAATATATCATAAGACCCATGGAAGCTTTGAGTTAAAGTCACACGGCATATGATACCAAAAGTTGGGTTTGAGCATAAAAATAGTCTAACCAATTTGCATGCATTTCCATATGAAATTACCAAACCGGTTATGTAACTTTAAAACCATATATGTGTATAATAATAATAATAATAACAAGGCAAGAGAGGATGTTTTGAGTTTTGAAAATAATTCTTTCCATAAAGTGTTACAATAAATATACATGTATATAAACATATATCCCCCTCATAATGTTTGCAAAATGGTGCTGGGGGTTGCTTGCAGAAAAAGAAGCTTTAATTTAAGACGCATGCAAGTAGTATTTTTCTGGTGAATATTTAAGCATAAAACATCTTGTAACCAGAAAAATACAACCGTATGAAATTTGAAGATATATTCGAAGATAAAAATAAAATCATATGGCAAAACAAATGATTGTGGCAGAAACAACATATTTCAAATTTTGATTTTCAGTAAAAGCTTTACATTTTAGCACATGCCACGATGAATTCATTCAAGATCTAAGCTAAACATATGGATAAGAAAAACTGGGAAGTAATTTAATTCTAGATGCTCCCCCTGTTAATTTGAATTATTACTTAGATTCTTTAACTACTTATACTAACCAAAGATTAATTTCATTATGCTTAGTAGTATAAGCCATCAATCCAAATCTTCAAAATCAACTATACTGAGTATTTGTCAATTATATTTGTCACTTGATTAGTATAGTTGTCCCTATAGATCACAGATGCATCAGAGAGTATATATGGAGGCGTGCAATAATGTTCATGATCCAAGAACATTCCATATCAAATCATATGACTTTAAGCACATGATATAATGTTTAGGGTATTCTCAAGAGCCTCGATATTTCAAAAAACGAAAGGGATGCATATGGATCATTTTTGTGCTTCCTATAGGGATGGATCTGAGTCTTTCTAAACAGTTGATGATTATGTTAGTATGAAGTTTAATTATCTATTTGGGTTCACTCTTTCTTTCAAAAATGTTTTAAACATTAATTTTATCATAATCATCTTTAGCACATGGTTTTATTTTGGGAAAATTCCTGTCAAAATTTTGGCAGCATGCTATTTGTAAATTGAACATTTTCCCATAAAACTTACACCTGATAGGTTAAACTACGTAATTTATAATTAAGTTCAAGGCACACGAGAACCTATATCTGCTACCAGCATGCAATACACAACATACTGCATCAGCCATGTAGTTGGCGTTCCATGCAATCCAGTAGTATGATCAACTCAAGATATTCAGTATAGCTCAATAGTAGAGATATGAAATATCCATCAAAGAAATTTTAGCCATTAATCAAATCATGGATAGTGTATGGCAATGCTATGCACATAAACGGTATAAAAATATGAGAGCATTCAAATTTATATATATGAAGAATAAATGCTCCCCCTGAGTCATGCACACAACTCATTTTATGCCTTTTTCATCTTTAATTACTTAGCCAAGTGTTTAGATTTTTCAGGATTCAATCTTGGCTAAACATGCTTAGGCTTAGAGGACCAAAGATTCACATGCAATACTTCTTCAAGGTCATAAGCCAATGTATGCCTCTTTACTTATGAATTTCAATATATGATAGAGTCCCAAGTTCAAATGGCTTTTCTTTCTTAAAATTGATGCGTAGGTTTCTTAGTTATTGCATTTTCATATATGTTGAAACCTATGGCCATCATATTAGCCATTTAACTTATTTCATAGGATATGAAGCTCTAAAGAACATGATTTTATGATTTGAGAGCTTGTGAGAGAAGTAAGGAATAAATACTCCTAACAGTTGAATTTCTATTAAGTTCAGAAGAGTATTTAGGAAAGGTAGGACATTATTCAAAATATATTCATGCTAGCAAATATGTCCTAACACTTAGACCAAGAGCAACTAGGTGTATATTATTATTTATAGAACAATGCTCTTGGGAGGATGGAAAGTTAGAACAAGGATACAAACCAAGAAAAGGATGAATCTATACCTGATATGATCATGGTTTGGTAAAGATTTCCTATGGAGCTATTAAACCAAAATTAAAGGTTTTACAATTTAAATTCAAAGGGACCAATCCCCTAGTGGATACCTCTAATTTGGTTATAACTATGAGAAGCACTCAATATATATTAGTCATTTATGATCAATAATGCTTTAACCCTAGAGTGATGACTTAATTTTGATTTAGGCTTTTCATATTCAAAAGTGAGTTTAGGGTATTGTGATAGAACCCTAACACTCAATTTTGTGCAATGGACAACAGTTGCTTAACTTTGTGATTTTCATGTTAGCATGGATTAAGCATTTAGAATTAAGTACTAGGCTTAGATGCCATGTCCATTTGGAAGTGAAGTTTATTCAATTTCTTAGTATGAAAAAATGTATAGTGAATACAAATACAAGAATTTTCATTTTTAAGTACATGCCACTTCCTAAGCCTACAGTCATCACAACCCCCTAAACCTAAGCCTAGGATTAGAGGAAGAATTAACTAATTTGATAATATTAATTTAAATCCATTTTTCTTTAGGTCCTACAGGGTTTGCTTTCATGATCACCTATATCATTTCTTCGCTTAAGCCTCTAGCACTTCTAGATGGATAAATGTATATGATGTGCCCTTTTCTTTCACCCTATAAGCATACTTTATGTGCATGTGAAAAATTTTACTTATTTACACTAGATGAGGCATGCAAACAAATATAGGTTTCACAAGATGAACCATTTTTGAAAGCAATAATTCTTTTTACTCCAAAAGATTTTACATGATTATTCTTTTCATTTTTAACTTTGGATGTAAGTTTAGAATAATCATTTATGTCTTTTTTTAAGCAGATAATTCTCAATACTTTCTTAATCTTTCTCTTTTCTAATGTGGCATGATAGTCTTTTAGATTTTCTAATTGTGCTACCAACTTTTTACTTTTGTTTTTCAGAAAGATTTTCTGCTTAGACATCCTAACTATAATCTGATGAGCATTAAGGATTTTCCTTTTTGTTTTCTCAAAAGATGTCATGCTTCCAAGATTTGATGCACATGATTCAACATAAGATTTAATACAATCATTTTCACATATATCATTGCATGCATCATCAACAGATTTATCACAAAATACAACAAATGATCATCATTTGACATATCACATGATTCAACATGAGAATCATCACAGTAAACATCCTATGAATTAATACATGCGTCATTGTCAAAGCAGTCATTAGAGACAACTAATGATTCAACATATGATATATCATAAGTTTCAGTATAAAAATCATCACTTGCTTCATTACATGAATCAGTAAATGAGGTAAGGTAAGATTCATATAACCATCTACAAATGCAACTTGCTTATGATCAGTCACTCATTGATTATCGTTTGGAGTGGCAATTTCTTTTTCTTGGCTCTCTCCATACTTCTTTTCAAGCTCAACCTAGACCTCCTGTGCATTACTACATGTCATAATCTCATGAAGAAGATCAGTATCTAAAGCACAATACAATAAATGCATGGCATTAGAATTAATTATGTTAAAATCATTTTTATTTATTTGTGCACATCTTCCTTTAGCAGTCACAAGCCAGACCCTTCAGTCCATAGATTTTAAAAACATGGTCATTCTAATTTTTCAGATGGTGTAATCGACACCACAAAATAACGAAGGACTAGTATATGAATGTCCCTCTCCGAATGGGGATACACTAATATGAGCCATTACGATCTTTTGCAAAAACGTTTAAGTCTAGTGCAACACTTCGATACCAATTATTAGAATTGGTGTATTCATAGAGGGGGGTGAATTGAAATTTTAAAATTTATCTCCTAGGTTAAATGAAATACTCAAATAAAACAACTTAGGGTCTTTCTGTGTAATTCCAAATGCACCAATAATATAATTTGTGGAAATTTAAATCAAGCACATCATTCACACCTTAACATACATGTGCGGTAAATATAAAGTACAGAAATATAAACAAGGTACATGATATGTTATTGGGGTTCGGCCAACTATGCCTACGTCCCCGCCTCTAGCTCGTAAGCTCGAGTATTCCACTAATACCTCACTTAACGGGTGGAGTGGCACCGATTACAACCAAGTCAACTAGCAAGGCTGACCTTATCCTACATGCCTTAATAGGATGGCACACCTAGGTTTCCTAACTGAGTCTAAGCCAATCCGAGACTATTTCAAAGGGCTAGTCTCCCTCTTCAGGCCCGTGCCTAGAAATACAATAGTATTTTCATAATCAATAAGATTGGTACATTGATTATGCTTTCAAGTAAAGCAGATATGTACCTAGTTACGCGCAATTACATACACCACCAATAAGATATAATAAGTAAGCTCAATGTGGTTTACAATATGTCAACTCTCAAATAAATATTTGTTATCTATGTAAATCTTGCGTGAGAGTACAAACCTATATGATCTTTGTATCAGAAGATGTTCAATCTAAATGCTCAAACAAAGATATTAGCCAAACAATATATATATATATATATATATTTCAATCAACAGATTTTCTTAATCGTATGATGGTTAAGTAATGTCTATGTTTGGTTGCAAAAAGAGTTTAATTTTTGTATTCAACAAATGATATAAATTAATGAATATTAAAACAAATATTTTTATTACACAAAAAAATATCTCTTCAAAGATTTATCAAAATAAAAACACACTAGATATTTGAAAGTGATTTGAAAAGAATTTTTGCAATTAAAATCAAATACAAGCTTCTCAAGATATTGCAATGACGATGCAATACTCAGAAGCTCCAACGAAGTCTTCTTAGGAAAAACTTATAAATAAAGCCCTCTAAAAACACTTGAGGATGTGCTCTCAAATAAAAAACTTTCACACAACAACAATATTGAGATAGCAATCCTTATGGAACAACAACACTTAAATCACACTTACAAAAGATATTTGAGTAGTAAGAATTGGTAAAAATAAGTATTGAAGGCTCAAAATGAGTATTATGGGTTTTGGGAATTTTAGAGAATTTCTCCTAATCAAAATTGTTAATCCCATACTAATTACTCCAAATGAGGGGGTATTTATAGACTACCCTTGAAATATAACCGTTAGGGACATAAGTGGAATAATTAGAAAAGTTTTAACAATATTTAATTTATTTAACCCCGTTTAAAAAAGTTAGCCGTAGTAAAAAATTTGGACCAACCCGAGAGCACCGGTCGACTAGAAAACTTTCGGTTGATCAAATTTCTTAAGGCTCGGTCGACCGGGCAAAAAATGAACTACAGGTTCAATCGACCGGACAAGTATGTCGGAGGTAATTTTTCCAAATTAGCGCGGTTCGGTCGACCGGGAATATTTGAACTGGATAGTTCGGTCGACCATAGTGCTGGAGTATATTTTTGGCTTCGTCGACCAGGTGGTCAAAAAGTTGACTCCTAGGAGGTTCAGTCAATTGGGGCCAAATGAACTACATAGTTCGATTGATCGGGCTGTGGTCAACTTGTTGACTCGGACCGGGTTTGGTTGACCGGGGCCAAAATGAACTACATAGGTTAGTCGATCAGGTTGTGGTCAACTTGTTAACCCAGACCAAGTTTGGTCGACCGGGGGCAAAATACACGTGAGATGCCGATCGACCGAAGGTGCACATTTTGTGCATTTCGGTCATGTTTCATGCAACAAACACCCTATTCCAAATAATCAAACATGTGTATTCATGAGTGAGTGTCCTAGGGTCATTTCTAGGTCTTTTTTAGGGCACCAAAAAAATCTGGGCTCAGTGAACCTTCGGGTGTTCCCTAAGGTCTGTCTAAGTTCATTTTCATTTTGAGCTTACACATTACATCATGCAGGTGATGCATGCAATTATTACAATCAAAGCCCTATTGACCATTACAAACCCTTCCATCTTAAATATTACAGACCCGAAAAAATTACACAATTAAATTATAGTTAGGGTCTTCAGGGTCTTCATTCACTACAAAAAATAAGATTATTAGTGACAGTTTTGAATTAGTCACTATATCTGCCGTTACTAATACTTATTAGTGACGAATTTTCAAACTATCACTAATAATAGAGTATTAGTGACAGATTAAAACAGTCACGTAAAAGCTAAGCCCGTCACTATAGATTCTACACCGGCTCGATCAAAAATTGTCACTAAAGCCTTAGTATTAGTGACGGTTTTAAATTCATCACTAATGCTCTATTATTAGTGACGGTTTGAAAACCATCACTATTGCTCACCAGAACCATCACTAATACTATGGCTTTAGTGACGGTTTTAAAACCGTCACTAATACTCTATTATTAGTGACGATTTTAAAACCGTCACTATTGCTTACAGGAACCATCACTAATACTTTATTACTAGTGATGGTTTTGAAACCTTCACTAATACTTAAATTGGACAATTAGTAGTGATGGTTTTAAAATCGTTACTAATAATGTTAAATTAATTTTTTTTCTCAATTATTATTTCCTATAAAAATCTGTAATTACATTTTCTTATACATAACATTAAACCATAATTGCTAAAAAATTCATAAATTATTCAAAATTCTAATTCAAATTTAAATACAAATACAAATATATTATACAAATTCAAATTTAACTACAAATACAAATATATTATACAAATTCAAATTTAAATACAAATACATTATACAAATTCAAATTCAAATATAGAAATTTCATCTCTTCAGATAACAAAAAAAGTTAAAAGCTGCATCCGTAGTGCATGACATTGTGTAGACTTTGTAACAGTTGTAAACCCTACAAATTAAGAAAGTATAAAAAATATGTATATGCAATTCATAGTTGCAAACCCAATTTAGCACACTACAACCATATGAGCATATGGTATATGGCCATGATTATTTTGGAAAAAAGTCAACCAATTTTCGGTAGCATGTCGTCTATAAATAGAACATTTCCCAAACTTGCAAGTCACAAAAGCATGCAATTCACAATATTTTTGCATCATACAGATGCCATTTAGATTAAGACATGCAACAACCTAAAAGTATCTACTAGCAGACAATACACATGACTGCATCAGCCATGCAGGTGGCGTTCCCATCAAGCATGCAGTCCTAAAGTCCACTACCAGCATGCAGTTCACAAGATATATCAATCCAAACATGTAGTCCAGAAGTTAAATCATCTGTTAAACTAAAGTTAGATAAGCATAAGGAAATTGTATGTGTTGTTTGCAGGAAAAAATTTTAAGTGCGCAAACAATAGAAATTGTGTATGTTGTATGTATAAAAAAGAATTGTAAGTATGTTCTGTGTGTTGCAACATGAAAGTGTTTTGTAAGTGAGAATGCTTAGTTATATTGTAGTACTTGTGAGGTACATTAGTATGTCCAAGGGTAAGGTCTTGGGCACTTATTTTCATCTTGTAAGGATGTCCAGGTCGTAGAATTAAACAAACACAATACTATATATATATGCAGCACACCACTAAAACTACATACCCAAACAATTATTATTCACTTTGTTGCCTTTTCCTATAAAAAAATGTGGCCCACTCATATACATTATTGTTGAGAATTGCAGTTGTGAGTTTGTCTCGCATTGAAAAATCAAGTGAAGGATGAGACTGCACAAGAACTTAAAACAGAATAATGAATCTGACTCACTAGCCATCTAGGAGACTTAGGAATATAGAACAATCCCACAAGCTGTGTGACACATGGAATAACTCCTAAAATGAGATCACATGTAAGGAATTTTCTTCAAACAAAAATTGGATTAAATTAATGTAGCACAAAAGGCAGAAAAAATTACCAATCACAGCCAAAGTGTCCCAGGTGAGGACAGTTCGAATTAGATACATTACAGATACACTGCAACATATCATTAGCTGTAGGATTGGCATTGCTTAGTCACACAAGCAGAAGACCTTGTAAACTGAAACTGAGATTCATGATAGCTTATCTTCACCTGGTTAACTGTGGCAAAACCTCCTCAAAGATTATTTGGAGTTATTTCTGATATATATACAGGAACCTGTTTTGAATAGGGAATGCAAATACATAAGTATGTCACAAGGGCATAAGTAAATTTCAAATTAAATGCAAACCGTATAGCAATTGCCACATAAGAAAGAAGCCCAATTCCATATCCTATTGAAAGTCTTGCACGATCAAGGCTTAAACAACCCTATCAACAAGCAATGAAAATTTGAAATTAGGGGTTACTATTATGCCCACATTGTTCAAATTATAATTCCAATACTTTCTTCTTCTTCTTCTTCTTTTTCCCCTATTTTAGCCTCTTACAATAGTTGAAGTACATCACATGTTAATATGAACAATGCTAATCTTTATGCCACTCCTACTATGGCGATTTTCTTTATCCTATGCCATGGTTCTTCATGTTAAAATTAATGAATTCAGAAATAATGTTCTTTCAGAAGTTTAACTGAAAACTATTTACAATAACAATAAGTTTCAAAGAAGATTGTGAGCAATACCAACAGTCTTCTCTATAATTAATGGGCCATGAATAAATCAAAAAATATGGCTGTAGAAAAAGGCAAAAAGAGAAAGCAAAAGAATAGAAACCTTAGAAAACAGTATTGCAATATTTCCGAACTGCATCTTGATTAACCAATTTCATAATTGGTTAAATTGGACTAATCATGGGTGAACTCCTCACCAGATTCATCACCGAACGCAACGACTCTCCACACGGCCTCGTGATCAGGAACTTAGCCGTGAACCTTGTGGTAGCTGTCATTCGTGGACGCAGCGTTGGCACACAAGACGATGGAGTTGCGATTGGGTAGCGCAGGGTGAGCCGAAACCATAAGATGGTTGGCCACAGTAGCCAGCCTCCTTCTCGTGACATTGATGTCCTCCTCCGCCATCAATGAATTCACTTGGGAAGCTTGATATATCGAAATGCATAGGTCACTGCTAAGATTGATGAATAAATTTTAGTTTAGATTTGTCGAGGCATGACGAGGAATGCTCCATCATGCGCGTCCTCGATCGCCATGGATGCAGAGATTGAGGAGATGTTGTGGGTGGACTCTTGAGATTCAGTGGCAGGAGGACTACGTTACGTGCATGGAGGAGCAAGGAGGGAGGAGCAGAAGGAGGAGCAGAATGAAATTTGGGGAAAGAAGAGATGGTAGGAGGGAGAAAGAGGCGGGAGTAGGAGAAATAAGAAATTTGGGGAAAGTGTGGGAAATTATGCGTGTTAAGGAGGGGATTTCAAATTTTGAGCATCAATGACGATTTCAAAACCATCACTAATACCCTTAACTAATATTTTTTTTATATTTTTTAAATAAAAACACTAGTAGTGATAATTTTAAAATTGTCACTAATACCCTTAACTAATTTTTTTTTTTTATTTTTTAAATAAAAACACTAGTAGTGACGGTTCTCCCGAACCGTCAATAATACCCTTAACTATTTTTTTTTTTATTTTTTAAATAAAAACACTAGTAGTGACGATTTCAAAACCGTCACTAATACCCTATTATTAGTGACGGTCCTCCCAAACCATCACTAATACCCTTAACTAATTTTTTTAAATATTTTTTTAAATAAAAACACTAGCAGCGACGGTTTCAAAACCATCATTAATACTCTTAACTAATTTTTTTTAATATTTTTTAAATAAAAAACACTAGTAGTGATGGTTTCAAAATCGTCATTAATACCCTATTATTAGTGGCGGTTCTCCCAAACCGTCATTAATACCCTTAACTAATTTTTTTTTTTAACATTTTTTAAATAAAAACACTAGTAGTGATAGTTTCAAAAACGTCATTAATACCCTATTATTAGTGACGGTTCTCCCAAACCGTCACTAATACTCTTAACTATTTTTTTTTATATATTTTTTAAATAAAAACACTAGTAGTGACGGTTTCAAAACCGTCACTCATACCCTATTATTAGTGACGGTTCTCCTAAACTATCACTAATACCCTTAACTATTTTTTTTATATTTTTTAAATAAAAACACTAGTAGTGACGGTTTTACTAATACCCTATTATTAGTGATGGTTCTCCCAAACTGTCACTAATACCCTTAACTATTTTTTATATTTATTCATAAATATTAATAGTGATGGTTAGTTAATCGTCACTAATAACTGACTTTTAGTGATGAATTTAATCCTTCACTAATACCCTAGAATCGTCGCTAATATTTTCCTGAAAAAATTTTCACCCAAAAATTGTTTACCATGCTATTTTTAGTGACGAAAGTATTAGTGACGATTTTAAAACCGTCTCTAATAGTATTGTATTAGTGACAGCTACTAAAACTGTCACTAATGCTTACACTATTAGTGACGGTTCGTAAGAACCATCACTAATACCAACTTTTAGTGATAAAATTGAATTTGTCACTAATACTTTCGTTACTAAAAACCAGTTTTTTTATAATGATTTTCCTCTGGGTCTCCGATTGCCATCATATGATACCGCCAAGATAAACCTGCACATCAACTCGGCAAACATTAAATACTTGCGTATTTTTCATAATCAAAACAGGGTATGGCTTATCGGGTCAACAATTTTCCTTGTAATCATCTTTTTCTTGTAAGGTTCTTTGTGAACCATTATGAAGGTTCTTGGTAAACCGCATGGTGAAGACTCTTGGTGAGCACAGTAGGGATTTGTTCCCAAGTTGCAAGGCTTGCTCCACCAGTGAAGGAGTATTTTAGTGGATTGTGGAATCCTTAACTTGGTGCTAAGGCATGGACGTAGGCTTGGTGCTGAACCATATAAAAATATCGGTGTTGATTTTCTCTCCCTATACTCTTTACTATGTGTCTTGTGCATGATTTAAATTTCATATATTGTGATATAATTGTTTGCATCTTTCCAAAACTTTTTTTTTTTTGTAGAGAAAATCATTTATACGCGAAAAGAGTTCATTCACCCGCCCCCTCTGACTCTATATACTCCCGGACTGGGACGTTTAACAAACCACATAATTCCTTTGTATCTTTTGTCATTACTTTCACATAATTTGCCTGATTGTGTTGTTCTGTAAGTATTTTATCATTAAGTGTCATGTTTGTTTCATTCGATATTCCACTGTGCATTTCAATTTTATTAACACAACCTTTACAACTTTCTTTTCTCCGTGCCTTCCTTTCATATAAATCCTCTGAAAGTTAAGGTCTTATCCCAAGAGGGGCGATGAATTGGTTTTATACAAATTCCTTTAAGTATTTTTACAAATTTTTAGCCTTTTATATACCAAATACCAATCACAAACCAACCAATAAAAAATCAACCAATCATTCAATGCTTAATCAATTTGTGAAATCTTGTAGTACTTTCTTTATTTTCAGCTTATAGCCCTGTATGAATGATTTTTTAAGCGCTTCTTCTAATCAAGATTTCCGTAAGCGGTTAATCAACGTATTCCCTTGAAGGTATCCACAAAATATGAACCAACGTACTTTCTTAGATTAAAAGGTCTTCTCAATCTCGTATTTTTAGCAACCCTGCACTTTGAAACCCAATTTGAATATATGCTGAAAATTAAATAGAAAAGAGTAGAAAGAGTGAGACCGAGATTTTTTACAAGGTTCGGCTTATCCCTAACCTACATCCTCGCCTTAGGCAAGACTACCTAAGGATTCAACTAACTTGTTCCTTTCCAGGCAGAACAAATTGATTAAAATCCTCCTTTAGGGTAGAGCCCCCTCTCCAAGAGATACCTCATGCTCTATTACAATGATCCAAATACCTGAATCATCAAAGAAATAAGAACAAGAAAACAATTTCTTTAGTACAAAGAATGCTCTCAGATAGAGATGGTTAGTATAATTGAAAACTATGTATTTCAATAACAAATATTGAATGAAATAGAGTTGAAGCTCAAGAATAATATCACCAGAATACTTCTCTAGATGGAAATCACTATTTATAGCTTAAAGAAGAGTGTTAGTGCTTCAGAATATCTCAACAATTCAGAATGATTGATTGAGCAAGAGAAAACTTTTAGAGAATAAGAGTGCTTTCAGCTTTAGAGCACATTTTTCAATGCTTGGTGTATGTTTAATTCATGAAAATATGTATTTATAGGCTGATAAAGCTTAATTCGCGTTGCCCAAGTTTACTTGGAGTATTTCCCAAGTTTTTACAAAATTTGGGGCACAAGAAACTTAATTTTGAATTTTAAAACTTTTAAAATATAACCATTAACAGTGTTCAATCGCTTGAGGAGTTGAGGTCAGTCGCCTGAGGTTCATTAAAACATAAATTTTTGAACTAAAAATAGGGTCAGGCGCTTGAGGTGACAAGGGTTAGTCGCCTGAGGGTACACTAACTCTTCAGGAATTCATCAAGAAATTCTTCAGGCACCTGAACTTATTCTTTAGTCTCCTAAGGAAATTCATCAAGCGCTTGAGCTTTGATTTCAGTTGCCTGAATAGACAAATTTCCTATTTTTATATTCAGTTTTCAAAAATACTTAACTCTCTTGCTTTGTTACTTTACAAAATCATTTTCCAGGGTTTTAAAACAAGGTCTCTAAGTCTAAGATAAACCCTAATGAGCTTCAAACCATTTCACATGATATTTGAATATGAAGTACTTACGAAGTTCATCCTAAAACCCCTAAACACTCTAAGCTTTGAAGTCTTCATATAAGTTTTTACTTTAAGTCCTCTAAGACTTTGAGTTTAATTCATCTTTAGGTTTCCAAATCATTTTGGTCCACTTGAGCTTCCTTTTGATCACTTTGAAAATGAGTGTGGCTACATGGTTCTTAGTGATCTTGAACTTGCTTTTCCTTTGGCGTTTTCAATTTTGTCATTCAAGCATTCCTGAAACATCATCACTTAACAACACATGTTAAATCAACCTTCATTTTTTATCATCAAAACGAGATTCGAAAGCCATGTTAGGTCAATATCCTCGCATGTGCTTTCCTTCTTATAGTAATTAATCCCCTCCTTCATGTGATTTGTGACCGATTTTTATTTTCTTATTGAGTCTATGGCCAGAGATATGAAGGAATACGTCCCAATATTTTGAAATTTTTTCTAATTAATTGCAAAATTGCTCAAATTTATTTCCTTTACTGCTTGATCTCCTTTCTATTTTTGGATGCAGATTCCTACAAAGATGCTCAGGAATATCCTTGTGCGCATGATTTTTGTTCACCCCCCCCCCCTCTGTGTTTTCTATATTTTTAGGTGTTTCCTGTGATGTATTTGTGATGTATTTCCCTGTACCCCTGTAATCCCCCAAATGTATTTTCTTGTACCTCTGTTGTATTTCCATGTACCCCAGATGTAAAAATTAATTTGTATAAAAGGTGAGATGAGTAAAAAAAGTTATTTAATAAAAAGGGTCCGGTTGCATGATCTGTTATCAAAATAGGGAAACCATTTGAATGAAATAATAAAAAAGGATTGTCAAAAAGTGACCCAGTTAAATAAAAAGAATGTTATCATGAAATTAAACCCCCCCCCCCCCCGCTGTTATATAAAAAGAATGTTCTCATAAAAATAAGAAAAATGTTCCCAGTCATATAAAAAGAATGTTCTCATAAACTAAGAAAAATGTTTAAAAGGGATGTTGACCTCATTGGTCGCACCCAATTTTGATTATGACAAATACTCTTGGTACTGATGGTTGTACTGAGAATTGCATCCAGGTTCACCTTGTGCGCGCTTTAGGACTGAAAGACATATCATGATGGCGTGAGGTGTTTGTGCCGAAGAATGAAGATAAATGCATTGTATTTTGTATTCATTTGATTATTACTTCATTCTAGGATGTAATTTATTATGAATTGTGCGTGTGTATGGCTTGTAATAATTTGCATCATGCATGGTAGGTAGGTATGCTCAAAATGACCATAATTGGACTTTAGGTACCTACACAGACCTTAGGGATTTTTCCCAGTAGGATAGAAAGTCCTTAGGTCTCTAAAAAAATGCATAAAAAGTCCCCATTATTATCTTCATATCAGAGGAATTACAATTGGCCAAAATTGGACTGAAAACTCGAAAAGTTGAGAGGGTTCAAGCGACTGAACCTATGTCATGTAAAGCGGCTCGGGCAACCGAACAAGTCAGCATGTTAACTTAGTTTCATACGACCGAACCTCTTTTGAACATATCTTTCTTGGGCACCTGAATGCTCTTCTGAGCAATTTTCAACTACTCGGGCGACCGTATGTTTACGTTGAAATAGAGGCTCAGGCGATCGAACTACCTAGTTCAGTTAACCGAACTCAGCTTCGGGCACCCGAACCTCATAAATTTGGCTACCGACTTTCATTCAGCCAACCGGTCCTCAACTTGGGCACCTGAACCTCTTAAAATTGGTTTTTTGATTGTGTCTGTTTAGGCACTCGAACCTCAGGCCAGGAACCCAAACCTTGCGAGTTAAAATAATTTTTACTGATTTTTAAATGGGATAAACTGGGTTAATTTTCTTAATGATGTTTTAAACAATTCTAATTATACCCATTGTGTCCCTAACGGACAAAAAATCCTCCTTGCCTGTATATACCAGTTCATTTATCTTAATTAGCAAGGATTAACAAACTTGATTAGGGTAAAAATTCTCTAAACTCTCAAAACCCTAAAAACCCTATATTAGCCAAATATTTCTTGCAAACACTCACATACTCCTCATTCTCTTTCTCTAAGCATTGTGAGTATCTCTATAAGGCTATTGTGCTTAAATCTCTCTAGCTAATACTCTCTCTTGGTGTATTGATTGATTGATTGACTTTACATGAGAGTATAGCCTAAAGTTCTTTCACCGATTTCATTTGATAAATCTAGTGTGCAAAGACTTTGAGGGTTTTGGTTCTTGCATTATTGTTGCAAGTTACCTAAACCTAGATTTTGTGTGCAACAATCCTTTTATAAAAAGCTAGTCTTTCAAACAACTCCATTGCGCTTTATACATTGAAATATCTTATTGAGTTTGTTTGATTTATCTTGCTTAGCATATTTGAAACCCTGATCTGATTTTGTGATGTTCAAATATTGTGGTTCAAATTTTGCTTAGATACACACTCTAGATCTGGACTGAAAATATATACTTGATTGAGTGTTTAGCACACATTAGAGCACTGAGCATATTTACATATCATTCGTGCTTGCATTATTGATTGAGCTATATTGGTGCACACATCTGCTTGTGTTGAAACACATTTCTGTGTACAAACACTTTCATAGACATTGGTTGTATTCCAGGCACGGGCTTGAATAAGGAGACTAGCCCTGTAGAATAGTCCCGGATTGGCTTAGACTCGGTTAGGAAAGCTATGAGCGCCATCTTGTTAAGGCGTGTCGGTTGAGGTCAGCCCCTTGAATTGACCTGGTTGTATAGGTGCCGCTCCACCAGTTTAAGAGAGCATTTTAGTGGTAATCCTTGTGCTGGTGTGGCCAAGACGGGGACGTAGGCACAATTGGCCGAACCCCAATAACATATCGTGCGTGTTCTTTACATTTCCACAATTTACATTTACTACACGTGTATGTGTGTTTGATGATTGCATAGAAAAACCCTAGGCTAAATTAAATTTTTGTTAAAATTAGTAGACCTTGGCAACAAATTTTAAATACCCAATTCACCCCCCCCCCTTTTGGGGTTGCACCATAACTATCAATTGGTATCAGAGCCTTGTTACTTAGACTTAGAAGTTACTTTGTTAAAGATCATGATGGCTCGTGTTAGTGCATCCCCTTCCTGTGAGGGAAGATTAGTCACACACCCACCTGTATTCTTTGGTATTGATTATGCTATATGAAAATTTAGAATGACTGTGCATTTAAAAGCTCTAAATTGGAAATTTTGGAAAGTCATTGATTAGGGTGATTGTGTGCCTATGAAGTCTATTGGGTGTATTGATGTTCCTAAATCTGAGTTTGAAATGAATGATCATGATAGGGACTTAGTATAGGTAAACTTTGATGCCATGAATACCTTACTGCATGCTTTAGATTCTAACGTTTTATGTAAGGTTATGGCTTGTAGTAGTGCTAAGCAGATTTGGGACGAACTTGAGTGGAAATATGGTGCGTCCATGTAAAAGGGGGTCATCTCTCCATGCGACTCAGGCTCCACTAATCTTAAGGAAGATAACTAGTGTTATGTAGCTTTAACCAATAATGAGGTTACTTTAGTTCCGTCTGTCTTAGTAGATGAATATGAGCATGATTCTTGTGCTAATTTGAATACTGCATCTAATACTGAATCATATGATAGCACTGATAGTGAGAGCATGCCTACTTATGAGGAATTGCAAATTGAATATCTTAGGACTCATAAGTTACTTGTTAACGTAACAAGAAATATTCTGCTTTGGAAAACAAGTATGAAGCTTGCACGAAAAAATGTGACTCTAAAGTTCTTGCTCAAAGAGAAAATATTTTGAAAATCAATACTCTAGAAAGCAAGAATGAATCATTAGAAAATGAGTTAACTGTTTTGAAATCTAAAACTTCTAATGATGATAATAAAGATTACCTGATAGCAGATCTTGAAAGTAAAGCAAACAACATGGCTAAAGAACTTTTGAAACTTCGGAATGTTTGCAAAAATTTAGAAAACTCAAAAATTCAAGATCTAAAAAAGAAAATAAAAGACCAATCTAAGATCATCTATACGTTCATTAAAGGCAAGGTAACTTTGATAAACTGCTAGGTGCACAGAAGATGACCTTAGATAAACAAGGTATAGGTTATAATGGGATTGAAAATAAGAAAAGAAAGAACCTATACATGGGGTACTTTGTAAAAAAATCGAAACACTATGCCAGTACCTCCTCTAGTCCATACACTCACACCACATGTATCTTATATTAAAAGAAGGGACACACAAAATTCGACTGCCCATTTAAAAGAAAAGTTGTGAAACCCAAACAAGTTTGGAAAGTTAAACAATCACCAACTCCTAACCTATCAAAGACAAAGGGAAGAAAAATGGTATAGGTGGTTTAAAAGGAAAAGGAAGGACTTGCTCAAACAGGAATTACATGATCACATAACTCTTCCTTAGTAGTTAGGATTAGCAGTAGGGTGCGGCATTCTTTAAAAGGTTAGGTAGTGGCTTGGGGGCTCATTAATATGAAATCTTGTATATTCACCATTCAAAAGCATACCAAGCATCTTGGAGAATTAAGCCAATATGCAAATTCAAGTACAAAACCAATCTGGCCTAAATGAATATTCTTGTTGGTTTATATATATATATATATATATATATATATATATATATATCATTGGTTGTTTAAATCAAAATTCTCTCCTAAATGGACGCGACATAAGTGCCTTGCGTTTAAACTTCAAATTGCTTAACCCCTTGCTCAAATATGAACATCTTACTTTAAGCATACTCAGTCCATTGTTCAGCTTCGAGGGATTGAAATTAAAGTCATAAATCTTGTCCCAATCTTACCTTGAATCCATTCCATTGTCCTAACCCCTACAGATAATCTATAGGGTCTCCTGCTTTAAGAAACAGACATTTGTACTTCAGTCGACTGAACCAGAAGGTTGACCAAGCCGTTGATCACATTTCGGGTGGCTGAATCCTCGTGTTCAAATTTTTTCAGGCTGCTGAACCATTCTCAGGTCCCCGAATATATATTCGGGCTACCAAACTAAGCATTTTGGGTGACCGATTGCATTAGTTCAAAATCTCTTCGAGTGGCCGACCCTCGAAAATACAAAATGGTGCTTGAAATTCAGCTGACCGAACCTTGTTTCGGGCTGCCAAATAGACTCAGTAACCCTTCATAATTAAGGTTGTTCGGGCGACCGAACCAATGCTCAAGCACCCAAACCGCACTGATATATATGGTTCTCTACAAAAAATGGTTCATTTTCTCTATACATTTGAGAGCTTCTTTAGTTTTTCCTCTCACATCCTTTCCCAGCCTTCTATGAGATTCATTTTCATGGCCAGAGAAGAGAGATATGTTACCGCGGGTGTTCCATTGGATTAGTGATTTCCTACACCCAATCGGCAAATAAAATATGAGAGAGTGTTTCTTCTCAAGGATCCTATTATGGGAAAAATCCTCAATATCGAATTTATGCAAACCCACTTCAATAATGTTCTAGACATGTTTTGTAGTAGCTCATCGCCTTTCAGCCCAAGTGGATGTACCTGCTGCTTGTTCGGCTCTTTTATGCCAACCTTGCCCAAGATGGCCAGGGCTACTACACCAGGGTGCTAGAGACAGATATTCATTTTGATGATGCATACCTAGCGGAGACGTTTGATATCCAATGTGGCAACTTCATCTGCCCTGATTCTTCCTCTACCTGGATAGCCAAGCAGGACTTCACTATAAGTACCTTCGTTAATTTGGTTATGACACATCTAGTAGCTGATTTGACCCACACCCCCAGTTACAGATCCTTAACTTTAGAGGCAAAGGTGGTACACCACCTGATTTCCTATAACATTTTGCCCAAGTAAGGATCGAGGGATCATGTGTCCTACTTGGACTACTTTGCCATGTGGTGCCTCTTCACTAGGAAGAAGCTAGACCTGCCTAGATTGATCCTATGGTGGATGTTTTTCAAAAGGGAAAAAGAATCATTTTACCCTATGGTTGGATTTTATCTAGGATATTTGTTAGGGAGAGGTTGAATAGGTCACCACTTGCCACCATCAAGAAAGTACAACCATCTGACGTCTTCAACTCCACCACCTTAAAGTTGATGGGATAAAAGCGGACTGGCAACATGTGGTTTCCTACTGCACATGAGAGAGAGCTGGGAGCTCAAGAGGTCCCATGGGAGCTGCCCCATGTACCATCTACCGCTGAGATCATGGAAGCCATCACCGATCTCTCCACCTCGTTTCAAGAGTTTTGAGTCTCTATGACTGAGCATGCATCTTCTTCTCAGGCTAGACTTGACTCCTTTTACAGCGAGTTCACTAATTTTCGGTCCGAGGTGTGAGCTAACTTCCACATCCTTCGTGAGCGACTGCAAGAGATGAATGATGAGGATATCGGTGAGGATGACCAGATGGAGTTGAGTCGGGAGGAGGGGGATGATGATCATGATGATGGAGAGACCTAGGAGCACTTCATGAGGATCCAGTCCGTCATTCTATAGCTTCCTTATTTTATCATCTCTGTTATTTTATTCAGATACATTTCTTTTATTTGGTCTGTACCTATACTTAAAACATCTTATATATCTATTCCTATCTGACTTTTACATTCACCACACACACACAGATACTACGATATGGTGACTATGGTATTTGATTATGATATATACATATATGCAGTACCTTGATTTGCATGTGTTTTTGTTTATATGATTATTATGTTAAAATACATGCTTAGTATCGAAGGCCTCCTGCATGGCGGATGCAGTGGTTGAGAATTGTCTGCTGGTAGTCTATAGGTTCTCGCATGCCTTACTCTTGTAATACTGCCTATTTGAGAATCATTTTTGCGTAGTCTATTTTTGGGAAATGTCCTGTTTACAACCGGCATGCTGTCGAATTTTTTGTAGACATTTGCCCAAAATAATTGAGATGATGTGCTTTGTTGTGAGAAAATGTGATTTATACTTAAAATCTAAATTCTTACGCTTGTCTCATTTGCATTATTTGATTAAACTCCTTGGGGTTGGTTGTGTGTATTCATTTAGAATACTGACAAATTCTTATGGATTGTTACATCTTTGGATAAAATGCTGCCAAATTTTTCAGACCTTTGCACTTAACCTAATATCATTTTCTTGATGCTAAACTCCTTAAAACTTAAGTGTGTTTCTAAGAAAATCAGTGAATTTTACTCAAGTTGATTTATAAAGAAAATGCATATTCTTAGGGGGAGTCCCTTATTTCAAAATCATTAGGCTCTAAGAAAATAAATATATAAATATATATATCTTGCATTTACCACTATATCTTTTGGAAAATATAATATCAACTGGTATCAATGTGCACATCTTGGTAAATTTATATTTGATATCATGTTCATTTCAAAACTAACAATATATCCTTATAACTAGTGGTATTGTTTTAACATTTGGTATCTTTTTTACCACGTAGTTATAACGATTGGTATCAGACTCATACGTTTAATATACTATACCTTATGGGCATAATTGTTTGTTTTGGAAACTAGAGATGATTATGATAAAATTAACTTTAAAATATTTTTGAAAGGATGAGTGAAAACCAAATGAAAAATTAATCTTCATCCTTGCATAATCATCCATTGGAGGAGTATAGAACATTAAGATTGTTGACATACTGCATGCTACTTATACTTCCTTGATGCAAATTCTTTTTGGGTTAATTGATTGAAATATGCTATATACTATTCACTATAACTCCAAACAGGTCACTTAGGTATAGAATTATGATTGGGAATAGTCTACTTTCAAACGACATGCTGTCGAAATTTTTAATCTTTCCAATATACTTCTTGTATTTAATTGATGTTCTTTGCCTCCGCGCTTTAATGCTTAATCCTTTTTGTTGTTGCCAAAAGGGGGAGAAGAGGCAAAAATGGGTATTACTTGCTTTGTTTTACTTACATATCTTATTACCCATCTCTTTATGCATAAAGTCAGGGGGAGCCTTTCTTGGCTGAACCCACTTTTGCATAAGGTATTTGTCATCATCAAAAAGGGGGAGATTGTTGACCTCATTGGTCACACCCAGTTTTGATTATGACCAATACTCTTGGTATGATGGTTGTACTGAGAATTGCATGGAGGTTCACCTTGTGCGCATTTTAGGACTAAAAGACAAATCATGATGGCATGATGTGTTCGTGCCGAAGAATAAAGATATATGTGTTTTATTTTGTATTAATTTGATTATTTCTTCATTCTGGGATGTAATTTATTATGAACTGTGTATGTGTATGGCTTGTAATAATTTGCATCATGCTGGTAGGTAGGTATGCTCAAAATAGCCATAGTTAGACTTTAGGTACCTGCGCAGACCTTACGAATTTTTCCCGGTAGGATAGAAAGTCCTTAGGTCTCTAGACAAATGCATAAAAAGTCCCCATTATCATCTTCATATCATGGGAATTACAATTGGCTAAAATTGGACTAAAAACTGGAAAGATTGAGAGGGTTCGGGCTACCGAACCTAAGCCGTGTGAAGCGGCTCGAGTGACCAAACAAGTGAACATGTTGACTTAGCTTCGGGCGACCGAACCTCTTTTGAACATATCTTTCTTGGGCACCCGAATGCTCTTTTGAGCACTTTTCAACTACTCAAGCAACCGTATGTTTACGTTCAAATAAAGGCTCGGGCAACCGAACTACTTGGTTCGGTTAATCGAACTCAGCTTCGGGCACCCGAACCTCAGACATTTGGCTACCGACTTTGATTCAGCCAACTGGTCCTCAACTCGAGCACTCGAACCTCTTAAAATTGGTTTTTTGACTGTGTCTGTTCAAGCACCCAAACCTCAGGTTGGGCACCCGAATCTTGCGGGTTAAAATAATTTTTACTAATTTTTAAATGGGGTAAATTGGGTTAATTTTCTTAATGATGTTTTAAACAATTCTAATTAAACCCATTGTGTCCCCAATCGTCAAAAAATCCTCCTTGCCTATATATACCAGTTCATTTGTCTTAATTAGCAAGGATTAGAAAACTTGATTAGGGTAAAAATTCTCTCAACTCTCAAAACCCTAAAAACCCTATATGAGCCAAATATTTCTTACAAACACTCACATACTCCTCATTCTCTTTCTCTAAGCATTGTGAGTATCTCTATAAGGCTATTGTGCTTAAATCTCTCTAGCTAATACTCTCTTTTGGTGTATTGATTAATTGATTGATTTTACTTGAGAGTATAGCCTAAAGTTCTTCAACCGATTTCATTTGATAAATCTAGTGTGCAAAAGCTTTGAGGGTTTTGGTTCTTGCATTATTGTTGCAAGTTACCCAAACCTATATTTTGTGTGTAACAATCCTTTTATAAAAAGCTAGTCTTTCAAACAACTCCATTGCGCTCTATACATTGAAATATTTTATTAAGTTTGTTTGATTTATCTTGCTTAGCATATTTGAAACCCCAATCTGATATTTTGATATTCAAATATTGCAGTTCAAATCTTGCTTAGATATGCACTCTAGATCTGGATTGAAAATATATACTTGATTAAGTGTTTAGCACACATTAGAGCACTGAACATATTTACATATCATTCGTGCTTGCATTATTGACTGAGCTATATTGGTGCACACATTTGCTTGTAATGAAGCACATTTCCGTGTACAAACAATTTCATACACATTGGTTGTATTCTAGGTATGGGCCTAAAGAGGGAGACTAGCCCTATGGAATAGTCCCGAATTGGCTTAGACCCAGTTGGGAAAGCTAGGAGCACCATCCTATTAAGGCGTGTTAGTTGAGGTCAGCCCCTTGAATTGACCTGGTTGTATAGGTGTCGCTCCACCCGTTTAAGAGAGTATTTTAGTGGTAGTCCTTTTGCTGGTGTGGCCAAGGTGGGGACGTAGGCACAGTTGGCCAAACCCCAATAACATATCGTGCGCGTTCTTTACATTTCCACAATTTACATTTACTGCACGTGTATGTGTGTTTGATGATTGCATAGACAAACCCTAGGCTAAATTAAATTGTTGTTAAAATCAGTAGACATAGGGAACACATTTTAAATACCCAATTCACCCCCCCTCTTGGGATTGCATGTAGTGACCCGAAGAATAATAGCATTTTAATAATAAGAGGGAGAGAAAATAGATACAGAAATAGAAGGAGGCTGTAGACTTCGTTGACGAATGCTCCACGTTCATTGATGACATTGCATTTTCGAAAATAGAAATTATTTCAAGAAATTGCCCAGCTTCATCGACGAACATTGGGTCTCCTCGACGAAGGTCTTTAAAATTTCATCGACAAACATAGGGCTTCGTCAACGAGAAAATACTGAGAGAGGTTTCCGGCTGCTCTGAATTTCGTCGACAAAATTGCCCAGTTTCGTTGACGAACACAGGGTCTCATCGATGAAGGTCTTCAAAATTTCATCGATGAACACAAGGCTTTGTCGATGAGAAAATACCAAGAGAGGTTTCCAACTGCTCTGAATTTCATCGACGAATACAAGGCTTCATCGACGAATTTTATGAAAGACTCATCGACGAATCTGGCAGTATAAAAGGAGGAAAATCTGGGATATTTGTCATTTCTCTCACCGCTCTCTCTCTCCTCTCTCTTTCCTACGACTCTCTCTTCCTTCTCTCTTCGTTTTTGGCCCCACCAGTCACCGGATCGACAATCCGAAGCTACCACGACGCTGCTGGTGGAGTTCTCTGCAAGACTGCCAGAGCGGATCATTAGGAAAATGAAGTTAGATTTCATCCTAAATTCAGGGTAAGGACTTTTATCCAGTTTTTGACTTCCTGGAAGTTATAGGAAATGATGTAGGCAGGAAAATACTAATATTATGTTTTGGCATATGTTGGTTTCAGGATGTTGTGTAGGAGGCCTTGCAGGAGTTAGGCTAGTGTTCCAAAGGGGCTTTTCAAAGTTAAGGTAAGGGAAATATGCTATGCTAGGAACTTTCTAAATATTATACAGTATATTTATTTACGAAAATTATGTATTAAAGTATGGTGTGGCTTGTGAATATGTATGTAGTACAGGGATATGTTTTACGAATTGTAGTTTCATGATTTTTATGAATTTCAATACCATGATTTTACGGATTTAGGTACTATGATTATGTGAACTTCAGTACCATGATTTTACGGATTTTAGTACCATGATTATACGAATTCCAATATTATGAATATGCAGTTCCATGTTATAATTATTCAGATTTCAGTACATTATGCAGCATCATAGTTAATATGATTACTTCAAAATCTTGGTAAATCAGATAGATATGTATAGAAATATATTATATGATATCAGACCCTATTGGACTTGCAGCTATAGAGCACGGTACCGTTGCTACAGATATTATGTTACTTTATGAGTGCAACCACCTATTCAGATAATACGTGGTAAGGTCGACCACCTAGGCCCTTGAAGAGGTTAGGCTCCCCATCCAAATATGGGTTGAGGTGGGCAGGTTGACTGACGGAGTTTAGTGATTTATTCCTGATTGGCCAGCCAAGGTAAATCCAACCTACGGGCCGCACAACCTTGCCATGAGGGGGCATGTCATGACATAGATAGCTACATGGAACAGTTTTAGTTACTATTATTTACGTATGGATTTACAGAAACAGGGATCCTACTTATGTACACTAGAAGTATTTTGAATTATAACCATAATACTGATATGTTAAGCAATAAGGAAAAGAGGTGGTGTACTTTATTATTTGTACTTTTGTACTCAATTGTTTATGTTTATATGAAAACAGATTTCATGATATATAGTAGCTTATTTGCCACACACTAGTAATATCATATTTCTTCTTACTGAGCATTGGCTCATCCTAGTGTTGAAACATTTTTCAGGTGATCCAGGTAGGTGAGCAGACCAGGCTCGCAAATAGAGGGGTTTCTGTAGTGCTATATTAGCAAAGTGAGTATAGTGGATGATTTTTGTATTGCCCTAGCTAGCTGAGGGTATTTTGGGGAAAATAATGATATGTGTATATTTTGGGGGAAATATGTAGTACTCTGGTATTGTGTGGTACTGTATATATATATATATATATATATATGTGATCAAATGATAATGTCTATGTGATTTATGCTTCTCGCTGCTTAGGTTTATGATTGGATTATCCAGTATGGTATCAGAACATGTAAAATATTAGTCTATATATAAGAAAAAAAATCAGTTAATTAAGCAGGTCGTTACAGTTTGGTATCAGAGCCTAGGTTTGCTAGGGTCTGTAGACTTTAGAGTGCAGCATGAGCAATACCAAAGTATAGGTAAAGGATTTGAGGTTTGTTTTGTGTCTGGGTACATTATTACCGTAGTGGTTTCTGTGCTTTTCCTGGGGTGATAAGTTTAGGAAAACCATAGTAAACTATTGTCGTGTCGTGTGTCTAGATGACAGAACCAAATATTGGTTAAGGATAGGGAAGGTAGTAAATTTTGAGTGGTACAGGATAGGTCCATATAGGAAATAAGTGCTTAAGTGTGTTTCTTGTTTTCAGGATCGACCTAGGTAGTAATGGCACGAATGGAGGGGAGGATCGGCCAGGTCCTTCCATCATGGGTGGAGGAGACTCAAATGCTGTACTACGTAGTGTCACTCAATAGGCAATGGCTGAGATGTCCAGGAGTTCTGGGGAATGTGACTGTTCGATTGAGCAGTTTATGCATATGAAGCCCCAATCCTTTGCTGGAGGTGATGACCCGATCGTAGCTGAGAATTGGGTCCAAGATATTGAGGAGACATTGGTAGTGCTTCCATGTACGGACGAGCAGAAGGTAGCATTTGCCACATTTAAGTTGACAGGGGAGGCGAAGAGCTGGTGGAGAGCAGCGTGTCTGATAGAGGAGCAAAGGCCGGTTCCAATTCTAGTGACATGGGATCAATTCAAGGATATGTTCTTCGAGCGATATTTCCCTGCTATCGTTCAAAGTGCAAAGGTAGTAGAGTTTTTGCATCTAGTACAGGGGCGGATGACGGTGTCTCAGTACGCGACTTAGTTTTTCGAGTTGTCCCATTTTGCTCCGCATTTAGCACCTGATGAAGAGAAGAAGGCGAGGAAGTTTGAAGAGGGACTGAGGCAGAATCTATTTGAGCAAGTGATTGGTTTCAGGGCTTTGACATTCACAGAGCTTGTAGACAGAGCTGCGATCATTAAGAGTGGTATTTATAGCGGTGTGGCAGCTTAGAGTCAGAGGAAGAGGCATGTGCCTCAGGGTTTCTAAGCTGGCTCTAGTAGGGGCCCATGGAGAGGTGGTTGTGATAGAGGTGACCAAAGGCAGATGGTAGGACCTCGTGGGAACCAGAGTGCACAGACTTACCCAGTTTGTTAGATATGTGGGAAACATCATTTGGGAGAATGCCTGGTAGGCAAGGGTGTATGTTATCATTGTGGAAGACTAGGTCACGTGATGCGTGATTGCCCAGGTCAGCAGGACCAGGTCCCAGCACCCCGGCCCCATCAGGGAGGACATCAGGTAACTCGGGGAGGATACCAGGCGCCCCGGGGTGGCCAGCGGAGGAATGTAGCTCTAGCGCGAGTTTATGCCCTGACGCCAGCTGATGTAGAGGCTGCTACGGATATGGTGACAAGTACATTTACTGTTTTATCACATCCAGTTATTGTTCTCTTTGACTCGGGTGCTACTCATTATTTTATTTCTGCATTTTATGTTAAATTTTGTGAGAGTGAGACCCAGTCATTAGATATAGCACTATAGGTAGCTACGCCATCAGGGTCAGTGATCAGATGTCAGAGGATACTTAGGGGTGATCCGATAGAAATTCAGGGGAAAGTGTTACCGGCAGATCTGATTGTGTTAGATATGTGTGGGTTCAACATAATACTAGTTATGGGCTCGTTGGATGCCAATCATGCTAGTATTGATTGTTTTCAGAGAGAAGTAATTTTCAGACCCCCTGGAGAGCAGGAATTCATATTCGTTGGTTCACGGGTACGTGCTCCAACATAGCTGGTGTCCGTCGTGCAGGCAGGCAGTTTACTCCTAGACGGAGGTCAGGTGTTTATTGCATTTGTGATAGAAGCATCTAAAAATGAATTGAAGATTGATAGCACTCCAATGGTATGAGAATTCCTAGATGTTTTTCCAGAGGAGCTATCAGGGTTACCTCCAGTGCGCGAGGTAGATTTTCCTATAGATTTACCTCCAGGGATTGCGCCGATTTCTAAGGTCCCGTATCGTATGGCTCCAGCTAAGTTGGGAGAATTAAAGGAGCAGTTGCAGGATTTTTTGAATAAGGGGTTTATACGACCCAGTGTATCGCCATGGGGAGCTCCAGTGTTGTTCGTAAAGAAAAAAGACGGGTCCATGAGGATGTGCATTGATTACATAGAAATCAACAAAGTTACTATTAAGAATAAATATCCTCTACCTCGTATCGATGATTTATTTGATCAGCTCCAAAGTACACGGGTATATTCCAAGATTGACCTCAGATCCGGGTATCATCAAGTAAGAGTAAAAGCGGAAGACGTTGCGAAAACAGCCTTCAGGACCAGGTACGGGCACTATGAATTTCTCGTTATGCCTTTTGGTTTGACGAATACCCTGGCTATGTTTATGGACTTGATGAACAGAGTTTTTCACCAGTATCTAGATCAGTTTGTGATAGTTTTCATCAATGATATACTGGTGCACTCGAGGAGTTTTGAGGAACATGAGGTGCATTTGAGGCAGGTGCTGCAGACTCTCAGGGAGGAGAAGCTTTATGCTAAGTTTAGCAAGTGTGAATTATGGCTTGAGAAGGTGGCATTTTTAAGCCATGTGATCTCAGGGGACGGTATTGCAGTGGATCCCAGCAAGATTGATGCAGTGGTAAATTGGGCTAGACCGAGGAGTGTGCAGGAAGTCAGGAGCTTCTTAGGACTGGCAGGTTATTACCGTCATTTCGCTGAGGGGTTTTCAACCTTGTCAGGTCCTCTCACACGGTTGACTAGGAAAAATACCAAATTCGTGTGGGATGAGGAATGTGAGTAGAGCTTCCAGGAATTAAAGTAGCGGCTCGTCACTGCACAAGTTCTGACGGTTCCATCGGGTGGCGATGGTTATGTTATCTACAGTGATGCGTCATTAAAATGGCTCGATATTGTGCTGATGCAACATGGTAGGGTGGTGGCGTATGCGTCCCGACAACTGAAAGAATATGAAAAGAACTACCCTACTCACGATTTGGAATTGGATGCAATTGTTCATGCACTAAAGATCTGGAGACATTATCTTTATGGTGAGAGGTGTGAGATATTTCGTGATCATAAAAGCCTAAAATACATTTTTACACAAAAAGAGTTGAACATGTGGCAGAGGAGATGGTTGGAACTCATCAAAGATTATGAATGTACCATCAGTTACCACCCAGGTAAAGCAAATGTGGTGGCTGATGCTCTGAGCCGTAAATCAAGAGACACAACACAGTTAGCAGCAATAGTTCAGCATCTGCTTCAGATGGACTTAGAGAGACTTGGTGTAGAGTTAGTAGAGAATTATCCATGGGCGCTTATTTCCAGTTTAGTGATACAACCAATGCTTTATGAGAAAATTAAAGCTACTAAGAGAGATGATCCAGAGTTGGTGGAGGTGATAGCCAGAGTACAGGATGGTGAGGCTGAGGAGTTCAATATTTCTAACGATAGGGCTTTGAGATTCCACACCAGATTGTGTGTGCCTGCAGATGATAGCATCAGGAGGACAATTTTAAAGGAGGCACACAGATCTCTATACACTGTTCATCTTGACAGTACAAAAATGTATAGGGATTTGCGAGATTCTTTTTGGTGGAGTGGCATGAAGAGGGAGATAGCAAAGTTTGTGCAGTAGTGTTTGACATGCCAGCAGGTCAAAGCTGAGCACCAAAGGCCAGCTGGTCAGTTGCAGCCACTTTTCATTCCTGAGTGGAAGTGGGATCACGTATCCATGGATTTCGTTACTGGGCTGCTGCGAGCATTGCATGGTCAAAATGCCATATGGGTGATAGTTGATAGATTAACGAAGACAGTGCATTTTCTGCCTATAAAGATCAGCTACCCTATGAATAGGTTAGCAGAGATTTACATATAGGAGATTGTTTGATCCCATGGAGTGCTGGTATCCATAGTGTCAGATCATGACCCACGTTTTTGTTAGCTTTGGTGCAATCCCAAGAGGGGGGTGAATTGGATATTTAAAATTTATCACCTAGGTTAAACCAGATAAACAGTATTACTTAACCTAGGGTTTGTTTATGCAAATGTAAACCTAATCATTGACAATATAACATACACGTGCAGTAAGTAAATTGCGGAAATGTAAATGAACATGCACGATATGTTATTGAGGTTCGGCCAGCAGTGCCTACGTCCCCACCTCTAACTCGCAAGCCAGAGGATTCCACTAATAGCTCACTTAAGGGTGGAGTGATTACGCGCCGAAATTGCGTAATTGGATGTTTAACCCGGAATTTACGGTTTATATTTTTAATTAAATATCCAAAATTATCCAATATTTTAATAAAGTGCCAAAATCATCATTCTTGAACTTTATTGCACTATTTATGAAGTTTTGGTAATTTTTTGTCGCGGGAAAATTCCTAGGAATCAAAACCGATACCTGTTTGTATTTTGTGCATAACTTTTCCGTCCAAGCTCCGATTGAGACGATTCAAATTTCTAGAGAAATAGAAAAGGATTATCTACAACTTTCCTGTTTTGAGTTTTGTGAGGTACGGGCTCCAAAAGAGTCAGATTTGTGATGAACAGAGAATGAAAAAATATAGCAATTCGGGTTTCCTATTCGGGTCTAGGGCTTTCCCCCCTTATCCTATTTAACCCTTCTCTTTCTCTTCCTGCGTAGGCAGCCCCCATGGCTCCCCATTCTCCTCTTCTCCTTCTTCTTCTTCTTCTTCTTCTTCTTCTTCTTCTTATTCTTTAGTTTGTTTTTTTCAATTCTGCTTCTCTCCCTTTGTCTCTCTTCCTTCCCTTTGTCTTTCCTCCCTCACTCTCTCCCTTTCCTCTTCTTCTCTTGGCCTCCTCTGCCCTCTTGCAGTACGGCCAGCCTCCTCCACCATCTTCAGCAGTCCCCAAGCACAGCAGAACACTAGCCGACTCCATAGCAGGACCACCAAAGCGCAGCAGCAACTTCATGGCTCCGTGGATTTGTTTCTCTCTCTCTCTCTTTTCCTTTCTTTCTTTCTTTTGTTTACTTTTCTTTGAATCTTGGAATATTGAAGAAAGTTTAGTTTTTTTTTAATGTTATTGGAGTTTTCTTTCTTTTTGTTTAAGTTGAGTAATGTTGGGTATTTCATTATTGTTAAATTAATCTCTTTGTTTATCTAATTGATAGTTATTTTAATTTAGCATTCTTAATTAAATTCAGATATTTTTTTTGTCGAAATTCGATTTAGTTAGGGTCTATGATTAGTAAAGGTTGTGTTTTTATTGTGTTCCATTATTGTTTACGTTTTTTAAATTTCCATTGAATTCATGTTTGCATTTAAATTGTGATTTGATCTCTTAATTGTGCTAAAGGTTCGATTTTTAGTAGGTTCGGTTTTTTTTTAGTATGTATTTAGTTTAGTTTCCATTGTGTGTTTTTAATTCCATGTTCTAGGTTGCCATTTTTAATTAACGCGTGTCCTAGTGTTTCCTTAAGTAGACTAGGGTTTTCATTATTGTTATTTTAATTCCATGTTTAAAGTTTCCATTTTTAGTTAGTATGATCTAGTGTTTCCTTAAGTAGACGTAGGGTTTCTATTCTTTTTTTCTTTTATTTAGTGCATGTTAGTTTAGGGTTTTAAATTATGTGTCATTTAATTCATCAAAAGTGAAATTGAACCATCTTGAAAATTCGAATCTGAACCAAGTTCAGTACCTTTTAAATTTCAATTGGAAGAACGTAAAATCTGAAATTAAAACGCATTCCCTGAGGAGACGATCTAGCCCTTGGGCTTAATATTACACGACAGAACTCCTATACTTGGGATAGCTTCTGAGCTGCTCATTTTTCGAGTGAGTCAAGTTTTTGCCACCGTTTGTCGGGGAATGTCGGTCTTAGTCTCAAATTTGCGTTTTTCCCGTCATTTTTATTAGCTTTATAAAAAAAAATAGAAAACAAAAACAGAAAAAATTTTGAGTTTTGAAAAATGGCTGCACCTGCACCGCGCACGATAATGGATTTTTTGCAACTTGAATATGCCACTGCATCCTCTTCCACTATTTTGCCTTATGATGAGCTTAATTTCATAATGCAGCGCGGGAGGACATCACTGCTACCTGAGTTCTATGGGACGGAATCTGAGTGCCCATATCAGCACTTAGCAGAGTTTGAATTAACCTGCAACATGTTTTTCTCTCATGCTAAAACTGATGAATCTATTCGACTGAATTTATTTCTTGCTACTTTGCAGGATAGGGCACTAATCTGGTTTCATTCTATGAGACCTTATTCTATCACTAATTGGACTGATATGAAGCGTGAATTCCTGTATGCATTTTGTCTCTCATAGAGAACTCAATTTTTACAGGAACAGATTCTTAATTTTGTGCAGCAGGATGACGAGACATTTCGGGCTTGCTGGGAGCAATTCAAGGATCTACTAAGCACTTGTCCACATCATGGATTCGACTCATGGAGGTTAGCTGATTGTTTTTATACTGCTCTTACCCCTGATTGCAAGTGTTTTGTCCAGACTATGTCTAATGAAGAGCCCATCAGCGAGGATCCAGATTAGGTATTATCATTCTTTGATTACTTAGCTGACAATGTCCCACAGTGCAACACACAATACACTCAGGCACCCATGACTGCACATCCTATCAGCACAATTAGTGGTGGTGATGCATATGAACCACCAAAATGCCTGGATATTCCTCCGCCTCAATACCAGCCACCACAGATCCCTCAGAGTTGTACGCTGTCTGAATTTCTGGAGGATAGCATAACTCAGATGGCGAACATGCTCCAGGAGTTCATGCAAACTCAAGTCGATCATAATAATGAATTTCGGGATACCATTAATGCGATAAGCACATAGTTGGACATCTTAGAAAATGAGGAATCACTCGCGGAACCTCAGCCTAGTTCTCAAGAGTACCAGCAATCGCAACAACAAATACATGATGTTTCTCTTGAGACAGCAGAAGCCACCATCACCTTCAGTAGCGAGAAAGACGATCCTTAATCTGAAATGCTCATCGCCGGGCAAACAGTTGTCCCAGCACCGGAAGTTACGGTTCAAATAGATGAATTCAAAGAAAAATCAGAGGAAACGGGGCTAGAAGTGGAGCAGTTAGTTAATGAGGAGACTGATACTCATACGGAGTACCAACCTGTGGTACCTCATGCTCCGAGCTCAGAAACCATGAAACCGTCACTCTCACCTGAATCAGATGTTAAGGAGCCTAGTGTGGAGGTAGACTCTTGCAGTGGTATGATGATATGTACACCTGATAAAGAGGGTGACCAGTCTGGTGAGCATATAATTTTCAAAGAACCAGGTAAAACCTTTAATGTTAATGCTTCTGAAGAACTGCTAGTAATTATTCCGATCACTTTCTCTCAACCGTTAGTTCGTAAAGAAGCAAATTTCCTGGACACGATGTTGAATAAAGACCCATTCTTGTCAACACAAGAGGGTCGACCTGCACACAAATTGTTTGGTATTTTGACATGCATTAATTCATTTGAGGTTGATTTTCGTGCAGGTATGATGACTGATCGATTGTGGCGGCTTAAATTTGGAGAATCGCCGGTGCAATTTATAGACCTGCGGCCACCAGACGAAATTCCTCTAGAGCCTCCGCCAAGACAATTGTGATGTTTTTCTTTTCCTTCTTTTCCTTTTATTTTATCTTATTTTATTTTTAGTTAGTTTTCAGGTCTATTTTCTCGTAGTTCGATCTTTGTTTTCCATTATTTCGCCACTCAGGTACGCCTTACTTTTCTTGTGCACAGTATTTTCTATTTCCCCTATGCTTTCACATTGAGGACAATGTTCCACTTTAGTTGGGGGGGATGAGCATTCGCATGTGACACTGTTCACGTACACGTACTGGGTTTAAAAAAAACAAAAAAAAATCAAAAAAATCAAAAAAAAAAAGAGAAAGAAAGAAGGAGCACTGAGGAATTACATTGCACTATGTCATGCTTAACACTTTGTATACCCTTCGCATACTTGCATATAACTTACGAATTACACACTTGAGTCAATCATGCGTAATTTTCTCTTTATATGATCTTATGACTCCATGAAGAATCGATTGGTAGTACATTCGTGTTAATTTGGCCATATAATTTCCTGTATTTACACGGCATCTCACGAGGCTGAATAAACACATTCACGTGATTCATTGCACTTAGGGTTTCCTGTGAGCACTAAGAGAGCACTCGTGGAGACTATGACACCTTGTGAGATATCCTTGAGCTATTTATCATCCTTTTGAGCGTTAATGTCAAATCAGGGTTCATAGAACTCAATTCTCTTTTTCTAGATGATTCCTTTGTACACTAGTCTATGTTTTGATTTGCTAGCCTAGAGGTGACACCTAGTGGGGAGATAGAAACCTAGGTCTTGTAGCCTACTCAAAATGTGAAGGCTGAGCCACCCCTAGAGATAGACTTAATTCATGAACTCCTATTCGAGCTCAATTCCCATTGATGGTATGAAGATTACAAAAGAAGTGTTATGATTGTCCTAGTTGATCAAGAAAAGACAGAAAATAAAGAATGAGCAGAAAAAAGAATAAGCAATACACATGCGCATGAAATGAAATGTCAATGCCGGCCCAAATACATATCACAAAGAATCAAGGACACGACACATGTTTTTCCACATATGAAGATTCTTCAACCGATTAATGCCTCAGATGTATTCACGACAAGTTTGTGAATAAGTTGATCTAGGGTGGTCTCAGTTGGATATGGCGAGTAAGTGAGAAGATGCTAGGGTGAAGGACCCGACACCTCATAGATAGGCTAGATCCTTTCCAGACTAGTCCACTCCATATACTTAGCTTTGTTCCTTTTAATATGTGGGATGTTTGATCGCGAAACTCCTCCTTACATATGATGAGTGAACCCATTTTCTTTGAGTGTTCTTAAGGGTATACCAGTTAGGCCGAGTCAAAGCGACCGTTCTGTAGGTGTCTACTGGCGTCCTAGGTGTACTGAGTCACACACATCACACACACCTCGAGAGTTTACCTGTTTATATTTGAACTTATATGATTGCATTAACTCTGAATGTGCCACTAATTAACTTCATGTGAGTATGCTACTTTCAAATCACATATAAACGATGAAACTTGCATGAGTGACGTGCTTCAGAGTCGTGTGCATTGAATATGAACGAGCTTGTGTGAAATTCAGTTATGTTCTTGTATGTGAAGTGGTATAGTTATATCGCATGTGCATTGATTTCATGATCATCGGAGTATGTAGTTCTAGACACCACCCTGAGATTCATTCACGTCATTTGCTAGAGACTAGCAGAACGTTAGTTGGGGGGTGTGATTACCCGCCGAAATTGCGTAATTGGACGTTTAACCCGGGTTTTATGGTTTATATTTTTAATTAAATGTCTAAAATTGTCCAATATTTTAATAAAGTACCAAAATCATCATTCTTGAACTTTATTGCACTATTTATGAAGTTTTGGTAATTTTTTGTCGCAGGAAAATTCTCGGGAATCAAAACCGATACCTGTTCATATTTTGTGTATAACTTTTCCGTCCAAGCTCTGATCGAGACGATTCAAATTTCTAAAGAAAGAGAAAAGGATTATCTACAACTTTCTTGTTTTGAGTTTTGTGAGATATGAGCTCCAAAAGAGTCAGATTTGTGATGAACAGAGAATGAAAAAATATAGCAATTCGGGTTTCCTATTCGGGTCTAGGGCTTTCCCCCCCTATCCTATTTAACCCTTCTCTTTCTCTTCCTGCGTAGGCAGCCCCCATGGCTCCCCATTCTCCTCTTCTCCTTCTTCTTCTTCTTCTTCTTCTTCTTCTTCTTCTTCTTCTTCTTCTTCTTTAGTTTGTTTTTTTCAATTCTGCTTCTCTCCCCTTGTCTCTCTTCCTTCCCTTTGTCTTTCCTCCCTCATTCTCCCCCTTTCCTCTGTTTCTCTTGGCCTCCTCTGCCCTCTTGCAGTACGGCCAGCCTCCTCCACCATCTTCAGCAGTCCCCAAGCACAGCAGAACACTAGCCGACTCCATAGCAGGACCACCAAAGCGCAGCAGCAACTTCACGGCTCCGTGGATTTGTTTCTCTCTCTCTCTCTTTTCCTTTCTTTCTTTCTTTTATTTACTTTTCTTTGAATCTTGGAATATTGAAGAAAGTTTAGTTTTTTTTTAATATTATTGGAGTTTTCTTTCTTTTTGTTTAAGTTGAGTAATGTTGGGTATTTCATTATTGTTAAATTAATCTCTTTGTTTATCTAATTGATAGTTATTTTAATTTAGCATTCTTAATTAAATTCAGATATTTTTTTTGTCGAAATTCGATTTAGTTAGGGTCTATGATTAGTAAAGGTTGTGTTTTTATTGTGTTCCGTTATTGTTTACGTTTTTTAAATTTCCATTGAATTCATGTTTGCATTTAAATTGTGATTTGATCTCTTAATTGTGCTAAAGGTTCGATTTTTAGTAGGTTCGGTTTTTTTTTAGTATGTGTCTAGTTTAGTTTCCATTGTGTGTTTTTAATTCCATGTTCTAGGTTGCCATTTTTAATTAACGCGTGTCCTAGTGTTTCCTTAAGTAGACTAGGGTTTTCATTATTGTTATTTTAATTCCATGTTTAAAGTTTCCATTTTTAGTTAGTATGATCTAGTGTTTCCTTAAGTAGACGTAGGGTTTCTATTCTTTTTTTCTTTTATTTAGTGCATGTTAGTTTAGGGTTTTAAATTATGTATCATTTAATTCATCAAAAGTGAAATTGAACCATCTTGAAAATTCGAATCTGAACCAAGTTCAGTACCTTTTAAATTTCGATTGGAAGAACGTAAAATCTGAAATTAAAACGCATTCCCTGAGGAGACGATCTAGCCCTTGGGCTTAATATTACACGACAGAACTCCTATACTTGGGATAGCTTCCGAGCTGCTCATTTTTCGAGTGAGTCATGGAGCGGCACCGTTTACAACCAGATCAAATTAACACAGGACTGACCTCTACATTAACTAGGTCAATTAGCGGGGCTGACCTCAACCTACACGCCTTAATAGGACGACGCACCTAGCTTTCCTAACCAGGTCTAATCCAATCCGGGACTATTTCGGGGCTAGTCTCCCTCTTTAGGCCCGTGCTTGGAAATACAACAAATGTGTATAAAATTTGTATACAGAAATATGCTTCTAGAAAAGTAGATATATGCACCAATACATCTCAATCAATAAAGCAAGCACGAATGATATGTAGATATGCTCAGTGCTCTAATGTGTGCTAAACACTCAATCAAGTATGATAATCAATCAAGATCTAGAGTGTGTATCTAAGCAAGATTTGAAACACAATATTCGAATATCACAAAATAAGATCAGGGTTTCAAATATGCTAAGCAAGATAGATCAAACAAACTCAATACAATATTTCAATGTCTAAAGCACAATGGAGTTGTTTGAAAGACTAGCTTTTCGCAAAAGGATTTTTGCACACAAAATCTAGGTTTAGGTATCTTGCAACAACAATGCAAGAACCACAACCCTCAAGGTCTTCCCACACAAGATTTATCAAATGAAATCCGTGGAAGAACTTTAGGCTATACTCTCAAATAAAATCAATCAAATTTTATACCAAAAGAGAGTATGAGCTAGAGAGATTATGCACTATAGCCTTATAGAAATACTCACAATGCTTAGAGAAATCAAGATTGAAGAGTATGTGAGTGTTTACAAGAAGTATTTGGCTAATATAGGATTTTGATAGTTGAGAGAGTTTTGCCCTAATCAAGTTTTGCTAATCCTTGCTAATAATGATAAACGAATGGGTATATATAGGCAAGGAGGTATTTTTGACCGTTGGGGATCTATTGGGCATTATTAAGAAATTTTTAAATCATTTTAAAATAATTAACCCTGTTTAAAATATGTTTAACCGCGGTAAAAATCAGGGAAACTCGAGAGGTCCGGTCGACCAAGTCACATATGGTTCGGTCGACCAGGGAAATATTGAACTAAGGGCTTGGTTGACCAGGAGAAGAAGATTTTTCAATTTTCCAAGGTTCGGTCGATCAGGCCATTTTGAACTGGCTGGTTCGGTTGGCCAAATTGCTGACAATTCTCCTGAGGACCCTCTGGTCAACTAGGTAGTTGGAGTACAAAAGTGCTCGGTCAACCAGATGGTCAAATGTTGACCAAGGAGGGTTTCCGTCAACTAGGTCTCTTTGAACAACCTGTTTCGGTTGACTAGGTGGTCAAACTTTTGACCCAGGGAGGTTTCGGTCGACTAGGGCTTTTTGAACTACCTGGTTCGGTCGACCAGATGGTCAAACTTTGACCCAGGGAGGTTTCGGTCGACTAGGGCCTTTTGAACTACCTGGTTCGGTCGACCAGATGGTCAAACTTTGACCCAGGGAGGTTTCGGTCGACCAGGGCCTTTTGAACTACCTGGTTCGGTCGACGAGATGGTCAAACTTTTGACCCAAGGAGGTTAATGTCGACTAAGGCTTTTTTAACTAACTTGGTTGGTCGACCGAAAATGCACCATGTGTGCATTTTGATTCCGTTTCGAAACATACAAGCCCTATTCAAGTGCCTAACAAACAAATGTGTAAATGTGTGTGTCCTAGGGTCACTTGGGGTCCAACTTGAAGACACCGAAAAAGTCCGGTGTCAGTCGACCTAAGGAAAAATCCTAAGGTCTTTCTAAGGTCCGTGTAGGTACCTAATGTCCAACTAAGGTCGATTTGAGCATACCTGCCTATCATGTATGATGCAAATTATTACAAGCCATATGAGTGCACAGTCCATAGTAAAATTACATCCCAAAATGAAGAAACTAAATAATAACTACAAATGCATCACAAGATTCTTAATTCATCGGCACGAACACCGCACGCCATCATGATAAGTCGTTTAGTCCTGAAGCGCGCACAAGGTGAACCTGCATACAGTTCTTAGTACAACCATTAGTACCAAAAGTATTTGGCATTATCAAAACAGAGCTTGACTAATCAGGTCAACAGTTTTACATCATGGTTCTGGAGGAGTTTACAGGAGGCACTAGGGACTCAGTTAGCATTCAGCACAGCTTTCCACCCTCAGACCGATGGTCAGACTGAGAGAACCATCCAGGTATTGGAAGATATGCTTCGTGCTTGCGTGCTAGACTTTGGAGGTAGCTGGATTCAGTTTTCGCCGCTAGTTGAATTTTCTTATAATAACAGTTATCAGGCTAGCATCGGCATGGCACCCTATGAGGCATTATATGGTAGGAGACGTAGATCTCCTCTTTTCTGGGATAAAGTAAGCGAAATGCGAGTTTTGGGTCCAGAGATAATTCAGCAAGAATGTGATAAAGTTCAACTTATTCGGGATAGGATCAATGCAGCACAGAGTCGGAAAAAAAGTTATGCAGATACTCGCTGCCAGGAGCTAGAATTCGGAGCAGGTGATCATTTCTTTTTAAAGATAGCACCGCTGAAGGGAATTTTGAGATTTGGGAAGAAGGGTAAGTTGAGCCCTAGGTTTATTGGCCCTTTTGAGATACTTGAGAAGATTGGGTCAGTAGCCTATCGGCTAGCTTTACCGCCATTTTTATTTCGAGTTCATGACGTATTTCATGTTTCTATGTTAAGAAAATACGTCCCAGATCCTTCCCATATCATCAGCCATGCAGAGTTGGAAGTCAGTGAGGTTTTAACGTATGAAGAAGTGCTAGTATGGATTTTGGATAGAAAGGTTTAGACTTTACGCACTAAAGAAATACAATTAATTAAAGTTTTGTGGAGGAATCATGCTATAGAGGAAGCTTCTTAGGAACTCGAGGAGCAAATCAAACAGAGATACCCACAGTTGTTCCAAAAGGAATAGAGATATCTAGGTAAAGTATAATAGTCAGATGAATTTCTTTTGTAGGCACATGTATTGATTTTGGTTAGTAGATAGTTTTTATTTTATATATGTAATTTCCAAGAACATAGTATGTAACCACGGTATTCCTCCGCCATAAGTGAGGGCAGGTAATAAAATAAGTAGACCCTTTTTTTTTACAGAATGATGGAAGTATAAATAGATATTTAGATAGTAAATTTTAAGGACGAAATTTTATAAGGAGGGGAGAATGTAGTGACCCGAAGAATAATAGCATTTTAATAATAAAAGGGACAGAAAATAGATACAGAAACAGAAGGAGGCCATAGACTTCGTTGACCAACGCTCTGCGTTCGTCAACGACATTGCATTTTGGAAAATAAAAATAATTTCAAGAAATCGCCCAGCTTTGTCAACAAACACAGGGTCTCATCGACTAAGGTCTTCAGAATTTCATCGACGAACACAGGGCTTCGTCGATGAGAAAATACCGAGAGAGGTTTCCGGCTGCTTTGAATTTCGTCGACGAATACAAGGCTTCGTTGATGAATTTTATGAAAGACTCGTCGACTAGGTGATGTGTCTCGTCGATGAATCTGGTAGTATAAAAGGAGGGAAAATAGGGATATTTGTCATTTCTCTCACCGCTCTCTCTCTCCTACGACTCTCTCTCCCTTCTCTCTTTATTTTCGGCCCCACTAGTCACCGGATCGAAGATCCGAAGCTACCACAACGCTTCTGACAGAGTGCTCTGCAAGACTGTCGGAGCGGATCGTCAGAAAAACAAACTTGGATTTCATCCCAAATTTAGGGTAAGGACTTTTATCTAGTTTTTGACTTCCTCGAAGTTATAGGAAATGATGTAGGCAGGAAAATACTGATATTATGTTCTGGCATATGTTAGTTTCAGGATGTTGTGTAGGAGGCCCTGTGGGAGTTAGGCTAGTGTTCCATAGGGGCTTTTCAAAGTTAAGGTAAGGGAAATATGTTATGCTAGGAAATTTCTATATATTATATAGTGTATTTATTTATGAAAATTATGTATTAAAGTATGGTGTAGCTTGTGAATATATATGTAGTACAGGGATATGTTTTACCAATTGTAGTTTCATGATTTTTATGAATTTTAGTACCATGATTTTACGGATTTTAGTACCATGATTATACGAATCTTAGTACCATGATTATACGGATTCCAGTATTACGAATATGCAATTCCATGTTATGATTATTCAGATTTCAGTACGTTATGCAGCATCATGGTTAATATGATTACTTCAGAATCTTGGTAAATCAGATAGATATGTATAGAAATATATTATATGATATCAAACTCTATTGGACTTGTAGCTACAGAGTACGGTACCGTTGCTACAAATATTATGTTACTTTATGAGTGCAACCACCTATTCAGATAATACGTGGTAAGGTCGACCACCTAGGCCCTTGAAGAGGTTAGGCTCCCCATCCAGATATGGGTTGAGGTGGGCAGGTCGACTGACGGAGTTCAGTGATTTATTCCTGGTTGGCCAGCCAGGGTAAATCCATCCTACGGGGCCGCACAACCTTGTCATGAGGGGGCATGTCATGACACAGATAGCCATAGGGAACAGTTTCAGTTACTATTATTTATGTATGGATTTATAGAAACAGGGATCCTACTTATGTAACACTAGAAGTATTTTGAATTATAACCATAATACTGATATGTTAAGCAATAGGGAAAAGGGCTGGTGTACTTTATTTTTTGTACTTTTGTATTCAGTTATTCATGTTTATATGAAAATAGATTTTATGATATATAGTAGCTCATTTACCACACACTAGTAATAGCATATTTCTTCTTATTGAGTGTTGGCTCATCCCAATGTTGAAACATTTTTCAGGTGATCTAGGTAGGCGAGCAGACCAGGCTCACAAATAAAGGGGCGTCTGTAGTGCCCTGTCAGTAAAGTGAGTATAGTGGAAGATTTTTGTATTGCCCTAGCTAGCTGAGGGTATTTTGGGGAAAATAATGATATGTGTATATTTTGGGGGAAATATGTAGTACTCTAGTATTGTTTGGTACTATATATATATATGTGATCAAATGATAATGTCTATGTGATTTATGCTTCTCGCTGCGTAGGTTTATGATTGGATTATCCCAGTATGGTATCAGAGCATGTAAAATATTAGTCTATATATAAGAAAAAAAATCAGTTAATTACGCAGGTTGTTACATTGCACCATAACTATCAAGGGACCTGGTTTAAATAATAAAAATTGTTACAAAAAATGGGCCTCGTTATATTCCCTATCTTTGCACAAGAATAAAATATAAGAAACCTTATTAAAAGGAGCCCGTTTAAAATTGGGTGTCTACACATGATGAAAATGACTTAATTACATGACTATTTATAGACTTTATTTAGAGTTTAGTACATGTATCCATAATTGTTGAAATAGTAAACTTGATGGTGGACGGTGGCAGCAATGGTTGACGACGGCTGCCGACTAGCCACTTTTGTTGAACAACGGTCACCAACCTCACCTGCCAGCAGCTTATGTTGATTATTGTGGTTTTGTATCTGCTATAAATAGTTGTGTATGCAATGTAAATGTGTGGTGTGTTGAGAGAGCAATAACCAGTGAGTGAGTGTTTTGATTCCTCTATAATTCAGTTTAGAAATAAATTGAATGTGTTTTTTGTTTGGTATTGATTCTCACTGAGTTTCAGTTACAACCAGTAATTTAGTGTCCCTCTCCACCCATCACTGGTATTAGAGCATCCAGGAATGCTGAAATCTGTCAAACATAGATGAAGAGAGAAAAAATCAATTTTTCGCTCAGATTTGAAGTTGCTCAAACTCCAAAATTGAGCCTAGCGTTGTGAAATTCAACTCAAGTTGATTCCAACAGTTGAAACCACTTCTCAAATGGACTTTGGGAGGCTCTGCACATGCTCATACGCACCTCAGATGGTTTCAATGCCTTTCCCACATGCCGCACGTACCGACGAAGACTCCGGCCACCAGCGACACACGCCCATGCACTCTGCATGCGTCTTCCTTGCCTGCTTGGTGAGATCCGACCTGGCCAGCATCTCGCGACCCACAAATCAGATCCGTATTCGAGACCTGATCCGCTTCTGACCTGAGTCCCAACCGCCGACACGCGACACATGCAGACACTGCCACATGGGCTAACGGTAAGCATAACGCCATTAAACGGTCGTTAAGTTGAACCAGCCATTTTAAAAACCACCCGAAAATTCCTGTAGTTGGTTTAGTGACTTTTGGATCGGTTCTTTGCAACCCAAAACCGGTTCCTAAGGTTTTTCGTCCTTCTGAACACATTGGTGGCATCAAATTTTCCAAAATCAACCCCTGTCTCTCTGTTTATATATATTAAATTAAATGGCGAATGGTGCTGCCCAAGAAGGCATTCCAAAATTGACCCGGGAGAATTATGACAACTGGTTTATTCAAATGAGAGCCCTACTAGGTGCTCAGGATGTCATGGACATCGTTGAAGATGGGTACAAAGAAAGCCCATCAAAAGAAGCCGAAACAGTTATGTCTGATGCTCAAAGAACGATCCTGCGAGCCGATCGAAAGAAGGTTTGCAAGGTAAAATCCATAATCTACCAAGGCCTTGATGAGGCCACGTTCGAAATCATCGGCTCCGCCAAGACATCTAAAGAAGTTTGGGACTCTCTCCATCGAACACACAAAGGTGTAGACAAAGTGAAGAAGATTCGTCTTCAAACATTGCGAGGTGAGTTCGAATCTCTAAAATTGAAATCTACTGAATCTATTGCTGACTACTATACACGAGTTATGGTAGTATCAAATCAATTGAGAAGAAATTGAGAGACACTTAACGACGAGAGAATTTGTGAGAAAATTTTGCGATCTCTAGATCGAAAATATGATTATATAGTTGTGACCCTGGAAGAAACAAAAGATTTGGAAACAATGTCCATAGAAGAACTTGTGGGCTCACTCCAAGCCCATGAGCAGAATGTCAACAGAAGGAGTGATGATAAAGTACTGGAGCAAGCCCTCCAAACGAAGTTGTCCCTCACTACAAATAGATACGACAAAGGGGGGACGTCACAACAAGGAAGAGGACGAGGCTGAGGATCTCATGGAAGAAATTCTTGAAACTTTGACTCCAGAGGAGGTGGTAGAGGCAGAAGAGGTCCCACTGTAGGAGGAAAAAATCAACAGAATTATGTCCCATGAGGCAAAGGACAAGGAAGAAGAGGAGGATGCAATAACTGCTTTAATGTAGACAAAAGAAACATTCAATGCTACAACTGTCACAAGTACGAACATTATAGCAATGAGTGTTGGGGATGACAAAAAGAAAAGGTTAGCAAGGAGGCTAACCTTGCTGAAACTGAACATGCAGATGGAGAGTCATTGATGCTGATGACACACAATTCAATTCCCCAGGACCAAAGTGTTTGGTACCTTGATTCTGGAGCCAGCAACCATATGTCTGGCAGAAAGAACCTATTCTTTGAACTTGATGAGAAAGTTCAGGGGGAGATCTCTTTTGACGATAACTCTAAATCCCAATCCGAGGGAGAGGAGATGTTTTGATCAAATAGAAGTCCGGAGATCATGCTTACATCTCCAACGTCTATTACGTGCCAGATATGAAGACTAACATACTTAGTGTTGGATAGCTTGTGGAGAGAGGCTATCGAATTAGCCTTAGTAATAAACATATGGTGATTACAGACGCTCGATGAAAGCTTGTTACTCGAGTTCAAATGGCAAAAAATCGAATGTTTTCGCTCACCATCCAATATGATAGGCTAAGGTGTTTGAGCGCTATTATTAGCGACAAAGACTGGCTATGGCATCTAAGGTATGGACATTTAAATTTTGAAAGTTCGAAACAATTGGGAAGCAAGAAGATGTTGAAAGGCTTACCCAATATCCACCATCCAAATATGATATGTGAAAACTGAACTCTGAGCAAGCAACATAGAAACAGCTTTGGAAAGCAAGCCGACTGGAGATCAACCATGCCACTCTAGCTAATACACACGGACGTGTGTGGTCCACTAAGACCATATTCGAATGGACATAATCAATACTTCCTTACCTTCATCAATGACTACAGCAGGAATACCTGAGTCTACTTTGTGTAAAGGAAGTCAGAGGTGTTCGACAAGTTCAAAGAGTTCAAAGCTCTTATGGAGAAACAAAGTGGCTACCACATCAAGTCACTCCGGTTAGACCAAAAAGGAGAATACAGAGACGAAGCTTTCCTGGAATTCCTTAAGCATTAAGGGATTCAAACACAGTTCACACCGACCTACATTCCCCAGTTGAATGGTGTAGCCAAAAGGAAGAACCGCACAATTCTTAACATTGCCAGAAGCATGTTAAATTATAAGAATGTGCCCAAGAGTTTTTGGGCAGAAGCAGTGTCATGTGCAGTCTATCTGCTCAATCGGTGTCCTACAAAGAGTCTTGATTCAAAGACACCCTATGAAACCTGGAGTACTCACAAGCCCAGTGTGAGTCATCTTAGGGTGTTTGGCTCCATAGCCTACGCCAAGATCCCAGAAGCAAGAAGGACAAAGCTGGATTATAAAGGAGAGAAGTGTATCCTTGTAGGATACGATGATTACACCATGGGATATCGACTCTACAATCCCATCAACAAAAAAATCTTTCACAGTCGGGATGTCATCTTTGAAGAAAATGAATCCTAGAAATGGGACCAGGCTGAATGTTCCAAAGATGCGAATTTGACACTTGAAGGAGAAGAACCTACACAGACAAGAGAAGTGGCTATCGAGCCACAAGTTCCCAAGTTGTAGACACCTCCACATGGTTCACCACAGAGGAATAAAGCTTCATCACCAATATAGCGTGAAATCTTAGACATAAGACCTAGAGGAGCTCGAAATCTAGCTGACCTGTATGAAACTACAGAACTAATAGAAGAGTATGTTACTCTATATTGTCTGTTGTTGACCAGCGATTCGGTTAGCTTTGGGGAAGCTAACGAAGAATACAAATGGAGAAATGTGATGGATGAGGAGATTCAATCCATCGAGAATAACAAGACTTGGGAGTTAACAAATGTTATATCCCATGAATGAAATACTTAAAAGGATTAGATGTTACTACCCATATCAACAAGGTGCACCTTTCTTTTCGGGAGCTTTCCCATAGGAACTTCATAGTTAAGCGTGCTTGGCTTGGAGCAATTTTGGGATGGGTGACCACTTGGGAAGTTTTCTCAGGAAGTGTGTGAGTGAGGACAAAAACACACTTAAAGGACATGCGTTGGTTTGTGGGGTCAGTCATTAGTCCGATAAGGCTCACCCCCCTGTTGTCTAGCCTAGGTGGAAGAGGAGAGATGCAGTGCTCCCTGACAGACCCAGGTTGGGGCTTTACAAATGGTATCAGAGCCAACACCCAGCCGGAAGTGTGATGAGATTCACATCGTCTGAGTTTGGAAATGTGGGTTCGCAACAAGGACGTTGCGTTCTATAAGTGGGGGAGAATGTGATACCCTATGAATGAAACACTTAAAAGGATTAGATGTTACTACCCATATCAACAAGGTGCACCTTTTTTCGGGAGCGTTCCCATAAGAACTCCATAGTTAAGCGTGCTTGGCTTGGAGCAATTTTGGGATGGGTGACCACCTGGGATGTTTTCCCAGGAAGTGTGTGAGTGAGAACAAAAACAAACTTAAAGGACATGTGTTGGTTTTTGGGGTCAGTCATTAGTCTGATAAGGCTCACCCCCCTATTGTCTAGTCTAGGTGGAGGAGGAGAGACGCAATGCTCCCTGGCAGACACAGGTTGGGGCTTTACAACAAATCTCCCGAAGGGCCACAAAACTATTGGTGTGAAATGGGTCTATAATACCAAGAAGAATGCTTAAGGAGAAGTTCAGAGATACAAAGCAAGACTTGTCGCCAAAGGCTACAAGCAAAAAGAAAGGATTGATTATGGAGAAATCTTTACCCTAGTTGCCAGACTTGAAACCATCAGATTACTAATTTCACTTTTAGTACAAAATGGATGGAAGATTTACTAGCTGGATGTGAAATCAGCATTTCTGAACGGTTTTCTGGAAGAAGAGATTTATATCGATCAACCACGTGGATATGTGAAGAAGGGCAAAGAAGATAGAATGTACAAGTTGAAGAAAGCACTTTATGGCTTGAAGTAGGCACCTCATGCGTGGAACATAAGGATTGATGACTACTTCCAAAAAATTGGATTTGAGAAGTGTCCCTACGAGCATGCATTATACATGAAGATGGAGACAAATGGAAGCATGCTGATAGCCTGCCTATATGTTGATGATCTGATCTTCATTGACAACAATCTAGAAATGTTTTCCACTTTCAAGAGGAGCATGGTCAAAGAATTCGAAATGACAGATATTGGCCAGATGGCTCACTTCCTAAGCGAGAAGGGAATCTTCATCTCCCAGAGCCACTATGCAAAAGAAGTACTGAAGAAGTTTGGGATGGACAAATGCAATCCTGTGACAACTCCGGTTGAAACTGGATTGGAATTGAAAAAGAATGAGGAATGAGATGCTGACCCCACATATTTCAAGAGTTTGGTTGGAAGCTTAAGGTATTTGATGTGCACCATAGCAGATATACTCTATGGAGTTGGACTTGTCAGCACGTACATGGAGACTCTTGACCAGTCCCACCTGAATGCAGCGAAAAGGATACTCCACTATGTCAAGGGTACCATCACTAATGGTATGTTCTATTCATCAAGAGATGATTACAAACTTATCGACTATTCAGATAGCGATTGGGGAAGAGATCTTGATGAAAGAAAAAGCACGATGGGATTCACATTTTTCATGGGGGATACAGCGTTTACATGGTTTTCAAAGAAGCAACCCATCGTAACGTTGTCATCATGTGAAGCTGAGTATATTGCTGCCAGTTCAGCTGTTTGTCATGGTATATGGATTAGGAATGTACTGAAGTATCTGAGATTTCTTCAAGATAACCCCATAAAAGTCAACATCAACAACCGATCAGCAATTGCACTTTCAAAAAATCCAGTTTACCATGAAAGAAGCAAACATATTGATACTCAGTATCATTTTATCAAAGAGCATGTGAAGAATAAAGAAGTGGAGTTGATATCTTGCACAACGTATGATCAGATGGCTGACATTTTCACGAAACCACTCAAGCATGATATTTTTGCGAGATTGAAGACAATGCTCGGAATGATAAAGTTAGGAGAGTCAAGTTTAAGGGGGGATGTTGAAATAGTAAACTTGACGGTGGACGGTGGCAGCAATGATTGATGACGACTGTCGACCAGCCGCTTCTGTTGAACGACAGTCATCAACCTCACCTACTAGCAACTTATGTTGATTATTGTGGTTTTTTATCTGCTATAAATAGTTGTGTGTGTGCAATGTAAATGTGTGGTCTGTTGAGAGAGCAATAGCCAATGAACGAGTGTTTTGATTTCTTTGTAATTCAGTTTCGAAATAAATTGAATGTGTTTGTTGTTTGGCATTGATTCTCATTGAGTTTCAGTTACAACCAGTAACTGAGTGTCCCTCTCCACCCATCAATAATATATAATTGCTATTAATACATTTACCCCATATTTGAAAAGGTTATTGAATTTTAAATTTGTATTAGATTTAGATAAGATGTAATATAAAATTATATTGAAATTTGTCTAAATCCATTCAAATTCAAATATAAAATTTGAAATTCATGCTTCCAATGTAACATTATTATATCTTATTTATGTAGTTACATGAGTTCCTATAAATACTCATCCTAACTCAAAAGACTTTTCATATGCTTGAACTAAATAGGATAAATATATATATCAAATTTAATTTATTTTTCAGCATTTTATGATTAAAAGAGGATACAACCATCATTGTTCATTCCTTCTCTCCTCCCAATTGACGATTAGGTAACAATTACATATTGCTAAAATTCACAGTCGGAAAGAATCAATTAATTGCGTCGCACATCTACTATCCGTTATATGTCTGCGATAGATTGGTGGCCTTCGGCGGTGGCCCTGGTGGGGTGGGAAGCTTTCAACATGCTTTTTACCAATGGTGAGGCCAAATCCATAACACTGGAAAATGATTGGCGGAGGGCAACAGGAAAAGGCCGAAGGAGGCATGCACGTCATTTCGAGAATTTCGGAATATCGATCGTGCCAGCCAGACCCAGCATGGTGCGTCCAACAACATCCCATGTACCCCCAAACATGGCTGTGTTCTAGGACCCCTCTTCTCTCTCTCTCTCTCTCTCTCTCTCCCACCCTTTACACCTGTCGCTCTTCCACTCCTCCACGGCTCGGCCCTAGTTAGTTTCTTTCCTTCTACCTCCGCCCTTTGTTCCACACCCCCTTCCAACACCCCCCCCCCCCCCCCCCCACCACTTTCCCACTTAACTGCTCATTCTCTTTAGACATTTCTTTTGTTCCCCTCTCCTCGCCAACCTGCAGAGGAAAAAAAATGAAGGTTTTAATTAATTAATTATTATAGTTGCATGCTTTCTTCGTTACTTCAATATTCTCGCCTTAAAGTATATAAAATCGTTCTTGCTTAATTTGTTTACTAATTTTCTGATCTGTTCATTGATATGAAACAGATTTTCAACTGGGTACACAGGCGGTTTCTCCACAATGTTCATAACTCTGCAATCTCTCTTCCCGAAGGTCTGTAAGTTTATATATAGATATATATATTTACTTCATTTGACATTCCTCCTTTACATTTCATGCATTTTTTTTCTTTTTTTGAAGTTGTTAGTGAAACTTAAGACTTGGTTGTTGTTTTCGTATCTATTTTTTCACATGGAGTAGGTCGAAACGTAAAGAAGGCCGAGCCATTTATGAATGATGCAGAAACAAAAGCATTGCTCAAGAACGTCGGCCCAGTCGACGCCATGGATGGGTGGAGAGATGGCATACTGACCATTGGCACGTTCGGGTTCGACGCGTACAAAGAAGAATATGAAGAAGAAGATGAAGACGAGGAAGAAGAAGAAGAAGATGGGGAAGAAGAATACTCCTTTACTAGCGCAGACAATGAGGAAGAAGACGCAAAAGATCAGGAAGGGGAACTGAACCCGTTAGTGTTTGCTGGATACAAAAAAGGAGTTACAGGTGAAGTGAAGGGTGAGGATGTGATAGTGACGGTTGACGGTATGCTGGTGGGTGGGGCTCCGGAACTGGCCATGGGTCTGGAGTACTCGGGCATTGTGGCGAGCGATGAGGGGAAGAAGAAAGGGGAAAGAACAACGCTGGCGGATCTGTTCTTGGCGGATTCTGAGATGATGATCAAAAGAAAAGGGGGTTCAAAGGAAGCAGCCGTGGTTGATTCCGGTAAGAAACCGGCGCCGCTCCGGCCAAAGAACGGCCTCTCCTTCGCCAAGAAGCTCATCCCTCGTGTTAAGGAGGATTCGCGTCCCATTCGAAAACTTCACCGAGTGAGCAAAACTGCCTTTTTACTTGTGACATTAATTATTATTTACAACTATCTTAAAATTTCTTTATAATATAAAATATTTAATTATTTTTAATAATTATTTAAAAATAGACACACAACCTTGCATTAAATTTTTATAGAGTATGGAGGTGTTGGGAAAAATTGTTTTTCAATTTGGCAGTTTCCACCTAAAGCATTTACTAAGGTAGTCTTCCAACTTTAAGCAAAGACAAGGTCATTCTTTATTTTTTTATTTAAAAAAAAGAAAAAAGAAAATTGGTGTTGGCTTCTTACGGGGCTCAACTTATTCATATGCTGAAATGTTTTCTCTTCTTTTTTATTTTTTATTTTTCTTCACCGTATATTTGGGGAAGATTTGAAGTCAAATTTATACAATTTACACAAAAAGTAATATAAAATTTTATTTAAAATCATCTAAATATAAATACAAAGCTCAAAACCTATAATTTCAGCCAATTACTTTATAGGTGTAAGATTCATTTTATGCCATTAATCAATTAACATACATTATCCATGCTTATATGTACCCCGAATGATTTAACTGGGGCAATTAAATTTGAACTTTAAATTTTTTGCATCGTGTGAAATTTCATAAAAAATTAGTATAATTGTGTTTCATATAAATGTGTGTTGCTTTTTCTTTTTTATCCCTTTTGAGCATTGAAACATGACACCATAAGTTCATTTTGTACAAAAATAAAATGATGGAATGATCTCAGTTAGCTAATTAAATTAGTTATGTCCTAGCTGATGAGGAAGATGTTGAAGAGGAAGATTCATCCAGAGCTGCAAGGCAAGGTTTGCGACTCGGACAGTGAGATCAAGCCTACTAGCAACATTCTTGGACTTCTTTCCAGTGATGAAATGGGAGCCAATGATAGAGTTTCTCTGCTTCCTACCCTAGGTATATATTTATTTTTTCTCAAAAAGTTGTTTGATGCATAAGAATTTTATGGAAGGTATTGAGATTGGTCATTATTTTACGTTTTGACCAAATAAATTTTATTCCATTTTACTTTCATTCCATTCCATTTTATTCTTGCGTACCAAACATTGGGCCATGGTCTACTGTATTGTTAAAAACAAATTAAATAAACATGTCTAATATTTTATACCTTTTGTGATCCACCAAAGTTATTTTCAAAATCAAAAGTAGAATCATAAAAACTACAAGTTTGGAAGTTTTCCTCTTCTTTTTTAACATCAAAGCCTTATAGTTTTGACCATCCAAATTATTAATGGTTTGACGGCGTCTGTTTTATTTTACTAATTAATTTTGGTTATATTCTTTGATGTGACATTATAGAATGACCTATATTGCTAGTAATGAGCACTTTAGGTAGTGCCTTGTGAGGCACATGTATCTACTAACCAGTTTCACGAATAAAATTGCCTAGTCTTCATTTCTTTTTATAGTTTCACAACTCAAGTTGCCTGGTCTTTTCACTACTAGCTCCAAAATGAAAATTGTCTAGTTTTCACTTTTTTTTCTTTCTGTTTAGTTTCAATAGGGTTGTATTTATTTGGATAGTTAAGGTTTATAGAAATATATTGAGCTATATAGTAATGGATTTGATTGGCATCTATGAATGATTGGTTAATCATTCAAAAGTCTAAAGCATACTTAATGAAAAAAACAACAAACCAAAAATAATAATAATAATAATAATAATAATAAAAGATATCTCGATTTTTTTGTGTATGTGTTTGTATGTGTGTCTTTTCTTAAAACCTAAATTATTTAGTCATTGGTCATCGTTGGGAGGATTAAATAGTCTTTATACAATGTGGATAGACTAAAAGGTCATTAAATCACTTAAAGCCAATTCTATCCCACACCTATTGTAGTGCCTGGCTAATAATGTTTTACCTAACCTATATAAGTACCCTACCAAGCCAAGCCAAGCCATCAAACCCTATGCACGCACATTATGCTCTTTTTTTTTCCTTTTATTTTTCATTTTTGTTATATGCAATGAATAAAAAATTAGAAGTAGTAGTTTTAACCACTAGTCATTTTTGAGTTTTAATTTTTGATTAACAAAGTTGTAATTAACTTTATTGAAATACTTCAAATAACCCAATGAAGAGTCTCATGAATTTGCATGAATGTTCAAAATTTAAACTTAGAAATATTGCAAAAAATATTAATTAATGATATGGTGTGCAAATTTATGGAGAAAGTTGAAGTTAAATTGTATTCAGTAGTGAAACATTATTTTTATTTTCAATAATTAGTTTTTAAATAACTACCAAAATGTGACTTTGTTTCTCATATTCTAACATTTTTATAAAAAAAAAAAATTAGAAAATATGTTTTTATTATTTCAAAAGTTTTTCATGCAAAGATAAATGGTGAAAATTAAAAAATAATGTGACAATTTTACAGTTATTTAGAAATAAAAGAAACAAATATTTTTCTGCGATTGAATAGACCTTTACTCTTTTGGTTTTATGAAGTAAGCATTATGGTCCAAAAATTTCAAAGATGAGAATTAAAAGCTAACTTAACTTCTTATATAGTGGCTTATAATTAATTAGGAACTATCTTCTTGTCGCAAGAATGAAAGTGAGTCGAATGGAAGTATGAGTAGATGGAAGGTGGTCTTCCATGTCATTTTCCATGCGATGTGATGGTACATAGCCATTGGGAACACGTCCCTTCTAACTACATATATATCCAACTAGAAAGCCTTCAAATTCATCACATGATGAGGAAGCAATTGATGCCATGTCCTTTTTCTTCTACCGAGCTAGCTGTTCCTTTGAATGGGAATGGCCCGCGCTATCCATCTGTTGGGTCAGCCATGTCTGCCACCTCAATCTCCTAATACAAGTAGGAAGAAAGACCATGCAACATTATTTATCTTTTCCACCGACGACTCATCGTCCTAATGCGTTTTGTTTACAGCTAGCTTGCATGTTGCTATATCTGTACATCTCTAATGTTGCTTTTCCCTTCTCATTTTGTGCAGATGCCATTGTCTGAACTCAATCTCACCAGGTAGTATTTTGCTGATTACGATTTCTTGTATATGAGTCTTTGAACCATGTGATTTGGTGTTGTCCCTTCTTATTTCTATTTTTTCCCCCTTTTTTCTATTTTTTTGCCTGTATGTAATGGTTTATGTGCTGGAAGTTGGTTCCCCTTCGTCTTCGTGGTGAAGAAGTTTTATTGAGTTTCCGAACCCTAGTACGCAGTGTGTGCATGTGTTTTTTTTTTTCTTCCTTTTATGACTTATTGGGAGACAAATCAGGCCTAAGCAATGCAATGTGTAACTCATCCACAATCTCAAATGCATTTGATCCCCCGGTTGAAAAGAGACCTTTAATATAGAAGTCTCAAATTTTAATTCTAGAGATATCCAATGTCCACTACTATTCTATCTCTTTTACTATAAACTGAGAATAGAACTTGAGTGCCTTATGCTTAAAATGTTGATGGGTTCAAAATGATGCATAACATTTATTGATTTTAAATTAGTAGGTTTTGTAATGGACATATGCAAAGATTACTGTTGAGGGGACATTTCACTACAAAATATTTTCATTTAATTAATATTTTTTAAGAGCTTTTCAGCATCATTTCTAGATGTTATTGATTTTCAAATATTTACTCGATGGCACATTTAAGAGATGTTGAGTGTTTTTTTTTTTTTTTTTAGCAAATACAATTGAAAACATATAGAAATTAATGCTATTATAGACACTGTATTTTTTATTTTTTATTTTTGGCTTTGTAGACATCATAATTTTTCTGAAGAAGAATTTATCAAAAATTATAAGAAATTTATCTTCGTGTTTTTATTTTAAATTTCTTTTCAAATTGCCTTAAGAAGAACTAAAAAGAGGTAGCCTAAGACAAATTTCTTGATTTCTTTAAAAACTTAAGATTTTTCTATATAATTCTTAGCGCAAAAGACACTAACCTCCACAAAGGTTTGACAAAAAAAACAAGAACATCCCCTAAGATTTCAAAAATTATAGAGACCTCTCTTGAAATTTCAAGAATTCTAAAAACCTCCCCTAAAGTTTGTCAAAAAGATACAAATATGCCATTGTCTTTTACAAAAATAAAAGTATCTCGAGGGGAGATTTATGTCTTTTTTGAAAATCTCAAGGGAGGTCTCTGTCTTTTTGCCAAACCTCAGTGGAATTAGTATATTTTGTTATGCAAATCAATGCGCAGCATGCGGAAAACTGATCGTGTAATGCAGCAACCAATGATGAATAATACGAAAAATACAATCACGTAGATTTTAAGGAAAGCAATAAAATAATGACACAATGGATTAATGTGGTTCGGCAATGTGCCTACGTCCACGGGGACAAGTGGCTGAAATTTCACTATCTTCAAAACCAAAGTTACCGCATTGTATATATGCTAACTCTTACATACATAGTACTTAGAAAGTTTCCTAATTCTCCTATATCAACGCCTCAAAGGTTTTCCCTTCGAGTTCCCAACCAAAAACAACACCAAGCAAAACTATCGACGATTTCAGACAAATCATCGACGATTTATTCTCAAGGCCAAATCGTTGATGTAACCATCGATGATCTCTGCCAATTTGTCAACAGTTTCTTCGTAACCCTAACTTCGTCAATGCAACTCTGCAAAATGTTGACGGTTTCTTCTACAAACTAGCTTCTTTATTTTTTCAAACCACACTTTATTTGTACATATGCTCCACTGAATATATGAGCCACATACTACAACAATCTCCACCTTGGTGAATATACACCCCTTAAGAGAAAATAAAAACATAACCCATAGCTCCACCTGAGACAATTGGTTGGGATGCCTTCCATCTAGCAACCAGAGACTTTGATCAAGTCTAATCAATGTTGGAACTTGTCCATGGTAATAAGCTTTGTCAATATTTCTATTGCATTCTTAGAAGTGTGAACTTTCTCAAGCAGTAGTTCACCTGAAGAAACCACTTCCCTAATCCTGTGAAACCTCACAACTATATGCTTGGTCCTCGGATGTGACACCTAGTTCTTTGCCAAATAAATTGTACTCTGACTATCACAATGCAGTTGAACTCCACCTTACTGAATACCCAACTCTTTGACCAATCCTATTAGCCATAATGCTTCCTTGGCAACTTTAGCCATTGCTATATACTCCGACTCAGTTGTAGATAGTGCAACTAAAACTGTACCATGGACTTCCAATATATAGGCCCTCCCACAAGGGTGAAAGCATACACTATTTTAGACCTCCTCTCATCCAAGTCTCCTAGTTAGTCGACATCCACATATCCCACAACTGAAGGATCATTTTGTTGCCTGCCAAACATGATGTCATAATCCGTAGCACCCTTCAAGTATATGAAAATCCACTTAATTGCATCCCAATGCTATCGACACTTGCTCACCACAGTGACAGCTTGTGTAAAATTTGGCCTTGTACAAACCATAGCATACATCAAGCACCCCACTACACTAGCATATGGGATCTTTGACATGTCATGAACATCGTCATCTTCCTTTGGCCACTGGGCGGTAGACAAACTAAAATGATTCGCCAATGGTGGACCCACCGGTTTTGCATTATCCATGCTAAACCTCTTCAACACCTTATCAACATAGCTACCCTAAGATAACCACAATCTCCCTACAGCTTTGTCCCTACGAATCTCTATCCCAAGAATCTTTTTGGCTACACCCAAATCCTTCATGTCAAATTATTTACTCAACAAAGTTTTCAATTGATTGACATTGGTTATATTACTCACAGTAATCTACATGTCATCCATATAAAGCAACAGAGAAATAAGTTAACCATCATCAAGACTTTTCAAGAAAATGCAACAATCATACTCACACCTCTTATAGCCAATTCATATAACATCGGAGTCAAAATGCTTGTACCACTGTCTCAGAGACTGCTTCAGCCCGTAAAGTGATTTTCTCAATTTACAAACCAAGTGTTCCTATCCAATGACTAAACTCTTCTAGCTATACCATGCAAATCAACTCCTCTAAATCACCATGAAGAAACGCTGTCTTTACATCTATCTACTCCAAATGCGTATCAAAATGTGTCACCAATCCCAACACTATCCTGATGGAAGTGTGTCTGACCACAGGGGGAATATCTCATCATAATCAACCCCTTTCCTCTTTGAGTAAACCTTACCTACTAACTGAGCCTTGAACTTCTCTCCTTCTTTTTCTTATACCGTTTCTTTCTTCCTATACAGACATTTGCATCCAATCGCTCTCTTCCCTTCTGGAAGCTCCACCAACTCCCACATATGGTTCTTATGTAATGACTCCATTTCCTCCACTATATTACCTATTCGTCTACTTTTCTCTTGACTATGCTCGGCCTCTTAAAATGTAGTAGGATCCTTGCTACTAGTAATGAGTACAAAAGAAACCAGATCATCAAAGTCATACGTGGGAGTGGCCGAATAGTGTGTCTGGGCTTGTGTATAGCTATACTATGAAGCTACTAATTTCCTAAGCTAGAAGTCCCTGCATTCTGAACATTGTCATCTCCTCCATGAGTCTTTGACTCCACCTGCACCACACGCTCATTATTGCTGCATTTTTTTGGCACCTGTTTCTCTTCTTCTTCCTCCTGAGTACACTGCAACATAACTTTCTCATCAAAAATCACGCTTTTACTGATTACCACCTTGTTTGCCTTTGGATCTCCAATTTGTCGATTGTTTTAGTTGGGCTACATTTTGCCTGAAATCGTCAATGAATTACCCTAAATCATTGACTAATTACCCAAATCAGAAAATGTCATTAACACAAAAGTTGTGGGGTTTTTTCTTAACTTTCCATAGATACCAAGATCGCTTTTTTTAGAATTTTCTAGCAAAAGTTATGCCCAAATACCGAAGGGTATTCAAAAAATTTGATAGGTGCATAACTAAGGTTTTAAAACCAACTAGGACCAAGTTTTTAAAAGTTTATAACCCTAATATGATTTAAAACATGTCCCATATAAAAATACATCTGAGCAAAGGATATTTTTATAAAACTCTTGTTTTTACTTTGAACACTCATAAGTACTGAACTTATGATCTGGTGATATCCTATATACTCTTATGTCTTAGTATGCACATGCAATTGCTCAACTCTTGCTTAGTAAACATGTGTGAAACAGAATTGCAAGAGTTGCAATAAACACTACTTCAAACACTCCTCATTACATTTGATTCTACATTAGCTTCCTTGGATGTGCTTAAGTTCATCCAAGTGAGTTTCCTTTTGATCTTTCTAACTCGAACGTCTATGCGGTCCAATCTTTGCCCTTGATATAGTACCTTTATGTATTTGTCACTTATACCTATACTTAACGTGATCTGCAAAGATAGGATACACTTGGAACTAAAAATAGGTTAATATTGTCAAAACACATTAAATATGATTATGTAGCCACTAAGGCTAACAATTTCCCTCTTTTTGATGATGTCTAACCTATTAAAATTTTAATTGATCTTTACATTTGACTTTGTACTTATCATAGCTTGATATGCAAAGATTAGATTACCTAGCACCACTAATGGGTTGTTATCATCAAAACATGACAATTAGGATCATGTATCCACCAAGGCTAACAATCTCCCCCTTTTGATGATGGCAAACCATTGGTGTTCATATAGGATATAATTTTCAAGCTCCCCCTTAATTTATGCATATTTTTGAATAAGATGAAAATTTTACTCCCCCTTACTACATGCATATAAGGTATACTAAAAACAATCAACTAGATATTTCATATCCATTGGAGCTATAACATGCAATACATTAATAGAAAGTTCATTTAAGATAAACAATATGCAAACTGAACTTTCATAAGATTTGTACCTAATACACCAATCTATAATACACTTACCTACAACACCAACCTACTTCTCCCCCTTCGATGATCATCAAAAAGAGAGGAACTATTATTTTAGCTTAAAATGCACTAAAAGAATATTAGACCTATTTCTATGTTGGTGAGGTGAGTATATGCTGAACTAAAATGTCAACCTACCTCGGTTGATTTCCATCGATGGTCGACGGTTTGGTGCAGAAGCAAACTCTCTGTAGTACTAGATTGGGTTTCATAGTTTATTCCATACTCATGAATAATTTTGCAATAATTAGAAGAATATCTCAAGGAGTATATAATTCTAATTGACTGATCAAATAGTTAATTAAGTGCTTATGAGTGGATCTCTTTAGTTGTAGTATGGAATAGATACTCTTATGAAGGATACTTCAAAACAATGAATAAATAAGAGTATAAGAAGAAATTTTTCTTCTTTTTGAATCAATCATAAGTTTGTGAATGCTCGTCAACTAATCGCATTACACAAACATATTAATGCTCATGGTTGAGAGTAGGTTTCTTAGGTAAGAATGATTTTTCATTTGGAGAATCCATTATTGCTTTTGAGGTATTGATTCAATTATAAGACATAAATATTAGCTTTCATGTTTGACTCTCAAATAAATACTTAACCTGATTCAAGTGAGTTAAGGATAAGATCTAGTCATTTCACCACTTGGCAATCAGAAACTTCCATTATTGCCATTGTAGAGGACAAATTTCCCTCTAATGGTAAGAGACATTGAATAATGTAGTAGGTTAGCAGCTCTAGCATAGCAGAATGTATGATATTGAATTTTCCTAAGCATTTTGTTGAGCGTTTGAAACTTCTATTAAGCAGATATCTCAACAAAGTGAATCTTTGATAAGAGGTAGATAATTCCTATGTTAAGATAACCTCTTATTGAATTTCTTTGGTATTGATTCCAGATTAGCATCCAAATAATGACTCATATATACCTTGGTATGGGATGCTTAGTTGAGTATAGCTCGAGAGCTATTTTTCAATCCAAAGTTAAGCATATATGATCAAAAACAGATTATGTGACTAAGGAAGATATCTCTTGTCTATAAGAGATGGATTTACCTATCATTACATGTTTTGAACCTTTATTCAACACCTAAGTTATTCATATAAAAAATACAAGGTTTCTATTTTCTCCCTAAAATAGGCTTGTTGAGTCCCTTTACCTTGTGCATTTTGGAGGAAAGATATCTAAAGTCTCACGAAAGCAAATATTGTTTCATTCCTTTCAAGTCCTATGTGTAGAGTTGGTGAGGGTGTGCATGCTACTTCATCCCAAAACCTATAGACAATACTTTTAAAAGAAATTAACCAGTCAACACCAATATATTCCATTAAAAGATCATATTGGATTTATCAATTGAACTCATCATATTGGCTTAATTTTCTAAAGTCCCTAGCATAGTAATCAAACAACTATTATGTGTAAATTGGGATTTAATACTTTAAGCGCTATTGTGGTAAGTGTCTATAATTTTTGCACTATATAAACTTACTTAGTCATCACAATCCCTTTTTACCTAGGTATGGTTAAGTCTTCCTAAATCCTATTTTCTCATCCTAGGTTCTAAAGAAATAATAGTTAAACAAAACTAGGTAATTTGTTTAGGTACCCATTCTTCCTTGGGTCCCAAAGGATTGGTTTTATTAACTACCCATTCTAACTTCCCTTCTTTGCCTTTAGCACCTCTAAAGGGGGGTAAGAATAATGAATGTGATCATTTCTCTCACAATATAAACAAATTTTGTTTGTGTGCAAGGGTTTTGTCTTATTTGCACTATTTTTACTTGATGAGGTATAACCATGCGATTTATAAGAGGATTTAAAATTCTTTTTGTAAAGCCTATTCTTTTAACTCCCAAAAGTTTACTTGAGTTTTCTTTTCCTCTTGTAAATTCGTTAATAGTTTTTTCATGATCTTTAACTTTCTTTTTCAAGAGAGTATTTTCTTTTAAAATATTTTCAATTTGATTTTTCAAATTTCCTACTTCAACTTGAAAATCTTTATGGACTTTTTGAGCATTTTCAATAAGCTCCACATTTTCCCTTTTCAAGGAGCTATTTATTCTTTCAAGACAGAACAAAGACAAGGTTTCTTTTGTTTGCATTTTGACAATTTATCTTCCAAATTTTCTATTTTTCCTTTTAAAGTTTCATGCTCCTTTTTAGTATTATGATAAGCTCCTCATTCTTTTTTTTTTTTTTTTAAAGAATCATTTTAACTTTTCAAAGAGGATTCCCTTTGTTAAACAAGCAAGCTCATTCTCAAAATGTTTGCTTTTTCTTTTTATCAAAACTAATCCGTTAAATAATTTAGCACAATTATTTACTAATTCATTATACGAAGGAGTATAATCATCATCATCATCTTCCGAACTTTCTTCCTCTTCTTGTTCGTTTGCCATGAAACAATAATGTATTTCTTTATCTATTTCATCATCAATTGATAGTCCATTGATTTCATCCCAAGTAGCAACATTCATGGCATTATGATCCCTATTTAAAAATGCCCTTTGTTTTGAGTTAAAGGGCAATTTACCATGTTGTGCCCGGTGTTATTGCAATTATGGCATTCATGTGACGGCCCAATTTTTCATTCAATTATTTTTTATTAATAATTAATTATTTATCCACACCAATCGGCCACATCATCAATCCTGATACTATACATATCACCTGACCCGCATTGGGCACTAGCATACTAGTCACATTATATTTCAAATACTTATCAGCGGAAGTCAATATATACATATGCCACAGCGAATATACATAATAGAGTATAATCCATGCAAAAATACATACATGAACAAACACCCCAAAATAACAAAACTCTAGCGGAAAACATCCATCCCTAGATCAAACACTCACCTTGTATATCAGAGTCCTTGCTCCACTCTATCTGGGAGCTCTATCACCAACTCGATCTCAGTTTCCTGAAATATTTAATACTTACGTGAGACACATCTTAGTAAGACGGAATAAGTCATTGACAGTATGTGGCAATATGAGTGTGATTACATCAATATGCATATATATATATATATATATATATATATTCCATCAAAACCTTATTCATATGATAAGATATATGATATGTGCAAACAGCTACATAAATATAAAAAAAAATTGTTATAAACTTTGTATCCCATTTCCCAGTTTCATTTATTTTTCTCATCTTTCTTTCATTTCAGTTTATTTCAATTATATCATTCTTTTCTCATTTATTTGGCCCATGAGTATCCTTAATAACCTTTCCATATCGTTTCAGTAGCTCATGGCCATTTCCAGTCTACTAACCAGCCCATCGGTATCCTCTGTAATCATAGCATGTTGTGTCTGTAACCTATGGCTGCCCTGAGGATATTTTCTTCACGTCATATGCTTTCCCCCATGGTCAAGGTTAGGCGGCCCGAAAGCTGGATCTAACCGCAGTTGGCCGACCCAGTTAGATCAAATAATACCATATACCTGTCTGTAGTAACGAATGGCCTCCCACACACCCTGGTCCGGAATCCAAAAGGCAATACACAACTCCACTCTAGCCCATTCGCACCGCCACGCCACGCACTCCACGAGTCCGTGTGGTTACCATTTTCAACCGCTAGCATCGGTACCGTGCTCAATATCATAACCTATCGCCGGGGTTTACATATCCATCCATTAGAGTTTTCATTTCCACTATTTCCCTTTTCTCATATTAACGTTTCCCACATCAATACATATTTTCATTGCCATTGTTACGCTACAATGTTCACAATTCCAGTATTCACATTTCATTTCTAATATTCACATTTCATTTCGAGTATTCACACTTCATCATTCACAAAATCAATTCCCATATTTCATTATTCATATTGCAGAATTTCACGATGCAATATTTCCATATTCATATATCAAAATTCACATATCCAGTATTTTCATTCAATACTCATAAAACAATAGTCCTAGTTGATTTCTCATTTTCTACTCTTCATTCTTAGCATTTTAATTTCACAATTCATCTCATAATAATATAAAAGCAAATATGGGAATATATCACATTTCATATATTTCATCATTTCTAGTATGCACATATCAATATTTTTTTATTTTTTTCCATTTCATAGAAAATCATTTCCACATTTAAACTCATTTTCTTAGGGACATTCATTATCATATCATTTTCCCATATTTCCCTTTTCAAATCATATTTTACACAATACATTTCATAATTTCCATAAAATCATATGCCACACAATTTCTCATCTATTAATATCATCACAATAATAATTTCAAGGAAAATGCCATAATTCATTTCACATATATTTCAACCAGTATTTCATAAAATACCTGCTATAACTTATTCCCCTTACTTGTCTTTCTGAGATGCCCACAAACAATTCAATCTTAAGCCCATGGCATTCACAGCTCAAAAACTTGCAATTTCCATTTCCCAGAACATTCAAAAAATTCCAAAATAATTTTCATAAAACACTACATAGGCTCCTAATAATCCAAATTAACATTTAAACTAATAATTAACACCCTTACCTAGTTACACCCTTACCTAGTTTCCTGAACTATGCTTGCAAAGCCCCGAAATTACACCCATGACGCTACCTGAGCCCTGAATTCAATAACCCTAATTCAACCTCAGACTGACCAATATTTAACATTTCTAAATCTATATTAATTAAATAATAATTAGCACCTTAATAACCCCCTTAGCCTAATTTTGGGGTTATGCCTACGATGACCCCACAAAAAATCCGCTCTACTAGACTTGTAGAGAATTATCTCTAGATTCTCGTGGTGATGTCCGATCATCAATTGGGTTTAAGATTTATGAGAAATTGAGGTAAAAGTTAGAATTGAGATTAGCTCAGGAGAGATGCCTATGTCGTTCTTTTGACAAATCTGCTTCAATAGAAATGTCGGTGGCAGAGAATCGAGTCTAGCGGTACTTCCTGATTTTCGATCGGGTGAATATTAGCCACGAAATTGAAGTAAGTGGGAGAGAGAGACGGAGGTGAGAGAGAGAGATGTGAGAGATTACAGGGGGGGGCACAGTCTTCTCGATTGCAGAACTAAAAATGAGATTTCAATTTGAAATCTCAAAGGCTCAGGAAGCTTCCTTTTTTTTTTCTTTTTTTCTTTTTTTTTTCTTTTACTTTATCCATTATTATATACTTATATATATATATATATATATATATAAACTTATCCTTATACGTATTTAAATATATACATATACACAAAACCCTCAAATTTCTTAATTTAATTAATTTCCTTAATAAATTTTAAATAAATAAATAAATAATATATATATATATATATATTTTAGGATCACTACACCTAAATATTTTTGGGGTCATTACATTCTCCCCTCCTTACAAGAATTTCGTTCTAGAAATTTGCTATTCATCATTTTTTCTTCCTTAAAGACGAACACCCCAATTTTATTAATTACCCTCACTTATAGCGAAGGAACACCGTGGTTACAAAGACGGTTCTAGGAGATTACAACTATTCAAAATTCTCCCAAAGCCATTCACGTTCCAAAACTAAAAACTCTATCTATCTTACACTACACTATAAAAATCAAAATACAACAGTATTATTCACTTTATTCTGACTGGTTCAACTCTAAACTTGACTGAATAAGTACGGATATCTCTAGCGCATTTAATTCTCTAATTCCCAGGAAGCTTCCTCAATGGCATGATTGCTGCATAAAACTTTTGTCAGTGGAATCTTTTTTGTGCATAACCCCTGTTCCTTTCAATCAAGAATCTGCACTAGCACTTCCTTATAAGTCAAGGTATCACCCAACTCCAATGCTTCATAACCAATTACATGGGAGGGGTCCAAGAGGTATTTCCTCAACATTGAGACGTGACATACATCATGTATTCTAGATAAAGCAGGTGGTAAAGTCAGCCTGTAGGCAACTGGACCAACTCGCTCAAGAATCTCAAATGACCTATATACCTATGGCTCAACTTACCCATCCTCCTAAATCTCATAATCCCCTTCAATAATGCCACCTTCATGAATACATGATCCCCCGTGTCAAACTCTAACTCTCATTGGCAAGTATCAGCATAACTTTTCTGTCGGCTTTGCGCTACACTGATCCTATCTTTAATGAGTCGGACTTTATCCTGAGTCTGCTGAATCGGCTCTAGACCCAATAGCCGTCTCTCTCCCATCTCATCCCAATATAATGGGGATCGGAACCTCCTGCTATATAATGCCCCGTATGGTGCCATCCCGATGCTAGTCTAAAAGATGTTATTGTAAGCAAACTTAATCAGTGGTATATATCGTACCCAACTGCCCCCAAAGTCCAACACGCATGCTCGCAACATGTCCTCTATAATCTGTATCACCCTCTCCGTCTGCCCATCTAACTGAGGATGAAATGTCGTGCTAAAGGATAACTAAGAACCCATAGCTCCTTGCAAACTCCTCTAGAAACGGGATGTTAACCATGGGTCTCGATCTGATACTATGGACACAGGAACGTCGAGAAGTCTAACTATATCTTGAACATACAACTTTGTCAATCTATCCATGGAGTAGTTAACTCGGATGGAAAGAAAGTGAGTACTCTTCGTCAGTCTAGCAATGACCACCCAAATAGCGTCATGTATCTACTTTGCCAGTGGTAATCTCGTGACAAAATCCATTAATATATGATCACTTCCACACGGGAATAAGAAGTGGCTATAACTATCCCGCCAGTCTCTGGTGCTCAGTCTTTACTTGTTGGCACGTCAAACATTGCCTTACAAACTCGACTATCTCCCTCTTCATGCCGCTCCACCAGAATGATTCTCGGAGATCCCTGTACATCTTAGTACTGCTTGGATGAATAGTATACAGAGATCTCTGCCCTTCTTCCAAAACAACTTTCTTAATCTCAGGATCAACAGGTACACACAATCTGGTACGGAATCTAAATGCTCCATCACAGGAAATACTGAAATCTATCTCCTAACCATCTTGTACTTTCTCCAAAAGCTTAACCAATTATGGGTCATTCTTCTAGGCTACTTTAATTCTCTCATATAGAGTTGGCTGAAAAACGATATTAGCAATAAATAATTGGTGAACACCCTCTACCAACTCCACATCAAGCTTCTCCAAATCCACCTAAATCAGGTGCTGGATCTCTACTGCAACAACTAATGAATCCACTGACTTTCGACTCAAAGCGTCACCCACCACATTTTCCTTCTTTGGATGGTAGCTAATGGTGTAATCATAATCCTTGATCAATTCCAACCACCTTCTCAGCCTCATATTCAACTCTTTCTATGTAAAGAAATACTTCAGGCTTTTGTGGTCAGCAAATATCTCACACCTAGCCCCGTACAGATAATGCCTCTATATCTTTAGTGGGTGGACCACCACCGCCAGTTCCAAATCATGCACAAGATACTTCTTCTCATATTATTTAACCTTCCTGGATGCATAAGCAACAACTCTCCTGTGCTACATCAACATGCACCCAAGTCCAATCTGGGACGCATCATTGTATATGACAAACCCATCCTCTCCTGATGGAATAGCTAACACCGGAGCAATAATCAACCGCTTCTTCAACTCTTGGAAGCTCTACCCACATTCATCAGACCATTCAAACCTCACATTCTTCCTTGTGAGCCGTGTCAAAGGGCATGAGAGTCTGGAAAGACCATCTACAAAATGTCGATAATACCCTACCAGACCTAGAAAACTCCTAATCTCCTAGAAATTCCTTGGTATCATCTAATCCACCACTACTTTCATCTTACTTGGATCAACAGATATACCATTCCCAGAGATCACATGCCCCTGAAAAATAACCTGCTTTAACCAAAATTCACATTTCTTGAATTTCGCATACAACTTTCTTTCCTTTAATATCTACAATACCAGTCTCAAATGATGCACGTGTTCCTAAAAGCTCCTTAAATAGACCAGTATATCATTTATAAAAACCACCACAAACTGGTCAAAATAATGATGGAACACCTGATTCATCATATCTATAAATGTTATCGGGGTATTAGTCAAACCAAACGGCATCACAAGAAACTCGTAGTGCCCATATCTGGTCCTAAAAGCTGTCTTCAACACATCCTCCACTTTATCTTTCATATGGTGATAACTTGACTGGAGGCCAATCTTAGAATAAACTTGAGTCCCTTGGAGTTGATTATGGGAAGAGGACATTTATTTTTTTATCGTCACTTTATTTATATCTCAGTAATCAATACACATCCTCAGGGTCTCATCCTTCTTCTTTACGAATAACATCGGTGCTCCCCAAGGCGACACACTATGCTTGATAAATCCTTTATCTAATAGCTCCTACAACTAAACTTTCAACTCCTTCAATTTAGCGAGAGGCATTCTGTAAGGCGGTCTAGATATTGGTGTCATCCTTAGAAGCAGATCAATTACAAATTCTATCTCCCAATCTAATGGTAAACCAAGTAACTCATCTAGAAAAACTTCTGGAAATTCTCTAACCACCGGGATGTCAGCTTCTTTCAATTCTTCCTTTGACATCTCCTTTATGTAGGCCACATATCCCTGGCAGCCACTTAGAAGCAACCTCCTCGCCTGGATGGCAGATATAACCTATGGTGGAGCATGCAAACATAACCCCACAAATCTATATTTCTGCTCCTCGGGAGGTCCAAACACCACTTCCCTCTAATGGCAATTGATGCTGGCATAGTGAACAGCCAGCCAGTCCATTCCTAGAACTACTTCAAATCCATGTATCTCCAACACTACTAGATCAACTGACAGATACCTCCCCTGAATTATCATGAGGCAGTTCTGAATTACTCTCTGACAAATCCTTACTGCCCCTGTCGGTGTAGCTACTGATAAACTAACTCCAAACTGCTGAGTTTCAAACCCACACAATTTCACAAATTCTCAGGCAATAAAAGAGTGGGTCGCCCCTGAATCAAACAATACTGTAGCATTAAATGAAAATATTGATACGGTACCTATCACAATGTCTACGGCTACCTCCGCATCTCCAGGTGTCAATGCATAAACTCATATCGAAACAACATTCCTCTACTGTCCACCACGAGGTGCCTAGTGACCTCCTCTGTATGGTTTCGAAGCAGATGCTATTGCAGGCGGTGCTCGACAGTCTCTCACCATATGCCTTGTCTGAAAGCATCGATAATAGACTATCTCCCTGAGCCGACACTCTCCCAAATGTCTTCTGTAACATGTGGGGCAAGGAGGGGGCATCTGTCTACCCTATCCTGCTCGATCTCTTCCTCCAGCCTCCGTCCTCCTCTACCATCATATCTACTCCAAGGCCATTTACTGCACCCGGCCTGAAATTATGAAGGTACCGGCCTCTTCTGCTGACTCCGCGATGTAGCACCCCTCTGCATGCCACTCTCGATCACTAAAGCTCTATAAACCACCTCCACAAATGTCTGAGTCTGGAAACTGATAACTTGCTCAAACAGATTCTGCCTTAAGCCTTCCTCAAATTTCTTAGCCTTCTTCTTCTCATAAAGTGCTAGATGTGGGCCAAACTAGGACAACTTAATAAGCCTCTGAGTAAGGTGTAGGAACTCTGCTACCTTCACTCTCTGAACGATAGTAGAGAAATACCGCTCAAAAAATAAATCCATGAATAGGTTCCATGTCACCGGTACAGGGTCCAGTCTCTGTTCTTCAATCAACTTCGCTGATTTCCATCAGCCCTTTGCCTCTCCAGTCAATTTGAACATCACAAATAATACCTTCTGGTCATCCATGGGTGGAAACACTACCAACATATCCTCAATGTCCTGGACCTAGTTCTCAGCTGCTAATAGGTCCACTCCTTAAGAAAATGATGGAGGTCTCATCCACGTAAACTACTCAATCGTGCTATTACGCTCCCTAAAGCTTCGAGCCATCTCAGCCATCACCTACTGGGTAACACTGCAAAATACTGCGTCAAAATCTCTATACCCTATACTGGAAGGTCCTGTTCCATTACCCCTAGTATTCGTGTCACTACCCCCAGGGTCCATCTTAAAAAGAAAACAACCAGTCTCAGAATTCTATCACCATCTCACAATCAATATATACATTAATCTATGACTCATAAGTCATTGTTCTAAAATCATCGATCTCATCATCCTCAAATCTCATTTAAGATTCAATCCTATCACTCAGAAACAAAAACCAGTGACAGTGTCCATGATTTTCCTGAAATAGTCATCCCAAGAAAAACACAGAAACAACCACGGAACTCCTGCTTCTAGGTTGCAAGATAGAACCTTAAATTCTTAACCTCATCCTCTAATAGTATCATACTCATTTCTCATTCTATCCACTTCCTATTTCCTCAACCATTCCTATACTCTGGTACTATATTCCACTGTTTACTAAAGTCTGCAGAAGCTAGCCAAACTAGACTCTGATACCAAACTATGACATCCTGATTTTTTATTTAATTTTTTTTATTAATAATTAATTATTTATCCACACCAATCGGCCATGTCATCAATCTTGATACCATATCATCTAACCCGCACTGGGCACGGGTATGCTAGTCACATTATATTTCAAATACTTATCAGTGGAAGTCAATATATACATATGCCACAGAGAATATACATACTCGAGTATAATCCATCAAAAAATGCATACATCAACAAACACCCCAAAATGACAAATCTCTAGGGGAAAACATCCATCCCTAGATTAAACACTCATCCTGTATATCAGGGTCCCTACTCTACTCTATTTGGGAGCTCTATCACCAACTCGATCCTCGTTTCCTAACATATTTAATACTTAGGTGAGACACATGTCAGTATGACGGAATAAGTTATTGACAATGTGTGACAATATGAGTGCGATTACATCAATATGCATATATATATATATATATATATATATATATATTTGGTCAAAACATTATTCATCTGATATGTGCAAATAACTATATAAATATAAAACACAACTGTTATAAACTTTATATCCCATTTCTTAGTTTCATTTATTTTTTTCATCTTTCTTTCATTTCAGTTTATTTCCATTATATCATTCTTTTCTCATTTATTTGGCCCATGAGTATCCTCAATAACCTTTCCATATAATGTCTGTACCTCATGGCCATTTCCAGTCTGCTATCCAGCCCATGGGTATCCTTTGTAACCATAACATGCCGTGTTTGTAACCCATGGCTTCCCTGAGAATTTTTTTCTTCATGCCATGCTTCCCCCTATGTTCAAGGTTAGGCGGTCCAAAGGCTGGATCTAACCACAATTGGTCAACCTGGTTAGATCAAATAATACCATATACATGTCTGTAGTAACAAATGGTCTGCCACACACCCTGGTCCGGAATCCAAAGGGCAATACACAACTTTACTCTGGCCCATTCTCACTACCACGCCACGCGCTTCATGAGTCCACATGGTTGCCCTTTTCAACCGCTAGCATCGGTACTATGCTCGATATCATAATCCATCGTCGAGGTTTATATATCAATCCATTGGTGTTTTTATTTCCACTATTTCACTTTTCTCATATCAACGTCTCCCATATCAATAAATATATTCATTGCAGTTGTTACGTTGCAATGTTCACAATTTCAATATTCACATTTCATTTCCAGTATTCACACTTCATCATTCACAAATCAATTCCCATATTTCATTATTCATATTGCACAATTTCACGTTGCAATATTTGCATATTCATATATCAAAATTCACATATCCAATGTTTTCATTCAATATTCATAAAACAATATTCCTAGTAGATTTCTCATTTTCTACTGTTCATTCTTAGCATTTCAATTTCACAATTCATCTCATAATAATATATAAGCAAATATATATCACATTTCATATAATTCATTATTTCTAGTATGCACAAATCAGTATTTTTTTTTTCCATTTCATAGAAAATCATTTCCACATTTCATTTCATTTTCGCAGGGATATTCATTCTCATATCATTTTCCCAAATTTCCCTTTTCAAATCACATTTTACACAATACATTTCATAATTTCCATAAAATCATATGCCACACAATCTCTCATCTATTATTCATGTCATCATGATAATAATTTCAGTGAAAATACCGTAATTCATTTCATATATATTTCAACCAGTATTTCATAAAATACCTGCTATAACTTATTCCCCTTACCTATCTTACTGAGATGCCCACAAACAATTCAATCCTAAGCCCATGGCATTCACAGCTCAAAAGCCTACAATTTCCATTTTCCAGAACGTTCAACAAATTCCAAAATAATTTTCATAAAACACTTCCTAGGCTCCCAATAATCCAAATTAACATTTAAACTAATATTTAACACTCTTACCTAGTTTCTTGAACTTTGCCTGCAGGGCCTTGAAATTACACCTGCGACGCTAGCCGAGCCCTAAATTCAATAACTCTAATTGAACCTTAGAATGCCCAATATTTAACATTTTCAAATCTACATTAGTTAAATAATAATTAGGCCCTTAATAACCCCTTTAGCCTAATTTTGAGGTGACGAGAAATCTGCTCCACTAGACTTGTAGAGAATTATTCCTAGATTCTTGTGGTGGTGTCCAATCGTCAATTGGACTTAAGATTTATGAAAAATTGAGGTAAAAGTAAGAATTGAGCTTACCCCAAGAAATATGTTTGTCCAATTGTCAATGCTATTATTGTTTGACTCTTCTTTTCCAATTTTTTGCCTTCTCTTACTTGAGAGTTTCTTAAGATTTCTTGTAAAGAATGCAATATCATCCTCATCTATCTCTTGGTGAGTAGCACTACATGAATCTAAGGTAAGATCATTTTCTATCTTAGGTTTCTATTGACCCTATAGGTCACGCCCAGTTTTGATAATGACAAATACTTATGTACTTAATGAATATCTAGTTCATGTGCAGGTCTATATTAGCAGATTCATTGAGCGTGAAAACTGAAAGTGGAAGACCTAATACATATTGTATTTCATATTGTAATTTTTATACAAAAGGTTTGTAATAGTAATTAGGATATTTGGTTTGTAATAAGCACACACAACATATGCATGGTTTATTATGTAAGCTCAAACCAAATGTGAACTAAAAGTGACCATAGAAAGACCTTAGGGTGTACATTTCGGTCAATCGACACCGGATTCTTTCGGTATCTCTATTTTGGACATAGATGACCCTAGGTCACTCACCTTTGCACTTGCATGTATTAGGAACTTGAATAGGGTGAATGGTTGTTGAAACAGGACCGAAATGCACACATTGTGCACTTTCGGTCGACCGGAAAACATAGCTCATTTTGGGCTAGTCGATCGAACAAGACTTGGGACAACTGTTAACCAAGGTCCTGGTCGATCGAACCTATGCAGTTCAAAACCCCTCGGTTGACCGAAACCCTTTCTTGTCAACAATTTGACCATTTGGTCGACCGAGCCATTTTTGTACTCCAACTACTTGGTTGACCGAGGGTCCTCGAGAAAAATCCCAGCGGTCTGGTTAACCGAACCATCTAGTTCAAAATGGCCTAGTTGACTGAACTTTAGAGAAATGGGAAATTGCCCACTTTTGATCGACTGAGCCCTTAGTTCAAAATTCTCCTAGTTGACCAAACCATATGAGATCTGGTCAACCAAAACCTTTCTGGTTGACCAGACCTCTCGGGTTGCACCTCATTTTTTTACCGCATTTAATATTTTTAAACAGGGTTAAAATGTTTTAAATGTCATTAAACTTTTCTAACAATTCCTAATAGGTCCCCCAACGGTTAAAAATCATGGGATGTCTATATATATCCCTTCATTTGGGAAAATTAAGAGAAGATTAGCAAATCAAATTCTCTCAACCCAAAAATTTCTTATTGCTCATATTTTCTCTTCAAACACTCTAGCTTACCTTCCAAATTTACAAAATCCTCCATAAGTGTTTTTAAGTGTTCAAATAGGAAGGTTTGCTCTCTCTTTGCTGTGAGATTGATTCATTTTGTTGAGAGCCAAATCCAAAAGGATTCTTACTAAACTTTGCTAATAAGTTCATCCTAAGAAGACTTTATTAGATCTTCTGAGATTGCATATTTGTTGTAACATCTTGAGAAACTCATTTTTGCTTTTGGTTGCAAAATATTTTAAAAATCATTTACAAATATCTATTGTGCCTTATCTTGAAAACCATTTAAGGAGATATTTGTTTTTGAGGTGAAACATCTTTATTGCAATATTTATTCACTCACATATTATTTGCTAAAAACAAAGATTATATATATTTTGCAGTCCAAGCATTTACATATTTATGTGATTGAGATATTCTACTAATTGATACTCTTGAGGCTTGCTTGATATTCTGTGTGAGCACATTTGATTGAATATTTTAAAATACACAGATTGCTTGTTTGACACTCTCGCGTATGTATTACACTGATAGAAAATATATTTGAGACTTGAACCATTTAGACCATACTGAGCTTACATTTTAAATCATCTATGGTGTTTGTGATTGTGCGCATTTAGGGTACAAATCTGCTTTACATGAAAGCACCTTTATATTGTACCTTTTGATTTTATATCTGAGAGATTCCAGGCGTGGCCTGAGGGGGCAGTAATCCAGCCTGGTAAGGATTGGTGTAAAGTTTGAGGTCAGCCCTGTGCTAATTGACTTGGTTGTATAGTTGCCGCTCCACCCGTTTAAGTGAGCAAAGTATTGTGATAATCCTTGTATTGGTTAGCCAAGGCAGGGACCTAGGTAGTTGGCCGAACCTCGATAACATATCTATGTGTCACCCTCTCTTTACTGCTTTCTGGTGCTTGTGTGATTGAATAAACTACTTTATTTAATTTCTGGTATATTTATATTATTTGCATTAGATTGACCATAGGGTTGTGAACATACTGCTATTAGGAGGAATATCTTGGGGTTAAATTTTAAAAATACCAATTCACCTCCCCTCTTGGGATCACGGTAAAGCTAACAGTTTCTTTAGATCTCTTGCTTCTTCAATGGTCATTGATGACACGAGTAAAGTTTGGAGAATATTTTGAATATAATCTTATAATGAGTAAGTTCTACCAAATGCTTTTAAGTTGTTTGTGAGGTGTGTGAACCGAGTGAGCATAGATGAAATTTCTTCACCTTCATTCATTCTAAACATCTCATATTCTCTAACTAGCATGCATATTTTTTATTGTTTATTTTGATATGTCTCCATAGATGATTTGAAGCATATCCAACATTTCTTTTGGGGCTTCACATTTGCAAATACAACTATATTCAACATCATTGAAGACAAAATTAAGAAAATGTCTTGCTTTAAAATTAAGCTCTACTAACCTCTTTTCGCTTATTGATCGCTCCATTAAAGTCTTTGGAATATCCTCATTCTTGTCATTTTTCTTTGTGAATGAGAATTCTCGATTTGAGATGATCTTCCATAAATTCAAGTCATGTGATTGAATGAAATTGGTCATTTTATTTTTCAACGAGAGGTAGTTTATGCCTTTGAACCTCAGTGGTTGATATATGGATCGTCGTTGGGAAAAGGTGTCCACTATATATGCCATTTGATCTTTCTATTTAGGATTTTACTCCGAAAAAATTAAGCATCTTGCTTTGATACCACTTGTTGGATTTGGAGTAGAGTCTAGAGCAGGGGGTGAATGGACTCTTTTGTGTATTTAGGTTTTCTCTAAAAAAAAAAAAAAAAAAAAACTCTTAGCAAGATACAAGCAATTATATCACAATAAATAAAATGTAAATCATGCACAAGACAAAAATTAAAGAGTATAGGGAAGGGAAGCTAAACACTGATGTTTAACATTGTTCGACCTCTTGCCTACATCCATGCCTTAAGAAACACTCAAGGATTCCACAATCCATTGTACCTCTCCTTCACCAGCAAAAAAGCCTTTACAAACATGAACAAATCCCTACTGCTCACCAAGAATTGCAAGGTTCACCAAGAACCTTCACATGGGAACCAATCCCTTTCACTCACTAAGAGCCAAAAGGTTCACCAAGAATCCTTGCAATTTGGTTTACTAAGAATCATCACACTTTGGTTCACCAAGAACCCTTTAACAACTTGAGGATGAAAATTGTTGACTTTTTGAGTCCGATCCTTATTTTGATGCTAACAAAGCATACGTATCTTATGTGTATACCTAGTGTTTTGAACAGGTCTACAATTCAGAATGCACACACAGAAGAGGAAGATGGAAGCCAGAAAGCTCACATCAACTAGCATTTTCCATGAAAGACAAAAGAGCAAAGAAGAATAAATTTTCTTTGTAATTGTATTGCATTTAATTTTTTATCTTTGGTCTATAATAATGCATGCATCTGCATGATATGGGTGAATGCTTAGATCAACCATAGATAGACCCTAGGGACTAGCACATTTCACCAAAAACCATTTTCTAAAAAGACTAAAATCAAACAAAGTTTTTGGAATAGCTTTAGGGTAAAAATCGGGGTAAAAACAACGGTTGAACGACGCTAGATTTTTTGGGCAAAATATTCATTGTTAATGCCCTCGATTAACCAAACAAAACTAGTAATAACTAGCTGCGTCGACCGAACCACTGTTTGCATAGAAGTTAAAAGTTTGACCTGCGACGGTCGACCGAACCTGTAGAGTTATAATTGCCATGATCAACCGAACCGTTCGAAAGTCGACTTTTTGACTTTGGATGGTCGACCGTTTTGAAATGAACATATCGTTCATGATCGAGCAACTGAAGCATGTCTGATGCCCAACTACTTGGTTGACCAAACCTTGTAGTTCAAATTGGCCACGGTCAATCGAATCTATAGGACTAGTCAACCAACCTTATCTTGGTCGACCGAACCCACGAAGGGGTTCAAAATCGCCCTAAAATGGTTGACCGAACCTATAGTTCAAAAGTTCCACGGTCGACCGAACTTGTCAATATGGTGGATCGAATCCTCCATGTGATCGACCAAACCTCTCGGGTTGGAAATTTTTTAAAGGGCTAAAACGTCATTAACTTTTAATTAAAAATTTCCAAAATACTGACCGTGTCCCTAACAGTCATATTTTCTTGAAAATCTATAAATCCCCCCTTATTTGCTTTGATTAGCCCAAATTTTCTCTCCAATCCATTGTTAATCAAAGTTCCCCCAAAACATTTTTTATTGTTAAAATCATTCTTTTGGGGCAAAATTTTTTATACAAATCTCTCTAACTCTCTTTCATGCTTTTCTTTCAAAATCATTTTTGAGGAGAATATTTTATTTTAAGGCATTTATTTTATATTCATTTACATTTACTCTCATTTTCATTTTCATTTATTAAAATCATTTTTGAGAGTAGCCTTAATATTTCTTCCGATTATTTTTCTTGATAAACATTTTTGGGAGAAATTATTAATTGCACAAATATCTTTTAAAATTAAACTCCAGATTCTCCAAATACTTTTATTTGCAAAAATATTTGTTGGAGAACATAATAATCATTTTATATCCATATATTTTGTTTGTGCAAATATTATTTGATAAACACACTTTCTCTATTAAGCATAACTCATATCAGTAAAGAGCGCATTTTGAGTTTAAACGCGTACATCTCTACTTGTATTTTTCAGAAGCATTTTTATGTACAAAAATAATTTTATTATATTGATCAGTTTGGTTCACCCAAGAATTAAACTGGCGAGTCTCAACCCTATAAGTGAAACCAGTTTGGTTCAGTCTGAGAAATTGAACTAGGGAGTATATGCCCCATAAGGGAGAAAAGTTAGGCTCAGTCTTGTAAGTTTGGGGTTTTCCTTGTCCCATAAGGAGAGGATGTAAATTGCTTTTGCTCTGCCTGTTTAAGTTAGCAGGGATAGTGTAATCCTTAGGGGGTATGCCCAAGGCGGGGACGTAAGCTGGTTTGCCCGAACCTCGATAACAAATATCATGTGTCTCTCTCTCCCTTATCTCATTTATTTTATGCACCTTAATTTTCATATGTGTATGTCTATTCATTTATAATTATATCTATTTGCATGCTCACATTAAATTAAATGAGATTTACTACACACGTGTATACTTACACTCACAGTTTAATTATTTTACGTATACGTTTGTATTATGATAATGGGATATGACATATGGTGAATCAGCGTAAAATTTTAATTTAGCCAAAATATATTTAAAACTCAATTCACCCCCTCCCTCTTGGGATCACACCAATTCCAACAAAAATGATTTACAACAACAATGTTCCTTTAAATGAGCTGATAATAAATACTGAGAGGAATGGTATTCCCAAGAGGAAGGGCAGTGAATTGGGTTTTAAAAACTTTTGTGGATTAATTCAATTGATTCACCAAAACATATCCCAATCAAAATATAATGCGTGTATGTAAAATAATTATAACCATAAATTCGAACATACACTCACGGAAATTAAAGTGCGGAAATATAAAGCGAGTTAAGAGAGAAAGAGAATGACACAAGATTTTTAATGAGGTTTAGCCAGTCCTGCCTACGTCCTCGCCCTGGGCAAACCACCCAAGGATTCCACTAACAAGTGACTCACTCTAAAAATGAGCAACTCGGAAGTTATCCCGAGTATAGAAGTTCAGTCGTGTAATAATTAGCCCAAGGGTCAAATTGTCTCCTCAGGGAATACATTTTGATTCCATACTCGTGTAATTCCAAAAGAAATTAAGAAAAGAAAAATTTACTAAACATAGTTCAGATTTAGTTTCCTAAAATTTTTTAGGTTTTTGCAATAGAATTTAAGTTCTAACTAAAAATTAAATATGTATGAAATAACTTAAATAAATACCAGATTCAATGCTAGAATAATGAAAGAACTAAATCTTGCAACCATTCTATCAAATAAAAATACTAACTTTAAGCATGAACCTAAACAAGAATAAATGCTAACTAAATAAAAACACTATTTTTAATAATAAAAATACCCAAGAACAATTTAAGTTCTAATAAAGATTCCAAATAAGGGAAACAAATTGATATTTTTTTATATAATAAATAATAACCCAAACAAATATTTAAGATTCCATGCAAGACTTTAAGAACAATCTAAACTAAATAATTCAAAATAACTCAACCAAAATAAAATCCAACCACAACTTTTTATTAAATAAATACACTAAAGAAAGAGAGTAGAAGAAAGAAAGATTCAACTTAAAACTAGTTGACAATATTTCAATAACAAGAAAATTCAACTAATGTTTTAATAATAAAAATAAATCCAACAAGTGTTTAAGATTCAAATAAAAAGAAAAAACAATAAAAAGAGAGAGAGAGAGAGAGAGAGAGAGAGAGAGAGAGAGAGAGAGAGAGAGAGAGAGAGAGAGAGAGAGAGAGAGAGAGAGAGAGGAACAAAGCTGCAGCCCATCTTGCCTCTCCGCCCCCTGTTGTGTTGCCTCCTACCCGTAGCCTGCTACCCCCAAAAACCTCAAGAAAAAACCTAATCTAGAGTTACCTTTTTTTTTTTTTTAAACAATTCAGCCCCACCCAGCTTTTGTTGACCTTTCAATAGCAATTAGAAAACAAAACACAGCCCAGTGAATTGTTGAAGGAAATGGACCCAGCTGCATGGCCGGGTCAAATCAACTTATTTTATTATTTTTTTTCTCCTTTCTTCCTTTTGTTAAGACATAATCAGTTCTAAACTTTCAAGACCGATTTTGACCTAGTAAACATCGATATCTCTTAAATCTTGAAACACAAAAGTTATAGAGCTCCTTCTTATATTTCCCCAAAATTTAGAATAGTCTCGATTGGAGCTCGGACGAGAAAGTTACGCCCATATTACATAGTAATTCCGAAACAGTCCATAAAAACACTGTATGGTAACTTCACATTTGATTTTGACCTTGATGCAGCCAGTATTTCTCAAAATACAAAACATAAAAATTGTAGAATGTTTTCTTATATTTCTATATCATCTTGAATCATTAGAATCAGAGATCAGATGAGAGAGCTACATACAGATTACGAAGTACCATCGGTTTTTAGCTTCCAATAGTTGCCCTACAATAAAAAATACCAAAAATTCATAAATTACTCAATAAAACCCAAATATTATAAATAGGACGCACTGTTAAAATATTGAGAGTAATAGCATTTAATTAAAAATATAATTCATAATGCACGAATTAAAACACCTAATTACGCAATTTAAGTGCGTAATCACCCCCCCAAACTCAAGTTTTGCTAGTCCCTAGCAAAATTTAAAAAAAAAAAAAAAAAAAACTAAGAAAACTACCAAATTCTATCTACCTCCTCTTTCGCAGGAAACACGATTGCATTTACCAAATGCAACAAGGTTTTAAACCCCTGGGTTGATCCTAGTGGATGGGTTGTAGTCTCATGAGGGTTTCGAGGGCGACACCCACAAACACCAATTCTAATGAATATTAAATGAATGTACATTCAACACGAATATACCATTTCACAAACATGAATATCACTAGATTACACACAAGCTTATATACAATTCACGCAGTTCTGAAGCAAGTCATTCATGCAAGTTTCATCCTTATGTAGCCATTAAGAAAGGTATACTCACATAAAGTTAACCAGCAATACAATTCAGAGTTAATGTAGCCATATAAATTCGAGTATAAATAGGCAAAATCTTGAGGCATGTGTAATGTGTATGACTCGTTACACCTAAGATACTAGTGGACACCTACATAATGGTCATTTTGACTCGGCCTAACTAGTATACCCTCAAAAACATTGAAAAAGAATGGGTTCGCTTGTCATATGTGAGGAGGAGTGTCGCGATCAAACATTCAACATATTGTAAGGAACAAATGCTAAATGTATGGAGTGGACTAGTCTGAAAAGGATCCAGCCTATTTGTGAGGTGTCAGGTCCTCCACCCCTAGCATCTTCTCACCTACTCGCCATATCCAACCAAGACTACCCTAGATAAACTTATTCACCAACCAGGTGTGAGTACATCTGAGGCATTAGGCGGTTGAAAAGTCTTCATATGTAGATAACATGTGTTGTGTCCTTGACTTTTTGTGGTATTTGTGTGGAGCAGGTATTAATCTTTCACTTCATTTATGTGCATTTCTATTTCTTTTTCTTCATTCTACTCATTTTTCAATTTATTTCTTTTCATTGTCAATTAGGAGAATCATTACACTTTTTTTATTGTCTTCATACCACCAAATGGAATTAAGCTCGAATAGTAGTCCACGAAGAAAGTCTATCTCTAGGGATGACTCAGCCTTCACATCTTGAGTAGGCTACACGACCTAGGTTTCTATCTCCCCACTAGATGCAACTTCTAGCCTAGCAAGTAAAAAACAGAGATTAGTGTACAAAGAGTATCCACAAAAAAAGAAAAAAAAAAGAAAAGAAAGAAAGTTAAGTTTCATGAACTCTAAGTTAACGTCAAAAAACTCAAAAGAACGATAAATGACTCAACAGTACCTCACAAGGTGTCAAAGTCACCACAGGCACTCTCTCAGTGCTCATAAGGAACCCTAAGTACTACAAGTCACGTGAATGTGTATTTTCAGTCTTATAAGATACCATGTAAATACAAGAGTTTATATAGCCATATTAACACGAATGAACTACTAGTCAACCTACATAGAGTTACAATTCCTAGATTAGCCATATAAGGAGAAACTACACAATAATAACCCATTACACAATGTAAATGTGTACCTTCTAGGTTATATGTAAGTATATAAAGGGTAAAGTCAGTATTAATCATGACCTAACATTTATATTCAAATTTTTTTTTTCAATGATTTCTCATCCCCCCCCCCCCAACTAAAGTGGAACATTGTCCTTAAGGTGAAAGCATAGGGGAAGTAGAGCGTACATGGGTGGAGAAGTAAGGGAAAAGAAAAAATGAAACTAATAAAAAATGTACTTGAAGATTAACTAAAAAAAAAAAAAAACAAGGTAAAACAAAATGAAAAGAAAGGAAAGAAAAACATCACAGTCTGTTTGATGGAGGCTTTGGAAGAATTTCATTTGGAGGGTGTAGGTCTATAAATTGAACCGGTGAGTCTCCAAATTTGAGTCTCCAAAATGAATATGTCTTGTTACCTACACAAAAGTTAGCCTCAAATAAATCAATGTGTTCTAAGGTACCAGACAAAACATGTGCAAACTACCTTCATTGTCTTAACAAGAAAGGATCTTTGTTCAGTATATTTTCTAGGAAATTTACTTCTTTAAGAACCGGTCTTTGAGGCAAAGTCGTCAAAGAAGTTACCTTTGGTTCTTTAGATGCATCAACATTAAAATTTTTACCTGGTTCCTTTAAACATTCATCATTTTGCTCACCCTCTTTATCGAGTGTACCTATCATCTTACCACTGCAGGGATTTGCTTCAGTATTGTACTCCTTGACATTTACTCTAGTAGGAAGTGACAGTCCCACGACTGCAAATATTTGAGGATAATGTACCACAGGTTGGTTCTTCTTACTGGTCTCGGGCTCAACGTTAACTGACTTCTTCAATTATGGGCTTGCCTCGTCAAATTTTTTTTTACCTCATCTATCTCAGTTGTAACTTCAGGTGTCGGGACAACTGTTGCTATGTCGATGAGTATCTTAGGTTGGGAAACTTCTTTTACACTTCTCGAAGTAAGAACTGTCTCCACTGTCTCAAGAGAATTATGTATGTTGACTCTATGAGTCAAATCCGGTTTTGATAATGACAAATCACTTGGTATTTGATTTGTGCATTGAGATTGTGAACATGAACTATATAGCATGCACAGAGGGATAGCAAGTCATGGAAGCCATAAAGAATAAAGAATACATATCTGGGTAAGATCCATGGAACTCAAAGAGTACAAGAATGAAGATGCAAGCACCAAAGTAAGAGCGTCATGGGAATGGGTACTTAGAACTCATGTATTTACATTTTCATATGATTTAATTTGAGGCTCAAATCATAATCTAGAATGACCTTAGGACTCATGCATTTCATGAAAATCATCAGGGGACATTCATAGACTTAGAAATATTTTTAAAACCCTAGAAAATATTTTTACAAAAGAGCCATGAAAGAAAGGAAAGTAGTTTTTCGAAGTATAAAGAAAAATTTCAGGAAATAGGAACTTCAGACGACCGAACTCAACGGTTAGTCGCCTGAAGTTGCCACTTCAAAGGATCGAAGTTAGCTTTAGTCATCTGAAGAATTTCTTTATAAGACCGAAGATTAAGTTCAGTCACCTGAAGAATTTATGGTGAAACACAAGAACCTGGCAGAAGCACCTCAAAAAACTAAACCCAGACTTCATTCGTCTGAACCCGACACTTCAATTTTCTGAACCCCAAACTTCAGTCATCTGACCCTATTTCTAGGTTGATTTTTTGAAACTGAAGGAATTTCAGTCGTCTGGGCCTTTGACCTCAGTCATCTGAACTTGCGAGAAAACTTAAAAAATCTAATTTTTAATAAGAGAACTCGTGAGATATTTTTTGATCCAACGGTCAAGATTGATTCTAAGGGCAAGATACATATATATTGAACATCTAAACCCTAGTACGTAAGCAAAGATCAAAGAGAAGAGAAGAGAACATTGCTTTTGAAATAAATTAGAGGAACTTGAGCATATAGCTATACGATTGCCTGCACTCTAGCTTATATTCATCAAGCTTAGGCAAATCAACTCATAAAATCAAAGGGAATTCATTTACACATCTTGATTTCAACTTGGTATTGAGGTTTGGTTAATCCATTTAGTGTTTTCAAGAGTTTCTCATATCATCATCTGTTATTGAATATCATTAGAGAAGATTGATATTAAGTTTTCATATCCATATAAAGATTGTTTTTTTATAAGTTCATTGCTTGAGAAAGTTTTTCATTGGCCATTGATTAAATAGTTATCATTCAAGTGTGTTCTTAGTTAAAGACTTGATATTTTGGACACTTCAAAACTATTTGATTAGATATCCTTAGAAGTTCATAAATAAATATATATATATATATATATGTGTATATATATATATATATATATATATATATATTATTGAAGGATATTTTTCTGAAAAATCTTATATTAAGTTTTGATCTTTGGTATATATATACATTAAGTTGCATATTACAAAGATCATATTGTGGTTGAAAACTTGAGACAAACATTATTATGACAAAGTGTGTTTCAAATCTTTGCAATCTTCAAAGCTTGTTTATGCATTCAAAGATTTAACCTAAGTTTTCCAAAGCATTGATTCATATACATATTTTTGGGAGATTTGATAAAAAAAAGGATTTATGTGTTGAAGCATATTCATTCATTAATGATTGTATCATTACATACATTCTAAGCTTCAAGTTTCATCATATGATTATGTATTAGGAATTTGAATTGTACTCACTAGCTTTGTTGGAAGCAACTTTGAGTGTCGGGTTGTGAAGCGTTGTTGAGGAGAGAGTTGTATCTCTCGTAAGCAGCAAAGTAGGAGGAAGTTGTAACATTTGTAAGCAGCATATTGTAAGGGAAGCTCTGTCCCAATTTAAAGAGTAGGGATTATAATGGAATAATTGAGTGGGTTGCTCAAGGCAAGGACGTAGGTCGGGTTGGCTGAACCTTGTAAAAACTTTGTTTGCATTCTCTCTTCCCTTATTTTTTTAATTTCCACAATGCACTTCATTACTTACATTGCATGTATGTTTGTTGAATAATCTCACACAAACTTGATAAGTAATTGTTTAAATTTAGACATAGGGACTAAGTGGTGAATAAGTTTCAAAGAATTTTTAAAATACCCAATTCACCCCCTCTCTTGGGATTACACCTAAATCAACATTTGGTATTGGAGCGAGTTTACATAGACTTAATAGTTTATTTGTAAAAAGATCACATGACACATATCGGTGTAACTCCATTTGGTGAGGGATACTCATCCACTAGACCACCAATTTTCCATGGTGTAAATTACACCTATTAGAAACATAGGATGGGCATATACCTATTAAACGTAGATTGGAAGGTATGGAAAATAGTTACTAAGGAAAACCAAGTTCCCATGAAAGTAATTGATAAGGTAAATGTACCTAAAACGGAAGATGAGTATATTGAAAAGGACTGGAAATCAGTACAAATAAATGCTACTGCAATGAACTTGCCTTTTTGTGCATTAGATGAAAATGAATTTAATAGGGTAATGGCATGTAACTCTGCTAAAGAAATTTGAGAGAAATTAGAAGTTACATATGAAGGCACTAAGGAAGTAAAAGTTAGTAGGATAGACATGCTCACCAGTGAATATGAAGCATTTAAAATGACTGCAGATGAATCTATTCAATCCATGTACATTAGATTCACACACATCACAAACTCTTTAAATGCACTTGGAAAAACATACCCTACTTATGAGTTGGTCAGTAAAATACTGAGGGGACTACATCCAGTATGGGAAGAAAAAGCTATGGCAATAGCTGAAGGGAGAAATCTCAGGGAGATGTCCGTTGATGAACTCATTGGATCGCTCATCACCTATGAGCTTGCAATAAATGAGAGAAAAAGTGAGCAGAACAAGACAAAGAAAATTACAGCACTTAAGGCATCGTCAAACTACCCTAGTGAAGAAAGTGATTCAGAATCATATGACGACATGGCCTTGCAAACTAAGTTTGCAAAGTTCTTGAAGAAGAATAAAAAGTTCAACAAAAAATTCCAAAACTCAAAATCAGAAAGAGGAGAGTCAAGCATGAAGAAAAAGAAGGAAGATCCACCAACATACTACAACTGCAGAGAGGTTGGATACATCAAGCCTAAGTGTCCCAAACTAGTAAAAACCTCTAAGAAAAAGAAGAAGGCATTGCAAGTCGGTTGGGATACACACAACACAAGTTGTTCAGAATCAGGATCCAGTGATGATGAAATTGCCAATTTGTGTCTAATGGCACATGATGACCTTGAGGTACAATCATCATTCCCATCATCTTCATGTTATTCTAGTGATTTTGAAAATGAGAATGACATGCTTTCATATGATGAATTGAAAAAAGAATATTTGTACACTATTAAAAAGCTTGAGAAGAAAACTAAGAAAATTTCTGATCTAAAAAGTAAAGTCAAAGAACTTTCAAGCTTAGTTGAATACCAAAATGAATCTCATGCATCTCTTATGAAAGACAAAAATTGAAAATTGAGGAGATAGAAAATGATTTGAAAGATAAATCTGAAATCATTTGTAAATTTACTGAAGGACATAATAATTTTAAAAAGCTCATAGGAGCTCAAAGAAATTCTTTAGAAAATGAAGGTCTTGGTTTTAATGGGAAAAAAAAATCTAAAAGAAAGACATCTTCACATGAGATATTTTGTAAGAGAGTCAAAATCATATGTTCCAACTAAGGATTATCATAGACATATTACATGTTTTAAATGTAAGAGGTTGGGTCATATAAAATTTGACTGTCCTTTCAAAAGTAAAGATGTCAAAATCAAGAAAGTATGGAAGGTTAAAGCAGAATCTAGTACTAAGCCCCCTAGACCCAAGAAAATCTAGGTACCAAAACTAGTTGTCTGATTGTGCCTTACAGATATGCTTAAGATCATCATCCTCAAAAGACAGATGGTATATGGATAGCGGATGTTCACGTCACATGATCGAGGATAAAGCGAAGTTCACATCCATCACACCCAAGGATGAAGGATTTGTCACTTTTGGAGATAATGCTAAGGGAATGATCACAGGGGTAGGTAAAGTTGGTAATGATTCATCATTAATTATAGATGATGTTTTACTGGTAGATGGTTTAAAGCACAACTTATTGAGTATAAGCCGACTGTGTGATAAAGGTTACAAAGTGTCTTTTAAACATGACAAGTGCATAGTTGAACACAAAACTGATAATAAGATACTAGTCACAGCTGAGCGTCATGAAAATGTATATACCACTAGTTTTGATAACTTAACCTCACAAAGTGTGACATGCTTCTCCGCTAAGAATGAAATCAGTTGGATTTGGCATAGGAGACTAGGACACGCAAACATGGACTTAATATCTAAACTAGTTAAGGGAGACTTAGTTAAAAGATTGCTTAAGACAAAATTCATCAAATATAAAATTTGTGAGGCTTGTCAACTAGGAAAACAAGCAAGAACAAGCTTTAAGAAGAAGAAAGAAATCTCCACTTCAAATGCTACACTTAGACTTATTTGGTCCAAACCCAATTCAGAGTTTAGGAGGAAAATCATATGCATTTGTTATAGTTGATGATTTTTCAAAATATAGATGGGTATTATTCTTAGGTCACAAAGATGAAGCATGTGAACAATTCATAAACTTGTGCAAGAAAATCCAAAATGAAAAGGGATATACTATTACTAAAATTCGAAGTGATAGGGGTAGAGAATTTAAAAATCAAGGTATGGAAGACTATTGTAATTCATTAAGAATAGCCCATAATTTTTCAGCCCCTGGAACACCACAACAGAATGGTATAGTTGAATAGAAGAATAGGTCCATACGAGAAATGGCCAGAACTATGCTTAATGAACATAAATTACCTAAGTATTTCTAGGCTAAGGCAGTGAATACCACCTACTATGTTCTAAATAGAGTCCTTATTAGACCATCACTTAATGAGACTTCGTACGAGTTATGGAATGGTCATAGACCAAACATATCATATTTTCATGTCTTTGGCTGTAAATGTTTTGTGCTTAGAGACAACGAACATCCAGGAAAATTTGATGTGAAATCAGATGAAGGTATCTTCCTAGGGTATGCCTTGGATAGTAAAGCCTATACAGTATATAAAAAACAAACATTGATGGTTATGGAATCTATTCATGTAGTGTTCGATGAGTCAGATCCCTTCTCCAAAAGAACCGATGATGATGAAATTGAAATAAACAAGGAATTTGAGAAACTATCCATTGAGAATGATTCAAACAAAAATTAACTTAAAGAACCATCCACTGAAACTAATCAAATTGAAAATGAGGTTAATGAACAACCTAGAGAACGGAATTACATAAAGAATCATCCCATTGATCAAATAATAGGTGAACCATTACGTGGAGTAGCCACATGATCCTCACATAGGAATATGACAAGTCATTTTGCATTTCTATCTCAAGAAGAACCTATAAATGTGAGTGAAGCAATAGAGGATAAATCATGGGCGTTGGCCATGCAAGAAAAGTTAAACCAGTTTGAGAGAAATAAAGTACGGACTTTAGTTCCTAGACCTGAGGATAAGTCAATCATTGGAACAAAATGGATATATAAGAATAAGAAAGATGAACATGGAATAGTTATTAGAAATAAAGGTAGACTAGTAGCTCAGGGATATAATCAGGAAGAAGGTATAGATATGAAGAAACCTTTGCACCTGTAGCTAGAATGGAAGCCATTCGAATGCTTTTAGCCTATGCAGCTTTTAAGGATTACAAACTATATCAAATGGATGTCAAGAGCGCATTTTTAAATGGCTGCATAAGTGAAGAAGTATATGTAGAACAACCCCCAGGTTTTGAAAACCATAAGAATCCAGATCACGTTTATAGACTGGCAAAAGCATTGTACGGTTTAAAGTAAGCTCCTAGAGCTTGGTATGAAAGGATAAGTGGATTTCTACTAGAGATGGATTTATCAGAGGAAAGATAGATACAACTATGTTCATGAAGTCTAAGAAAGATGACATTCTCCTAGCCCAAGTATATGTAGATGATATCATATTTGGAGCTACAAATCAAGAATTGTGTAATGAATTTGCTAATACTATGCAAAATGAATTTGAGATAAGCATGATGGGTGAACTAAATTTCTTCCTAGGACTTTAGATCAAACAAGAAAAACATGGAATATTCATAAATCAATCGAAGTATATTAGACATTTTCTCAAAAAGTTTAATATGGAAGATAGAAAAATACTAGGTACACCTATGAGCGCTTCACTAAAATTAGACAAAGATGAACTACGTATACCAGTAGATGTCAAGCTTTATCGTGGAATGATTAGTAGCTTATTATATTTGACTACTAATAGGCTTGATATAATTTTTAGCGTATGCTTGTGTGCCAGATTTCAGGCTGCACCAAAAGAATCACACTTGCTAGCTGTTAAACGGATACTTAAATACCTAATAGGAACCATGGAAATTGGATTGTGGTATCCTAAGTACAAATCTTTTAAGATTATCAGTTATTCATATGCTGATTTTGCGGATAGGAAAGTGGATAGGAAGAGCATGAGTGGTACTTATCATTTCTTCAGACATTTGTTAGTCTCTTAGTTTTCCAAGAAGCAGAATTCAGTTGCTCTTTCCATAGTTGAGGCTGAATACATAGTGGCAGGTAGTTGGTGTGCTCAAATTCTATACATGAAGCAACAACTGACAGATTTTGAATTAAGCTATGAAACAATCCCCATAAGATGCGATAATATGAGTGCAATAAACATCTCAAAGAATCCCATATTACATTCATGAACTAAGCATATTGAAATACGACATCATTTTCTTCGTGATCATGTGCAAAAACGAGATATGGCATTTGAGTTTGTATGCACAGATCAACAATGGGCAAACATATTCACGAAACCACTTGCGGAGGATAGGTTTATTCAAATTAGGCGTGAATTAGGCTTGATGCATAGTCGAGAGGTTGCCTAAAATTACATTAGATAACATAATTCAAGGGGAGCAATGTCACTTAACATTCGCAATTTGTTAAAACAATTCATTTTCGACTCATTTATTCTCATTCAGTATCGCATTTTTAAGATGTAAACATTTGGTATCACATTAATTAACATTTGGTATTCCCATATAATATTTGAAATTTGGCACACTGTGTATGTGCATAATGCAGATTACATTCCATAACACAGATTTATGCATTAAAAAGGGGGATGCTTGATGTCAAAAGGAGGAGAAGCAAATTTTTTTGTCAAATTTGATGGTTGAACAAGTTTAAAACTTTAAGATTTCAAATGGGAGAAAAATATAAGACTATGTCCATTCACGCATTAATAGTATATACCTTTTTGTTGATATCAAAAGGGGGAGAAAAATCTGGATTTAGGCAAAAATAAGAATCTAGCTTTAGGCAAAAATAAGAATCTGGCTTTAGGCAAAAATGGTTGACAACACTAATTGTGTAAAGGGCAGAAGAATCCGGTTATGAGAAAAATCAGGCTATAGAAGAAGAATCAAGCTACACAAATCAAGCTAAACAACTTGTGTTTTGAGCATATTTTATTTGGAATCGGGCTAAACAACATGTGTATGAACATGAGCATATTGTATGAACATGAGTATATTGTATTTGGCATGAGAATATTAAAAAGGGGGAGATTGTTGACTCTATGAGTCCAATCCGATTTTGATAATAACAAATCACTTGGTATTTGATCTGAGATTGTGAATAGGAACTGTATAGCATGCACGGAAGGATAATTAGTCATGGAATCCATAAGAATAAAGCATACATATCTGGGCAAGATCCATGGAACTCAAAGAGTACAAGAATGAAGATGCAAGCACCAAAGTCAAGAGCGTCATGGGAATGGGTACTTAAAACTCATGTATTTACATTTTCATATAATTTAATTTGAGGCTCAAATCATAATCTAGAATGACCTTACGACTCATGCATTTCATGAAAATCATTAGGGGACATTCATAGACTTAGAAATATTTTTAAAACCCCAAAAAATATTTTTATAAAAGAGCCAAGAAAGAGAGGAAAGCAATTTTTCAAAGTATAAAGAAAAATTTCAAGAAATAGGAACTTCAGATGACCAAACTCAACGATTAGTCGCCTGAAGTTGCTACTTTAGAAGATCAAAGTTAACTTCAGTCGTTTGAAGAATTTCTTCAGAAGACCGAAGATAAGTTCAGTCGCTTGAAGAATTTATGGTGAAACACAGAACCTGGTAGAAGCACCTCAGAAGACTGAACCCAGACTTTAGTCGTTTGAACCCGACACTTCAGTCATCTGAACCCCAAACTTCAGTCGTCTGCCCCTGTGTTCAAGTTGATTTTTTGAAACTTAAGCAACTTCAATCGTTTGGGCCTTTGACCTCTGTCGTCTAAACTTGCGGGAAAACTTTAAAAATCTAATTTTTCATAAGAGAACTCGCGAGATATTTTTTGATCCAACGGTCAAAATTGATTCTAAGGGCAAGACACCTATATATTGAACATCTAAACCCTAGTACGTAAGCAAAGATCAAAGAGAAGAGAAAAGAACATTACTTTTGAAAGAAATTAGAGAAACTTGAGCATATAGTTATATGATTGCCTGCACTCTAACTTATATTCATCAAGCTTGAGCAAATCAACTCAGAAAATCAAAGGGGATTCATTTACACATCTTGATTTCAACTTGGTATTAAGGTTTGGTTAATCCATTTAGTGTTTTCAAGAGTTTCTCATATCATCATCCGTTATTGAATATCAATAGAAAAGATTGATATTGAGTTTTCATATCCATATAGATATTGTTTTTAACAAGTTCATTACTTGGGAAAGTTATCCCCGCTCCTTTAACCGGGACAAAGCTTCCCTTACATTTGCTGCATATAGGAGGCATAGCTTCCTCATCTCCCAGTTTACAACCCGAACCGTGATTACAATATAGAATTTCAAATCTTTAAAACAACTCAATGTTGCTTCTAACAAAGCTAGTGAGTACAATGGAAAACCTAACACATATCCATATGATAAAACTTGAAGCTCAATATGTATGTAACGATGTAATTGTTATATGAATGATATGCTTCACAAAATTTCCCTTTGATCAAATCTCCCAAAATAATTATATATAAGTAAGTGCTTTGGAGAAGTTAGGGTTTTAAATAATCTTTGGTTTAAAAGAATATGACTATTTCGCTTTAAATATTGAATCCAACCAAATGAGCTCAATACAAATATGTAATTTAGTTTTTCTCCAAAAATCTATATCGATAAGTTTTATTCCAAATATCCAAAACACAATATGATCTTTGTATATGTATATATATATATATATATATATATATATATATATATATATATATATGATATGTGTTCCAAAGATAAAAAACCTAATATATTATTTTTCAGAAAATATCTCTCAATAATATATATAGTTATGAGCTCTAAGGATATTTAATCAAGTGGTTTTGTAATGTCAAAAATATCGAGTCTTTAAATGAATACACACTTGAATCAAAAATATTTAACCATTGGCAAAACTTTTCTTAAGTAGTGATCTTTTCAAAACAATCTATATGTATATAAGTACACTGAAGATCAATCTCTCAAATAATATTCAATGATAGATTTTGAGATGAAAAACTCTTTGAGAATAAGTAGTAACAAACAGATCAATTTACCAAACCTCAATACCAAGTTGAATGCATAACAATCACTAGAATGCCCTTTTGAAGATCAATGCAGCCTTAGCTTGGATTTGACGTATAAGCTTTGAAATCCTAAGCAAAAATTCAGTAGTGTGTTCAATGCTCTCCCAAGTTGTGCTAAACATTCAATGCCCTCATATCTTATGCCAAAAATTTTGGAGTACTAGAGTTTAAAGGTTGATTATATAGATAACCTTGGCCGTAGGATAAGTCCTAACCATTGGATCAACTTGATTAAAAAATAACTCACGTGTTTTCTCACTAAAGATTAAATTTTTAATCTTTCCGCAGGTTCAGATGACTGAGGATTAAAGTTCAGACAACTGAAGTTCCTTAAAGCTTCAAAAAATTGAACTGGACACAGGGTCAGACGTCTGAAGTTAGGGTTCAGACTTCTAAAGTCTCGAGTTCAGACGACTGAAGTCAAGGTTCAGTCTTCTTATGTGCTTCTGCCTGTTTCTATGTTTCTCCAATAAATCTTTAGACGATTGAACTTAATCTTTGGCCTTCTGAAGAAATTCTTCAGACGAATGAGCTTAAACTTTAGTCTTCTGAAGTTGAATCTTCAGACAACTGAGCGTACACTTCAGTCTTCTGAAGTTGACACTTCAGACTTCTGGGCAGGGACTTCAGTCTTCTAAATAGTACACTTTCTAGTTTTCCTATTTTAGTTTCAAAAATCTATTTTGCGCTCTTTCTTTGTTCTTTTATAAAATATTTTCTGGGGTTTTAAAAAAGGTCTCTAAGTCCATAAATATCCCCTAAATATTTTCATGAGATGCATTAGTCCTAAGGTCAGTCTAGTGTATATTTTGAGTTTCGAATTAAATCATATGAAATATGTAAATACATTCAGTTCTAAATACTCATTCCCATGACTATCTTGAACTTGCCGCTTGCATCTTCATTCTTCTACTCTTTTAGTTCCATGGATTGTGCCAAGATGTATATACTTTAATCTTCATGGCTTCCATGACTTTCTAGACTTTTGTGCATGCTAAATATTGTTTCTGTTCACAATCTCAATGCATAGATCAAATACCAAGTGATTTGTCATTATCAAAACAAGATTGGACTCATAGAGTCAACAATCTCCCCCCTTTTTATGATGACAAATACACGAGAAAAAAAATATAGAATGGGTTACGCCTAGCAAGGCTCCCCCTCAAATAATGCACAAACAAATATGTAGGAATATGAAATATGCCTATACACAATTAGTTTTTCAAACTATTTTTTCTATAACCTGATATTCTTCTCCCCCTTTTGACATCAACAAAAAGGTGTATAAAAAAACATGAACGGACATAACCTTGTATTATTCTCTCCCTATAAATCTTAAAGTTTTAAACTTATTCAACCATCAGATTTTAAAAATTGTACCGTGAAATGTGCCTCCCTGTGTTAATTCACTTTACTTCTCGCCCTTACTAATACAGAAAGCTGTGTTGTTGACTTAAATTGCAATGTGAACATACACAATGTGTCAAATTTCATAGAAATGGATAAGCAAAAATAGTCACTAAAGTTCAAAGATTATGTGACGATTAACATGTGTAAGCTAATATGCTCTCATCATGATATGAGTTTAATACCAAATGTGACCAAATGTGATACCAAATGGAAAGAAATGAGTTGAATTTGAAATTTTTAACCAATTGTGAATATTAAGTGACATTGCTCTCCTTGAATTATGTCATCTAATATAATTCTAGGCAACCTCTCGACAATGCATCAGGCCTAATTCACACCTCATTTGGATAAACCTATCCTCCGCAAGTGGTTTTGTGAATATGTTTGTCCTTTGTTCATTTGTGCATACAAACTTAAGTGTCACATCCTCTTTTTGCACATGATCACGAAGAAAATGAAGTCTTATTTCTATATGTTTAGTTTGTGAATGTAATATGGGATTCTTTGAGATGTTTATTGCACTCGTATTGTCGCATCTTATAGAAATTGTGTCATAGCTTAATCCAAAATTCGTTAGTTGTTGCTTCATATATAGTGTTTGAGCACAACAACTTCTTGACGCTACGTATTCTGCCTCAATTGTGGAAAGAGCAACTAAATTCCGCTTCTTGGAAAACCAAGAGACTAACGAATGTCCTAAGAAATGACGTGTACCACTTGTGCTTTTCCTATCCACTTTGCTGCCAGAAAAATCAGCATCTAAATAACTGATAATCTCAAAAGATGTCTACTTAGGATACCATAACCCAAATTCCACGGTTCCTATAAGGAATCTAAGTATTCATTTGATAGCTAACAAATGTGACTCTTTTGGTGCAGCCTGAAATCTTGCACACAAACATATGCTAAACATTATGTCAAGTCTGCTGGCAGTTAGATATAGTAAGCTATCAATCATTCCACGGTTGAGCTAGACATCTAGTTGTATACCTCGTTCATCTTTGTCTAATTTCAAAGAAGAGCTCATAGGTGTCCCTAGTATTTTTCTATCTTCCATATTAAACTTTTTGAGCAGATCTCTAATGAACTTCGATTGTTTTATAGAAATTCCATATTTCGCTTGTTTGATCTGAAGTCCTAGGAAGAAATTTAGTTCACCCATTATGCTCATCTCAAATTCATTTTGCATGGCGCTTGCAAACTCATTGCACAAGTCTTTATTTGTAGCTCCAAATATGATATCTTCTATGCATACTTGAACTAGGAGCATGTCATTTTTCTTAGACTTTATGAAAAGTGTTGTGTCTATCCTTTCTTTGATAAATCCATTGTCTAGTAGAAATCCACTTAGTCTCTCATACCAAGCTCCAGGATCTTGCTTTAAACCGTACAAGACTTTTGTTGGTCTATAAACGTGATCTGGATTCTTATGGTTTTCAAAGCCTAGGGGTTGTTCTACATATACCTCTTCACTTATGTAGCCATTTAAAATGCGCTTTGACATCCATTTGATATAGCTTGAAATCTTTAAAAGTAGCATAGGCTAAAAGCATTCGAATGGCTTCCATTCTAGCTACGGGTGCAAAGGTTTCTTCAAAATCTATTCCTTCTTCCTAGTTATATCCCTGAGCTACTAGTCTTGCCTTATTTCTAGCAACTATCCCATGTTTATCTTTTTTGTTCTCACATATCCGTTTTGTTCCAATAATTGTCTTATCCTCAGGTCTAGGAACTAATTTCCATACTTTGTTTCTCTCAAAATGGTTTAACTCTTCTTGCATGGACATCACCCACAATTTATCCTCAATTGCTTCACTCACATTCCTAGGTTCTTCTTGAGATAGAAAGGCAAAATGACTAATCATATTCCTAAGTGACGATTGTGTGGCTACTCCACGTAATGGTTCACCTATTATTTGATGAATGGGATGACTCTTTATGTACTTCAATTCTCTAGGTAGTTCATTAACCTCATTTTCAATTTGATTAGTTATAGCAGATGGTTCCTTAATTTCATTTCTCTTTTCTAAATCATTTTTAATGGACAGTTCTTCAAATTCCTTATTTATCTTAATTTCATCTTCATCTATCCTTTTAAATAAGGGATTTGACTCATCGAATACTGCATGAATGGATTCTATAACGGTTAATGTTCATTTATTATATACTCTGTAGGCTTTACTACTAAGGCATACCCAAGGAAGATACCTTCATCTAATTTCACATCAAACTTTCCTAAATGTTCATGGTCTCTAACCACAAAAAATTTATAGGCAAAGACATGAAAATATAATATATTTGGTCTATGGCCATTCCATAATTCATAAGGAGTCTTATTTAGAGGTGGTTTAACCAAAACTCTATTTAAAACATAGCAGGCACTATTTATTGCCTCAGCAGAAGTACTTAGATAGTTTATATTCGTTAAGCATAGTTTTGGCCATTTCTTGTAAGACCTATTCTTCCTTTCAACTACACCATTCTGCTGTGGTGTTCTAGGAGCCAAAAAATTATGAGCTATTCCTACTGAATTGCAGTAGTCTTCCATGCTTTGAATTTTAAATTCTTTATCCCTATCACTTCGGATTTTAGTGACAGTATAACCCTTTTCATTTTGAATTTTCTTACACAGATTTATAAATTGTTCACACGCTTCATCCTTGTGACCTAAAAATAGTACCCATGTATAGCTTGAATAATCATCAACTATGACGAATGTGTATGATTTTCGTCCTAAACTTTGAATTGGGTTTAGACCAAAAAAATCTAAGTGTAGCAGATAGGTAATAAAATGTGTTGCGAAAATTAAAAAAGGTAAGGGAGGAGAGAAGGCAAACAAAATTTTTATGAGGTTCAGCCAACTTGGCCTACGTCCTCGCCTTGAGCAACCCACTCAAGGATTCCACTAAATCCCTACTCCTTTAACTAGGATAGAGCTTCCCTTACATCCACTGCTTACAAGAGGCACAACTTCCTCGTCACCTGGTTCACAACCCAAACCGTGATTACAATATAGAATTTCAAATTTGTAAAACAACTCAATGTTGCTTCTAACAAAGCTAGTGAGTGCAATGGAAAACCTAACACATATCCATATGATAAAACTTGAAGTTTAGTATATATGTAACGATGTAATCGTTACATGAATGATATGCTTCACAAAATTTCCCTTTGATCAAATCTCCCAAAATAATTATATATAAGTAAGTGCTTTGGAGAAGGTAGGGTTTTAAATAATCTTTGTTTTAAAAGAATATGACTATTCCGCTTCAAATATTGAATCCAACCAAATGAGCTCAATACAAATATGTAATTTAGTTTTTCTCCAAAAATCTAGATCGATAAGTTCTATTCCAAATATCCAAAACACAATATGATCTTTGTATACGTATACATATATATATGATATGTGTTCCAAAGATCAAAAACCTAATATAATATTTTTCAGAAAATATCTCTCAATAATATATATAGTTATGAGCTCTAAGGATATTTAAACAAGTGGTTTTGTAATGTCAAAAATATCGAGTCTTTAAATGAATACACACTTGAATCAAAAATATTTAACCATTGGCAAAACTTTTCTTAAGTAGTTATCTTTTCAAAACAATCTATATGTATATAAGTACACTTAAGATCAATCTCTCAAATAATATTCAATGATCGATTTACCAAACTTCAATACCAAGTTGAATGCACAACATTCACTAGAACGCCTTTTTGAAGATCAATGTAGCCTTAACTTAGATTTGATGTATAAGCTATAAAATCTTGAGCAAAAATTCAGCAGTGTGTTCAATGCTCTCCCAAGTTGTGCTAAACGTTCAATACACTCAATCTTATGCCAAATGTTTTGGGGCACTAGGGTTTAGAGGTTGATTATATAGGTAACCTTAGCCTTAGGATAAGTCCTAACCGTTGGATCAACTTGATTAAAAAATAACTTGCGTGTTCTCTCATTAAAGATTAAATTTTTAATCTTCCTGCAAGCTTAGATGACTAAGGATTAGAGCTCAGACAACTAAAGTTCCTTAAACCTTTGAAAAATTGAACTTGACACAAAGTCAGACGTCTGAAGTTAGGGTTCAGACTTCTGAAGTTGCGCGTTCAAAAGACTAAAGTCAAGGTTCAGTATTCTTATGTGCTTTTTCCTGTTTTTGTGTTTCTCTAATAAATCTTCAGATGACTAAACTAAATCTTCGATCTTCAGAAGAAATTATTCAGATGACTGAGCTTAAACTTCAGTCTTCTGAAGTTGAATCTTCAGACAACTGAGCATACACTTCAGTCTTCTGAAGTTGACACTTTAGACTTTTGGGCTGGGACTTCGGTCTTCTGAATAGTACACTTTCTGGTTTTTTCATTTTAGTTTCAAAAAGCTGTTTTGCTCTCTTTCTTTGCTCTTTTATAAAATATTTTTTCGAGGTTTTAAAAAAGGTCTCTAAGTCCATAAATATCCCCTAAATATTTTCATGAGATGCATGAGTCCTAAGGTTAGTCTAGGATATATTTTGAGCTTTGAATTAAATCATATGAAATATATAAGTACATTCAGTTCTAAATACCCATTCCCATGACAATCATGAACTTGCCACTTGCATCTTCATTCTTCTACTTTTTAGTTCCATGGATTTTGCCAAGATGTATATACTTTAATTTTCATGGCTTCCATGACTTTCTAGCCTTCCATGTATGCTAAATATTGTTCCTATTCATAATCTCAATGCACAGATCAAATACCAAGTGATTTGTCATTATCAAAATAGGAGTGACTCATAGAGTCAACGTCGGTGAGAATTTGATCAGCAAGAATTAGTAAAGACTTTAAACAACGTGTTTTTTAGTAGAGGAAATTGAAAGTGAGAATGTAAGCTTGAATGTTGATTTTAAATTGATTGTTTAGTAATTGTTGGTTTGCAATTAAGATGTATTTATAGAGTTCTAAAAGTAATTTTCATGTTGCCTAAGTTACTTGGAGTATTTTTCAAGTTTATACAAAGTTTGGATCCCAAGAAATCATTTTTGGAAACTTTCCCATGCTTCTTTATTTCAAATTTTACAAAAGTCAGTCGCCTGTCAAAAAGTGTCAGGTGCCTGTCACTTTAAAACCCCAGCATATTTCAAAAGTTAGTGTTGTGTCAGTCGCCTGAGTGTGTTCAGTCAATCGCCTGACTCAACCTCAGAAACCAGTCAGTCACCTGAGAAGGATCTATGAGGCACCTATCTTGATTCTGTTTGCATTTCTTAAAAACCATATAAAAGGTCAGCCGCCTGAGAATACTCAATCAGGCGCCTGAGCATGCAAATTACTGCTTTTAAGACTTTGTTTCTAAAAACTCCTTTAACTTTTAATCTTGGAATTTTTGATTTGAAACTTGAAAAATATATTTTCCAAGATCTTAAAAGTGGGTCTCTAAGTCTATAATCATTCCTAAAGAGCTTCAAACATTTACACTTAAAATATGAAGTACTTACATGAGACTCTTAATATTTTGAACTTTCTAAAACACTAATTCTACATGTACTTGCTTCCATTCTTTTGAGCTTCCTTTCTTCAGTTGTCTTTTGCTTCATCATAGGCCAATTCTTTAAGTATATTCTTTATGTGAGCATCTCTAAAAAGACTTGAGCTTGATCTTTTTAAGAACTTGGTCTTTTTGTAAGAACTTTTGAGCTTAATCTCTTTAACCAATCATTTGAGCCATGAAACTCGTCTTAGCCAAACATGTTAAGTTCATTTAGTTTAATATCATCAAAATAAGGTTCTAAGCCTTGCTAGGCCAACACTACACGTTTTGACTCAATTATAACAATCAAAAAACAAAAAGTTATTTCTTCTTCTTCTTTTCATTTTTCTTCTTTGCTTTGTGCATAAACTTGTGTTTTTTTTGAAAGGTTATAAAGTAGTAGAGTATTCATAAGGTTAAGTTCTCTTCATGGGCCTTACAAAAGCCTTTTTTAAAAAAATAGATTTAAGGTATAAAACATTTAAACAAATAATGGAAGGGTTGCAACAGGCAGTCGATGAGTCTTTGCACACGGTCGACTAACCATTGCTACAACTCGTTTCCTTTCTTTTAAAATGAATTTTTTCTCTATAAAATTTATTTCAAAATGGAAGACACACATGCGCGCGGGTGCATGCGCACACACACACACACACACACACACACACACACACACACACACACACACAAGGTAAGTACAATAGCTATTCTTGGAATAGGTGTGATGGGGTCGTAGTTCTTTAAATTTCCTTTAAAATATGTTTAAAAAACTACCTTCCCTATTCACAATAGGGTTCCTGTATCTAATCTCTTTTCAAAAGGTTTTTTTTTTTATTTAGTTTTTCTTTTAGCACAAAAAAATAAAAATAAAAATTGGCAACTCTATTTTCTAATACAAATAGGTAAGTCATAGAACAAATGGTTTGCTTGTCTATGCTTGATTTTCAAATGGTCAAAAAACATGTTGGCAACCAAGTGGCCAATCCAAGCCCATAGTAGAGGTTTTTTGCCTTTTTGAAAAATATCAAGGGAGGTCACAGCCATTTTAAAAATCTCAGGGTAGGTACCTAATATTTTTAAAACCTCAAGGGAGGTCCCTATCTTTTCATCAAACCTTAAGGGTGGTTCCTGTCTTTGTGGTAGACATCTATTGTGCATAGAATCATATTGCACAGCGGAATATCAATGCAACAATCAATGATGAGCCAAATATGGAACACACCCACAGACTATATATATGAATGCAAATAAAAGTCAACACAAGAATAACAAGAATTACATTGTTTGCAATGCCTACATCTACGGGAGCAATCAGCTAAGTTTCACTATCTTGGTGTTAAAGGACACAATACAATGATATCATCTTCTTACTTTGAGAATACACCTAGAATGATTTATTTATAAACACTACGGAGGTTTCCCTCCAAACACCCAACTGCATTAATGCTCACATTCAAAATTTGAAATCAGCCTCGCTGCCCAAAACAAAACCGTTGACAGTTTCAGCAAAATTATCGACGATTTGAGATACTGAGAGCAAATTGTCTCAATAACATTTAGACAGTCATCGATGGTTCCTTTTATGGAAAGATACCAAGAGAAACATTCTAATATTTTACCCAAATCATCGACAACAGTAGCAAAACTGACAATGATTTCCCTTTATGCTAATTCAACTATGTTTTTCTTCCTTGTGTATGTCCACCACTCAAAGATATGAGCCACACACCACAATCTCCACCTTGGTGAATATCTGCCTCTTAAGAGAAACCAAAAAAATGTAGCCTAATGCTCCACCTTGGCCTTGGAATGTTAGGTTGGGTCTGTCTCCCTTCTAGCACTTGGAGACATAAAGTAAGTCCAAGCAATGCTTGAACTTTTCAGCATTAACTAGTTTTGTCAAAATGTCCACTGCATTTTCAGATGTGTGAACCTTATCCAATACAAAGTCACCTGACATAATCAATTCTTGGACCCTATGGAACCTTACATTGTTATGCTTGGTTCTAGCATGATACACTTGATTGTTCGCCAAGTAGATGATACTTTGACTATCACAACGTAGCACAACCACACCTTGTTGTTTACCCAACTCCTTGACCAAACCTAAGTCATAAGGCTTCCTTTGTAGCTTTGGTGACTGTCATATATTTAGATTTAATTGTAGACAAAGCCACCAGGGATTCTACCATGGACCTCTAATGGAGATCACCCTGCCTTGATTGTTTCCTTTGTTGACACGATGACATGTGGACAACCTCCAGATGTCCACTTCGGTTTGTAACTCTTTTGTAGGTGCACATGGATTATCTTGAAGACTTTCGGTGCGAGAAGACCCCAATTGATATGCTAAAGCAAGTTTGAGTTCAAGACCCATGTGGGCCCTACACGGCCATGTGGGCCCCATACGGCTGCAATGGGTCCGCATGAAATTTACTTCCCTTTGACTTATGAATTGTATTTAATTTGTAATGTTGCAAGACACCTAAGCTTAGATTGCATATGAGAGTGTATTAAATGTGTTAGTAAGTTGTGTGCGTTTAATAGTTAGTTTCCCCATGTGTGCTTTCCCATGCCTTGTCCCCCTATGCTTGTGTAAGAGTTATTTTCTTATCTCCTTGTGCTAAGTCTTTATATTTAGCATTGTAAGAACTATTACAGAGCTTATATTGAATTGAAATAATTTTCTTTACTAAAGCTTGTGTAGCTTTGTCCAATTATTTTGATTATGTAGTGTGAGGCTACGTCATTCTCTCCAAAGACAAGGTGGTGAGAGACCACTACCTATCCAGCATTATCACCATTCCCATCTATCCCTCAAACACCCCACACGACCACTTTATATACACAGCATATCCCCTTCTTTCATTGTGTTAAATCTTGTTCCAAGGATATTTATGGCATGATCCGAGTTTGTAATAAATCAAATCAAGTCATTCAATAATTTCTTTGGTAAGATTGTTATTTTCTTTAACCCTTATTTGGTTATGAACCCTTGCATGAAGCTTCGTAATCCTAGTTGAAAACAGCTCTTGAGTTCATTTATTTTATTCAAAACCCGTGGGTGTTCAGGCAACTGAAGTCGTTGGTTCAGTCAACTGAACCACTATTGCCAATATGGAATTATGCTTCTAAATTCTTCAGGTGACTGACCCTGAAGTCCGGGCGACTGAAGTCACTCAGAACATTTAGTTTTCAATATTATTTTACATTGCTTGAATCCTTTCTTAATCTTGTGTAAACCTTTTCATGAAAATCTGAACTTCCATGTTTAAATAGCACATTTGAACCATTAGATTTTAATATTGATACTTTATAGCTACAATTAATTGTATGAATGTTAGCTTGGTAGCTTAGAATTGAGATCTTGATTTTGAAAGTAACATCTTCTGCATAAAACTTGATTCCTTAATCAGTATCTATTGGGATTTATATCTGGATAGCATCATACACCATTTCAAAAATCAAACAACATGTGAAATATAACATGATTTATTGTGTTTATGTTTGGTTAAATAAATTTTTAATTTTAAGAGCTTTGAGTGTATATGCTTGTGTGAGGGTTGAACCATAGGACTAGGTCAACCAATCCCATCCTACATCATCTTAGTATCAAAGCCTAGGTCAAATTAGGTGAAACCCTCAATGTCCTAACATCCATTAATAGCATACATAGATTTTGAGTTTTGCCTAGAACAACCTTAGTATATTTGGAATTTTGAATATTTGGAATGATAGTTAGGTTTAGGGAGAAAAACTCCAAGGAGGAGGATTGTGTTTCTTCTAGATGGCACTCGAGCCGAAAATCATTATCATGGTTGTAGGAATGATATGGACCATGATACACTCCTACATTACCTACAAGAACAAGTCCATGTCTTAAACCAATACTTAACTAATGCCCTTACAAGAATTGAGAGATTAGAGGCTAGTTGAGCTCCTAACCCACTTCCAGAAAATCCAAGACAGCCCCTTGAGGTTGGCAATGAGCTAGTCTCCCAACACTCTAGGGAACAAAACCACCCTCCAAGAGAGAGGACACCACCTCTAGAATGACCTCCCATTCATCCCCCTCAAAGACCAAATGCACCTAAAAGGTTCGAATGTTATAATCCTTATGTTCCATACTGGAATGATGACGATTATGATGAAGATGACTTTCAACCAAGGAGACCATATCATAGGGAAAATCATAATCTGGATATGGATGTGATGAAAAGAGTAAAAATTGAAGCCTCTATATATAATGGTCAAATGGATCGAAAGATTTTTCAGGATTCGTTAGATGAAATGGATTCATACTTTGATTAGTATAAAATGAATGACCCACATAGGGTAAGGTCTGCAAAGATGAAGTTAACTAGGCAAGCAAACCTTCATTGGGTGAATGTCGAAAGACAAGAAGCTCGCATTGGCAATAGGCCTATAGAACAATGGGATTTGATGAAAGAATGGTTGAAAGAAAAGTATGTTCCAATTTCTTATAAAGAACGTCTTATGGATCAACTCTATAGCCTTAGGCAAGGAAATCTAAGTGTGACCGAATACATGAGTAAGTTTGTTGAACTTTCCATTAGGCGTGGTGTGGAAGACAGCATTAGCCAACAAATTTCCTGATTTAGGTTTGTTTTGAACCCCGAACTAAGGAAAAAAGTTGTTTCCACATCATATTGATTCCTTAGAGCATGCCTTCAATTTGACACATGACTATGAGCAAATGAGTAAAGCTCAAATGGGAAGAAAATTTGGAAACACTTCCAATGACACTTATCAAAGAAAGGCCATAACCTTTGAGAAGACTAAACCTGCCAACACGGGCTAAGTAACTTTTAGATGTGGCAATCCCACCACCCAACAACCATTGGACAAAGGAAAGGCACCCACGAATGGGTCCTAAAAACAAAGTTTTGGGAATTATGTGTGCTATAAGTGTCATAAAAAGGGCCATTTTTCCAAGCAATGCCCAACTAGAAATTGGGCCATTGAAAGAAAGGATGAAGAGGAAGGTTTGGGAGAAGAACAATCCTACCTGAAGAAGTAGCAAGTGAGGATGAGTTGTTAATCAAAGAAACAGATGAAGCTAATCTGAATGTTATGAGGTGACCCCTCGTGAACAAAAGGATTGGTGATGCACTTCTATTTTCTATACTTACATTAAGTGTGGGAATAAAAGCTGTAAGATGATTATAGATGGAGGGAGTTATATTAATGTAATTTCAAAATCAACTTCTGAAAATTTAAATTTAAAATTTGCACCCCATCCTCATCCCTACAAGGTTTCTTGGGTAAATGTAACAACAATGCCTGTAAGCCATGGATATTTAGTCCCTATCAAAATTGTGGACTACAAAGATGAAATATGGTGTGATGCCCTATGGATGTTGCACATATCCTTTTAGGAAGACCCTGACTTTATGACCTTGATCTCTCACATACTGATCGTGCCATCACCTATACCTTTAGGTGTAAGGGGAAAAATATTTTCTTGAATCTCCGTAAGCCTAAAACTGATAAAAATGACAAGCAAGACAAAAACCAGTGGAGAATCATTGAATATCACAAGTAAAAATCAATTTGAGCTGGAGAGTCAAGATACTCAGGTAGTGAATGTGGTTATTCCTAAGGAGATGGAAACACCCCTTTCTGAGCATGAAATAGAAGTATCACATGTACTTTCCAAGTTTGATAATGTCATCTCTGAGCCACCTAGTGAGTTACCTCTCATGAGGGACATTCAATTTGATATTGACCTTGTTTCTAGTTCATCTCTGCCTTAATTACCACATCATAGAGTGAACTCGAGAGAGCAGGAGGAGTTGATTAAATAAGTGAATCAAATGAGGGAACATGACTATATTTAGGAGAGCATGAACCCATGTGCCTACCCTAATATCCTTAATCCTAAGAAAGATGACACTTGGAGGATATACAACAATAATAGAGCAATTAACACGATTGTCATCAAGAATAGGCTTCTTAAAATCATAATTTCCAATAGGGATGTGAAGCTCTTAAGCTATTTTTTGGAAAACTTTGTGGGCTATGTTGGGTACCAAACTCCAGTTTTCTAGTGCTTACCATCCCCAAACTGATGGACAAACTGATGTAGTTAATAGGAGCTTAGATGACCTATTGAGATGCCTAGTAGGTGAGAACATAGGTTCATGGGATTTTTGTCTTCTATGGATCAATTTGCATGTAATAGTTTAGTGAATAGAACAACAGGATTGAGTCCTTTTCAGGTTATCACTGGTTACCAACCTAGGAAGCCCATAGATTTTTTCCTGTTACCCCCACATGCTAGATTGAGTGAGCAAGCTAATGCTTTTGCAGAGCATATACACGGCCTACACTTTGAAATAAGAATGAAGATTAATTTGAATAATGAACATTATAAATCTAGTGCTGATATGCATCGCAGGTTGCAAGAACTTTCAGAGATTGATATAGTTATGGTCTGTACTTGTCCCAAGGGGATTCCTGTAGGAAAGGTAAAAAAGTTGCATGCTAAAAAGATGGGTCCTTTTAAAATTCTAAAGAAAATTAGTTATAATGCTTATATGCTTGATATTCCTGTTGATTTTGGCATAAGCAATGTTTTTAATGTTGAAGATCTAACCCCATTCCTTGAAGCATCATCTTTTGTGGAGCCTTCCGATTCTAACCTTTCAGGTGATCATACCCCATTTTCCACTCCTCATGAACCTAAAAACCCGAAATTTCCTTTGCCTCCACCTTTACCCATACCCAAAAAGCTTGATGAGATTGAAGAGATCTTGGATGACAAGACAACGTTCACACGAGCAGGTTCATACGAAAAGCTCTTGGTCAAGTGGAGAGGTAAGCCACTTTCTAAGAGAAGCTAGATTCTTGAGGAAAACCTCCTTTGTCTCAAATCGGAGTTGTACTCCCAGTATTTCACTTCACATTCTTTAGAGAAGAATTCTTTTGGGCCCGGGAGAGATGATGGGGATCACCCAGACTTGACTATTTCCTTTGCTGACACAGTGACATGTGGAAGACCTCCAAATGTCCACTTTGGTTTGTAACTCTTCAGTAAGTACACATGGATTATCTTAAGACTTTTGGTGCAAGAAGATCCCAATTGATATACTGAAGCAAGTTTGAGTTCAAGACCCACGTGGGCCCCACACGTCTCTAATGGGCCCACACGAAATTGACTTCCCTTTAACTTATGATTTGTATTTAATTTGTAATGTTGCAAGACACTTAAGTTTAGCTCACATATGAGAGTGTATTAAATGTGTTAGTAAGTTGTATAAGTGCTTAATAGTTAGTTTCCCCATGTGTGTTTTCCCATGCCTTGTCCCCCCATGCTTGTGTAAGAGTTATTGCCTTGTCCCCTTGTGCTAAGTCTTTATATTTAGCATTGTAGGAACTATGATGGAGCTTATATTAAATTGAAAGAATTTTCTTTGCTGAAGCTTATGTAGCTTTGCCCAATCATTTAGATTGTGTAGTGTGAGACCACATCGTTCGCTCCAGAGATCAAGTGATGAGAGACCACTATCTATCTAGCACTATCACCATTCCCATTCAACCCTTAGACACCCCACACAGCCACTTTACATACACACAACATATCCCCTTCTTTCATTTTGTTAAAGCACGTTCCACGGATATTTACAACGTGATTTGAGTTTGTGGTGAATCAAATCAAGTCATCCAACAATTTCTTTGGTAAGATTGTTATTTCCTAGTTGTGACCCCACGCTTGATGCCCCGTAGTCCTAGTTGAAAACAACTCTTGAATTCCTTTATTTTATTTAAAACCCAAGGGTGTTCAAGCAACTAAAGTCTTTGGTTTAGTCGACTAAACCGCCAATGTCAATCTGGAATTCTGCTTCTAAATTCTTCAAGCGACTGAAATCACCTAGAACCTTTAGTTTTCAATATTATTTAACATTGTTTGAATCCTTGCTTAATCTTGTGTTTTTCTTGAAAATTTGAATTTCCATGTTTAACTAGCACATTTGAACCATTAGATTTCAATATTGATACTTGCTAGTTACAATCAACTATACAAATGTTAGCTCGGTAGCTTAGAACTTGAGATCTTGATTTTGAAAGTAATGTTAATTTAAGTGTAATCCCAAGAGGGGGGGGGGTGGGTTGAATTGGGTATTTAAAACTTATTTAAAAATATCTTATCACTTATACCCTATTTTAATTTTTAATAAAATACTCACAAGTTTGGGAATACTTAGGTTTCAATTTATTAAGCTATCTAATGAAATTAATTCAAATTAATATCTTAATAAATTAAGTGATACCCAATTAACTCTCAAGTGCACATAATATTCAGCAACATACATACATGCAAGATAGACAATTAAACGCAAGCCAAAATTAAAAGAGTCAAGGAAAGAGAGATGTAAACATAGATTTTTACAAGGTTCGGCCTACCTCGGCCTACATCCTCGCCTTGAGCAAACAACTCAGAAATTCCACTAATCCCACTCCTTTAACTGGGATGGAGCTTCCCGTTAAAATCCACTACTTACAAGAGGTGTAGCTTCCTCCTCACCCTGGTTCACAACTCGAACCGTCAATACAATAAAATGATTACAATTTTCTGCAAAACTCAAATGCTCCTTGACAAGCTAACAAGTACAATTGAAATCCTAATACACACTCAGATGATATAACATGAAGCTCAATGAGTTTATGCAATATGATCAATAAAGTCCTTTTGCAATAACAACTATATGATCTTTGTATAAAGATTAATTTTGATAAGTATGCTTCAAAGATCTAAGTCGAATTTATTGATATTTTAAAAAATACTTAAACAATAAGTTTTCTATAAAGATCTAAATCAAATATATGATGTTGGCCTTACAGGGCTTTAAATATTATTTTGATGATAATAAAACAGAGGAACTTAACATATTTGGTTAAGTGATGATATTTCAAGACTCAAGTATGTGAATACAAGGTCAAGTGCACACAAGGATTATTGAAAGCTTATACTCCAAAGAAAGAAGATCATATAAAGCTTATACTATTAATTCATGGATTCAAAGATGATTTGATGAAACTTAAAGTGAATTGAAGTTGAAAGTCAAGATAGACTCAAGAGATGGAAAAGCATGAGAACTTAAGTGCTTAGAATGTCAAAGTCTTAAGAAGTCTTTATGTATGTACTTCAAACGATTTCAATATGGATACATGAAACTCTTAGGTGAAATACATGGACCTAGATACCTTTTAAAATAATTGGAAAATATTTTTATAAGGTCAAAAGTTATTTCAATAAAGGTTAAAATTATTTTTGGATTGAAAAGCACCAAAAATGGATTTTCCAAATTCTATTATGTTTTCTATATCTACTTTGATGTGCATTTTTCTCTATCACTCTTCTTATCTTAAGACATGTTAAACCTGAAAGTTGTGGTATTTTCTCTTAGATTTCTATTGATACCAAGAATTTCTAATTTTGAGTGATATATAAAAAGTTATGACCAAAATACTTAAAGGTGGTCGAAGCTATCAGGCGAATGACCCTTGTTTGTTCAGGCAGCTGAGAAGTAGACAAAACCTGGTTAGGCGACTGACCCTATACTGTGTTGTAAAAATACGCTGAATTAAAGGCTTAGGCGATTAATCTTTGATTTTTCAAATTTAAAACAGCGAGGGAATATTTCCAAAAAAGATTTCTTGAGCTCCAAACTCTTTCAATACTTGGGAAACACTCCTAGCAACTTGGGCAACACGAAAATATACTTTTTAACTCTATAAATACATGTTGATTTCAAGAATTACAATAACCTAACAAGAAAATCAATCTCAATTCTTATATTTTCAAAGCTCTCTCATTGAATACTCTTGCCCATACTCTTGCTAAGATTTTGCCGATTTAAAGGCCACGGTTCTTGTGTGCTTCATCTTTCTATATTGTGATTTTGATTGAAGTATATAAATTTCAGTTGTACTAATCTACTCATTTTAGAGTGTCATTGTACACCAAATTGTTTCTTGTTTCGCTTGTAGTTTCTGACGATTCAAGGTTGGTTGAATCATTGTACCAAGCATGGGGGTATCGTTTGGAGAGGGGGCTCCACCCTAATTGAAGGAGAGATTGTAATGATTTGCTTCGCCCATAAAGAAATGTTATAGTGGAATCCTTAGGTTGTCTTGCCTAAGGAGAAGATGTAAGCGGGTAGAGCCGAACCTCGTAAAAGCTCGATCTCACTCTCTACCTTTACTCTTTAAATTTTTGCATATACATATATAAATTGCATGGTTGTGTATCTAAGTGCAGGAAGCTAAAACATTGAGATTGAGAAAACTTTTACTTTAAGGAAGTACATTGATTAATTTTTTATGGAAACCTTAAAGGGAGTACGTTGATTAATCATTTGCGAAAACCTTGGTTAAAAGGAAGTGCATAAATTCCATAAATATAGGGCTTTTATCAAACTCTACACTGAGTTATACAAAAGCTAATCAAGGAAGTACTACTGAAACTTATATATTGGTTAAATAACTTGTTGATTTGTTGATTGATTGACATTGTTGAAAGCATCTCATTAAGAATCATTAGCTTGTGTTGATACTTAGTGTGGATTGGTTGGTTTAATTAAGCATTAAAAATCAAATCATTCTTGTGTGTTTGCTCAGTTTACAAAAGGTTGTGAATTTGTAAAAATATTAAAAAGAAACCTTTTAAAACCCAATTCCCCCCCCCCCTCTTGAGACTAGACCTTAGTTTTCATATGATCTTTTATAAAATATTTATACAATCAATTTTCTTCAAAGATCTAACTCAAATATATGATCTTTATAAAATATTTACACAATAAGTTTTCTGCTAAGATCAAATATATTTAACAATAACAAAGCTAAGATGAAATCTTTGAATAAATAATAAGCATGATGATTTTCAATGATTCAAGAACTTTAGTAAATCTTTTTCTCAAATACGATTTTCACAAAACATATATATATATATATATATATATATATATATATATATATGAGAACTCAAAATTTTTCTCTCAAATAATTTAACAATCAGCTTGTGAATGAATAAAAGCTTTGAGAATAAGAATGAATATCAAACCAGATACTTTGTTTACCAAACTTCCAAGAACATGATCTTGATTGCAACTTTATGAGTTGTTGACTTTAGTGTAATCCTAAGAGGGGTGAATTGGATTTTTTTTTTTAAAAAAATTCTTTCTAGGTCAATTAACTAACAACAATATTTCACAAACTTAGAGTCAGTCTAGAGCATTTAAAACATAAACAAATAGATGCAATTGCAACTAATTTACTCCAGATAAAAATTTAAACAAGCAAGCACAATTAGCAAAGTAGATAAAGTAAAGATGATACCAGATGTATTATCAAGATTTGACAAATGTGCCTACGTCCCCGCCTCTAGCTCGCAAGACTGAGGATTCCTTGTGAATGGAGTGACATCGGATACAATACCCTTTCCTTATTGGACAAGGGAAACCCATGTCAAATTAATAGGGTTGACCCCAACCTTTACAACCAATCCTTATGAGCTAGATCAACACCCTTTTAGGTCACGCCTAGAACACAACTGATAATGAAATATAAATTTTCGTGTACAATATACGTGCTTCTCCAATAAGCATATATGTACCAATACAATCAATGCACTTCAATGTGATAGGATTTATAAGATCAATGAAGATTAATGTAACTACTCTCAAGATAATGCAAATATAGTAAGTAATATGTGAGAGTGTATTATGATAGATTCTTTGAAACAATATATATTTGTGTAATTATATATATCAATCACAAATATGGTTTCAAAGATTTTAAGAGCACAAACAAATATCTCAAAAATAATTTATCAAGTATTAAGTATAAGATATATTTGGATTTCTTGTTTGTCAAAAAATGTTTTACTAAAAGCACAATACAAGCTTTTGAATCTTGCAACAAGAATACAAGACTCACAAGCTTTAGAGACATTTCCCCAAAAAGACTTATGAATTAAATCACAAAGGAAAACTCAAGCTTACTCTTAATAAAAATAAACAAAAATCAAAGAATATGAGACTGTAAGCTTATATGGAAGATCTTTAAAACACTCTTACCAAAGTATTTTAACAAGAAGGGTGAGTAAGAATGGGATTTGTAAGCTTGTATGAGAAAAATAAGTATTCAAATATTCAGAGAATTTTTGCTAATGATGTTTTCCAAACTGATGCTAATCAAGACAAATGAAGGAGTATATATAGACACTCCAAAAATTATAACGATTTAGGACTTTTTTTGAAAATGTTTAATTATGTTTAATGAAAAATAACCCAGTTTAACCTTGGTAAAAATTTTGCGAATCCGAGAGGTTTGTTCAACCATTTTCAAGGTTTGGTCGACCATATTGCTAAGTTTGGTCGATCGTGAAAAATTTGAACTACGAAAATGGTTGACCGTCTCAAGGCGATTTTGAACCCTTCGTAGGTTCGATCGACCATGGCTAAGGTTTGGTTGACTGCTTATTTAGGTGCGGTCGACCATGGCCAAAATAAACTACACATTTGGTCAGATGAAAAGTTAGGCGTCAGACATGTTTCAATTCGGTTGACCTAGGACGATATGTTCATTTTAGAATGGTCGACCACGTGAAGTCAACATGTTGACTTCTGATCGGTTCGGTCGACCAAGGCTTTAACACTGCCTAGGGTTCGGTCGACCAAGGCTTAGTCAACACTTTGAATTTTCAGCCATCAAAGTGTTCGGTCGACCAAGCTAATCATTATTAGTTTGGTTCGGTCGACCGAGGCTATTTACAAGCATAATTTTGACCTTAGTTTTAACCCTAAATTTTATCCCTATTTGTATAAATGTCACATTTTTAGCTTAAGGGATTTTTCATTTATGTGCATGGGGTCCTAAGGTCAATCTATGGCCATTGAGCTTATTTTACCTATCATGCATGCAATGCATCAATTATTACAGACTATTTTAATATTACAGACCCAAAATAAAAATGTAATTTACAAAAAATAAATGCTCTTCATTTCCTTTTGGTTATTCGTCCTCTTTGCTCTTAAAATGCCATAGTTGATGTGGTCTTTGCATTCCTTATGGCTTTCTTGTGTTTCTACCTTAGTGCATGCAATAGATGATCCTTTTTAAAGAACTTAGTGCACAGGTAAGAACCATTGGATTTGTCATAATGAAAACGGGAAGGACTCATAGAGTCAACATTCTCCCCCTTTTTGATGATGACAAATACAATAAGTAGAAGTCGAAAAGGCCTAATAGGCTCCCCCTGAGAATATGCAAAATAAAAATTTATAAAAAAAAGCTCAAGACTATGTGGAAGAATGACACCCAAAAAATTCATTATGCAATTTTAAATTTTTTACCGTCATTGCACAACCCAATTTGATTTATTTGATTTACCCAGTTTTGCATACTTCTCCCCTTTATGGCACCAGTAAAAGGGCTAAGACAAAAAAAAAATATAATCATTTGAAAATAACCTTAGATAGAGGCTAATAAGTGTACAATGGATAATTGTCATTCAATTACAAGATATAGTTTTGGGAAGATTTTTAGAAATTTTGGTAGCATGTCATTTGAAAGTAGATCATTTCCTAAAAAAAAAAAAAAAAAAATTTGTAAATCAAAGACCTAATTGATTTAAACAAATAGTTTACAATATTCCACATCAATTAGCTCAAGTAGTCCAATAGGGATCAAAGCGGTTTATACAATATATACATTACTTACAACATCCAAAAGATAGTATAATCATGTAGTGCAAAATGGATAACACAAGTAATCTCACAAAGTATGAAGTATATAAATAATTGATGCGAGAGAATGTTTAAAATTTTAGAGCCGAAGTTTTCTAAGTTAAGTGGCTCCCCCTCAATTTATGCACTCAATCATAATTCTAGGTGGCATCTCTACTATGCATTAGACCTAATTCACGTCTAATCTGTATAAATCTATCCTCCTGAAGAGGTTTTGTGAATATGTCAGCCCATTGTTCATTAGTGCACATGAACTCAAGTGCCACATCCCCCCTTTTGCACATTATCATGAACAAAATGATGCCTAATTTCAATGTGTTTGGTTTATGAATGTGAGATTGGATTCTTTGAGATATTCATTGCACTAGTGTTATCACATTTGATTGGAATAACATCATAGTGCAAACCAAAATCCATGAGTTGTTGCTTCATATAAAGCATTTGAGCACAACAACTTCCAGCCACAATATATTTAGCTTCAATTGTGGATAAGGCAACTGAGTTTTGTTTCTTGGAGAACCAAAAAACCAAAGATTGTCCTAAGTAATAACAAGTTCTGCTAGTGCTTTTTCGATCTACTTTACTATCGGCAAAGTCAGCATCTGTGTAACTAACAATGTCAAATGAAGTATGCTTAGTGTACCATAATCCTATTTCAATAGTCCCAGCAAGGTACCTAAGTATCCTCTTAACTGCTAACAAGTGAGACTCCTTAGGTGCAGCCTGAAATCTAGCACACATACAGACACTAAACATAATATCAGGCTTGCTTGCTTTAAAATACAAAAGACTACAAATCATGCCACGATAAAGTTTGACATCAAGAGGAATACCTTGCTCATCTTTGTCAAGTTTAGTGGAAAAGGTTATAGGAGTTCCTAGAATTTTACCATCTTGAATATTAAATTTTCCGACCAAGTCTCTAACATATTTTGATTGGCATATGAAAGTCGCATATTTGGCTTGTTTAATCTGGAGTCCTAGGAAAAGGCCTAGTTCACCCATCATACTCATTTCAAATTCGTTTTGCATGCATTTAGCAAACTCATTGCACAATTCATAATTTGTAGCTCCAAAGATAATATCATCAACATATGTTTGCACAAGGAGCATGTGATCATTTTTAGATTGAATGAAAAGTGTAGGTTTGGTAGGCTCGCCAAGGCTTGGGTCATTAACTACCAAAAATAATCTTTGTAAAACCTAACTATCCCAAGTTCAATAGAAAGTGGGTAAGTCGGGTATCGATCCATTGAGACTTGAAGCGCAGTTATTAAACCACTTCCAATTTATTTTACTAAAGCCTTGTTATGAAAAAGAAGTAAAAGATGGTATTTTGCAGTGGTGATTATCAAACAACTATTGGAAAACATGTTACTGAAAGTAAATAAATCTAAACTACTAGAAAGCAAGTAAATTTCTAAGTTACCCTACTCCTACAAAACAATACTTTGGTCCAAATTAGATATTGGACACCATGATTCTAACTACGCTCATCCAGACTTCTACAGAAGTATTAATCCGAGCGGGCCAAGGAAGGAGAAGGGCGATCGAGGGCACATGGTAGCAAGGGTGCACCAACTGTCCAGAGTACGGTCGCAAACCGAAGTATACCCTATCTCAATGATAACAAACACCTATGTGGTTCCGTAGCTGAGTATTTCCCTCTGACTGATACGTAGCAGTGCTTATCCTTATCTACAATCTTTCATCAAACACATAGCAAGTAAATGGAAAGCAGTAAATTAAAAGCAGTAAATGAAAGCATGAGTAAAAATATCATCCCTTTATCATTCAAATGTCTCTCACTAACACCATAAGTGCAAGAGGAGATCCTAATATACACGACTATTGTATAAACGCTGCCGGTTGTCACAGGCTATCGAGCACTCCATACACGAACCAAAACTACTCTACTCCTACTCTAACTTGGCTCTTAATGACTTCCTAGGTCTATCACTAACCTAAGAGAGGCCAAAGAGGAACCAAGAGCTTGTGTTCGTTGTGAATACTTATAGGCTCTAGGGTTTACAACGTTTGTTTTACAAATTAGGAAAGTTTGTAGGAAATCTCGTGCAGAAGATCATCGCTGTCAACCAAGTCGCTCCTCTGGCATTTTTGTGCACATCCTAGTCGAGACTCGCAGGAAGTCAGGGATTTGAATCTTCAATGTCTTAAACTTCATCGCTTCTCAGGGTCTTGATGGTCGAGTTGATGGTCAAGACTTGTAGTGTCTTGATCTTCAGGAAATCTCGGTACCTCAACATAGTCGCCTGATTATGCACCGAAACTGCGTAATTGGGCATCTTAACCCGGGCTTTACGGTTTATATTTTTAATTAAATGTCCAAAATTATCCAATATTTTAATAAAATGCCAAAATCATCATTCTTGAACTTTATTGCACTATTTATGAGAATTTGGTAATTTTTTGTCGCAGGAAAATTCCCGGGAATCAAAACCGACACCTGTTCGTATTTCGTGCATAACTTTTCTGTCCAAACTCCGATTGAGACGATTCAAATTTCTGAAGAAATAGGAAAGGATTATCTACAACTTTTGAATTTTGAGTTTTGTGAGATACGGGCTTCAGAAGAGCAGAATTTGTGACGAACAGAGAACAATAAAAAATGAAAAAAATGTATATTCGAATGGGTTATTGATGCATGGCCGAGTCGGGGGTTTCTTCGCTGGGTCCTAGGGCACCGCCTTCTCCTTTAAATTATTTTCTTCCCTTTGAGGAGCGGGCTCCCATCCTCTCTTCTCCTTCTTCTTTCTCTGTTTTTTTTCCTTAAGTTTTGCTATTCCATCTTCTTTTCTCCTATCCTTTCTTCTTCATCTTCTTCTTCTTCTCTTTGTCTACCTTGCTTATTCTCGTTCTCCCTCTGTATTCCCTTGATTGCTCTCTCCCCCTTTCATTCTCTCATACTCACTCAGCCCTATTCCTCTCGGTTACTCACCTGGAAGCACCAACACCCTCCTCTGTTCATCCCTGCAAGCACAGAAATTCCAGAACTTTGAAGACCCGAGAGCCTCACTTCTGCCTTCGGGTTGCTCCAGAACCAGCACGGCCAACACGAGGCCATCTCTTTGTTGCTGCCAGCACTCCAGCAGCAGCCAGCTCCCTGTAACTCCAGCAGCGTCCCTGTTCCAGCCACCAAACCCAACACAGCAGAGCTTCTCCAACCCGAGAACACAGCAGCAGCAGCCCTCTACACAGCACTTCTGCAATTCCAGCAGCTCTTCTCGGACAACACCAGCCAGCTCCCTACAACTCCAGCTCCTCCACAGCAGACCCGAGGCACTCCACGGCAGCCATGCTCTGTTTTTCCTATCTCTCTCTCTATTTTATTTTAGTTTATTATTTGTTTGGTTGTTCCTATTTAATCCATTCTCCATCAATGTCTAGTTGTTTTTTTTTATTCCAAGTAAAGTTTAAGTTAAATTGTTATTGTTTAGGGAATTTAAATTCTTTGTTTTATTGAGTATTATGTTTCCATTAAAGTTATTTTTTGTTGGTTTTGTTTTTTTTTTGTTTGAGTATGTTAAGTTTGATTTCTTGAATAAAATACAAAAATAAAAAAAATTGTCTTTATTTTAGAAAGTAATTTAGTGCCTTTCTTTCGTAAAATTTGATTTTTGATTGAAGTTCGGTTTAATTTAGGTTCGGTTTTTATTAGAGTTTATGTTTTTATCTATCGTATTCTGTTATCGGTTAAATCATTAATAGTTTATTTTAGTTCGAGTTTTTAATTCGTGATTAAAGGTTCGGTTTTTATTGCGTGTGTGTGTGTTTGGTTTAGTTTCTATAGTGTGTTTTTAATTTCATATTCAAAGTTCCCTTCTTTAATCGACACGTGCTTTAATGTTTCCTTAGGTAGATTAGAGTTTATATTCTACCGTGTTTTAATTCCTTATTTGTAGTTTCTATTTTTAATTAGTGCATGTCCCAATGTTTCCTTAAGTAGACGTAGGGTTTCTATTCTTGTTTTATTTTATTTAGTGCATGTTAGTTTTAGGGTTTTTAAATTACGTGTCATTTAATTCGGCAAACGTAAAATTGAACAACTCTTGAAAAACCCGAATCTGAATTGAGTTCAGTACCTTTTTAATTTCGATTGGAAGAACGTAAAATCTGAGATTAAACGCATTCCCTGAGGAGACGATCTAGCCCTTGGGCTTAATATTACACGACGTAACTCCTATACTTGGGATAGCTTTCGAGCTGCTCATTTTTCGAGTGAGTCAAGTTTTTGGCGCCGTTGCCGGGGAATGTCGTTCTTAGTCTCAAATTTGCGTTTTTCCTATCATCTTTATAAGTTTTAAGAAAAAGAAAAAAAAAATCAGAAAACAAAAAAAGAAAAAAATTTCGAGTTTTGAAAAATGGCTGCACCTGCACCGCGCACGATAATGGATTTTATGTAGCTTGAATATGCCACTGCATCCTCTTCTACTATTTTGCCTTATGACGAGCTTAATTTCATGATGCAGCGCGGGAGAACGTCACTGCTACCCGAGTTCTACGGGACGGAATCTGAGTGCCCTTATCAGCACCTAGCAGAGTTTGAGTTAACCTGCAATATGTTTTTCTCTCATGCTAAAACTGATGAATCTATTCGATTGAATTTATTTCTTGCTACTTTGCAGGATAGGGCATTAATCTGGTTTCATTCCTTGAGACCTCACTCTATCATTAATTGGGTTGATATGGAGCGTGAATTTCTGCATGCATTTTGTCCCTCACAGAAAACTCAATTTTTGCAGGAACAGATTCTTAATTTTGTGCAGCAAGATGACGAGACATTTCGGGCTTGCTGGGAGCGATTCAAGGATCTACTAAGCACTTGTCCACATCATGGGTTCGACTCATGGACGTTAGTTGACTATTTTTATACTGCTCTTACCCATGATTGCAAGTGTTTTGTCCAGACTATGTCTAATGGAGAGCCCGTCAGCGAGGATCCAGATCAGGTATTATCATTCTTTGATTACTTAGCTGACAATGTCCCACAGTGCAACACACGATATACTCAGGCACCCATGACTGCACATCCTATCAGCACAATTAGTGGTGGTGATGTATATGAACCACCAAACTGCCCGGATATTCCTCTGCCTCAATACTAGCCACCATAGATCTCTCCGAGCTGTACGCCGTCAGAATTTCTGGAGGATAGCATAACTCAGATGGCGAGCATGCTTCAGCAGTTCATGCAAACTCAAGTCGATCATAATAATGAATTGCGGGACACCATTAATGCGATAAGCACACAGTTGGACATCTTAAAAAACGAGGAAACACTCGCAGAACCTCAGCCTAGTTCTCAAGAGTACCAGCAACCGCAACAACAAATACAAGATGTTTCTCTTGAGACAGCAGAGGCCACCATCACCTTCAGTAGCGAGAAAGACGATCCCCAATCTGAAATGCTCATCGCCGAGCAAATAGTTGTCCCAACACCGGAAGTTATGACTGAAATAGATGAATTCAAAGAAAAATCAAAGGAAATGAACCCAAAAGCGGAACAATTAGTTGATGAGAAGACTGATACTCGTACAAAGTACCAACCTGTGGTACCTTATACTCTGAGCTCAAAAATCATGAAACCGTCACCCCTGCCTAAATCAGATGCTAAGGAGCCTAATGAGGAGGCAGACTCTTGCAGTGGTATAATGATATGTACACCCGATAAAGAGGGTGACCAGTCTGGTGAGCATATAATTTTCAAAGAATCAGGTAAAACCTTTAATGTTAATGCTTCTGAAGAACTGCAGGTAATTATTCCAATCACTTTCTCTCAACCGTTAGTTCGTAAAGAAGCAAATTTCCTGGACACAATGTTGAATAAAGACCCTTTCTTGTGCACATAAGAGGGTCGACCTGCACACAAATTGTTTGGTATTTTGACACGCATTAATTCATTTGAGGTTGATTTTTGTGCAGGTATGACGACTGATCGATTGTGGCGGCTTAAATTTGGAGAACCGCCAGTGCAATTTATAGACCTGCGGCCACTAGATGAAATTCCTCCAGAGCCTCCGCCAAGACAATTGTGATGTTTTTCTTTTCATTCTTGTCCTTTTATTTTATTTTATTTTATTTTTAGTTAGTTTTCAGGTTTATTTTCTCGTAGTTCGATCTTTGTTTTCCATTATTTCGTCACTCAGGTACGCCTTACTTTTCTCATGCACAGTATTTTCTATTTCCCCTATGCTTTCACATTGAGGACAATGTTCAACTTTAGTTGGGGGGGATGAGCATTCGCATGTGACACTGTGCACGTAGACGTACTGGGTTTTAAAAACAAAAAAAAAAATTCAAAAAGAAAGAGAGAGAAAGAAAGGAGGAGCACTGAGGAATTACATTGCACTATGTCATGCTTAACACTTTGTATAACCTTCACATACTTGCATATAACTTATGAATGACACACTTGAGTCAATCATGCGTAGTTTCTCTCTATATGATCTTATGACTCCATGAAGAATTGATTGGTAGTACATTCGTGTTAATTTGACTATATAATTTCCTGTATTTATACGGCATCTCACGAGACTGAATAAGCACATTCACGTGATTCATTGCACTTAGGGTTTCTTGTGAGCACTGAGAGAACACCCGTGGCGACTATGACACCTTGTGAGATATCCTTGAGCTATTTATCGTCCTTTTGAGCGTTAATATCAAATCAGAGTTCATAGAACTCAATTCTCTTTTTTTCGATGATTCCTTGTACACTAGTCTTTATTTTTGATTTGCTAGCCTACAGGTGACACCTAGTGGGGAGATAGAAACCTAGGTCTTGTAGCCTACTCAAAATGTGAAGGCTGAGCCACCCCTAGAGATAGACTTAATTCATGAACTTCTATTCAAGCTCAATTCCCATTGATGGTATGAAGATTACAAAAGAAGTGTTAATATTGTCATTATTGCTCAAGAAAAGACAGAAAATAAAGAATGAGCAGAAAAAAAAAATAAACAATACACATGCGCATGAAATGAAATGTCAATGCCGGCCCAAATACATATCACAAAAAGTCAAGGACGACACATGTTTTCCACATGTGAAGATGCTTCAACCAGTTAATGCCTCAGATGTAAGGGTGGCTTGACCTTTATGTCTTGAGTAAGCTACAAAACCTAAGTTTATATCTCCCCACTTGATTTCACCTCTAGGCTAGCAAATACAAGAGTAAAGATTGGTTGACAAAGGAAATCCGGAAAAAGAAGGAAAGTTGACTTTTACAAACTTAGAGTTTGACGTTGAAAACTTAAGAAATGAATGGATGGCTCAACAATACCTCACAAGGTGTCATAGTCACCACGGTTGTTCTCTCAATGCTCTCAAAGAACCCTAAGTGTTAAAAATCATGTGTGAGTGTGTTTTTAACCCCATGAAGTACCATGTAAATACAAGATTTTACATTATAGTATTAACCCAAACAAATCACTAGTCAACTACCTAGAGTAATATCAAGTTGTCGGCCATGTTATGCAACTTTTGCACAACTAATTTACTACATTATTGGTGAGCATGTTGAAATCATATACTTGGAAAGCTTATGCATGTAACACTACATTATATGGGTGTATGTAGATGGTATAAAATATGTTAGCATGGTTCATCGGAATTTGTTTTCAAAAAAATAAAAATAAAAATATGTCATTTTTGTGCATGAATGTGCCATGCAATGTGCCACCTACTACCCCCAACTTAGAACTTCAGTATCCTCACTGAAGTGTGGATAGAAAAATAGAACCAAGGCAAGGGATAGGACAGTGCAAGGTTTTAGTAAGAACAAACAGTGTACCAACAAAATATAATACTAGAATAGCATGCATGCAAAGATACACTGTAGCTGATTACACACTTAAACTGCATAATTAGGTGTTTAAATTCATGCATTGAGGTTTATATTTTTACTTAAATACCTAATTACTCTCAATATTTTAACATTGTACCTTATTAATAATATTTGGGTTTTATTGAGTAATTTATGAATTCTTGGTACCTTTTATCGCATGACAATTATTGGAAGCCACAACCGACGCTACTTCATAATCTGTGCATAATTTTCTCATCTGAGCTCCAATCGAGACGATTCAAAATGTTGTGAAAAGCTGAGAAAAGTATTTATGACTTTTGTGTTTTGAGCTTTGAGAGATACAGGTTCTAGGATGGCCAATATTACCATTGTTCACTGAGAAATAAAAAGAAGAAGAAATAAGAAATAAGAAATAGAAAAAAAAAATATTTACTTGATTTGACCTGGCCATGTAGCCGAGTTCGTCCTCCGTGCATTAGGCGTAAGGTAGTGGCTTCCCCCTCTCCCTTTATATTTTTCTTTTCTCCTCACTACACAAATCCGCCCCGCTTTCCCTTCCTCTCTAATTCCCTACTCCCTCTTCTCCTTTCTCTCCCTCCCTTCTGTCCCACTCTCGGCCAGCACCCTCTTTCCTGATCTTTCCTTTCTCCTCCTTTCTCTTCTCCTTTTTCTCTTCCTCTTGTTTCCCTACTGTAGCTGCTGCCCATGAACTCCCTTGCTGCCATTGCTGTTGCTGTAGCTTCTCTCCTCCAAGCCGAAGACCCATAGCCACTGCTGTGGTTGTGTGCTGCTACCCGTGAAGACCTGAGAACCTACTACCCTTACTTCCTCTGCAGCTGCCATGAGCACCAAGTCGAGAGACTCCACGACTATTGATGCTGCTAAAACCCCCCTATGATCAGCTCCATATCTTTCTCTCTTTTCCTTTCTCTCTTCTTTCTTCTCTTTCATTTTTGTTTCTTTTTGTTAATTGATTTTAATTAATTAAATAATTGCATTTTTTTAGTAGAATTTTAATTAAAGTTTCATCTTGTTAATCTTGTTTAGATATTTTGAATAAATTCAATTTCGTTTCCTTTTATTCGTATTTAGTTAGTGTTTGGTTGAGTATTAGTTTTACAATCGGTTTAATCTTCTAAATACAAAAAGAAAAAATATATATCTTCTTTAAGATTTAGATTAGTTGTCTTTTTAAAAATTGAATTTTTGTTGAGTTCGATTTAATTTAAGTTTAATTTTATTAAAGTTCGATTTTTTTATCATGGTTAATTATTGTTTAGTGGTTAAATATCTAATTTTGGGGTTGAGTGATTGAATGCGTTAGAAATTTGGTATTTATTGAATTTGTGTTTGAATGAGTTAATTTTAATTGTGTTCTTAAATTATGTAGGAAAGTTATCATCTTTAATCCTTGTCCGAAGTTCAACATAGGATTCAATTCTTACTTAGCTATTAGACGTAGGATTTCTATTTCTTATTATTAAAATTGGTTCGTGTTAGGATTTAGACTTTAATTTGCGTGATCTTTTAATTCGTAAAAAAAGAATCTCAAACATCCCAAGACTTGAATCTAAACTGTGTTCAGCGACTTTTGTTCTTATTTTCGGTTGGAATTCGGCAAAATTTGAGATTAAATTGCATTCCCTGAGGAGATGATTTAGCCTTTGGGCTTAAATATTACACGACTGAATTCCTATACTTAGGATAGCTTTTGAGCTGCTCATTTTTCGAGTGAGTCAAGTTTCTAGCGCCGTTGTTGAGGAATGTCGGTTTTACTTTCAAACTAGTGTTTTTTCGGTTTTCTTAATTTTTTCTCATGAAAAAGAAAAAAAAATTTTGAGTTTTAAAGAAAATATGGCTGCACCTGCACCACGCACACTAATGGATTTTTTGCAGCTTACACGAACCACACAACCATTTTGCATCATATTGCCTGAGAATGCACAAAACTTTAACATTAAGCCTAGAATGATATCTATGATACCTTAATTTTATGGGATGGAGTGTCAAAATCCGTATCGGCATTTAACTAATTTTGAGCTTGCATGTGTTACATTCATATATGGGACTGCTACTAATCAGGTAATTAGATTACGTTTATTTCCTTTTTCATTCAAACACAAGGCTAAAATGTGGTTTAATTCTCTTAGGCCTAATTCTATTTCTAGTTGGACTGATATGCAATACAATTTTTTGCATAAATTTTTTCCCTTACAGAGAACTCAATTTTTGCAGGCACAGATCAGTCGATTCATGTAAGGAGTTGATAAGTCATTTCATGAAAGCTAGGAGAGATTTAGAGATCTAGTTAACATGTGTCCCCACCATGGATATGAATCATGATGCTTGGTAAACTATTTCTACATTGCGTTGAATCCTGAATCGAAACAGTTCATTCTTACTATGTGTTTAGGATATTTCTTAGACAAGGAGTCTAATGAGGCATTGGATTTTCTAGATCATTTAGTTGACTATACTCAGCAATGGAACACTAGGATTGACAGAAGACTAATTGGAGCTCAACCATTGAGAGCAATACATGGTGGAGAGTGGTATGAAATGAAAGATGATTTTTATGTTGAGGCATGTCTGGATGACCTTACCAGAAGATTGGATGCTATGGAGATGGAAAAGGAGAATAGTACAGAGCAACTTCGGAATCAACCTTCCTAGTTCTATGCACCCTTTTATCAGTCGTCATATCATCAGGCTGCCCTTCAGTATCAATATCAGCCACAACAGATCTCCTAGAGCTATGCACCTTCAGGTTTTCAATCTAATGCAGCACCTGCTCCACCGGAGAAGTCTCTTGCGGATGCCTTTCAGCAGTTCATGCTAATTCAAGTCACAACTAACAATCTGTACACTCAGGCCATAAATGAATTGAAGGACACCATTAATGAGATGAGCACGCAGTTAAATATCTTAAAAAAAGGGGAATTTTCGATAGAACCTCAGCCTAATCCTCAAGAATACCAGTACTAACAACAACAAATACATAATGTTTCTCTTGAGATAGGGGAGGTCGTTATTACTCCGAGAAGTGGAAAAGAAGTTCCCTAACTTGAGATACTCACTAATAGAACAACAATTGTCCCGACACCTGAAGTTACAACTAAGATAGGTGAGGTCAAAGAAAAATCAAAGGAAGTGAGCCCAGAATTGAAAAAATCAGTTAACATGGAGACCAAAACCAGTAAAGAGTACCAACTTATGGTACCTTACCCTCAGAGATTGACAGTTGTGGAGCCATCATTCCCTAGTGAAGTAAATGTCAAGGAGTACAATGTCGAAGCAAATCCCCACAGTGGTACGGTGATGGGTACACTCGATAAAGAGGGTGAGCGGAATGATGAGAATTTAACTTTTAAGGAACCAGGTAAAACTTTTAATGTTAATGCTTTTGACGAACTAAAGGTAACTTTTTTGACATCTTTGCCTTAAAGACCGATTCTTAAAGAAGGGAAAACTCTGGAAAATAAACTGAACAAAGATCCCTTCCTGTTAAAACAAGGAAGGTAATCTGCACATGTTAAAACAAGGAAGATCCCTCCAGAGCCTCCGCCAGACAAACTGTCATGTTTTTCTTTCCCTTCTTTTCATTTTGTTTTACCTTATTCTATTTTTAGTTAATTTCAAGTATATTTTTTTTAGTTTCAGTTTTTCTTTTCCATTACTTCTCCACCCATGTACGGTCTACTTCTCCCGTGCACATCTTTTCTATCTCCCCTATGCTTTCACATTGAGGACAAAGTTCCACTTTAGTTGGGGGGGGGGGTGAGAATTTGTATGTGACACTGTGCACATCTACTTGCTAGTTTTATATTAATTAATAAAAAAAATAAAAAGAAAAAAAACAAGAAAGAAAGAAAGAGTATTGAGGAACTACACTGACTTATGTCATAATTAACACTGACATATACCCCTCACATACTTGCATATAACCTAAGAATTACACATTTGAGTCATTTATGGGTAGTTTCTCTTTATATAACTTTGTAACTCCATGAGAATTGATTGGTAGTACACTCTCGTTAATTTGGCTATATAAAATTTTGTATTTACATGGTATCTCACGAGGATGAATAGACACATTCACATGATTCATTGCACTTAGGTTCCTTGTGAGCACTGAGAGAACACTTGTGGCGACTATGATACCTTGTGAGGTATCCTTGAGCTATTTACCGTCCTTTTGAGTGTTTACATCAAATAAGAGTTCATGAAACTTAGTTCTTTTTTCTTCTAGACGATTCTTTGTACACTAGTCTCTATTTTTTACTTGCTAGCCTAGTGGTGACATCTAGTGGTGACATCTAGTGGGGAGATAGAAACCTAGGTATTGTAGCCTACTCAAGATGTGAAGGTTGAACCACCCCTAGAGATAAACTTAGTTCATGGACTACTGTTCGAGCTTAATTCCCATTAGTGGTATGAAGTTAATAAAATAAGTGTAATGATTGTCCTAATTGACAATGAAAAGGCAAAAATTGAAGAATGAGTAGAAGAAAGAGTAAGAAAAAAATGCACATGAAATGAAAGGTTAATATGTGCTCCACAAAAATACCACAAAAAGTTAGGAGACACAACACATGTTCTCCATATATGAAGAATCTTCAACCGTTTAATGCCTCAAATGTATTCACACCAGGTTTGTGAATAAGTTGATCTAGGGTGACCTTGGTTGGATATGACGAGAAGGTGAGAAGATGCTAAGGTGAAGGACCCGACACCTCATAGATAGGCTTGATTGTGACACTCCTCTTCACATATGATGAGTGAACTCATTATTTTTTAGTGTTCTGGGTACACCAGTTAGGCCGAGTCAAAACGACCGTTCTGTAGGTGTCCACTGGTATCCTTGGTGTAAGGAGTCATATACATTACGCATACCTCGAGACTTTTCCTGTTTATACTGGGATTTATATGACCACATTAACTCTAAATTGTACTGCTGGTTAACTTAATGTAAGTATACTTTTCTTAATTTTTATATAACGATGAAACTGGCATGAATGACTTATTTTTGAGTTGTGTGCATTGTATATGATGAGCTTTTGTGAAATTTGATTATATTCCTATATGTGAAATGGTATGGTTGTATCACATATGCATTCATTTCATGTTTTTTGGAGTAAATATTTGTGGATACCGCCCTGGAATTCATTCACGTTATTTGCTAGAGACTAGCGAAACATTAGTTGGGGGGTGTGATTACGTGCTTCAACTGTGTAATTAGGTGTTTTAATTCATGCATTGAGACTTATATTTTTAATTAAATACCTATTTACACTCAATATTTTAACATTGTACCTTATTTATAATATTTGAGTGTATTGAGTAATTTATGAATTCTTGGTATTTTTTACTACAAGGCAATTATTGAAAGCCAAAATCGACGCTACTTCGTAATCTGTGCATAATTTTCACGTCCAAGCTCCAATCGAGATGATTCAAAATGTTGTCAAAAGATAAGAAAATTATCTACGACTTTCATGCTTCAAGCTTTGAGAGATATGGGTTCTATAATAGTAAAAATTTCCATTGTTCACTGAGAAATAAAAAGAAGAAGAAATAAGAAATAAGATATAGAAAAAAAGAAAAAAAAATGAATGTTTACCAGATTTGACCCGGCCATGCAGCCAGGTCTGTCCTTCATGTGCTAGGCATATGGTAGTGGCTCCCCCCTCTCCCTTTAATTTTTCTTTTCTCCTCACTACCTGAATCCACCCCTCTCCCTTCCTTTCTATTTCCCTGCTCCCTTTTCTCCTTTCTCTTCCTCCCTTCTCTCCTACTCTTGGCCAACTTCCTTTCCCTCCCTTCTCTCCCACTATCGGCCAACACCCTCTTCCCTATTCTCTCCTTTCTCCTCCTTTCTCTTCTCCCTTTTCTCTTCCTCTTGTTTCCCTGCTGTAGCTATTGCTCGTGAACTCCCTTACAGCCATTGTTGTTGCTGTAGCTGCTGTCCTCCAAGCCGAAGTCCCATAGCCGCTGCTGTGCTTGTGTGCTACTACTCATGAAGACTTGAGAACCTACTACCCTTGCTTCCTTTGTAGCTGCCGTGAGCACCAAGCCGAGAGACTCCACGGCTGCTGCTGCTGTTGAAACCCCCTATGGCCAGCTCCATATCTTTCTCTCTTTTCCCTTATCTCTTCTTTCTTCTCTTTTATTTTAGTTTCATTTTGTTAATTGCTTTTAATTAATTGAATAATTGCATTTTTTTGGTAGAATTTTAATTAAAGTTTCAACTTGTTAATCTTCTTTGGGTATTTTTAATAAAGTCAATTTCGTTTTCTTTTATTCGTATTTAGTTAGTGTTTGGTTGAGTATTAGTTTTAAGTTTGGTTTAATCTCCTAAATACAAAAATAAAAAATATATATCTTCTTTTAGGATTTATATAAGTTGTCTTTTCAAAAATTGAATCTTTGTTGAGTTCGATTTAATTTAAATTTAGTTTTATTAATGTCAAATTTTTTTATCGTGCTTGATTATTTTTTAGTGGTTAAAGTTCTAATTTTGGGTTTGAGTGCTTGAATGCATTAAAAATTTGGTATTTGTTGAAATTGTGTTTGAATGAGTTTATTTTAATTGTGTACTTAAATTACGTACAAAAGTTATCATCTTTAATCCTTGTCCAAAGTTCAACGTAGGATTCGATTCTTGCTTAACTATTAGACGTAGGATTTCTATTTCTCATTGTTAAAACTGGTTCATGTTAGGAGTTAGAGTTTAATTTGCATGATCTTTTAATTTGTAAAAAAAAGAATCTCAAGCATCCGAAGACTTGAATATGAACTGTGTTCAGTGACTTTTGTTCTTATTTTCTGTTGGAATTACGTAGAATTTGAGATTAAATTGCATTCCCTGAGGAGATGATCTAGCCTTTGGGCTAAATATTACACAATTGAACTCCTATACTTGACATAACTTCTGAGCTGCTCATTTTTTGAGTGAGTCAGTAGCACAAAAGACAAATCCCATCCAAAAGCACCATGTATATTTCATTATTATCAACAAGTTTACCTACTCTAATCACATACCCCCAACTTATCCTATTACCTACTCTAAGGACTCTAAATTCTAATTAATTAGTCTCCTCTTACTACCCTATGGACTCAAAAAGAAAAGAAAAACTATCAGGTTGCCTCCAGAAGTGCTAAGTTTACCATCTTTAGACAAACACATTGAAGCTTAATTTGGACTCATCCTCCTCACACCCGAAGTTGCATACCCTCAACTTATGTTTAGAATTGGGGATCCACTTATGTTTTATTATAAACTGCTCAAAAAGGTGCATAAATTCAACAGCGGTAGGGTTGTTAAGTTGAAGCGTACTTTCCCAAGGGTGTTGTCATAACATTGAAGGAGTTGATTCTCTAACAATTTTTTTAATCACATCTTCATCCACAACTTGGGCTGCATTCAGAGGATGTTCGGAAGCATTAAATATGTTCAGCCTACATTGCTTATGGTCCCATGAGATGTCCATAATCCTCATCCTACATTGAATGTAGGTGTTAGCTGTGGCTAGGAATGGTTGTCTCAAAAGGACAGGGATCAGATTTGTGGAAGACTCCATGTCTAAAATGATGAAATCAACAGGGCAATGGAACTCTCTCATCTTGACTACCACCTCTTTTACCACACCCCGAGATTGCTTAAGAGATTGATTAGCAAGGCATAAAGAAGCTGAGGTGGGTTGCAACACTTCTAGGTCAAGTTTTTGATAGGCCGAGTATGAAAGGATGTTCACACTTACTCTTCAATCTAGAAGGGTCCCATCAATGGTGTAATCGCAAATTACACAAGAAATAGAAGGTGAGTCGGGGTCTTTTAGTTTAGGAACAAGGTACTTTAGTATTATGGAGCTCATATGATCGGTCTGCTTGACCAAACCATCCATGAGCACCCTTGATTTTATCCCTTGCATTGACAAGTCCCTAATGAATTTTATGAATGCAAGTGATTGCTTAAAGTTGTCGAAGAGAGGCTTATCCATTCTCACTTGTTTAAACATGTGTTAGATGGACTTAGTGGAATCCTCTTTCTTAAATATAGAGGGTGCAAGTGGGGCTGCCAGATGTGTCACTGAGTAGCCGTGAAAAACCTTATGGGGGGAAAGTGAGGTGTGGTTCTTTTGGTGGTGGGTGTAAGACTCAATGATCTGTGTACCCAACTAGGGGAAAAGAGAGTGCATGAATCAGTGTTGGGTACCTCCAGTTTTTCGTCTTGGGTCTTTCGTGCCCAACTGCTCCTTGCCTTGTTCAATTGTTAGCCTGGTATTTTGAAATGTGGTTACCACCTGGGCCTTCTTAGAATATGATGAGGGGTTAGCATCCGATTCACATTCTACCTCATATTGTTCCTTATGATTTACTATAGACTAACTTGGAAACTTACCTTCATCTCTCCGATTCAAGGTTGTAGCTAGTTGTCCCAAAGTGGCTTCTAACTTTGCAATGGATTGGGAGTGAGAGTGAAAGAGTTTCTGATCTACTTGGCAATTAGCTTCAATATTCTTAAGGGACCTCAGCACCATCTCTTAAAATGTGTCGTACTTGGGTTGTGAGGGAGACGTCTGCTGGGCGGTTGAAAATATAGGAGCTGAATCAGGATGAATTTGGAGATTTGGGTATGGTCGTGGAGGCAAAGCATTAGGGGTTTGTGGAGTTCTTTGGGCTTGAAAACCTGGAGCTTGCGACCTCCATGAAAAGTTAGGATGTTGTTTCCACCTAGGGTTGTATGTGTTTTAATATGGGTCATTAGAAGGTTTATCATACCATTTGTGGGTGGCTTTTACTTCCTTATGCCCAAGTTCAGGTGGGCAATGCGTGTGTGGGAAATTATAACATGTATGGGAAGGGTCGGAGCAGATTGCACATATCTCTACACATGCCGTTGTTTGCGGTCCTTGGGACAAGCATTGATCTAGCATTTTGGATGTGGCATGCAGAGTAGAAGCTAAGTCCTAGCTCGTGGCTAACTAGTAAACACTCTTAAGTTTAGAAGTTGATGGATTAGGTAGTCTATGGGTGGTAGCCATGCGCTACTGAGAATTTTCAACTAGATTTTCAAAGAGAATCTATGCCTTGTTCCCGTGCTTGGTGAGGAAAGTACCTCCACACGACATATCAACCACGAACCTATCTTTCTCAGCCAACCTTTCGTAAAAAGTTTGGACTAATTGCCACTTGGGGACTTGCTAGTGTGGGCATTTTCAGAGCAAGTCCCTAGAATGCTCCCAAGTCTCGTAAGAGAGTTCCCCATCCATCTATAGAAACTTGTGATGGCTCTCCGAAACTGGTTTGTCTTCCCAATTCGGAAGTACTTTTTAAGAAATTCATGTTGCATGGTGGCCCGATTGGCCATCGAGTTCAGTTCTAAGGATGTCAGCCAATATTTGGCCTTATCCTTCAGAGAAAACAGGAAAAGCCTAAGATGAAAAGCATCATCACTGAAATTAGGTATATGGATGGTGGAACAAATTTTCAAGAGCTCATCTAGATGCTGATAAGGATTTTCTATCGAGTTCACATGAAAGTTGGGTAGCAACGCAATGATTGAAGTCTTTATCTCTAATTGTGCCACCTGAACATCTGGGAAATGGATGCAAGACGACGATGTGTATGCATTAGGTACAAAGTAGTTCGTAAGAGGCTAAAGGTGTTGCTCTTCTACCATAGGTAGGTGGGGAGCGTAGGGTTTCGAGATTTGTTTAGTGGGAACCGGTTGGTTATTTTCGGCCATGGCTTTCAATTTAGATGACTCAGCTTTCTTTGGATTAGAGATAGGTTTCCTAAGGGTCCTGCAGTATTTTTCAATCTCAAGATCTATGGGAATTATCTCGGGTTCCAAAGAATGCAGATTAAACATACACATGTGCAAGCACATAGATTCAAACTGCAAAAAAAGAAAACAACATAAAGAAAATAGAAATTAACAAAGAAAGTGAAAACAAAAGGAGAGCAAATCAAAAGAACAAGGCAATGATACTCTAAAACGGAATTTTGCTTATAACCGTAGCCAAGTCCCTAGTAATGACCCCAAATTTTGGTAGGCTCGCCAAGGCTTGAGTCCTTAACTACCAAAAATAATATTTATAAAACCTAACTATCCCAAATTCAGTAGAAAGTGGGTAAGTCGGGTATCGATCCATGGCGACTTGAAGAGTAGTTATTAAACCACTTCCAATTTGGTTTACTAAAGCCTTGTTATGAAAAAAAAAAAAAAATGAAAGATGGTATTTTGCAATGGTGATTATCTAACAACTACTAGAAAGCATGTAACTGAAAGCAAAAAAATATAAACTACTAGAAAGCAAGTAAATTTCTATGTTACCCTACTCCTACAGAGCGATACTCTTGTTCAAATTAGACGCTAGATGTCATGCTTCTAACTATGCTCATCCAGACTTCCATAGAAGTACTAACCCGAATGGGCCAAAGTGGGAGAGGATCAATCTAGGGCATAGGGTAGAAATGGTGCATCAACCATCTGAAGTACAGTCATGAAACTAGAGTATACACTGTCTCAACAATGATGAACACCTCTGTGGTTCCGTAGTCGACTACTTCCCTTATGACTGATACGTAGAAGTGCTTATCTTAATTTGCAATCTTTCATCAAACACACAGCAAGTAAATGTAAAGCAGTAAATGAAAGCATGAGTGAAATGATCATCCCTTTATTATTCAAACGTCTACCACTAGTGCTAGAAGTACAAGAGGAGATCCTTATATACATGGCTATTGTACGAACACCACCGGTTGTCACAGGCCATTAGACACTCCATACATGAAGCAAAACTACTCTACTCCTACTCTAACTTGGCTCTCAATGAATTCTTAGGTTTGTCACCAACCTAAGAGAGGCCAAAGAGCAACCAAGAGCTTGTGTTCATAGCGAATACCTAAAGGCTCTAGGGTTTACAATGTTTGTTTTACAAATTAGGAAAGTTTGCAGCAGATCGTCGCTGTCGACCAAATCGCTCCTTTGGGATTCTTATACGCGCCCTAGTCAAGACTCACGAGAAGTCAGGGATTAGAATCTTCAATGTCTTAGACTTCGTTGTGTCTGATGGTCTTGATGGTCGATACTTACAACATCTCAATCTTTAGAAATTCTAAGTATCTTAACATGATCGCCCCTAAAGGTCTCTTGGTCGAACACTTTGTTAAGACACTCGATATTTCTGAATTTTAGTTTTGTCTAAGCATCTTGACATGGTCGACCCAAAGGGTCACTTGGTCGAGCACTTGGTCCAACCTTGCAACATTTTGATCTCAGTCTAAACCTTGGAGTCCATAGTGGAAGACTAGGTCGCCCCTATGTGTTGCTAGTCGCACCACCTACTCAAGCATCATCTTCTGCAGCTTCCTGAGCTTGGTTGGATAGCTGGATTTGAGCTTTGAGTTCTTCAAATCCTCCTTGACTTCTTGTAATGCCTAACTCCATGGTTTTGACACGTCTTTTCCTAAAAAGACAAACAAAACTTGCACAACTCTGAACAATGATAACTCTAGGCAAATACATAATAAAATGAGGATAAACAAAGATAAATAAGGGTCTAAAATCATATATTTTAGGAACTCATCAAATGTCAATCTTGGCTCAGGTAAATCCATTTTTAAAAAAAAAAAAAAAAAAAAACCACTAAACCTCTCATACCAAGCTCTAGGCGCTTCTTTCAATCCATACAAGGCTTTTGACAATCGATATACATGATTAGGATAATTATGGTTTTCAAATCGTAGTGGTTGTTCTACATAGACCTCCTCATTTATATAAAAATTTTAAAAAGCACTTTTAACATCCATTTGATATAATTTAAAATCCTTAGAAGCGGCATATGTAAGTAACATGTGAATGGATTCCATTCTTGCCACGGGAGCATATGTTTCCTCAAAGTCTATTCCTTCCTCCTGATTGTACCATTGGGCTACTAACCTAACTTTGTTTCTAGTCACTAATCCATTTTCTTCCTTTTTGTTTCTATAAACCCATTTGGTTCCAATAATAGTTTGATCGTCAGGGTTAGAAACTAAGGTTCAGACTTTATTTCTTTCAAATTGATTTAGCTCTTCCTGCATAGATAGTACCCATGATTCATCCTCTATGAATTTATTAATATTTTTAGGTTCTTCCTGAGATAAAAATACAAAGTGACTAACCAGGTTTCTTAAGGAAGAACGTGTAGCAACTCCATGTGAGGGTTCACCTATGATTTTTTCCAAAGGATAGTTCCAAATGAATTTGCAGTCTCTAGGTAGTTCCTGAACTTCATTTTCAGCTTTATTATCTTCAATTGATTCATTATTAATCTCTGAATTCTTATCTACATTATTTCCAATGGAGAGCTTCTCTAATTCTGATCTAATTTCAATATCATCTTCATCAGCTCTTTTAGAAAAAGGATTAGATTCATCAAAAACTACATGGATGGACTCAATAATAGTTAAGGTTCTTTTATTAAATACCCGGTAAGCCTTGCTATCAAGTGAGTAACTTAGAAAAATTCTTTCATTAGATTTCGAGTCAAACTTTCCTAGGTGCACATTATCCCTAAGCACAAAGCATTTACAGCCAAAGACATGAAAATTAGATATGTTTGGTCAATGGTCATTCCATAATTCATAGGGAGTTTTATTAAGAGAGGGTCTGATCAAAACTCTATTCATTACATAGCAAGTAGTGCTCACTACTTTAGCCCAAAAATATTTGGATAATTTATGTTCATTAAACATTATTCTACCCATTTCTTGCAAGGACTTATTCTTTCTTTCAACAACATCATTTTGTTGTGGGGTCCTAGGTATAGAGAAATTGTGAGATATGCCCTCTAAGTCACGGTAGTTCTCTAAGCCTTCATTTTTAAATTCAATTCCCCTATCACTCCTAATGTGGGTTATTTTGTACCCCTTTTCATTTTGGATTCTTCTACAAAGTCTAATGAATTGTTCGCATGATTTATCTTTATGTGTAAGAAATGGTACCCATGTGAATCTAGAATAGTCATTTACAATTACAAATGCATACAATTTTCCTCTTGACTTTGACATTGATTAGGACCCAATAAGTCTAAGTGCAGCATTTGAAGTGGCCTAGTAGTAGATATGATTTTCTTTGTCTTAAAAATAGATATCATTTGCTTACCCATTTGACATGCGTCACAAATTTTATTTTTTTTTCACAAAAGGTGTTTTTGGTAAGCTTTTAACAAGATCCGCTTTCACAAGTTTTGATAGTAGATCCATGCTAGCTTGCCTTAGATGCCCATGCCACAACCAACTTTCTTCATTTATAGCAGAAAAAACATGTTACATGTTGTGAAGCTAAGTTATCAAAACCAGGGGTGTAAACATTTTCGTGACGATCAGTAGTAAAAAGAATCTTGTTATCAGATTTTGTCATTTTCAAAGGACACTCTATAACCTTTATAACACAAATGACTTATACCTAGTAGGTTATGTTTTAAACCATCACCTAATAAGATATTATCAATAACAAGGGAAGGTTCCATACCAACCTTACCTACTGCAATGATTCTACCCTTTGCATTGTCCCTGAAGGTCACGAACCCTCCTTCCTTGGGAGCAATGGACGCAAACTTTGCCATGTCGCCAATCATATGTCGTGAATAGCCGCTATCTATGTACCACTTGTCGTTAGATGAGGACAACCTTAAGCACACGTTCAAAAATATTTAAGAAACTGATGCAGGTCCCCAAATTATGTTGGATGCAAAGGGGTTAGTGCATGGTTCACCTTTGACTTTCCATAATTTCTTAATTTTCACATTTCTTTTTCTAATTGGACAGTCAAATTGAATATGACCATCCTGTTTGCATTTAATACATGTTAAAAGTTGAGGTAGTCCCAAGAGGGGGTTGAATTGGGTTATTAAAATTTTCTTTTAAATCTTTTTTTATGAATTCTTAACTTCTTGTTTTACAATCACACAAGAATGTTTGATATTCAATGCTTATATAGATCAATCACAAATCACACTTCAATTAATGAAATTGTTTCAAGATTAATACAAAGTAATGAAGATCAACCAATTTATTTACCAAGCACATGTAATCAAAACATAAACATCCACATCAACATCTAAGTAATCAATAAGAAAATACCCAAGCAAATATAATTTGTAGCACTTTGGTAAATTCAACTTTTGTTTATAGCCTTGTGTGTATAATTGTTTCAAGCCCTATATTAAATGAAATTTGATTCCTCAATGCAAACCACAACTCAAATTTCCAACAACTCATAATTTAAATAAACTCTTAGTTAGTTTGTCTTTGGGTTAACCAATCAACATACTCCCTTTGAGGTTTCCGCAATTAATATTGATAAACCAATGTACTCCCTTTTGATTTCTGCAATCCCAAAACCAAATTAAACCTTGGTTTATTTAATTTCCAATCCATGTAGTATTTACGATTAAGAATTAAAATTCATCCACGCAGTTAATATATGCTAGAATTTAAATGAGAGTAGGGAAGAGGGTGAGACGAGATTTTTACAAGGTTCGACTTATTCCTAGCCTACGTCCTTGCCTTAGGCAAACCACCTAAGGATTCAACTATACCTGTTCCTTTTTGGGCAGAAAAAAACCTTACACACTCCTTCAATAGGCTAGAGTAATCACATCTCCAAGCTATCCCCACGCTTGGGCATTCCTTCAATAGGCTAGAGTAATCACCTCTCCAAGCGATATCCCAAGCTTGGGCAACAATCCAACAACCTGGAATTGTCCAAGAACACTGCAAAAATACAAGATAGTCACTGCATACAAGAACACTCTCTTAAAGAGCATATTAGTATAAATTAAACACTATGTACTTCAGAATTTAAATATCAAGATGAAATAAGATGAAGTTCAAGTATAGAATTCACCAATTCCTTCTCTAGATGGATATCAGCATTAGGAACTAGATTTCAAATGATCAATACTTCAGTTTCTCAGCAAAAGAGTATTGCAATGAGTGAACAAAAGAGAGCTTTTTAAGAGCAAGTTGCTTTCATAAGATTTTTTATAATTCTTTCTTTCTTGGTGTGTAAATTGGATTTGAAAAACCATGTATTTATTGGCTTAGAAAAATGTTTTCATGATTCCCAAGTTTACTTCGAGTATCTTCCAAGTTTTTAGAAGATTTGGGGCATAAGGAACCTTAATTTGAAATTTAAAACATTTAAAATTTCTGACCATTAACAGTGTTCAGACGATTAAGCTTTTGGGTTTAGTCTTCTAAAGTTCCTTAATGCTTTGAAAAATTAAGTCTAGACACAAGGTCAGACATCTGAAGTGTAGGTTCAAACTTCTAAAGTTCCTGTTTAGATGACTGAACTGACCGTTTAGATGTTTGGAGGTGTTCTGCAAAATCTTCAGTCTTCCGAATTAAATCGTCAGACTTCTGAAGAAATTCTTTATACATCTGAAGTAAAACTTTAGTCGTCTGAGGTGCTTCTTCAAACTTCTAAGGATTCTCCTCAGTCGTCTAGATAGACCACTTTCAGAATTTTAATTTTACTTTTCTAAAATATTTTTTGCTCTCTTGCTTTGATTTGTTATTAAACATTTTTCAGGTTTTGAAATAAGGTCTCTAAGTCAATATTTAACCCTAGAAGAGCTTCAAAAATATTTCAAAAGATATTTAAATGCAAAGTATTTACATAAAGACTTTCTAGAACTTTTGACACTCTAAGCACTTAAGTCTTTATGCTTGTCTTTCTTTGACTCTTTTGCTTTGTCTTGCTTTCGTTCCATCTTGTCTTTAAGCTTCAACATACTTTAAGCTTTTAGAAAGTCCTCTTTGATATCCATTCTCTCATGATCTCAAGCTTTAAAATATCATATTGGAATCCATGCTTTGACTCTTTAATCTTCGTTTGATCATCATTCTTTGGCATATAACTTGTGAATCATCCTAATGAGCATTTGAATTTTTGTTTTCATACTTGAATCCTGAAATATCATCACTTAACAAAATATTTTAGTTTCTCTTGTTTGTTATCATCAAAACAAGATTTTAAGCCTTGTAAGGCTAACACATGTCATTTTCCTGAATGATTCTTTCGGTGAAATGTGGGTTTTTGATTTACGAGTAAAATGTCCCAAATAAAATCATTTCAACTTATGTTTTCAATTCCATTAAATTCGAGACCTTCTTTACCAAGCAAATTTCTTTGGGCCTCGAGAAGCTTTTCAAAATTGTTTTGGCCCTCTATAAATTTATAGATAATTTTGGATCTGTCCTCTAATTTTATTTCAAGCTCAACAATTTTCAAATCCTTTTTTTTAAGAGATGCGACATAGGACTTCATTCCAATTTCAAAATTTTTTGACCAATTTTCACATTTTTTTTTCAAAGCATCCTTTTCCTTGGTCATCTCATTTAGCAATTTACAAACACGAATATATTCATACTATAGTTCTTTATATGTAGGCTTGATGTCAGAATAAAAATCATCATCAGAATAGTAACAAAATAAAAGCAAGATGATAGTACCTCATCATTGTGTGCCATCAAGCACATGTTAGCAACCTTAGAGTCACTAGCATCCATGTTTGAATCACTACTATTATGTTTTTCTGGTTCACTACATTCACTAGAGGTGTCAACAGATATCTTTAAGGCAGTTACCTTCTTTACTCTATTTTTCTCATTCAATCTCTTATTAATAGTCATCTCATTTGTGATAAGCGACCTTAATAGTTCATCTAGAGTCATTGCCTTTAAGTCTCTACCCTCAACTAAAGAAGTAGCCTTTGCTTCCCAAACAAATGGAAATCCACTAAGAATTTTCCTAATCATTTCATATGTGGGATATGTTTTGCCTAATACATGTAATGAGTTTTGATGTACATACTCTGTATGGATTTACTAGTGTTCATCATGAATGCCTCGTACTCACTAGTTAACATTTCAATTATACTATCCTTAACATCTCTAGTGCCCTCACAAGTAATCTCTAATTTATCCCATATTTCCTTAGCTGTTGTGTATGCCATAACCCTATTGAATTCATTTGCATCAAGTGCACAATATAAATTATTCATAGCAGTTGCATTTATATTTATTGCTTTTATGTCATCATCAGGGTATTCATCCTCAGTCTTAGGTACTCTAGTCTCCTTTATAGTTTTCATGGGAATATAACTTCCTTAAGAGACCACTCTCCACACCTTCCAATCAATGTTTTAAATGTAAATGTGCATCATTTATTTATAGAAAGTGTAGTTCACACCACTGAAAACAGAAGGACGTGTGGACTAGTGTCCCTTAGCAAAAGGGGTCACACTAAGATGATCCATTATGATCCTTTTTGCAGAAAAATGATCAAGTCTAAGCAACTAAGATCTGATACCAATTGTTGAATTTAGTGTAATCCCAAGAGGGGGGTGAATTGGATATTTAAAAAAAAAAAAAATTCTTTCTAGGCGAATTATCCGGTAGCAGTATTTCACAAACTTAGAGTCAGTTTAGAGCATTTAAAACATAAATGGATAGATGCAACTACAATTAATTTACGTCAAATAAATTTTAAACATGCAAGCCCAATATAGCAAATTAGATAAAGTAAAGATGACACCAGATGTGTTATCGAGGTTCCGCGATTGTGCCTATGTCCCCGCCTCTAGCTCGAAAGGCCAAGGATTCTACTAAAGCTCACTTGCGGGTGGAGCGACAATGGATACCACACCTTTTCCTTACTGGGCAAGGGAAACCTAAAGTCATATTAAAAGGGCTGACCCCAACCTTTAAAACCAATCCTTATGGGTTAGATCAACACCCCCTCAAGCCACGCCTAGAAAACAATTGATAATGAAATATAAATTTTTGTGTAGAATGTATGTGTTTTTCCAATAAGTAAATATGTACCAATGCAATAAATGCACTTCAATATGATAGGATTTATAAGCTCAATGAAAATTAATGTAATTGCTCTCAAGATAATGCAAATATAGCAAGTAGTATGTGGGAGTGTGTTATGATAGATTCTTTGAAACAATGTGTGTGTGTGTCTATATATATATATATATCAATCACAAATATGGTTTCAAAGATTTTAAGAACCCAAACAAATATCTCAAAATTAATTTATCAAGTATTAAGTATATGATATATTTGGATTTCAAGCTTGTCAAAAATGTTTTGCTAAAAGCACAAGACAAGCTCTTGAATCTTGCAACAAGAATACAAAACTCACAAGCCCTATAGAGTTTTCCCAAACAAAACTTATGAATTAAATCACAAGGGAAAACTCAAGCTTACTCTCAATAAAAATCAGCAACAATCAAAGAATATGAGAGTGTAAGCTCATATGGAAGATCTTTAAAACACTCTTACCAAAGTATTTTAACAAGAAGGAAGAGTAAGAATGGGATTAGTAAGCTTTTATGAGAAAAATGAGTTTTCATAAATTCGGAGGATTTTTGTTAATGATGTTTTCTAAAATGATGCTAATCAAGGCAAATGAAGGAGTATATATAGACACTCCAAAAATTATGAAATTAGGAATAGCTTCCCAAAAGGGGGGGGGGGGTGAATTGGCTTTTTAAAACTTTCTCTTTAGTTCTTTTAAAGTCCTTAACTTCTTTTGTGATAAAACCAATTCTTTGACTTGTTTATTTATTTTGTCAATCAAACAAGAACAATCAATCAAAAACACAATTAAACACAATTTCCAAACCAATACAACCAATTTGGTTCAACACTATAAAATTGATGGAAGCATTCAAGTTTAGTATATGTAACTTTCAGCTTTTATGTTGTGTTCAGCCCTGTAGTAAATATGAGTTTGAACAAAGCCTTGTATACATGAAATTTCTTCTTCAATATGATGTTCAATATAAAATCCAATTACCCTTTCCAAACTTCAGAATTCAAATAAACTCTTAAGTTAATTTATCCTTGGGGTGTTTAGCCAAGTAATGTACTCCCGTATGGTTTCCGCAAAGAATGGTTCAACCAATGTTTACGCAGCCCAAATCAAAATCAAACTTTAAGGTTTACTTGATTTCCAAATATACGTAGTTTATATGATTTTCAAATTTAAACCATCCACGCAATTTAAATATGTACTGAAAATAAAGAATAAGGAAAGAGAGAGTGAGACAGAGATTTTTACGAGGTTCAGCTTATACCCAGCCTACATCCTTGACTTTGGCAAACCACCAAAGGATTACTAAACCTGTTCCTTTAACGGGCGGAACAATACCTTTACAACACTCTTTGGGTAAGGCTAGAGCCCGCCTTCTCCAAACAATATCCCCCCGTCCGATCACTCCTTACATAGGCTAGAGCCTGCCTCTCTAAGCAATATCCCCTTGCTTAGTCAATGATCCAAACAACCCTTGGAATTTCCAATCTACAAGATAAAGATCAAATAGATGTATACAAAGAACTTGCTCCTCAAAGAGCTGATTAGTACAACAATTACAGCACAACTAATATACTTCAAATTCAAAATATCAAAAGAATGAAGTAAGAAGCTTAATATAAATGCCACTAATTTACTTCTCTTTGATGAGGATCAAGAACTTAAATCAAATACTTCAGGAAAGTTGTAAAAGCTCAGAGATTTCTTAGAAATTTTAAAACAATTCAGAGCTTTTAAAACGAATAACAAGAAGCTTTGAGTGAAAGAGATCTTGAAAGAATTTTCAATGCTTGGTGTTTTTGTTTCTCATAAACCATGTATATATAGGCTTCAAAAACACTTTCATTCATGCTCCCCAAGTTTACTTGAAGTGTGCCCCAAAGATCCAAAAATATTAGGGTGCAAGTCAATTAGATTTGAAAAGGAGAAGTCTAAAAAATCTGCCCATTGCCGTACTTCGGTTGCCTGAAGTGAAACCTCAGTAGCCTGAAGTACGTTCAAGAGCCTGGAGACACAGGGTCAAGTGCCTGAAGATGTACTACCTATTTGATTTTCTTTAGCAAAAATTTTCGGTTGCCTGAGGATGTAAACTCAGTCGCCTGGGCAGTACAAAACCACTTTCCTTCTTTCTTTTTTAAAGACATTTGGTTTCTTTGCTTTCTTACTTTTGAAAAACATTTTTTGGGGTATTAAAATAAAGTCTCTAAGTCCATATTTATCCCCTAATGAGCTTCATTTCATTCACAATGACATTTTTAACTTTGAAGTACTTACATGAAGATTTCCTAACATTATGAACATTTTTTGTTCTTTGAAACTTCATGATCATCTTGAAACTTTAGATTCAGTTCTTCATATGTCTTTGTGCTTCCCAGTTTGATCACTTCATGACACAATATACAACTTCAAGCTTGATAGTGATCTTTTGAAACTTTGTTGAGTTTGGCTTTTTCAAATTCCTGAAAAACATCATTACTTGAACACATAATATCATTAACCATTGGATTTGTTATAATCAAAACGGGAAGGACTCATAGAGTCAACATGAATGAATACCTTTTAATCGTTCAAATCAACATAGAGAATGCCTAAACTTGATGTGAAAGCTTTTGATTGGATCATTTAAAACAAATGATTTCCATTTGTGTCCGTGCTTCGACAAGTGCAAATTTTTGTCGATGAGAGTTCAACACTCGTTCATCGACAAAAACATGAGTTCATCGACTGGTCGATTATTTGAGATTTTTGAACCCTCGATATTTTCTCGTTGACAAGAAAAAAATATTCTTCACCAAGTGGCCTTCATGCATTTGTCGATGAGGCCAAGGATTTGTTGACGAGCTGCCTGTTATTGAGCCCGATTCAACCTAGGTTAATGTATATGAATATGGCAAGAACAACATGCATCCTAAGGTCAATCTATATGCCATTTTGAGCTTCCAACTATATCATGTGAGATATGTAAATACAATCAAACCTAAATACCCATTACACTTGAAAAACTTGAAACTTGCTTCTTCATCCTTTTGCTCTTTAAGTTCCATGGAGTGTGCCAGGTTATATATGCTTTAATCCTCATGGCTTCCATGACTTCTTTACCTTTTGTGCATGCTAAGTAATGATCTTGCTTACAATCTCAATGCACAGGTAAGATACTATATGATTTGTCATTATCAAAACAAGATTGGACTCATAGAGTCAACAAATAACATCTTCCGCGTAAAACTTGATTCCTTAATGAGTATCTATTGGGACTTATTTCTAGACAGCATCATACACTATTTCAAAAATCTAACAACATGTGAAATATAGCATGATTTATTGTGTTTATGTGTTAATTAAATTCTTAATTTAAAGTGCTTTAAGCATATATGCTTGTGTAAGGGTTGAACCATAGGATTAGATCGACCAATCATGTCTTGTATCAACCTCCAACAGATAGGTTCTCCCACAAAAGTAAAAAACATAACCTGTTATAGACCTTTTATCATCCATATCCCCTATATAATTAGCATCAACAGACCCCACAACTGATAGACTATCCTGTTACTTGCCGAACATGATGCCATAATTAGATGTACCCCGTAAGTATCTAAAAATCCATTTAACAGCCTCCTAATGTCGTCTACCCGGATTAGAGTGAAACTTAATCACCACACTCATTGCATGTGCTATGTCTGGTCTTGTACACACTATGACATACATTAAACTCCCCACAACACTAGCATAGGGGACCTTTGACATGTCTCGGATTTCATTATTTGTCATTAGGCATTCCATGGTAGACAATTTAAAGTGATTCACTAAAGGTGTATATACCAATTTAGCACTTGTCATGCTGAACCAATCCAACACCTTCCCCACATAACTACCAAGAGATAACCACAACCTACTTGCAGTTCTATCCTATCGAATCTCCATCCCAAGTATCTTCTTTGGCACTACCAAGATCCTTCATGTCAAACTCTTTATGCAATAGATCCTTTAACTAATTGACCTCAGTTAAATCCTTCGCAGCTATTAACATGTCATCAACATACAATGACAGTCATACTCACACCTCCTATAGCCTATTCGGATCATATAGGAATCAAATCTTTTATACCATTGCCTTGGATACTATTTTAGCCCGTAAAGAGACTTCTTCAACTTGCAAACTCAGCACTCTTACCCGGGTTCACTGAATCCCTCCGGCTGTACCATATAAATCTATTCCTCCAAGTCACCATGGAAAAATGTCGTCTTCACATCTATTTGTTCCAAATGCATATCATAATGAGCTACTAATCCTAACATAACCCTAATGGAAGTGCGTCGGACCACAGGTGAGAAAATTTCATCATAATCTACTCCCTTCTTCTGTGAGTACCCCTTTGCCACTAATCGTACCTTGAATTTATCCCCTTTCTTTTTTAAAATTACTTCCTTCCTCTTATATACCCATTTTCAGCCTATCACCCTCTTGCCATCTAGAAGTTCCACCAAAACCCAAGTATGATTCTTATGCAACAACTCCATTTCCTTCATCATAGTAGCCATCCACCTACTTTTATCCTAACAGTGCACTACCTTTTGAAATGTAGTTGGATAATTTCTACTAGCAATGAAAGCATAAGATACTAAATCATCAAAGCCATACCTTGGTGGTGGTCTTATACTACATCTTGATTTCATATAGGAACATCGTCGACTTGCTAGTTTCATGAGCTAGAACTCCCTACAATCGGGGGACCAAGATCATTGTCATTGCCATAAGTTTCTAACTCCACCTGCGCAGCATGCTTATCAATGCTCTAGTTTTCTAGCTCCTATTTCTTTTCTTCATCAACTTGAGTATGCTTCACCATATCTTTCTCATAAAAAAAACAACATCCCTACAGATCACCACCTTATATGTCATTGGATCCAACAACTTGAACCCCTTCACACCCTTTTGATACCCTAAAAAGATGTAGTGTCTAAACTCTGCGTTAAGCTTCAATCTCTCATCACTAGACATGTGGACATAGGCTTGACACCTAAATACCTTCAATTTGGAATAGTCTACCACATTTTCTGTCCATACCTCATCCACCACTTTCCCCTCGGGTGATGTCCTTAGCAATTGATTTACTAAGAAACAAGTCATATTAACTGCCTCAACCTTGAAGTTCTTCACTAGCTCTACATTAAGCCTGAGACATCAAGCTCTCTCAACCAGAGTCTGCTTTATCCTTTCATCCACATCATTTTGCTAAGGTGTTCGGCAAACAGTGGCATGTCTCCCAATGCCCTGCTACACACAAAACTCCATGAAATGAGAATCAGCGTACTCGGTCCCATTGTATGATCTGAGGTATTTAATTCTTCTCCTTGTCTGAGTTTTCATTTTATCTTTCCACAACTTAAAACTAGCAAACATATCAAACTTGTGCTTTATAAAGTAAACCTAGACTTTCCATCAGTAATCGTTAATAAAAATCACAAAATAAATATGTCTACCCTTGATGCTACTTTTACCAGCCCCCAAATATCAGAGTGTAGGTAGTGAAGAATACCTTCTATCTCGTGAACAATAGATTTGAATTTCAAACTTTTTTGCTTCATGAGAACACAAAAGTTGCAAAAGTCCAGCTTACATGTTTATATGCCGTTCAAAAGTTTCATCTTATGAAGTTCTTTTATGTCATGTTCGCCCATATGCCCACACCATATATGCCACAAAATGGTTTCATCAAATTCAGATTCTACAGCTACAGCTCCACCTACAACAGCAGTTGCCTGCAGTGCATAAATGTTTCCATCTAAATTTTGCCTACACACCTTCTTTATTCCACTTTCAGACTTGTAATTAAATCCACTACAATCAAAAGGGCCTAGTGAAATGAGACTCTTTCGTGGGTCAAGTATGTGTCTTACATTACTCAAGGTTCTTATAGCACCATCAAACATTTTGATTCTTACATCTTTTATGCTAATGATAATAACTGAACCTGACTTTACCAACCTGTAAGTTCCAAACCATTGTTTCTTTGGAGTCATATGGTAAGAACATGTCGAATCAAGGATCCATGAGTCCATGAGGCGATCCGACCCCAATGAAGTTGAAATTATATCATCATCATTGCAATCTAAATTTCCTTCTTCCACTACATTTGTTGATTTTGAAGTACCTTGCTGATTTTTAGCATTCCCTTCTTCCATTCCGGACACTTCGATTTAATATGCCCCCTTTTTCCGCACTTAAAACACCAAATTTCCTTTTTCTTCTTGGATTGAGATCAGGATTTTTGACTCAATCCATTTCTAAATTTTCCTCTCCCACGTTCATGGTTACTTTTCACAAGTCCATCTGCATCAGATATTTCATCGCTGACTTTCTTTCTTTGATGAAAGCCAAGTAATGCACTTGTGACCTCTTCCATATTTAGGGTCCCTTTACCCCATATAAGAGTTGTAACCAAGGTCTCATATGTGTGAGATGCTAGCAGGAAATTTAGTAGCATCAGTGCTTTATCTTCCTCTTTGAATTTCACATCAACCTGCATTAAATCACTTATGATTTGATTAAATGCATCGATGTGTGGTTCAAATATGAACCATCCACCATCTTAAGCCAATAAATTTTTTGCTCAAGAAAACTTTTATCCATAAGAGATTCAGATTTGTATTGGCTTTCAAGATTTTGCCATATAGCCGTGAGAGAATCCTCTTCCATGAGCACGTCATCTACCGGACATAACCTGATAATAGATACCGTCTTTGCAGAATTCTTTCCAATTTGCATCATCCATGCCTTTCAATTGAACACCATACAAGGCTTTCACCATCCCTTGTTGCATAAGTAAATCTTTCACCATTCTCTATCATAGACCAAAGTTTCTGGTTCCATCAAATTAGACAATGTACCTGCTACCATAACAACAATCCCTCTTATACCAATTTGTTGTGTATAGAATCGTATTACATGATGAAATGTCAAAGCAACAATCAATGAAGAACCAAATATGGAACATACCCACGCAGTATATATATGAAAGCAAATAAAAATCAACATAAGAACAATAGGAATTATGTGGTTTGGCAATGCCAATGTCTTCGCGAGCAATCGACAAAGTTTTTGTTGAATTTTTGTGTCTAGTCCCTATTTTGATTATGAGAAACTACATCTTATGTGTGCATTTAGTCTTTGAACAAATTTATAATGCAGAAGGCAAAAATGAGAGGTGCAACATGGAAGCCTTGAATGTGCACCAATGATCATATTCCAAGGCGTATTCCATGGACAATCAAAGGAGCAGAAGACTTGAAGAAATTATTTATTATTTTCTAAGTTTTTATAATTATTTAGGTTTAATGTGGCCATGCATATCATATAATCTAAATTGAAGCTCAACCAAGACCTTAAATTGACCATAGGACCTCCATGTAACATGAAAAACCTTTTTCATAAAATGTCTAACTTATACAAATGTTTTTAAATGATTTTGAAGTTAAAAGAAGGCAAAAAATTTTTTTTGCAAAGGGGTCAGTTGATTAGCCATTCGACCGGACAGTATAAATAAGCCTTCTTCTTAATCCATAACTTTTTATATTAACAAGAGTTCAACAAGAAAATTGTGGGATTTTTTATTAGATTTATTTTGATACTAAGAATGTCCAATTTGGAGTCGTATAGAAAAAGTTAAGACCAAAACACTGAAAGGTGTACGTAACAGAAAATTTCCCTTCATGTTTCTTCTATCTCATTGATGGGGATTTTTCTTAATCCATAAGTTCTTATCTTAAAACATATTCAACATAAAAGTTGTGGGAGTTTCTATTATTGTTCTGTTGATACCTGACTCACTCGAAAAATGAGTAGCTCGAAAGCTATCCCAAGCATAGGAGTTTTATCGTGTAATATTAAGCTCAAGGGTTAGATCGTCTCCTCAGGGAATGCGTTTTAATCTCAGATTTTACTTTCTTCCAATCGAAATTAAAAAGGTACTGAACTCAGTTCAGATTTAGGTTTTCAAGATTGTGGAGACTTAAATGAAAACACAAATTAAAGTCCTAAAACTATCACGCACGAAATTAAATAACAATAATGAAAACCCTAGTCTACTTAAGGAAACACTAGATCATACTAACTAAAAATGGAAACTTTAAACATGGAATTAAAATAACAATAATGAAAACCCTAGTCTACTTAAGGAAACACTGGGACACGCGTTAATTAAAAATGGTAACCTAGAACATGGAATTAAAAACACACAATGGAAACTAAACTAGATACATACTAAAAAAAAACCGAACCTACTAAAAATCGAACCTTTAGCACAATTAAGAGATCAAATCAAGACTCACAATTTAAATGCAAACATGAATTCAACAGAAATTTAAAAAACGTAAACAATAACGGAACACAATAAAAACACAACCTTTACTAATCATAGACCCTAACTAAATCGAATTTCGACAAAAAAAACATCTGAATTTAATTTAGAATGCTAAATTAAAATAACTATCAATTAGATAAACAAAGAGTTAATTTAACAATAATGAAATACCCAACATTACTCAACTTAAACAAAAAAAAAAGAAAACTCCAATAACATTAAAAAAAAAACTAAACTTTCTTCAATATTCCAAGATTCAAAGAAAAGTAAATAAAAGAAAGGAAGAAAGGAAAAGAGAGAGAGAGAAAGAGAGAAAAATCCACGGAGCCGTGGCAGCAGCTGCAGCTGTGTGTGAGTTGGTTCGCGGCTGTGGCATGGAGCAAGGAACAGCGGGAGAGTGGCTCACGGATCTGTTGGTGCTGTTGGCGGCCGCCGGAGAGAGCAACAAAGTACAGCAGGAGCTTTTTGTGCTGCGGCAACAGTGGGCAAAAGAGGTTTGAGTGAGAGAGAGAGAGGGATAAAGGGAAGGAGAACAGAGAATAGGGAAAAGAGAAAGAGAGCAAAGCAGAATTTAAAAGAACAAGAAAAAAACAAACTAAAGAAGAAGAAGAAGAAGAAGAAGAAGGAGAAGAAGAAGGAGAAGAGGAGAATGGGGAAGAGGAGAATAGGGAGCCACAGGGGCTGCCTACGGCACGGCAGGAAGAGGAAGAGAAGAGTTAAATAGGATAGGGGGGAAAGCCCTAAACTCGGATAGGAGACCCGACCCGGCAACTTGACCCAATTGGAGTTGACCCGAATTGCTATATTTTTTCATTTTTTTCATTCTCTGTTCATCACAAATCTGACTCTTCTGTAGCCCGTATCTCACAAAACTCAAAACACAAAAGTTGTAAATAATTCTTTCCTCTTTCTCCAAAAATTTGAATTGTCTGGATTAGAGCTCGGACGGACAAGTTATGCATGAAATATGAACAAGTGTCGGTTTTGGTTCCCGGGAATTTTCCTGTGACAAAAAATTACCAAAACTTCATAAATAGTGCAATAAAGTTCAAGAATGATGACTTTGGCACTTTATTAAAATATTTAATAATTTTAGACATTTAATTAAAAATATAAACCGTAAAGCCCGGGTTAAACGTCCAATTACGCAGTTTTGACGCGTAATCACATCCCCCAACTAACGTTTTGCTAGTCTCTAACAAATGATGTGAATGAATCTCAAGGTGATATCTAGAACTACATACTCCGGTAATCATGAAATCAATGCACATGCGACATAATTATACCACTTCACATACAAGAACATAACTGAATTTCACACAAGTTTGTTCATATTCAATGCACACGACTCCAAAGCACGTTACTTATGCAAGTTTCATCATTTATATGTCATTTAAGAGCAGTATACTCACATGAAGTTAATCAATGGCACATTCAGAGTTAAGGCAATCATATAAGTTCGAGTATAAATAGGTAAACTCTCGAGGTGTGTGTGATGTGTGTGACTCAGTACACCTAGGACGCCAGTGGACACCTACAGAACGGTCGCTTTGAATTGGCCTAACTGGTATACCCTCAAAAACACTCAAAGGAATGGGTTCACTCGTCATATGTGAGGAGGAGTGTCGCGATCAAACATCCCACATACTAAAAGGAACAACGCTAAGTATATGGAGTGGACTAGTCTGGAAAGGATCTAGCCTATCTATGAGGTGTCGGGTCTTTCACCCTAGCATCTTCTCACCTACTCGCCATATCCAACTGAGACCACCCTAGATCAACTTACTCACAAACTTGTCGTGAATGCATATGAGGCATTAATCAGTTGAAGAATCTTCATACGCGAAAAATATGTGTCGTGTCCTTCACTTTTTATGATATGTATTTGGGCCGGCATTGACATTTCATTTCATGCGCATGTGTATTGCTTATTCTTTTTTTTTTACTCATTCTTTATTTTCTGTCTTTTCTTGAGCAATAAGGACAATATTAACACTTCTTTTGTAACCTTCATACCATCAATGGGAATTGAGCTCGAATAGTGGTTCATGAATTAAGTCTATCTCTAGGGATGGCTCAGCCTTCACATTTTGAGTAGGCTACAAAACCTAGGTTTCTATCTCCCCACTAGGTGTCACCTCTAGGCTAGCAAATCAAAAACAAAGACTAGTGTACAAGAAATCATCCAAAAAAATAGAATTGAATTCTGTGAACTCTGATTTGATATTAACGCTCAAAAGGACGATAAATAGCTCAAGGATATCTCACAAGGTGTCATAGTCGCCACGGGTGCTCTCTTAGTGCTCACAAGAAACCCTAAGTGCAATGAATCACGTGAATGTGTTTATTCAGCCTTGTGAGATGCCGTATAAATACAGGAAATTATATAGTCAAATTAACACGAATGTACTACCAATCGATTCTTCATGAAGTAATAAGATCATATAGAGAGAAACTACGCATGATTGAATCAAGTGTGTCATTCATAAGTTATATGCAAGTATGCGAAGGGTATACAAAGTGTTAAGCATGACATAGTGCAGTATAATTCCTCAGTGCTCCTCCTTTCTTTCTTTCTTTCTTTGAATTTTTTTTTGATTTTTTATTTGATTTTTTGTTTTTAAAACCCAGTATGTGTACGTGCACAGTGTCACATGCGAATGCTTATCCCCCCCAACTAAAGTGGAACATTGTCCTCAATGTGAAAGCATAGGGGAAATAGAAAATACTGTGCACGGGAAAAGTAAGGCGTACCTGAGTGGCGAAATAATGGAAAACAAAGATCGAACTACGAGAAAATAGACCTGAAAACTAACTAAAAATAAAATAAGATAAAGTAAAAGGAAAAGAAAGAAAAGAAAAACATCATAATTGTCTTGGCGGAGGCTCTGGAGGAATTTCGTCTGGTGGCCGCAGGTCTATAAATTGCATCGGCGGTTCTCCAAATTTAAGCCTCCACAATCGATCAGTCATCATACCTGCATGAAAATGAACCTCAAATGAATAAATGCGTGTAAAAATACCAAACAATACGTGTGCAGGTCGACCCTCTTGTGTTGACAAGAATGGGTCTTTATTCAACATCGTTTCTAGGAAATTTACTTCTTTACGAACTAACGGTTGAGAGAAAGTGATCGGAATAATTACCTGCAGTTCTTCAGAAGCATTAACATTAAAGGTTTTACCTGGTTCTTTGAAAACTATATGCTCACCAGACTAGTCACCCTCTTTATCGGGTGTACATATCATCATACCACTACAAGAGTCTGCCTCTACATTAGGCTCCTTAACATCTGATTTAGGCGGGAGTAACGATTTCACGATTTCTGAGCTCGGAGTAGAAGGTACCACAAGTTGGTACTTCTTATGAGTATCGGTCTCATCATCAACTAAATGCTCTGCTTGTGGCCCCGTTTCCTCTAATTTTTCTTTTACCTCTTCTAGTTCAGCCATGACTTCTAGTGCTGAGACAACTGGTTGTTCGACAATGAGCATCTCAGGTTGGGAAAATTCTTTCTCGCTTCTTGAAGTAGTGGTGGCCTCTGCTGCCTCAAAGAGATCATCGTGCATTTGTTGTTGTGGTTGCTAGTACTTTTGAGGACTAGGCTGAGGTTCTGCGAGCAATTCTTCGTTTTCTAAGATATCCAACTGCGTGCCTATCGCATTAATAGTGTCCCGCAATTCATTATTATGATCGACTTGAGTTTGCATGAACTGTTGGGGCATGTTCGCCATCTGTGTTATGCTATCCTCGAAAAGGTCTGACGACGTACAGCTTGAAGAGATCTATTGTGGCTGATATTGAGGTGGAGGGTTGTTTGGGCAGTTTGGTGGCTCGTATACATCTCCACCACCAATTGTGCTGATAGGATGTGCAGTTATGGGTGCCTGAGTGTATTGTGTGTTGCACTGTGGGACTTTGTCAGCTAAGTAATCAAAGAATGATAATACTTGATTTGGATCCTCGCTGACGGGCTCTCCATTAGACATAGTCTGGACAAAACACTTGCAATCAGGGGTAAGAGCAGTATAAAAACAATCAGCTAACCTCCATGAGTCAAACCCGTGATGTGGACAAGTGCTTAGTAAATCCTTGAATCGCTCCCAGTAAGCCCGAAATGTCTTGTCATCTTGTTGCACAAAATTAAGAATCTGTTCCTGCAGAATTTGAGTTTTATGTGAGGGACAAAATGCATGCAGGAATTCACGCTCCATATCAACCCAATTAATGATAGAGTGAGGTATCAAGGAATGAAACCAGATCAGTGCCCTATCCTGCAAAGTAGTAAGAAATAAATTTAGTCGAATAGATTCATCAGTTTTAGCATGAGAGAAAAACATGTTGTAGGTTAATTCAAACTCTGCTAAGTGCTGATATGGGCACTCAGATTCCGTCCCGTAGAACTCAGGTAGCAATGACGTCCTCCCGCGTTGCATCATGAAATTAAGCTCATCATAAGGCAAAACAGTGGAAGAGGATGTAGTGGCATATTCAAGCTGCAAAAAATCCATTATTGTGCGCAGTGCAGGTGCAGCCATTTTTCAAAACTCAATTTTTTTTTCTTTTTTTTTTCTGCTTTTTTTTTTTTCCTTTTTCTTAAAGCTAATAAAAATGACGGGAAAAACGCAAAATTGAGACTAAGAACGACATTCCCCGGCAATGGCGCCAAAAACTTGACTCACTCGAAAAATGAGCAGCTTGAAAGCTATCCCAAGTATAAGAGTTTTATCGTGTAATATTAAGCCCAAGGGTTAGATTATCTCCTCAGGGAATGCATTTTAATCTCAGATTTTACTTTCTTCCAATCGAAATTAAAAAGGTACTGAACTCAGTTCAGATTCGGGTTTTCAAGATTGTGGAGACTTAAATGAAAACACAAATTAAAGTCCTAAAACTATCACGCATGAAATTAAATAACAATAATGAAAACCCTAGTCTACTTAAGGAAACACTAGATCATACTAACTAAATATGGAAACTTTAAACATGGAATTAAAATAACAATAATGAAAACCCTAGTCTACTTAAGGAAACACTGGGACACGCGTTAATTAAAAATGGCGACCTAGAACATGGAATTAAAAACACACAATGGAAACTAAACTCGACACATACTAAAAAAAAATCGAACCTTTAGTACAATTAAGAAATCAAATCAAGACTCACAATTTAAATGCAAACATGATTTCAATGGAAATTTAAAAAACGTAAACAATAATGGAACACAATAAAAACACAACCTTTACTAATCATAGACCCTAACTAAATCGAATTTCGACAAAAAAAACATCTAAATTTAATTAAGAATGCTAAATTAAAATAACTATCAATTAGATAAACAAAGAGATTAATTAACAATAATGAAATACCCAACATTACTCAACTTAAACAAAAAGAAAGAAAACTCCAATAACATTAAAAAAAAAAACTAAACTCTCTTCAATATTCCAAGATTCAAAGAAAAGTAAATAAAAGAAAAGAAGAAAGGAAAAGAGAGAGAGAGAAAAAAAAAATCCACGGAGCCGTGGCAGCAGCTACGGCTATGTGTGGGTTGGTTCGCGGCTATGGCATGGAGCAAGGAACAGCGGGAGAGTGGCTCACGGATCTGCTGGTGCTGTTGGCGGCTGCCGGAGAGAGCAACAAAGTACAGCAAGAGCTTTTTGTGCTGCGGCAACAATGGGCAAAAGAGGTTTGAGTGAGAGAGAGAGAGGGATAAAGGGAAGGAGAACAGAGAATAGAGAAAAGAGAAAGAGAGCAAAGCAGAATTTAAAAGAACAAGAAAAAAACAAACTAAAGAAGAAGAAGAAGAAGAAGGAGAAGAGGAGAATGGGGAAGAGGAGAATGGGGAGCCACGGGGGCTGCCTATGGCAGGAAGAGGAAGAGAAGAGTTAAAATAGGATAGGGGGGAAAGCCCTAGACTCGGATAGGAGACCCGACCCGGCAACTTGACCCAATTGGAGTTGGCCCGAATTGCTATATTTTTTCATTTTTTTCATTCTCTGTTCATCACAAATCTGACTCTTCTGGAGCCCGTATCTCACAAAACTCAAAACACGAAAGTTGTAGATAATTCTTTCCTCTTTGTCAAAAAATTTGAATCGTCTCGATCAGAGCTCAGACAGAAAAGTTATGTATGAAATACAAACAAGTGTCGGTTTTGGTTCCCGGGAATTTTCCTGCGACAAAAATTACCAAAACTTCATAAATAGTGCAATAAAGTTCAAGAATGATGACTTTGGCACTTTATTAAAATATTGGATAATTTTGGACATTTAATTAAAAATATAAATCGTAAAACCCGGGTTAAACGTCCAATTACGCAGTTTTGACGCGTAATCACATCCCCCAAGAACATCCAATTTGGAATTCTAAAGTAAAAGTTATGTCCAAAACACGGAATGATGTTCGCACAAAAAGCACCCCAACGGGCAAAAACAACTAGTTTTTCAAAATATAATATTATATCTTCCCCCAACGGCCATAAAACGACTAATTTTTTTTTTAGCCTATAAATATCAACCCCAAGCACTTGTAAAAGGTGAGAAAAATTCCTTGAGAGTATACTTGCTCATTATTTGTTTCTCCTTCTTTTTTTTATACCCCTTTGTGGTTTAAATTTCATATTTCTCCTACTATTTCATTTTGAAAATTCTTCTTGGGAGAAAATCTTGTGGGTTATTGAAGAAAGCATGGAGCACATATCAACTCATATATTCTTGCTTCAAAGGCTTCTTCTTCTTTTTTAGGTAATTTTGTTTTAAAAGGCTTAAGCATATATTATCTTTCATATCTATTGTGCTTAATAGCCCTTTTATTATATATATATTATGCTTAATAGCTCTTTTATTTTCATATTTTCCAAAGACGAAAGTTTTTCTTCTACTCTTCATTTTAAAATTGTTTTGGAGAAAAATTTTGGGGGCGGGGGGGGGGGGGGGTTTTTTTTAAAAAAGGCTTGAGCATATATATTCAAGTTTATATATATACATATATATTGCTTCAAAGCCTTTGTATAATTTTCAAAGAATAAATTTCTCCCATATTCTTTTATTTGGAAAATTATTTTTTGGAGAAATTTCTTGTGAAAAATGTCTTGAAGGGTTAGGCTAATATTCTTGCTCATATATTTTGCTTGAATGCCTTCTTGGGATTAAGTTTACTAAGGTCAATCATTTTGATAGCAAAATCCTAGTTTCTCTTACTTATCTTGAAGTATATTTTTGGAGAAACTCTTTGAATTATTCAAAAGCTTTGAGCATATATTCATTAATATATATTGGCTTGAAAAGCTTCTTGAAAAAGGCTAAAGCATATATGCATTCTCATACTTTTTGCTTGGTAGCCTTTTTTATTTGAATTTGAAAAGGTCAATCATTTTAGAAAAGAAAATCATTTTCCAAACTCTCAAGTTTTTACTTGAAAAATATTTTGAGAGAAAACTCATACTCTACATGGGCTTTATTTCAAAATCATATGAGAGTGCATCTGAGAATTTAATGTTGTACATCCCTGCATAGTTTAGAAGAATTTTGTACACAAATTCTATTACATATCTTTGTATTCCAGGCATGGCTTGAAGAGGGAGACTCGCCCTATGAAGAGTCCCGGATAGACTTAGACTCAGTTAAGAAAGTCATAGATTGGTTCAGACCCGGTTAGGAGAATTAGGAGCACCATCCTGTAAGGTGTGGTAGTTGGTTGGGCTCAGTGCAGTAATTTGAGTAGGGGTATTTCTCACCTCATAAGGAGAGGGTGTAATTGGTGTCGCTCTTCCCGTTAAGTGAGATTAGTGGAATCCTTGGGCTGCTGGTTCAAGGCGGGGATGTAAACAGGATTGACCAAACCTTGATAACAAATCCTCTCTCTCTTATTTAAATTATGCACTTTAATTTTCCACATGTGTATGAATGTTTATTTGTTGTCATTTATAGTTTTCATACAAGCTTAAATTCTTAAATAAGATTTAATGTGGTGAATCGGTGAAGTTTAAATTAGAAAAATATTTTTGAAGCCCAATTCACCCCCCCCCCCCCTCTTGGGATCACACCATAACTCTCAGTTTCACAATCTTGGTGCCAATGGACACAGTACAATGATCTTCTTACTTCGAGAATACATCCTGAATGATATATTTATAAACACTACGAAGGTTTCCCTCCAAACACCCAACCACACTAACGTTCACATTCAAAATTTGAAATCAGCCTCGCTACCCAAAAAAAAACCGACGACAGTTTGAGATATAGAGAGCAAATTGTCTTAACAACATTCCGATAGTCATCAACAGTTCCTTTGACAGAAAAATACTAAGAGAAACATTTTGAGATTTCACCTAAACCGTCGACAGTAAGAGCCAAACCATCGATGGTTTCTCCTAGTGCTGATTCAATTATGCTTTTCTTCTCCATGTATGTCCACCACTCAAAGATATGAGCCACAAAACACAACAACCTTAATAGAGATCAGTATATTTTACCCTAATTCATAAATAACTTTCTTAGTTGGCTCATGCCTTGGAATTCTAGTTAGAGATTCATGTTTATTGAGGGATTGATTACCTAATCAAAGCTTGTCAAAATAGCTTGAAGATTATTGATTCGATTAAGCACCCGAGGGGTAAAGTAGGTGTGGTTCAGTTACTTGACCTATGTCCACTCCTCAAACTAATCAATTTGAACTTTTCCATTAACACTTAGTATTACATCCACCAAAACATACTTCTCCTACCATTGTTGAACAACCACTAACAACCTGCATAGTGGCACTAGAGATAACAAAGTCCTATTGGGTCAAGACAACCCAAATCATACAACCCTTTAGCTAACCACAGTGCCTAGAACTCTGGGACACACTAGTCTTACCATGATGACACTCAAAAAGAAAGATAAATAAGAAAAAGAAAAACCTCCCAGGCCTTTTCTAGCTTACATCACTACAAAAAGTTTGACTTTAGTGACAAAAAAAAAAAGCATCACTAACAATGTAAAACTGTCACTATTACTTATTAGTGATGATTCCAAATTGGTTACTATATCAATTGTGTCAAGTGGTTATTAATGACGAAATTCATAAACCATGAGGTTGTCATTAAAACTCACACTATTTTGAAGTTGAAACTAGTTGGTTTAAATTTGTCACTACTAGTTGGTTTTTATTTGTCACTAAAACCCCAACTTTTAGTGATAGATACATATTCATCACTATTACCTAGACTTTAGTGACGTATCTGAATTTGTCACTAAAAGGTAAGGGTTTATTGATGAATTAAAATTTGTCACTAGTAGGCTTTTAATGAGAGATTAAGAAAATGAAAAATATGTACACGAAAACACAAGAGCCATTCAATCAATCATAGAGTGTACATAATCAAGACCTACATATACATGGTATATCCACATAACAAAAATACAAACATGTAAACTAGTTTTCATCATCATCAATATCATTGTCATCATCATCATCATCATCATACATCACTGACCCTACAAAATAATAATTATAGAATAGATTAGTATATATTTGAACAAATAATGTATACTAAATTGCACAACAATATAAGTAAAAAATAATTTGAAATATAAAAAATGATCACCACTAAATTAATAAACCAGATGACACAGTTCTAGGTGTTTAACTTTGGTTTTAAATGTCCAACTTTAAAATTGAGATGGATTTTTTGGAGACTATGAGCTCCCGCCGGTCCATTTCAATGTAATGGATGTGTCGAAACTGACGCCACTCAATTTGAAACTCATATGCCCTATTTGGACACTTAAGTTCCGAAATGAACTAAGTGCCTAAACTATGAAATTCATTTTGGTTCTAAGTTTCTAATTTCCAACTCAAGAAGAGTTTTTTGGTATTGTTAGCTCTAGCACATCCACTTAAATGTCACAGACGTGTTAGACTTGCCGCACTCGATTTGGACCTCATATGCCCAATTTGGACACTTGAGTTTCAAAATTAGTTAAGTAAATTTAACTATTATAGTTAATTTAGTTTTATGTGTCTAATTTTTAAACTAGGATGAATTTTTGTAACCGTGGTCACCGACAAGTCAACTTCAACAACACAAACATGTAGAAACTGATCGCAGTTAATTTGGATCTTGTATGCCTGATTTGGACACTTGAGTTCAAAATGAACTAAGTACCTAAACTGTGAAACTCATTGTGGCCCTAAGGTTCTAATTTCAAACTCAATAGGAGTTTTTGAGCACCGTTAGCTTAGCATGTCCACTTAATTGACATGAACATTTTGGAAATGACCCCGTTGGCCTTACAGGGCTTAAAATCTTGTTTTGGTGATAACAAATCAAAGGAACTTAACATATTTGGTTAAGTGATGATATTTCAGGACTCAAGTTCGTGAATACAAGGTCAAGTGCCCACAAAGATCATTGAAAGCTTATACTCCAAAGAAAGATGAACAAATGATTATTAAGGCATGAATTCAAATAGATCCAAAGATAGCTCAAGCAACATCAACATTAGTAAAGTGTGTAGGAATCCAAAGCTGACTCAAGCTCAATTCAAAAGAGGACACAAAGCAATATACCATGGAAGACTTCAAGCTTAGAGTTTTAGGCTTTAAGACCAATGATGTAAGTACTTCATATTGAAATCTTTCTTGAGGTTCAATCTATTTCGATTTGATATTTGAATATTGAAGTATGTAGTGATTTTTAAATTGTACTAATATGTGCTTGTGAGAGTGTTATTGTACATAGGGATTGTTTCTTGTTTCCTTGTAGTTAATTAATGGTCCAGGTTGTTGGATCATTGTACCGATCGTGGGGTATCGCTTGGAGAGGCGTTGCTCTAGCCTATTGAAGGAGTGACCGAGCATGGGATATCTCTTGGAGAGGCATCGCTCTAGCCTATTGAATGAGTGACCGAGTGTGGGGAAACGCTTGGAGAAGGGGCTCTACCCTTAAGGAGGAATTTTTAATGGTTTGCTCCACCTGGAAAGGAGTGTTCTAGTGGAATCCTTAGGTTGTATTGGCCTAAGGCAAGGACGTAGTTTGGGGGTAAGCCAAACCTTATAAAAATCTTGGTGTCTTTCTTACTCTTCTCTTTATTTTCAGTGTATATATAGATCGTGTTGTGTGTATGCAAAGTGCAAGTTGTTGAAATAAAAAACTGAGACTAAAGAAGACTCTTAATTTAAGAAAGTACGTTTTGATTAAACTTTTGCGGAAACTCAAAAGGGAGTACGTTATTTAATCCTTTGTGGAAATCTTAGTTAATCGAGTGCAAACAAATTTCATTAACCATAGGGCTTACATATATTCACAGGGCTACATACAACCAAATACCATGAGTTCTTGGAAAAGATGAGAATTGACAAAAAGCTATCTTGATTGGGTATTTTGTTATTGATTACTTAAGTTGTTGATTGGTTGTTGGATTGTTTAAGGTTTGTTTACTTGTAGTGTTGGTTTGTGGATTGATTATTCAATTAAGCTTCTGTTGTGTGTTTGATAAATTAACAAGAAGTTAAGAATTCATAAAAAGAACTAAAACTTTTAATAACCCAATTCACCCCTGTTGGGACTATGCCTTAACTTTCAGTTGGTATTAGAGCGGGTTTGTAGCAAATCCTAACTAGAAGCTACATAAAGATCTATATGGCACACCTAGGAGCAGCTCCCTTTGGAGAGGGTCAATCCTCAACTAGGCCTCCTATATTTTGTGGTATAAACTGTACTTTTTGGAAACAAACAATGAGGATATATATTCAAACTATGGATTGGAAAGCATGGAAGGTTGTCACACATGGTGACTGCATTCCTACTAAACCCGTAGATGGCAAAGAAGTTCCTAAAGAAGAAAATACTTGACTGACAATGATTACAAAATGATGCAAGTAAACTCTAGTGCCATGAATGCACTATATTGTGCTTTAGATGTTAATGAGTTTAATAAGGTCATGACATGAAAGTTAGCCAAAGAAATTTGGGACAAGCTAGAAGTAACCTATGAAGGGACTATAGATGTTAGAGATAGGTAGAATAGACATGCTCACAAGCGAGTATAAGGCTTTCAAGATGAACCCAGATGAAATCATCACTAATATGTACACTAGGTTCACTCACATAATAAACACCTTCAATGCCCTAAGGAAAAATTACTCAACTTATGAAATGATCCAGAAAATCCTTAGAGGACTTCTTCCAATATGGGAACCTAAAGCCACAGCTATAACGGAAGGAAGAAATCTTAAAAACACCTCACTAGATGAACTCATCGGATACCTTTTCACGTATGAGATGGCTATGAATGAAAGAAGCAAAAAATCTAAAGCTTAGGAATCCATTGCTTTTAACACATCAAACGAAAACTCTAGTGATGAAGAAGAAGAAGAGATGAATGAAAATGAAATAGCCTTCATATCCAAGAAACTTGCAAAAATTCATAGAAGGAAGAATAAATCTACAAGAAAAATACGAAACTCAAAATCAAATGAAGAAGAAGAAAAGGAAATCAATAAAAAGAATTAAAAAGGCTGAACTTCCAACATGCTATAATTGTAAGAAAGTTGGACATATAAAATCAGATTGTCCACAACTTAAGAAAGATTCCAAAAAGAAAAGGAAAAAAGGCAATGAAAGCAACTACTTGGGATAATATGAGTACAAGAAGTTCAGAAAACGAATCAAGTGACCAAGAGGTTGATTGTTTTATGGTATGGGACAATGATGAAGAACAAAGTTCCTCATCTGAATCCTTTAATGATTCTTGTGATAACTTACCAGACGAATCCAATGATGAAAGTATACCATCTTATGAAGAACTTCAAAATGAACTATTCAAGGTGCATAAGATCTTAGTTAATGTGACTAAAAGATATACATCATTGAAAAATAAGAATGAAGGTGTAGTGAAAGAGTTGGAATCTCTAAAATTTGCCAAAAGAGAACAAAAATTTAAAAATCAATAGACTAGAAAGCAAGAATGAGAAGGTGATAAAAGAATTAGAAGATCTAAAGTCCAAAACTTCTATGAATAGTGAAAAAGACATATTTCTGAACTAGAAAATAAAATTACCAAGATGTCTCAAAACTAAGAAAAGTTGCAAGAAAAGGGTAAAAATACTCTAGACTCAAGAATCAATGATCTTAAGAGGAAAAATGAGGATCAAGCTAAAATAATTTACAATTTCACTAGAGGAAAAGAGAACTTTGATAAAATGATTGGTGTACAAATAATATCTTTGAATAAAGAAGGCATAGGGTTCAATGGAGTTGAAAATACAAGGAGAAAGCACCTCTATATGGGGTACTTCACGAAAGCCTCCAAAGACTATGCTAGCACCTCCTCTAATGCTTATACTCACACTATATGTTTTCTATGTAAGAAGAAAGGGCACATTAAGTTTGAGTGTCCATTATAGAGGAAAGATGTGAAAATTAGACAAGTTTGGAGAATAAAAGAATCAACTTCTTGTAAACCATCCGGACCTATGAAAGCATGGGTACCTAGATAAAAAGCCTAGTTCACAAACTAAGGACTCCAAAGATATTTGGATTTGCCATTCCCTTTTACAAATTAAGAAAGCTACTTAATCCGATTTAATACAAGGATATTGATCTAGTTGAGATGGAAAATCTAAAAGAAGAGTTTAAGAGCTTATTGATGACTATAACATTGAAACAAATAAAAATAAAAATGACATTGTTGGCAAAAATCATAGGATGATTCGTACAAGGCTTAACTTAGAAAATATTAAGATTTGGAAAGCAATATGAATTTTGGGAATTCATATGAAATCAAAAGAAAGAAAATTTTAAGCAAATTGAGCTTATTGCATGAGTATTTGATTAAGAAAAGATATTTGAGCAAAACGAGAGGTATTTAAGCAAAATGAGAGATATTTGAGAATGAAAGATACTTGAGCAACATGAGAACAATTTTAGAAAAATTGTAGCACAATGCACAAATGATAATAACTTCATGCTTATATGATATGCTGATATCCTACTTACTTACATGCTAAATGCTTATATACTTATATGCATATGTGTTAATGATATGATAATATAAACTAAAGATTGAGCTATGACTATGCTAAAATGCTGACATGTATGATATCTTGATATTGCCAAAGACATGATAATGACTTGACTTATATCGATGATTTATGGCTCACTATACATTGCAAATTTGGGCATGAAATTGTTGAGTATGATTATGAAGCATGAATCTTGATATGATATTGATATATGAGTATGAAATTAATTCTTGACCATATCAGTTTACATGCTAACATTATATATCTCTTGTATGATTCAGTAATGGAAAAACATATTATGATTGAAATTTATGTTGGCTTATGGACTTTTGTATTGCAATCTAAATATCAAATTTGTTTTGGTCCCTAGTACCTTTATTTCAGTTTATCTTTTTATTGATATAAAGAGGGAGAGAGATTTGAGTTGAAAACTTGATATCCATGAGCAGCATGATATGATATTGGTATTATTCTTGAATTGTATCCATGAGCACTTACATGAAATTAATTGTTATTTGAGCATGGCAAGATAAATTTAAAAGCACAATTGGTATCTTCATGAATACAGAGTTTACAATTCACGAGTGAAAGTATGAATTTATTGAATATAAAATACATTTCATTCAAGGGGAGTTAAACTTGATAAATAATGATATCATGATTTATGTTCATTACTGAAAATCATTGGAAATTATGATATACAATCTTTTGTATTTTCTCATACTACTTTGGGAACATATTGTAGTGATCCAAAACAAAAAATAAAAATAAATAATCAATAATAAATAATAATAATAATAATAAATAAATAATAAATAAATAAATTAAATATTATTAAATTAATTAATTAGATAAACAAATAAAATGAATAGTTAAAAAAACTAATTGGAATATATATATATAAAAGTTTATGATAAGATATATTATAAGTTACTGTAGAAAGCTTCTTCATACTTTCAGAACTGCAGCGCCTCTCTTCTATTTCTCTCTGAGTCTCGTCATCTCTCTCCATTCCTTCCCCTCTCTCTCTGCATTTCTTAACGAATATTTAACTGATTGGGAAACAGAAGATACTGTTGGGTTCCTAGTTCCGCCACCGACATTTCTACTAGAGTGGATTTGTCGTAGGAGCGGCGTACGCACCATTCCTGGGGTATGGCAACCTATGCCTATTTTCTCAATTTCTCCATAAATCTGCCATTAAATCGACGATCGGGCATTACCATGGGGTCCTAGTCGCGATCGTCGTCATTTTGGTTGGAGTAAATTTTTAATTTGGGTTTCTTAAGCACCACTCCAAAGTGAGAGTGAGATTTGGGGAATTAAGTAAATTAGTTGTATTTGAGGGTATAATTATTTATTTGGAACTGAAGAGCCTAGGAAATATTAAAATAGTATTTTATTTAGGGTTGATTTAACAGAATTAGGATTTTTATTTCAGGGCTCGGATGAGTGCTGCAGGTATCTTTTCGAGGTCCATGTTTGTGTAATTCAAGAAACTAGACAAGGGGGAAATATATATATTAAACTAGATTTTTATGAATTAATTGGGAAATGAAATATGTTACAAATATACGTGTATATGTTTTGTATATGTTTAAAATGCCAACCATTTAAATTATGTTTTCCGAGCCTAGGGTTGTTTTATTAGATACATATATGTGAAATTGAACTTATGAAAGTGAAAGATATTTTCAAGATAATTATATAAGAAATGAAAGGTATATTTTCAGCATATAAATGTTAAATGTAGGTTTACTTATTTTATAGAAAATATATATTAATTTTACTGCTAATTAGGGTGGCATGAGTAAATAGGAATTCTGTGTAGAAATATGTTATATGTATGAGATGCAGGATATACCGGAAATGAACTGAGTATGAAAATGTTATATGAAATATGCTGCATGTGAGTGTTAATGCAACCATGTAAAACAGTAAAGATGCTGGGTAAAATAGCTGAAAGATGTTGGGTAAAACAACTGAAAAATATTGGGTAAAATAGTTGAAAGATGTTGGGTAAAATAGCTAAAAGATGCTGGGTAAAATAGATGAAAAATGTTAGGTAAAACAGCTGAAAAATGTTGGCTAAAATCGCTAAAAGATGTTGGATGAAATAGCTGAAAGATGCTGGGTATGTTATGAAATGAAATGAAAATGGAAATGAATGAAACGAAAATGAAATGTGAAATGTAAACAATGTAAAATGGGAAAGAGTCACGTAAAGTGAAATGAAATGAAATGTAAAAGATGAAAACATGAATAGTTGAGAAATACAAAATAATGACAAATAAATTAATGTATTATTGTATTATCAGTATTTATGCTAGTAGAATATGTTATGTTTGGGCGAGGCAAACTCTTCGCCCAAGGGCTTACTGAGAAAGGCGAGTGCCCTAGTTGTATCGAGTGTAGCAGTAGGCTACATAACGTGCTAGGGTAGAGGGAAACTATTTGTATGGGTTGGTAGATTTCCCTATTCTTGGGAGCCTTCTTTGATAAACTTTTGTATGAACTGTGAGAGTACGAGATTAATTTATCACTTGAGGGCTTACTGAGTAAGGTGAGTGCCCTGGTATGCTTCAACTATGATCTTTGGGTTGCCTAATGTATCATAGCAGAGGGGTGCTACTTGTATGGGTGGGTAATCACCCTTATCCTTAGGTAATCTCATGGCTAAAATACCTTGCATGTGTTTGGATAGGATCAGAAAATGATTTCAAAAATTATGTTAATGATTTGAAAATGATGAATAATATGTTATATACAAACCTCATGTTGGCCACACACTATTTATAATATATTGTTTCTTCCCTTACTGAGATGTGTCTCACGTGAATATGAACTTGTCTTTTTCAAGACATCTACAAGATCAAGCTTAGAGAGCTCGAACTATTAGAGCATTTTTGAAAGAAAAGGGTGCCATTTTGATAAAATTTTGGGAAGTAAATGAAACCGAAGGTGTAGTCCTAAGAGGGGGGGTGAATTGGGTTATTTAAAAAATTCTTTAGAGTCCTTTTAGGAGTTCTTGATTTTTTACAATCTTTTAAACACTTCTTAAAATTCTTGTTGATTAGGCAGTCTACACAAACACTTACTTCAACTATTCAATCCGCAACCACAACAACCAATTTAATAACCATTCAAGCCAAACAAAAACTACACAAGTAATTAATACTAGTTTTGTAATATTCAGTAACCCTATTTATGAATGTGCAAGTCCTGTAGTTGGCCTTTGAACTGAAAATTAAAATAACATCCAGCCCCTTTTTCAAAATAAAAATTTAAATAAACCTTCAACCAATAGGTTTTAGGTTGTTAACCAATCAACGTACTCCCTTACAGTTTCCTCAAAAAATTGATTAACCAACGTACCCCCTTTCAGTTTCCGCAAGCGCAAGAACAAATTAGACCTTGGTTTATTTAATTTCCAATATGCATTGTTTTTATAATTGAAAGAATTACAACATCCACATAATTTATATTTTTGCTAAAATTTAAAGAGAGTAAGAGAAGGAGATCGACACCGCTATTTTTACAAGGTTTGAGTTACCCCAGCCTACGTCCTCGCCTTAGGTCAACCACCTAAGGATTTCACTATACCTTGTTCCTTCTGGGTGGAACAAAAACCTTCACAATAACCAACCTCTTTTTTAGGAAGAGAAACCTCTCCAAGCAACAACCTATGCTTAGTCCAACGATCCAACAATACCTTGAACCGTCAAAGACAAGTAGAAAGGAATGAATATCTGCGTACAAAAACACTCACAAATACAGAGCAAGTTGTACAAGTTAAATCTCAAATCGTACTTCAAAACCAAAACTAAATAGAAAATGTGAAGCTCAAGGTTTAGAAGTCACCAAAGTTTCTTTCTTATTGATATAAGAATTTTAGATGCAACGCAGAATTAGAACCCCTTTTTAATCCAACAATTTCATAGAGTTTTCCCCTAACAAAGGTGTGATCAAGAATCAGCTTTAGAAGAGTTTTAACATAGAAATCATGTATTGCTTGAATGTATTCTTCATTTAGTAATGAAGGTATTTATAAACCTTTTTAAGGAAAAAGTTTCCTTATTTAACATGAAGCATTTAGGTAACTTTTCAAAAAATATTAAATTATAGAATTAATTTTTGAAAATCTTCCATTTAGGTAACTTTTCAAAAAATATTAAATTATAGAATTAATTTTGAAAATCTTCCATTTAGGTAACTTTTCAAAAAATATTAAATTATAGAATTAAATTTTGAAAAATTTCCCGCAAATTTGAAATTCAAAAGTTCTCCATAGAGTCAATTAGCTCACTCACTCGACTGGGTCACTTTTTGTACTAGTCAGTCGGCTGGGCAGTCCCCTCTTTTCAAATATTTTCTATTTTTGATTTCTTTAAAATCTAGTTTACTTGAAAAATTTAATTATACATTTTCAAAAACATTTTCAATAGTTTTTTTTTTTTTTTTTTAAGTGCTAGTCTCTAAGTTTTTTTTTTTTTTTTTTTTATCTTAAGGAGCTTCACATATCTAAATAGTGATGACTTGAAGTACTTACAAATATCCTTCTAAGCATGATCTCCTCAATCACTAATTATTGCCGCCTCTTGAGGTTCAGTCTTTACTTCAAGGTCTGCTTGGCCTTTAAGCTCTTCATGTATTTTTATTTCTTCAATATTCTGAGAAGCTTTCATTTGATTGACTTTGATCTCCAGCTTACTTCCACGATTAATCGTGAGTATCCTTTTACTTAGACCTGAATTAAAAACACTCAACAACGCATGTTAAAACATCCTTCATTTTGTTATCATCAAAACAAGATTGAAAAGCCCAATCAGACAAACAATCTCCCCCTTTTTAATGATGACAAATGAGCAGTAAAAATATGAGTAAGCCTTAAAAAAAAATACCCCCTCACAATAAGCATCATTTTAACAATATTTATAGTTTCAAGACCAATTTCAATATCATACGATGTCATGCTCATCATATAATATTATGCTCATTAAATCAATCAAGTTCAAGCTCAAGTTCAAGTTCATTCAATATCAAATACTTTTTCTCCCTCTTTCTTTTTATACATATCTCATGCTCGAATTTTCAATCTCATGCTCAATTTTTGCTCAATACTACCCCCCCCCTTTTGACATCAACGAAAAAGAGTAAGATATAAAAAAGATTAAGTTCAACTGAACACACACTTCTCAATATATTGCATTATAGTATATATATATATAGTGTGCTTCGATAGTCAAATAGTCATGCATATTTCATATTTGTCATTCATAGTGCATATTTGTTGTAACATCTTTAAATTTACAATCTGGCATATGTTGTACAACATTCATATTTGCAAAAAAATACTTCAAAAGTCATATTTGTTATTCATCATTCTTTCCCTCTTTTGACATTAATTCATGAAAATTAGGGAAAAATCATACTACAAGCAACGAGTCATAACACTCCCCCCGAATTTAGTACATTCAGATTTGATACCAATTATGTTTTTTATCATCCCATGCTTCAATTTATTGATTCATATCAGTTATGTGCTCATGGATACTAATATCAATCAATATCATGCACTGCTCATAGATGCCAAATTTCATTTATCCATATGATCCATCATAAGTATACATTTCAAGAGTCATTTCAAAATTCATGTTTCTAAATCATGCTTAAAAAATTTATTCTCAGATATTCAAAATATAATAAGCCTTAAATCATTAATATTTTTGCATCATCTTTAAAGATTTCAAGATACCAATTTTAAGACATACACATTTAACATTTTGCATATCACATAAGCATGAAGTCTATTTAAAACAAAAAATAATAGGAATGAAAGCAACCAAACTAAGTGTTGTGTCATACAACACATCAAAGTACAAGCCAAAAGTATTTAGAGCACACAAGGAGACAAACCCTAAGTCAGTTGACTGACCATAGATTATTCTTTAAGCTTTATCCTTTCAGTTAGTTTCTCTACTATGTAGTTGACCAAGCTCTCTTCTAATGGTTATGAATCTATCTTCTGAGAGTGGTTTAGTGAAGATATCAGCCCATTGATCATTTGTATTGATAAATTCTAGAATGATGTCTTCTTTTTGAACATGATCTCTTAGGAAGTGATGTCTTATGTCGTGTTTGGTTTTTGAGTATGAGATTGGATTTTTAGATATGTTTATCACACTTGTATTATCACACTTAATTAGTATAGTTGTGTATTTCAAATTGAAATCTTTTAATTGTTGTTTCATATATAGTGTTTGTGCACAACAACTCCCAGCTGCTACATATTCAGCCTCAGCAGTCGACAAAGCCATGGAGTTTTTTTTTCTTAGAGAACCAAAAAACTAAAGATCTTCCTAAGAAGTGGCATGTACCACTTGTACTTTTTCTATCTATTTTACATCCTTCATAGTTTGCATCTAAATAACTAATCATTTCAAAATCGGTGTCCTTAGGATACCATAGTCCTAAGTCCATAACGCCTATTAAGTATCTTAGGATTCTCTTAACAGCCATTAGGTGTGATTCCTTAGGTGCTGATTGAAAGCGTGCACACATACACACACTAAACATTATGTTGGGTCTACTGAAAATTAGATATAGTAGACTTCCAATCATGCCTCTATAATACTTTGAGTCTACGAGTTTTCCCTTTTCATCCTTGTCTAGGCTGATAGAGGTACTCATAGGTGTTCCTATAGGTTTACTATTTTCCATACTAAAATTTTGTATAATTTCCTTTATGTATTTGGATTGACTTATAAAAGTTTCATTCTTTGCTTGTTTAATTTGAAGTCCAAGAAAATAGTTTAGTTCTCCCATCATGCTCATTTCAAATTCTTCTTGCATGCATTTTACAAATTCTTTACATAGATGTTCATTAGTGGCACCATATATTATATCATCTACGTGGATTTGAATTAAAAAAATGTCATCTTTCTTAGTTTTAATGAACAAGATACTATCAATTTTTCCTCTTGAAAATCCCTTCTCAATTAGAAATCCACTAAGTCTTTCATACCAAGCCCTAGGGGCCTGTTTTAATCCATACAAATCCTTAGTTAGTCTAAATACATGATTAGGATTTTCTATATTTTCAAAATCAGGGGGTTGTTCAACATATACCTCTTATACCCATTTAAAAATGCACTTTTGACATCCATTTGGTATAACTTAAATTCTTTATATGAAGTGTAAGCTAACAACATTCTTATAGTCTGCATTCTAGCTACGGGGGCAAAGGTTTCATCATAGTCTATTCCTTCTTCTTGGTTATACCCTTTAGCTACAAGTCTAGCTTTGTTTCTAATGATTATACCATTCTCATCCTTTTTATTTCTAAATACCCATTTAGTTCCTATGATCGAATGATTTTCAGGTTTGGATACTAATTGCCATACTTTGCTTCTTTCAAATGGGTTTAATTCTTATTGCATGACAATTATCCAAGCGTCATCTCTAAGAGACTATTCAACATCTTTAGGTTCATTTTGAGATAATAATGCATAGTGATTACATAGATTCTTTAAAGAAGATCTAGTAGTTACACCTCTAGATGGTTCACCTATAATTTGATCTTAAGGGTGATTTTTTTGTACTTCCATTTTCTTGGTAATTCCAAATTTTCTATAGGTTCATCTTTTGAGTTTTCTTCATTTACTTCTTTTTCTTCCTTGATTTTTATCTCATCCTCCTTTTTGAAAATATCATCTTTTTCTTCATTTTTGACTTCTCTTGAAAAAAATTTGTTTCAACAAAGTCTATGTGAATTGATTCAATTATGGTGAGTGTTCTTTTTTTATAGATCCTATAGGCCTTACTATTTGTAGAGTATCTTAGGAAAATTTCGTCATCTGATTTAGTATCAAATTTTCCTAAGTTATCTTTGTTATTGAGTACAAAACAGTTACACCCAAAGACATGAAAGTAAGTTATGTTAGATCTTCTTCCTTTCCAAAATTCATAGGGTGTCATGTTTAGGCCTGATCTAATAGAAACCCTATTAATCACATAGCAAGCTGTATTTATAGCTTCAGCCCAAAAATACTTGGGTAAGTTATTTTCATTTAGCATAGTTCTTGCCATTTCTTGAAGGGTTGTATTTTTTCTTTCCTCAACTTCATTTTGTTGTGGGGTTCTTGGTGCTGAAAAGTTGTGGCTTATGCCATGATCATTGCAAAAATTTTCAACGTCTTGATTCCTAAATTCTCTACCTTGGTCACTTCTTAGTTTTGAGACATTATACCCTTTCTCATTTTGAAGCTTATTGCATAGAGTGATTAATGAATTATAAGCTTCCTCTATGTTAGCTAAAAACAATACCTATGTATATCTAGAGTAATCATCAACAATTACAAAGGCGTATTGTTTTCCTCCTAAGCTTTGAGTTATAGTAGGACCAAACAAATCTAGGTGTATGAGTTCTAGGGGTCTACTAGTTGATATATGTTTCTTCTTTTTGAAGGTTTTCTTAATTTGTTTTCCTAGTTGACAGGCATCAAACACTTTACCTTTGATAAACTTGGTGTTAGGCAAGCCTTTAACTAAATTCTTTTTGGAGAGTTTAGATATGAGATCCATGCTAGCATGTCCTAATCGTCTATTCCAAAGCTAACTATTTTCACTCATGGTAGCTAAGCAAGTTATATCTTAAGAGATCAAGCCATCAAGGTTTATGCAATATACATTGTTCATTCTATGTGCAGTGAATAGTGTCTTATGATCCTTAGAATTTTGAACTATGCATTTGTCTTTCTTAAACATTATTTCAAATCCTTTGTTGCTAAGTTTACTAATGCTTAATAGATCATGCTTTAGACCACCAACTAACAAGACATCATCTATAGCGAGTGAAGAGTTTTTACCTATTTTACCAATTCTGATGATCTTGCCTTTTGCATTGTCATCGAAGGTTACAAATCCTCCATCCTTTTGAGTGAGAGAAGTGAACTTAGATTTATCTCTTATCATATGTCTTGAATATCCGCTGTCCAAGTACCATTTATCTTTAGACAAAATGGACCTAAAGCAAACCCATAAGAAAGGATTTATGTTGTTACTTTTGGAACCCAAACTTTCTTAACTTTCTTTAAATCTTGTCTAACTTTGGCATTTATCTTCCATTCATTTTTTACTTTGATGTACTTTTTCTTGAGTGGACAATTAAACATAATATGACCTCTATTTCTACACATGTAGCAAGTAGTTTGTTCATAAATGTTTGTTGATGAAGTACTTGCATAGTGTTTAGATTGATTTACAAAATATCCTATAAACAAGTTTTTCTTTTTCTTGTTTGGTGTTCCATTGTAACCAATTCTTTCTCTATTTTTAGTCATCCTTTGTTGTCCTACCATTTTTTTGAAGTTATCTTTACCTTTGGTAAAGTTGTAAATGATATTTTCTTTTTCTTGAATTTGGTTTTTAAGATCATTTATTTCTTGTATTCTTTTGCTATTTTCATTCACTTAAGACTCAACTAATTTTTTAGACAAGTTATCTACTTTCTTCCCAAGCACTTCAATCTTTAAGTCTTTTTCTTCTTCAACAAGTTTTGAGGATTCAAGCTGATTTCTAAGTGTTTCGTTTTGTTGTTTCAAGCTTATGTTCGTCTTTGAGACCTTAATGAACTTATTATGCAGACAGAATAATTCAGTTTGAAGTTCTTTATAAGAAGGCATGCTTTCATATGAATTACTACATGATTCATCACACGAATCTTCAGAGAGAGAATAGTAAAAGTTTACCTCTTCGTTGTGTGCCATGAAGCACATGTTTGCTACTTCTTAATCTCTTGACTCGCTCTCCGATTCACTCGAACTTGTGTCATCCCAAGTTGCCTTCATTGTAGGCTTCTTTTTCCTATTTTCTATCTTGATTTGTGGGTAGTCCGTTTTGATGTGTCCGACCTTTTACAGTGATAGCAAGTGGGAGGTTCATTTTTGCTTTTGTATTCCCTTTTCTTACTTTCACCTTTTTCATCCTTTGATCTGTTGTATTTTCTATTGAATTTCTTGTTTCTTTTGAAGAATTTTCCAACTCTTTTAGTTATGAAAGCTAAGTCTTCATCTTCTAATTCACTAGATTCATTATCTTCTTCACTTGAATGTTCTTTCAAGGCTTTTAGAGCTATAGACTTCTTATTCTTATTTTCAGTGCTTCTTTCTCTGAAAATCATTTCATAGGTTATAAGTGATCGTATGAGTTCATCTAATGAAGTTGTTTTGAGGTTTCTCCCTTCCGTTATGGCTATGGCTTTTGGTTCCCAAATAGGTGGAAGTGCTCTTAGAATTTTGAAAACCATCTCATAAGTGGAATATGTTTTTCTTAAGGCACTTAGTGAGTTTATGATATGTGTGAACCTAGTGTACATGCTTATTACAGTTTCATCAGAATTCATCCTAAAAGCTTCATATTCACTAGTTAACATATCAATTCTACTGTGCCTTCATAGGTTACTTCTAATTTATCCCAAATTTCTTTAGCTTTTTTACATGCCATTATCCTACTGAACTCATTTGCATCAAGTGCACAATATAAGGCGTTTATTGCACTTGAGTTAATTTGCAACATTTTGTAATTTGATTCGATTAGTTTTTTATCTTCTTTATTTACTTCTTTTCCATCTACTAATTTAGTAGGGATCATATTTCCATTTGTGACAACATTCCATGCCTTCCAGTCCATTGTTTGAAGGTAGATTCTCATTTGTTGCTTCTAAAAGGTGTAATTGAGTCCACAAAAAATGGATGGTCTAGTTGAGGATTGACCCTCACCAAATGGAGCTACTCATATTTGCACCATCTAGATCTTTATATAGCTACTTGTTTGGATTTACTATAACTGCGCTCTGATACCAATTGAAACCTAAGGTGTAGTCTCAAAAGGGGGGGTATATTGGGTTATTTAAAAAATTATTTATAGTCTTTTTAAGAGTTCTTGATTTTTTACAATCTTTTAAAAACTTCTTAAAATTCTTGTTGATTAGGCATTCGACACAAACACTTACTTCAACTATTTAATCCGCAACCACAACAACCATTTAATAACCATTCAAGCCAAACAAACACCATACAAGTAATTAATATTAGCTTTGCAATATTGTGCAACCCTGTTTATGAATTTTCCTGTCCTATAGTTGGCTTTTGAACAAAAAATTCAAATAACATCTAACCCTTTTTTCAAAATTAGAATTTAAATAAACCTTCAGCTAATAGGTTTTAGGTTGTTAACTAATCAACGAACTCCCTTATGGTTTCTGTAAAAAATATTGATTAACCAACGTACTCCCATTCGGTTTCCGCAAGCCCAATAACAAATTAGGCTTTGGTTTATTTAATTTCCAATATGCGTTGTTTTTATAATTGAAAGAATTACAACATCCCAATTTATATTTTTGCTAAAATTTAAAGAGAGTAAGGGAAAGAGAATGACACTGTTTTTTTTACGAGGTTTGGCTTACCCAAGCCTACGTCCTCTCCTTAGGTCAACCACCTAAGGATTTCACTCTACATTGTTCCTTTCGGGTGGAACAAAAACCTCTACAATAACCAACCTATTTATCAGGAAGAGAAACCTCTCCAAGCAACAACCTATGCTTGGTCCAACGATCCAACAATACCTTGAACCGTCAAAGAACAAGTAGAAAGGAATGGATATCTGCGTACAAAAACACTCTCAAATACAGAGCAAGTTGTACAAGTTAAATCTCAAATCGTACTTGAAAACCAAAACTAAATAGAAAATGTGAAACTCAAGATTTAGAAGTCACCAAAGTTTCTTTCTTATTGATATAAGAATTTTCGATGCAACTCAGAATTAGAACTCCTTTTTAATCCAACAATTTCATAGAGTTTTCTCCCATAAAAGGTATGATCAAGAATGAGCTTTGGGAGAGTTTTAGCATAGAAATCATGTATTGCTTGAATGTATTCTTTATTTAGCAAGGAAGGTATTTATAGACATTTTTAAGGAAAAGTTTCCTCATTTAACATGAAGCAAATCTTCCATTTAGGTAACTTTTCAAAAATTATTAAATTATAGAATTAATTTTTGAAAATCGTACATTTTGGTAACTTTTCAAAAAATATTAAATTATATAATTAATTTTTGAAAATCTTCCATTTAGGTAACTTTTCGAAAAATATTAAATTATAGAATTAATTTTGAAAATCTTCCATTTAGATAACTTTTCAAAAAATATTAAATTATAGAATTAAATTTTGAAAAATTTCCCACAAGTTTGAAAATAAAAAATTTTCCGTTGAGTGAGTCTGCTGACTCACTTGCTAACTCACTTGACTCGGTAACTTTTTGCACTAGTCAGTTGGCTGAACAATCCTCTCTTTTCAAATATTTTCTATTTCTGTTTTCTTTAAAATCTTGTTTACTTGAAAAACTTTACTATACCTTTTCAAAAACATTTTCAAGAGTTTTTTTTTTTTTTTTTTTAGGTGCTGGTCTCTAATTTTTTTTTTTTTTGTATTTTAAGGAGCTTCACATATCTAAATAGTGATGACTTGAAGTACTTACAAATATCCTTCTACGCATGATCTCCTTAATCATTAAGTTTTGCAGCTTCTTAAGGTTCAATCTTTACTTCAAGATCTGCTTAGCCTTTAAGCTCTTCATGTATCTTTTATTTCTTCAATGTTCTGAGAATCTTTCATTTGATTGACTTTGATCTCCAGCTTACTTCCATGATTAATCGTGAGTGTCCTTTTACTTAGACTTGAATTAAAAACACTAAACAACCCATGTTAAAACATCCTTCATTTTATTATCATCAAAACAAGATTGAATAGTCCAGTTAGGCCAATAGTAAATATTTTATGTTTTATGTTTTATTTTTTAAGTCTTCTGAGAAATGGATGGTTGTGAATACTGGAAGTGTAGGTTATGTTTTTGAGATATGTATATATGTGAATACACGTGGATGCATGGTTTATTATGGTGTGTACATAGATTTAGAAAACTCTAGTATTATATTTGTTTGAAGATTATAATTATGTTTTTCGCTGCATAAGTGATATTAGAATGTCGGTTAGAAGGTAAATGAATTGATTAGTAGCACTCTAGGTCCACTTAGAGAGTCGGGCATTACAGATGGTATCAGAGCAATGTCCAGCCGAAAGAGTGATGAGATTCACATTGCCTTGTTATGGAAATGTCAGAGCATTAGGTTTTGAGATTCTGCAAACCTAGGGATGATTTATACCAAAGTATAGGAATCAGTTAGGATAAGGATGCTATATGGATAGGTTAGGTTAGATGTTAAGTAGTAGGTTTGGTGTGGGGAAGTATAGAATTTTGTTTTGTAGTTTTGAAGCGAATATACGTCGACGATTTCCTGCGATTTTTCTGAAACAATCGATAGCCTCAACAAAGACACGGTAAACCTTAGATGATTTCGTTTCTAATTAGTTAAATTGGTCCTTATGTGGGGAACTTAGATGTATATTGGATTTAAAATATATAATTGAAAAGTAAGGTGTAGTCCCAAGAGGGGGGGTGAATTGGATTTTAAAAATTTTCTTTTAAATCTTTTTAGGAATTCTTAACTTATCGTTGATTCTTCAAACTTTCAGCAAAAGCTCATTTCTTATTTCAATTCACAACCACACAATCATTTAATCATCCAAGTAATCAATCAACGAAACCAATCAACTACAATTTGAAAGCAAACAACCAAACCAAGATTAAAATATATAACACTTTGATAATGCAAGAACTTTAGATGGTTTGTTTGTTTATATAAAGCCTGTGGATATGAATTTGAACCAATCCCTATAGTGAATGTGAAATCGTTCCTTCAATGCAAACCTCAACTTAATTTCCAAACAACTTAGAATTTAAATAAACTCTTTAGTTAATTTGTCTTTGGGTGTTTAACCAAGTAACGTACTCTCGTATGGTTTCCGCAAAGAATGGTTTAACCAATGTACTCCCTTTCGGTTTCCGCAATCCCAAATAAAAAAAAAACCTTAAGTTTATTTAACTTCCAAATTACGTAGTTTGTTTGATTACCATTTAAACCATCCACGCAATTTAATTTTGGTGAAAATAAAGGGTAAGGAAAGAGAGAATAAGACCAAGATTTTTACGAGGTTCAGCTTATACTTATCATACGTCCTCGCCTTTGGCAAACTACCAAAGGATTCACTAAACATGTTCCTTTACCGGGCGGAACAAACCTTTACACACTGCTTCAGTAGGCTAGAGCCCGCCTCTCCAAACGATGTACCCTCATTCGATCACTCCTTCAAATAGGCTAGAACCTGCCTCTCTAAGTAATATCCCCTTACTTAATCAACTATCCAAACAATCCTTGGAATTGTAAATCTACAAAATACCAGTCAAGTAGATGTACAAAGAATTGCTCCTTAAAGGGCTTATTAATACAGATAAAAACTATATACTTCAATAATAATCACAATACAAAATAAGGATTGAAGCTCTAGGAATTTTTCACCGTATGATTCTTTCATTGGATGAAAGAGTTGATAGTTCAAGCACAATATTAGTGAGAAAATCAGCAAGACTTCAGTAGAATTCGTGCCAATTTACAGGAAGATGTGAGCAATAGAGAGCTTTTGCAATTTCAAAATGCTTGAGAGAAATTTGATTGCTAAATTTAATTCTTTTTTTGTGTTCAAATTGATGTATTGAGGATATTTATTGATGCAGAAAGGTATCTAGCTTGTTCCCCAAGTTTACTTGGAGTAGGGTCCAAGTTTTATATTAATTTGGGCCTCAAGTAATTCAAATTTCAAAAATATATCAATTGAGTATTTTAAAATCAGCCACGAGCCAAACGATTGTGTGTTCTTTCGCAGTCATCTGTCCATGCATTTCAAGTATATATTCCTCAAACAGTAAGGTGGCAGTCGCCTGTCATCAGGGTGGCAATCATTTGTCACTAAACAACCAAGTTTTTAACAACATACAGAAGAGTGACAGTCGGCTAGAAAAACCTACGCAGCCATCTCATTTGTCACTGACAATTGTCTGTCACGTACCTGACAGTCGTCTGTCATATTTCTGTCTACTTGTTTAAGTTCCTTTAGTATGTTAGCCATTTGTCCATAGACAGACAGTCGTCTGCCAAGTAGTTGTTTCTCATTTTAAGACATTTTTGATTTCTCACTCCTTTGTTTATTTTGACTTGGAATCTCAATTTGGTTTTCCTTAAAAAATAGGTTCCAAGTCTTAAAACTAAGGTCTCTTAGTCTCTTTGCCTAATGAGCTTCAAAATGAATATTCATACTTGAATGAACTTGAAGTACTTACAAAACTTGTCCTAAAGACTCCTTTGATTCTTCTTTGCTTTGAGTTCATTTTATTGCTGAACTTTTATGATCCTGAATTTGATGCGACCTTTCAATTCTTTATCTCTCTTGATCTTTTATCACAAATTCAGACTTTGAGCTTCATTGATCTTTGAGCTTTCCATGTTGATCACTTAAGCTTTTATCAAGTTCTCTTTAATCATCATGCTCTCATGATCTTTAAGCTTTATCTTTAAATCTATTTTTGAATTTGTGCTTTAAGCTTCATATTGATCATCCTTCTTTGAAATATAAGCTTTCGTGAATCCTTTTGAACACTTTTCCTTGCATTCATCATTGAATCCTGAAATGACATCACTTAACCAAATATGTTAAGTTGTACTTGTTTGTTAGCATCAAAACAAGATGTGAAGCCTTGTAAGGCCCACAATCTCCCCCTTTTTAATGATGACAAATAAGAAGCAAAAATTTGAGTGAGCCTTAAAAGACTCTCCTTTTCAATAAGCATCATCTTAACAATATTCGCAAGATCAATATCAATTTCAAAAACTCTTTTACAATCATGCCCATCACTTCATTTTACAATCATGCTCATCATTTCATTTTAAGTTTATCAATTAAGTACTTCTCCTCTTTTTGATGTATTATGTTCAAGCTCAATTTTTGCAGTACCACGCTCAATTTTTGCTTAAAACTTCTCCCCCTTTTCACATCTATCATAAAGAGTAAAAAATGATTAAGTTCAAATAAAATCACATTTTGAGCATATCATCAAACATTCATATCAAACATATGTACACACTTAATTTATTATTTTTCAATATATCATGTGTAGTGTGTTTTAATAGTCAAGTATATGAGTTGTAACAACTTTTTCCCTTTTTGTCATTATTCAAGATACCAATTGTTGATTTTATGATACCAATTGAAAATTTAATTCATGATATCAATTTAAAAATTTATTAATTCATGATACCAATTCATTAATAGGGAAACAATCATAATATAAGCAATAAGTCATAACAATCCCCTTCAATTCAATACATTCAATTTTGTTACCAATTATGGTTTTATCATCCCATGTTTCAAAACATTGATTCACATCATGTATCAAATATCAATATTGTGCTAATATAATCGATGTCATACCATGCTTATAGATATAATCATACTTGTCATGCTCAAAAACAATTTTAACTTTTAGATTGTGATAGCAAGTGAGCTTTTAAATTTTGATATCAATTAAAATATTCATGGATACCAAAGTACTGTATAGATACCAAAGTCATTCTCACATTATGCATAGCTCATGGATACCAATATAACTATTATATCTTTCATAACTCATAGATATTAATATAAAGAGTAGTAAGTTTGTCCATGTGATTCATTAATAGCATGCATGGTCAAGAATTAATCTCATATCAGAATTCATGCTCATGCTCAAATTTTCAACATAGTGAGCCATAAATTATCAATATAAGTCAAGTCAAGTCATACACATGTAGCATATAACATCTCATATAGGCATGTAAGCATGTAGCATATAGGCTTTCATTCTCAAATATCTTTTTCTTAATTAAGGTACTTATGTAATAAGCTCAATTTGATATTTCTTAATATTTTTAAGCCTTGTAAAAAATCATCGTATGATTTTGGCCAACAATGCCATTTTGAAATTGTTATAATAAGCTCTTAAACTCATCTTTAAGTTTTTATTTCAACTAGTTTGTTTGTTGATCACGAATTAAGTTACTTTCTCAATTTTAAAAGGGGAATGACTTAATCCATGGAGTTTTTTGTTTATGAACTAGTCTTTCATCTTGGTACCCATACATTCTTAGTTCTTGTTGGTTTAATAATGGATGTTTCCTTAATTCTCCAAACTTGTTTAGTTTTCACACCCTTTCTCTTAAATGGACATTCAAACTTTATATGACCCTTTTTCTTACATTGATAGCATATGGTGGCATTAGAAGATGTGCTAGTATAATCTTTGGATGTTTTTGAAAAATAACCCATGTAAAGATTCTTTTTTCTTTTTTCAACCCCATTAAATCCAATACCTTCTTCGTTTAAGGTCATCCTTTGTAAACCTATCATTTTCTCAAAGTTTGCCTTTCCTTTTGTGAAGTTATAAATGATCTTTTCTTTATCTTTCAATCTGGTTTTTGAGATCTTTTATCTCTATCTCTTTCTTGTTGTTAACCTTCTTTAGTGATTTCTCCATCTCTAATTCTTGAGATGATTATTTTATTTTGTCCTCTAATTCAAAAATATATATATCATTCTCATATACCATAGAGGATAGGGATCGAAGGTCTTCTATCATTTTTTCATTCTTACTTTCTAATTCTTTGATTTTTCAAGTCTTTTTCTTTTTCAGCAAGATTTTTATATTTTAACTCCTTTGTCATACCTTCATTCTTACTTTCTATTTTCTTGATTTTTGAATCATTTTCTCTTTCAGCAATTCTAAGGGATTCTAACTCTTTCATTATACCTTCATTCTTATTTTTCAATGATGTGTTTTGTTTAGTTACTTTAAATAAATTATTTTGTAATTCATCATAAGATGGCATACACTCATAATTGGATTCATCACTAGAAGAATTATTTAAAGATTTAGATGAGGAGCTTTCCTCATCATCCCAAGCCATAAAGCAAGTATAAGCAACCTCTTGGTTACTTAATTCATATTTCGAACTTGTACCATCCCAAGTAGTAGCTTTCATGGCCTTTTTGTTTTTCTTTTTAGACTATTTCTTTAGTAGTAGTCAACATTCGAGTTTTATATGTCAAACTTTGTTGCATTTATAATACGTAAGGGTTTTATTCTTTGATTTCTTGGTGCTAATATCTTCTTCATCTGATTCAGAGTCTTGGTTTCTTCTTTTAAATTTATTATTCCTTCTTAGTATCTTTTCAAGTTTCATAGATATGAAAGCTAGTTCATTTACATCCATTCCTTCTTCACTACTAGAGTTTTCTTTTGAATTTTTGAAGGCTATTGATTCTTGGGCTTTGCTTTTTCCACTCCTTTCATTCATCGCCATTTCGTATGTGAAGAGAGAACCTATAAGTTCATCTAAGGAAGTGGTTTTCAGATTTCTTCCTTCCGTTATCGCAGTTTCTTTTGGTTCCCATATAGACGGCAGCCCTCTAAGAATTTTCCTTATCATCTCATAAGTAATGTAGGTTTTTCCTAGTGCATTTAGGGAATTTATTTTGTGAGTGAATCTAATAACATATTAGTTACAGATTCATCTGAGTTCATCCTAAAAGTTTCATATTCACTTGTAAGCATATTGATCCTATTATCCCTAACATCTATAGTGCCTTCATAAGTAACTTCTAGCTTGTCCCATATTTCCTTAGCCGTTTTGCAAGCCATTACTCAATTAAATTAATTAGCATCTAAACCACAATATAAAGCATTCGTAGCACTAGAATTAACTTGCAACATCTTATGATCTAAGTCTGTCATATCATTTTCTCCTTGGGAACTTGTTTTCCGTTGACTAGTTTAAAGGGAATTTGGTCACCATCCATAACAACCTCCCAAGCTTTCCAATTCATAGTTTGAAGATAGATTTACGTTCTCTTTTTCCAAAAGGTATAGTTGTGTCCACAAAGACTGGTGGCCTAGTTGAAGATTGTCCCTCTCCAAAGGGAGTTATGCCTAAGTGAGCCATTAGGATCTTTTTATAGCTACTAATTAAGATTTGCTATAACCTTTCTCTGATACCAAATGAAAAGCAAGGTGTAGTCCCAAGGGAGGGGGGGTGAATTGGGTTTTAAAAATTTTCTTTTAAATCTTTTTAGGAATTCTTAACTTATCATTGATTCTTCAAACTTTCAACAGAAGCTTATTTCTTAATTCAATCCACAACCACACAATCATTCAATCATCCAAGTAATCAATCAACCAAACCAAGATTAAAATATACATGTAATGACCCAAAGAATAATGGTATTTAAATAATAAAGAAAGGGAAAAATGGGAAACAGTAATAGAAGGAGGCAGAGATCTCTCTTTCTCTCTCTCTCTCTCTCTCCTCCCTACGGTTTCTCTCTCTCCTCTCTCTTTGATTCTAGCTCCGTCGTTTGCCAAATCAACGATCTGAGGCCAGCACGACGCTCCTAGGGAAGTTCTCTCCAAATTTGCCGGAGCGGATCGTTGGTGGGACTGAGTTGAAATTAATCCCTAAGTTGAGGTAAGATTTTTTATGCAAAATTTGGTATTTCCATTGGTATAGGAAATGATATTCATGGAAAAATATTGAAGTTTAGTTCTGGGAGTTGTCATTTTCATGGTGTTGAACGGGGAACCCTACGGGTGCAAGACTAGTGCATTTAGGGGGGTCTTTTCAGTTTTAGGTAAGGGAATAAACTAAAGCAGTTATTTTCCGTGCAAATTATATTATTATTATTTATCGACAAATTTATTTTCATAAAGCATGTATAATATATATGAAGAGATTGATAATAATGCATGTTTGAGAAAATACTGCTATTATGTTGAAATGTATATATATATTAGTATGATATGCCAAGAAATATGATTTTTAGAATGGAACATATGGTTTATTCAGTATTGTGTGATATGAATATTATTTTACCTGAAAAGTATTATGTGATGGAAATTTTGCAAATAAAGCACGTTTTTACAGATTGTGAGATAATGCAGTACATTAAGGTTTCAAAATATATGATAAATGAATTATTTATTCACAATGATATTTATGAAATGTTCGGCGCAAGGCCATAATTGATAGTTGGCGCAAGGCCATGTATATGATTTTGGCGCAAGGTCGTATGTATGATTTTGGCACAAGGTGATAGATATGAAAGTAAGCGACGCAAGGCCGTAAGTTTTTACGTTATTACAGAACATACTATCAATCTATTTACATTAAACTATATATTATCATGTATTATGTACTATCAGAACCCGAATGATAGTTCAGTTCAGTTACAGGAGCACAGTACCGTTGCTATACAGATCAGATATCTATGTTCAGACTTGTTCTAACCACCCCACAAAGGGGTGGGAGATGGATAATCGATGTGGCTTTTAGTGTAGAGTTGTACACGTCCACTTGGCAGTCCAGACCAGGGTGTGGCGGGCCCATCGTACTTACAGACATTTTTGACTCGGCAGTGATCGGTCAGCCATTCTTGGGTCCCACCTTTGGGCTCCACAACTCGTCATGGGGGGATAATACATGACATCGGCTAGCTATACATCTTCGGTGAATTTTCAATATTATCAGTTATATCAGACATTTTATGAACTGTATGAATTATTAGAAAATACAAAAGTAATGATTATTTAGTATGCTATGATGAATGTTTTCAGGTATATGAAATGTACTATGTATGTATAATTGCATCAAATATTCATGTTATCACACAACTGTATTTAGTTTATTTTCCCTTACTGAGAAGTGTCTCATCCTTGAACTTAAATAACTTTTTAGGAAACCCAGAAAGACCTGCAGATCTAGGCTACCGTTGAGTTAATTTGATACTAACCCCCTAGGAGGGTAAGTTTTGATCTAGGAACAATGGATTTGTGCTGTGGGTTCCAAGATATGTATATATTTTGTATTTTTTAGAGATTGTATATAAACACAGATATTTGGGAATGTAGTTGACCCTAGTATTTGTATTTTATGGTTATGGAAATGTGATTTATATTTACTGTTACTTAGGTTTCCACTGTGAATGTTAGATGTGTCCTCATTACCCACGAGTTCGGGTTGACCTTATTATTAAATATGTTTTATTAAATATAAGCAAGTCGTTACAATACAACACTTTGATAATGTAAGAACTTGAGATGGTTTGTTTGTTTATATAAGCCCTGTGGATATGAATTTGAACCACTCCCTATAGTGAATGTGAAATCTTTCCTTCAATGCAAACCTCAACTTAATTTCCAAACAACTTAGAATTTAAATAAACTCTTTAGTTAATTTGTCTTTGGGTGTTTAACCAAGTAGTGTACTCCCGTATGGTTTCCGCAAAGAATGATTTAACCAACGTACTCCCTTTTGGTTTCCGCAATCCCAAATCAAAAATTAAACCTTAAGTTTATTTAACTTCTAAATTACGTAGTTTGTATGATTACCAATTAAACCATCCATGCAATTTAATTTTTATGAAAATAAAGGGTAAGAGAAAAAGACAATGAGATTGGGATTTTAACGAGGTTCGCCTTATACCCAGCCTACGTCCTCGCCTTTGGAAAACCACCAAAGGATTCACTAAACATGTTCCTTTACTGGGTGGAAAAAACCTTTACACACTCCTTCAGTAGGCTAGAGCCTGCCTCTCCAAATGATGTACCCTCGTTCGGTCACTCCTTCAAGTAGGCTAGAGCCTACCTCTCTAAACAATATCCCCTTACTTAGTCAACAATCCTTAGAATCGTCAATCTAAAAAGTACCAGTCAAGTAGTTGCACAAAGAATTGCTCCTCAAAGAGCTGATTAGTACATATAAAAACTATATACTTCAATAATATTCACAATACGAAATTCAAATTGAAGCTCTAGGAATTTTTCACCTTATGATTCTTTCAATGGATGAAAGAGTTAATAGTTGGAGCACAATATGAGTGAGAAAATTAGCAAGACTTCAGTAGACTTTGTTCCAATTTACAGCAAGATGTGAGCAATAGAGAGCTTTTGCAATTTCAGAATGCTTGAGAAAAGTTTGATTGCTGAATTGAATTCTTTTTTTGTGTTCAAATCAATGTAACTTGAGGATATTTATACATATAGAAAGGTATCTAGCTTGTTCCCCAAGTTTACTTGGAGTAGGGTCCAAGTTTTATATATATTTGGGCCTCAAGTAATTGAAATTTCAAAAATATATTCATTGAGTATTTTAAAATCTGCCATGAGCCAGACGACTGTGTGTTCTTTGGCATCATCTGTACATGCATTTTAAGTATATATTTCTCACACAGTAAGGTGGCAATCGCCTGTCATCAGGGTGGCAGTCGTCTGTCACAAAACAACCAAGTTTTTAACAACATACAGAAGAGTGGCAGTTGGCTGGAAAAACCCATGCAGTCATCTCATTTGTCACTAACAGTTGTCTGTCATGTACCTGATTGCCGTCTGTCATGTTTCTGCCTACTTGTTTAAGTTCCTTTAATATGTTAGCCATCTGTCCATAGATAGACAGTCTTATGCCTAGTTGTTTCTCATTTTAAGACATTTTTTATTTCTCTCTCCTTTATTTATTTTGACTTAGAATCTCAATTTGGTTTTCCTTGAAAAATAAGTTCCAAGTCTTAAAACTAAGGTCTCTTAGTCTCTCTGCCTAATGAGCTTCAAAATGAATATTCATACTTGAATCAATTTGAAGTACTTACAAAGCTTGTCCTAAAGAGCCATTTGATTCTTCTTTGCTTTGAGTTCATTTTATTGCTGAGCTTCAATGATCCTGAATTTGATGTGAGCTTTCAATTCTTTATCTCTCTTCATCTTTTATCACAAATTCAGACTTTGAGCTTCATTGATCTTTAAGCTTTCCATGTTGATCACTTGAGCTTTTATCAAGTTCTAATCCTCATGCTCTCATGATCTTCAAGTTTTATCTTTAAATCCATTTTTGAATCCATGTTTTAAGCTTCTTATTGATCATCCTTTTTTGAAATATAAACTTTCATGAATCCTTTCGAACACTTGTCCTTGCATTCATCATTGAATCCTGAAATGACATCACTTAACCAAATATATTAAGTTCTACTTGTTTGTTAGCATCAAAACAAGATGTTAAGCCTTGTAAGGCCAACAATCTCCCCCTTTTTGATGATGACAAACAAGAAGCAAAAATTTGAGTGAGCCTTAAAAGACTCCCCGTTTCAATAAGCATCATCTTAACAATATTCGCAAGATCAATATTAATTTCAAAAACTCTTTTACAATCATGCTTATCACTTCATTTTACAATCATGCTCATCACTTCGTTTTAAGTTTATCAATTAAGTACTTCTCCTCTTGATATATTATGTTCATGCTCAATTTTTGCAATAACATGCTCAATTTTTGCTTAAAACTTCTCCCCCTTTTGACATCAATAAGAAAGAGAAAAAAATGATTAAGTTCAAATAAAATCACATTTTGAGCATATCATCAAACATATGTACACACTCAATTTATTATTTTTCAATATATCATGTGTAGTGTGTTTTAATAGTCAAGTATATGAGTTGTCACAGTTTTTTCCCTTTTTGTCATTATTCAAGTTACCAATTGTTGATTTTATGATACCAATTGAAAATTTAATTCATGATATCAATTTAAAAATTTATTAATTCATGATACCCATTGATTAATAGGGAAACAATCATAATATAAGCAACAAGTCATAACGCTCCCCCTGAATTCAATACATTCAGTTTTGTTACCAATTATGGTTTTATCATCCCATGTTTCAAAACATTGATTCACATCATGTATTTTCATACCATGCATATAGATATAATTATATTTGTCATGCTCAAAAACAATTTTAACTTTTAGACTATGACACCAAATGAGCTTTTAAATTTTGATATCAATTAAAATATTCAAGGATACCAGAGTCATTATCATATCATACTAGCTCATGGATATCAATATAACTATCATATCTTTCATAGCTCATAGATATTAATATAAAGAGTAGTAATTTTATCCATGTGATTCATTAATAGCATGCATGGTCAAGAATTAATCTCATATCAGAATTCATGCTTATGCTCAATAATCTCATGCTCATACACATATAGAATATAGCATCTCATATAGGCATGTAAGCATGTAGCGTATAGGCTTTCATTCTCAAATATCTTTTTCTTAATCAAAGCACTTATGTAATAAGCTCAATTTGATATTTCTTAATATTTTTCTTAAGTTAAGCCTTGTAAAAAATCATCTTATGATTTTGGCCAACAATGCCATTTTGAATTTGTTATAATAAGCTCTTAAACTCATCTTTAAGTTTTTTCAATTTCAACTAGTTTATTTATTGATAATGAATTAAGTTACTTTCCCAATTTTAAAAGGGGAATGACTTAATCTATGGAATTTTTCGATTATGAACTAGTCTTTCATCTTGGTACCCATACTTTCTTAGTTGCGGTTGGTTTAATAAAGGATGTTTCCTTAATTCTCCACGTTTGTTTAATTTTCACACCCTTTCTCTTAAATGGACATTTAAACCTTTATATGCCTTTTTTTCTTACATTGATAGCATATGGTGTTAGTGTAGGCATTAGAAAATGTGCTAGTATAATCTTTGGATGTTTTCAAAAAATAACCCCATTCAATCCAATACCTTCTTTGTTTAAGATCATCCTTTGTAAACCTATCATTTTCTCAAAGTTTGCCTTTCCTTTTGTGAAGTTATAAATGATCTTTTCTTTATCTTCAATCTGATTTTTGAGATCTTTTATCTCTATCTATTTCTTGTTGTCAACCTTCTTTAGTGATTTCTCTATCTCTAATTCTTGAGATGATTTTCTTATTTGATCCTCTAATTCAGAAATATATATATCTTTCTCATATACTATAAAGGATAGGGATCGAAGGTCTTCTATCATTTTTTCATTCATGCTTTCTAATTCTTTTATTTTCAAGTCTTTTTCTTTTTCAGCAAGATTTTTATATTCTAACTCCTCTGTCATAACTTCATTCTTACTTTCAATTTTCTTGATTTTTGAATCCTTTTCTATTTCAGCAGTTCTAAGGGATTCTAACTCTTTCATTATACCTTCATTCTTATTTTTCAATGATATGTTTTGTTTAGTTACTTTAATTAGCATCTTATGAACTTTGAATAAATCATTTTGTAATTCATCATAAGATGGCATACACTCATAATTGGATTCATCACTACAAGAATTATTTAAAGATTTAGATGAGGAGCTTTCCTCATCGTCCCATGCCATAAAGCAAGTATAAGCAACCTCTTGGTCACTTGATTCATATTCCGAACTACTTGTACTATCCCAAGCAGTAGCTTTTATGGCCTTTTTGTTTCTCTTTTTAGACTCTTTCTTTAGTAGTAGTGGACATTCTGGTTTTATATGTCCAACTTTGTTGCAAATATAACACGTGGAGGTTTTATTCTTTGATTTCTAGGTGCTAATATCTTTTCATCTGATTTGGAGTTTTGGTTTCTTCTTTTAAATTTATTTTTCCTTCTTAGTATCTCTGCAAGTTTCTTAGATATGAAGGCTAGTTCATCTTCATCCATTCCTTCTTCACTCCTCGAGTTTTCTTTTGAAGTTTTGAAGGCTATTGATTCTTGGACTTTGCTTTTTCTACTCTTTTCATTCATTGCCATTTCGTATGTGTGGAGAGAACCTATAAGTTCATCTAAGGAAGTGGTTTTCAGATTTCTTCCTTCCATTATGGCAGTGGCTTTTTGTTCTCATATAGATGGCAACCCTCTAAGAATATTCCTTATCATCTCATAAGTAGTGTAGGTTTTTCGTAGTGAATTTAGGCAATTTATTATGTTAGTGAACCTAGTAAACATATTAGTTATGGATTCATCCGGGTTCATCCTAAAAGCTTCATATTCACTTGTAAGCATATCGATCCTATTATCCCTAACATCTATAATGCCTTCGTAAGTAACTTCTAGCTTGTCTCATATTTCCTTAGCTATTTTGCAAGCCATTACTCAATTAAACTCATTAGGATCTAAAGCACAATATAAAGGATTCATAGCACTAGAATTAACTTGCAACGTCTTATGATCTAAGTCTGTCATATCATTTTTCTCCTTGGGAACTTGTTTTCCATCGACTAGTTTAAAGGGAATTTGGTCACCATCCTTAACAACCTCCCAAGCTTTCCAATTCATAGTTTGAAGATAAATTTGCATTCTCTTTTTCCAAAAGGTATAGTTGTGTCCATAAAAGATTGGTGGCCTAGTTGAAGATTGTCCCTCTCTAAAGGGAGCTATACCTGAGTGAGCCATTAGGATCTTTTTATAGCTACCAATTAAGATTTTCTATAACCTCTCTCTGACACCTATTGAAAAGCAAGGTGTAGTCCCGAGAGTTGGGGGGGGGGGGGATGAATTGGATTTTAAAAATTTTCTTTTAAGTCTTTTTAGGAATTCTTAACTTATCATTGATTCTTCAAACTTTCAACAAAAGCTTATTTCTTAATTCAATCCACAACCACACAATCGTTCAATCATCCAAGTAATCAATCAACCAAACCAATCAACCACAATTTGAAAGCAAACAACCAAACCAAGATTAAAATATACAACACTTCGATAATGTAAGAACTTGAGATGGTTTGTTTGTTTATATAAGCCTCGTGGATATGAATTTGAACCAATCCCTATAGTGAATGTGAAATTGTTCCTTCAATGCAAACCTCAACTTAATTTCCAAACAACTTAGAATTTAAATAAACTCTTTAGTTCATTTGTCTTTGAGTGTTTAACCAAGTAACGTACTCCCGTATGGTTTCCACAAAGAATAGTTTAACCAACATACTCCCTTTTGGTTTCTGCAATCCCAAATAAAAAATTAACCCTAATTTTATTTAACTTCCAAATTATGTAGTTTGTATGATTACCAATTAAACTATCCACGCAATTTAATTTTGCTAAAAGTAAAGGGTAAGGGGAAGAGAAAATGAGATTGGGATTTTTACGAGGTTCATATTATACCTAGCCTACATCCTTGCCTTTGGAAAACAACCAAAGGATTCACTAAACCTGTTCCTTTACCGGGCAGAACATACCTTTACACACTCCTTCAGTAGGTTAGAGCTCGCCTCTCCAAATGATGTACCCTCGTTCGGTCACTCATTCAAATAGGCTACAGCCTACCTCTCTAAACAATATCCCCCTGCTTAGTCAACAATCCAAATAATCCTTGGAATCGTCAATCTAAAAAATACCAGTCAAGTAGATGTACAAAGAATTGCTCCTCAAAGAGCTGATTAGTACATATAAAAACTATATACTTCAATAATATTCACAATACAAAATTCAGATTGAAGCTCTAGGAATTTTTCACCTTATGATTCTTTCAATGGATGAAAGAGTTGATAGTTCGAGCACAATATTAGTGAGAAAATTTTCAAGACTTCAGTAGACTTAGTTCCAATTTACAACAAGATGTGAGCAATAGAGAGCTTTTGTAATTTCAGAATGCTGGAGAGAAATTTGATTGCTGAATTGAATTTTTTTGTTTTTTTTTTTTACAAATCAATGTAAAGTGAGGATATTTATTGATGTAGAAAGGTATCTAGCTTTTTCCCCAAGTTTACTTGGAGTAGGGTCCATGTTTTATATTAATTTGGGCCTCAAGAAATTGAAATTTCAAAAATATATCCATTGAGTATTTTAAAATCTTCGCTAACCAGACCACTATGTGTTCTTTGGCCGTCATCTGTCCATGCATTTCAAGTATATATTTCTCAAACAGTAAGGTGACATTCGCCTGTCATCAGGGTGGCAGTCATCTGTCACTAAATGACCAAGTTTTTAACGACATACAGAAGAGTGGCAGTCCGCTGGGAAAACCTACACAGTTGTCTCATTTGTCATTGATAGTCATCTGTCGCATACCTAATAGTCGTCTATCATGTTTTTGCCTACTTGTTTGAGTTCCTTTAATATGTCAGCCGTCTGTCCATAGACAAAATTTCGTTTACCAAGTAGTTGTTTCTCATTTTAAGACATTTTTTATTTCACTCTCCTTTGTTTATTTTGACTTAGAATCTCAAATTGGTTTTCCTTGAAAAATAAATTCAAAGTCTTAAAACTAAGGTCTCTTACTCTCTTTGCCTAATGAGCTTCAAAATGTATATTCATACTTGAATCAACTTGAAGTACTTACAAAACTTGTCCTAAAGACTCATTTGATTCTTCTTTGCTTTGAGTTCATTTTATTGCTGAGCTTCAATGATCCTAAATTTGATGTGGGCTTTCAATTCTTTATCTCGATCTTTCATCACAAATTTAGACTTTGAGCTTCATTGATCTTTGAGCTTTCCGTGTTGATCACTTAAGCTTTTATCAAGTTCTTTTTAATCCTCATGCTCTCATGATCTTCAAGTTTTATCTTTGAATCCATGCTTTAAGCTTCATATTGATCATCCTTCCTTGAGATATAAGCTTTCATGAATCCTTCTGAACACTTGTCCTTGCATTCATCATTGAATCCTGAAATGACATCACTTAACCAAATTTGTTAAGTTCTACTTGTTTGTTAGCATCAAAACAAGATGTTAAGCCTTGTAAGGCCAATAAAAATTATGTTGTTGGGGTTATAATATGGAATTCTTATCTCTTTCCTGTCCTATTTTCAGGATGGATCTTATAGATGAGGACATTGAGGTTGAAGGAATGGATGATTCGGAGACCTCCAGTGATGAAGAAATTGATACCTCTATTATGGTGAGGGGTATAGCCCAACAGGTTTGGGTGAAATAAGAAAGGATTCTAGAGAATAGAACTACCCAACTATAGATAAGGGTAGTAGTATCAAGGAGGTTATGAGGTTGAACCCTCCTGCTTTTGAGGGAGGACCTGATCTAGTGACTGCGAAAAACTGGGTTTAGCGAATAGAAGAGATACTGGAGGTACTCGACTGTATATGCCGCATTTAGAATGATTGGTGTTGCAAAACACTGGTGGCTTTCTGTGAGGCTACTAGAGGAGAGATTGGTAAAGGTAGCTCTGACTTGGGAGAGATTTAAGAAGCTGTTCTTTGATAGGTATTTTCTTTTATCTATCCAACAGGACAAGATTGAAGAGTTCACTAACCTGACCCAGGGAAATATGACAGTCAGAGAATATGCGGCCAAGTTTGTTGAATTGTCATGTTTTGCTCCATTCTTGATCCCGGATGAGGCAAGGAAGGCCAAGAAGTTTGAAAAAGGCCTTAGGTGAAGAATCTATGAATTGGTGGTGGGGTTTCAGGTTTAGAATTTTTTGAATTTAGTTGATAAGGCTTTGGTGCTGGAAAATAGCATCCAAGGTAGTACTAAGCCTATAGGGCAGAAGAAGAGGTCTACACCATCCAATTTTTAGGCTGAAGTCCATCAGGGATCCAGAAAGAAAGGGAAAGGTGCAATGAGCCTGAGACAGGAGATAGGAGATCAGGGTTATCCTAGTTATCAGGGTAATAAATCTTACCCTGTATGGCAGACGTGTAACAAGAGGCATAGGGTCGAATGCTGGTTTAGGACTCCTATCTATTTCAGGGGAGGTAAACTGGGGCATTTCAAGAGAAATTGTTGGGAACTATTACCTGTTGTATATGCACAAAATCAGGACCGGGGGAAACCATACCACTTGGCAGAGGTGGTCCAGCACTAGTTTACTCATTGATCTAGCCTGAGCCAAAGAATGCTAGGGGAGCAAGAATGGGTTTATGTTTAAGATAATAATATTAATTTAATTTGACTATGAATGATTAAGAAGTTTATGTAATGATATATATGCTGAATTGTGTTAGATGTCATTGGGTAATGAATTTAAGTAATGTGAAAGGATGATTAGTTAATAAAATTTTGAGGTCTTCAAGCTTAAAGTTTTAGGCTTTAAGACCAATGATGTTAGTACTTCATATTGAAATCTCTCTTGAGCTTCAATCTATTTTGATTTGATATTTGAATATTGAAGTACATAGTGCTTTTTGAATTGTACTAATTTGCTCTTGTGAAAGTGTTATTGTACACAGGGATTGTTTCTTGTTTCCTTGTAGTGAATTGACGGTCTAGGTTGTTGGATCATTGTACCGAGTGTGCGATATCGCTTGGAGAGGTGTTGCTCTAGCCTATTGAAGGTGTGACTGAGTGTGGGGTATCACTTGGAGAGGCATTGCTCTAGCCTATTGAAGAAGTGATCGAGCGTGGGGTATCGCTTGGAGCTTTAGCATATTGAAGGAGTGACCGAGCGTGGGGTATCGCTTGGAGAATGGGCTCTACCCTTAAGGAGGAATTTGTAATGGTTTGCTCTGCCCAAAAAGGAGTGTTCTAGTGGAATCCTCAGGTGGTATTGGCCTATGGCGAGGACATAGGCTAGGGATAAGCCGAATCTCGTAAAAATCTTAGCGTCTTTCTTACTCTTCTCTTTATTTTCAGCGTGTATATACATTGTGTTGTGTGTATGCAAAGTGCTGGTTGTTGAAATCAAAAACTTAGATTAAAGAAGACTCTTAATTTAAAAAAGTACGTTTTGATTAAACTTTTGTGGAAACACAAAAGGGAGTACATTGTTTAATCGTTTGTGGAAATCTTAGTTAAGAGAGTGCAAACAAATTTCATTAACCACATGGCTTACATATATTCACAAGGCTACATACAACCAAATACCTTGAGTTCTTGGAAAAGCTAAGACTTGCCAAACATCCATCTTGATTGGGTGTTGTTTTATTGATTACTTTAGTTGTTGATTGGTTGTTGGATTGTTCTAGGTTTGATTACTTGTAGTGTTGGTTTATGGATTGATTATTCTATTAAAGTTTTACTGTGTGTTTGATATATTAACAAGAAGTTCAGAAATCATGAAAAGAACTAAAAATTTTAATAACCCAATTCACCCTCCCTTTTGGGATTATGCCTTAACTTTCAAACCTCACTTAATTTGGATCTCGTATACTCGATTCAAACACTTGAGTTCTGAAATCAATTAAGTAATTTTGACTATTAAGGCTAAGTTAGTTTTATGTGTCTAACTATCAAATCAAGATGAATTTTTGGGGACCATGAGCTTTGAAACGTCCACTACAATGTCATGATCTATTGAAACCGACCTCACTTAATTTGGACCTCATATGCTTGATTTGGACACTTAAGTTAAATAATTATCCATTTCAATGTAACAAATTTGTCAAAACTATTGCCACTCAATTTGGATCTCATATGCTCGATTTGGACATGTAAGTTCCGAAATAAACTACGTACCTAAACTATGAAAGTCATTTTGATTCTAAGCGTCTAATTTCCAAACCGAGAGGATTTTTTGGGTACCATCAACTCTAGCATGTCCACTTCAATGTCATGGTAGTATTGGGACTGACTGAACTCAATTTGGACCTCATATGCCTGATTTGAACACTTGAGTTTTGAAATGAACTAAGTACCTTAACTATGAAACACATTTTTGTTCTAAGTGCCTAATTTTCACCTCAAGAAAATTTTTTAGATACTATCAGCTGCAACACATCCGTTTCAATGTCATGGACATGTTAGAACTGACCCCACTTAATTTGGACCTCATATGCTTGATTTGGACACTTGAGTTTCAAAATCAATTTAGTAATTTTAATTAATAAGTTTAAGTTAGTTCTAAATGTATAAATTTCAAAATAGGATGAATATTTGGGAACCATGAGAACTGACGCATCCACTTCAATGTCAAGGGTGTGTCGAAACTGACTCCATTCAATTTGGACCCCATATGATTAATTTGGGCACTTGAGTTTCAAAATGAACAAAGTACCTAAATTATGAAACTCATTTTGGTTATAAGTGTCTAATTATAAACATGAGGGAAACTTTTGGGTACCATTAGCTTCGAAACATCCACTTCATTGTTAGAGGTGTGTTGGAATGTGGGAACTAACACTACTCAATTTGTACCTCGTATGCCTAATTTGGACACTTGAGTTCCAAAATTAATTAAGTAGTTTTAACTATTAAGGTTAAGTTAGTTCTATGTGTCTAATTTTCAAAACGGGCAGAATGTTTTGGGACCATGAGCTTCAACACGTCCACTACAATTTCATGGATGTGAAAAAATTGATCCCACTTAATTTGGACCTCATGTGCTTGATTTGGACACTTGAGTTCTGAAATCCACTATATACCTTAACTATGAAACTCATTATCATTCCAAGCATCTAATTTCCAACTTATGTGACGTTTTTGGGTACCATTAACTCAAGCATGTCTGCTTGACTGTTACAGTTGTGTTAAAACTAACCCCACTCCATTTGGACCTTATATGCTTGATTTAGACACTTAAGTTTTGAAATGAACCAAGTACCTAAACTATGAAATATTTTTTGGTTATAAGTGTCTAATTTCCAACTCGAGATGAGTTGTTGGGTATCATTAGCATTAGTACATCCACTTCAATGTCATAGACATAGGGGACTAACACCATTCAATATGAACCTCATATGTCTAATTTGGACACTAAAGTCCTAAAATCAACTAAGTACCTAAACTATGAAACTCATTTTGGTTCTAAGTGTCTAATTTATAGCACGAGAGGAGTTTTTGTGTACCATAAGCTCTGGCACATCCACTTTGATTTCATGGATGTGTGGGAACTAAGCTTATTCAATTTGGGCCTTATATGCCCAATTTGGACACTTGAGTTCCACAATGAAGTAAGTACCTAACTTATGAAACTCATTTTGGTTCTAAGTGTCTATTTTCCAACTTCAGAAGATTTTTTAGGTACCATCAGCTCTGGCACATCCACTTCAATGTCGTGGACGTGTTGGAGCTAGCCTCACACATTTTGGACCTTATATGCCCAATTTGGACACTTGGGTTTCGAAATCAACTAAGTAATTTTAACTATTGAGGTAAGTTAGTTTTATGTGTCTAATTTTAAACCGCGATGAATTTTTGGAGACCGTAAGCTTCGCCATGTCCACTTTAGCATCACATACGTATCAAAACTTGACCCCACTAAATTTGGATCTTGTATGCCCAATTCAAACACTTTACTTTTGAAATGAACCAAGTACCTAAATTATGAAACTTATTTTGGTTCTAAGTGTCTATTTTCGAACTCAAGATGATTTTTTGAATATCATAAGCTTCGAAACATCCACTTCAATGTTACAGACATGTTGGAACTGACTTCACTTAATTTGAATCTCGTATGCCCAATTTGGACACTTGAGTTTTGAAATCAACTAAGTAATTTTAAGTATTAAGTTTAAGTTAGTTTTACGTGTCTACTTTTCAAGGATGAATTTTTCAGGACCATGTGTTGACTTTTTGAGTCTGATCCCTATTTTGACAAAGTATAAGTATCTTATGTGTGTTTTTAAGTGCTTGAGCAGGTTTACATTTCAAAACACACGTAATAAAAAGAAAATGGAAGCCATGGAGGAACTTAAAGCTAATACTACACTTGGCATATTCCATGAGAACTCAAAAGAGCAAACGAAGAAGAAGAAGACATATATTTTTTTAATTGTAAATTGTATTTAGGTTTTTGGTCCGTAATAATGCATGCTCTGCATGATGTGGTTAAATGCTCGAAATGAACATAGACCAACCTTAAGAACCAAAACTTCGAAAAACCTTTTTCTAAAAATAGAAAATCATACAAAAGGTTTTAAAAATGTTTTAACGTCAAAATGGGGCCAAACTTATGAGCTTTATTGACTCTAGTCAATTGACCCTTGAACGTTATACATGCTCCAATTGAATTTTCAAATGCCCTGTTGACCGGACTTGAATGAACGTCCAAGCCTCAGCTTGCCGGCCTATATCTTTTGGCTAATTTCTTGAAGCCCGACCGACCAACCTATATGCATTAAAAATGCCCTGTCAACCAGCACTATTCACCCAGCGGATCAACACTACTCACTTTGCTGACCGTTTCTCGGCCATTTGGCAATCACCTTGCCTAGCTGACCGACATCTAACACAGCCGACTAAACCCCTCAACAAAATTCAAATTTTAACTTAGGACCCACGCTCAATATTTTTCAATGCTAAAACTTGTTTAATTTTTAATTAAAAAAATTTAAAATACCCTTTGGGTCCTTAAATGGTTAGAGTTTTGAAAATTCTATAAATACCCCTTCATTACTCATTTTTCAACTAATGCTTATATCATAAATCCTCCCAAAATATTTTTGTACTTTAACTCTCTCTCTCTCTCTCTCTCTCTCTCTCTCTCTCTCTCTCTCTCTATCTCTATAACGCCCCAACCTGGGTCTGCCAGGGAGCACTACATCTCTCCTTCTCCACCTGGACTAGACAACAAAGGGGCAGGCCTTATCGGACTAATGATTGGCCCCACAAACCAACATATGTTCTTTTCAGTGTGTTTTGTCTTCACTCACACACTTCCTAAGAAAACTTCCCAGGTGTTCACTAATCCCAAGATTGCTCCAAGCCAAGCACGCTTAACTATGGAGTTCTTATGGGAATGCTCCCGAAAAGAAAGGTGCACCTTATTGATATGGGTAGTAACATCTAATCTTTTTAAGTCTTTCATCTATGGGGTATCACTCTCTCTCTCTCTCTCTCTCTCTCTCTCTCTCTCTCTCTCTCTCTCTCTCTCTCTTTCTCTCTCTCATTCTTAAGCTTTTAGTTTGAAAATCATTTTGAGAGTAAGATTAAAGTTTCTCCCATATATTTTCTTGATAAATATTTTTGGGAAAACTTCATATAGCTTGTGGATCTTTGCACATCTATTGCAAGAATCAAAAGCTCATATAACATTTTTTGCAAAAACATTTCTGAGCATAAATCCTAACTTCTCCAAACACTTTTCATTGCTAAATCTTTTTTGGAGAACATATTAGTGACATTTAGATCTTTGAAGTTCTTATTGCATATTCAATCTCACATCAAAGATCAATTTTTTTTTTTTTTTTTGCAAAAATCCACTTGAAAGCAAAACCCTAGGTTCTCTTGCACTTTTATTGAAAAATATTTTGGAGAAATATTTATTAGGGTTTGAATCTTTAAGTATTCATCATATATATTTTTATTCAAAAATAAAAAATTTTATTGAGAAAGACACCTACTCTACTGAGCTTAAACTCATATCATCTGAGAGTGCATTTTAGAGCTTCATATTGTACATCTCTGCTTTTGTAGAAGCATTTTATTTGTACAAAAAATGCTTATCTTTGTGACTTACTCGAAAAATGAGCAGTTCGGAAGCTATCCCAAGTATAGGAGTTTTGTCGTGTAATATTTAGCCTAAAGGCTAGATCGTCTCCTCGGGGAATGTAGTTTAACTCCAAATTTTACATAATTCCAATCAAAAAATAAGAAACAAAAGGGGCATTTAACACAGTTCAGATTCAGGTTTTCTAGATTGTTTGACATTTTCTTTTGATGAATTAAACTTACGTGCAATTTAAAATCTAAATCGTAACACGAACTAATTTTAACAATGAGAAACAGAAATCCTACGTTTAATAGTTGAACAAAAGCCTAGAGATCAAAACTTTATTAATTAACTGAAGCATTCAACCTTAAAATTAAGCACCAACTAAACAATTGAACTTAACCCATATAAATAAAAATTAAACTCAACCTAACAATAGTTTTACCACAATTGAAATTGACTCTTTAACAACTTAAGTGATAAACTAGAATACAAATTGGAACCCAACAATTATTTAAATTCTCTAAAAAGATAAAAAAATAAAATAAACAACACTTGAACAACCACACTTTAATAAAATATTTAAATTTCAACAATGAGACCTTAAATAAAAATGAAATTAAAATCAACAATATTAATAACTTAAACAAAATATAAAATTAAAATTAACTAGACTCAAATCCAAGTAAAGTTCCAAGACGGGATACTAAAATAAATTAAAGAAGCTAAATAAAAATGAGAGAGAGAGAGATGGGAGGAGAGCAAGCCGTGAGAGATATTAGAGCTGCAGCAGGGGTAGCCGTGGAGCAGGGAGGAGCAGCTAGTACAAGGGCAATGCAGGGCGTGGTCTGTAGTGACCCGGAGAAATTATGGTATTTAAATAATGAAATAAGGGAGCAAAGGAAATTGTATTTAAATATTTAAATAGGGTCTCATCAACGAACACAGGGGACTCCTCGACGAGCACACATGAGGGGATCGTCGACGGGGATGTGTCTCGTCAATGAGAAGATACCGAGAGGATATATCGCAGTTTTGAATTTCATCGACGAGGAGTAAGTATTCGTCAACGAATTTCCTTCTTCACCTCATCGACGAAGTGATGTGGCTCATCGATGAAGGTTAGTCTATATATAGGCCTAGACTTCATTTTTGGCTGAAAATTGATGCACAAACCTCTCTTTCTCTCTCCTTTTCGGTTCCCCACCCTTCTCTCTAAGTTTCTAGGTCCGTTCTGTGCCGGATCAAAGATCCGTAGCCGCCACGACACTCCTAGGGAAGTTCTCTTCAAGTCTGCTAGAGTGGATTGTCGGTGGGGCTAACTTGGACTCCATCCCAAGTTGAGGGTAAGGCTTTTTATTCAGTATTTGACTTTCCTATAGTTGTAGAAATTGTAGTAGTCAAGAAAATACTGAAGTTTTGTTCTGAGAGATGTTGATTTCAGGGTGTTGGATGGGGAACCTCGCGGGTACAGGACTAATATATTTTAGGGGCTCTTTAGGAATCAGGTAAGGGGATAAACTAAGTGAATTGTTTCCATAAAATTATATGTATAATCTTATAATACTTAATTTCAGGAAAATAAATATATATATTAGCATTATGTTGGGGAAAATACTGTTGTAAATAATGATATGACTTAAATATGAGTAAAACCCATTTTTGTGTGGCATGAGTAAAATTTATTATGGCTTATTGTTTTGAGAAAATTTTTAAATGATACAAAGTTTTTATATGATATGTCAGTGTACGGGCCGAGGATTTTATTATGATATACCGGCATACGGGTCGAGAGTTTTCTTATATGATATGCTAGAGTATGGGCCGAGGCTTTTATATGATATGCCTGCATACGAGTCGAGCCTTTTATATGATATGGCGGCGTATGGGCCGAGCCTTTTACATGATATGTCAGTGCATGAGCTGAGAATTTTATTTGATATGTAATACGGTGTACAGGCTGTGATTAATAAAATACGAAATGTCGATGTAAGGGCCGAAGATTTTCATGTTATGTGATGAAATGATATGATGATATTAACTTGACAATTATTATTATGAAATAGCCATGTACCACAATTTGAAAATATGTTATATGTTATCAGAACCTGGTTGAAAACTGGTAGATTGAAAGGACATGCCAGTCATGACTTTTCATATCTAATATCTTACCATCCTTCATGCTTATGCATTGGATATGTTAAATGCATATCCATAGGCGAATTTCATTGATTTCAACCATTCAAAGAAAAAAAAAATTATCTTTTGACAATGTGTAACATGTTGGTAACATGAGAAGCTTGTCACCATTATGAATTAGGTACAACTCAGGCTATATTCCCATCTCCTCCGTATCCAAGCGAGCATTTGCATTGTCCTTTGCCTTCCCATTTATATTTTAATAATGTCCCAATTACATTCTCACTTATGTTCTTCTTAGCGTACATACATCCAAGTTGTGGCATAATAAAATATCTTTCCGAAATGACAACTTAAAAAAGATGCTTCTCTTTATCCAATTTAACTTGATGTCACTGCATTTCCTTTTTCTACTGCCCAGTGGTTTCCCAAATTTAAATTTTTTTATCAACTTTAATTGATATAATATCTCTTTCCCATTTAATTTTTTTGTTGCAACCTTCATTCAGATCTTCCATTAAAGGTTCAATTAAAATGAGTCCTCCAAGAATTTCCATGTGGTAGAAAATGGCGATGACACATAAAGCATAACTTTCGTTCATGCTTCAAGGATAAGGACGCAACATCATTACTACACACTAGACATGTGAAGTATCCTTTTTTAGTTCCACCAGGATAGATTGTAGTCAGTAGGAAAATCATTAATTTATCCACAATACTGTAGCATGCCACCAAATTTTTTTTCCGAGTTTCCACTCCTTTTTCCCGTAGTTCTTTCAACTTATCAATTGACAACCTCAAGTAAATATCAATCTCATTACCAAGGGTCCTCAATCCAAGAATAAGAAAAGACATGGAAATGAAGGGATCTTTCATACACTGCTAAGGCAGCAAATTGTATGACATCATTATAACTAAGAACATGCTATAAAAGTTGTTCATATTACTAAAAGGATTGAAACCATCTGAAGCAAGACCAATTCTGATGTTGCGAGATCACTAGATAACTATGGATACATTTTGTCAAACTTGGCCCCAGCTTGCATGTCTACTGAATGGTGAAGTATGATTTCTACTTGAAGGCATTTCTCTCTATGTCATTTCATATTTGCTGCTGTTTTTGTCGACATGTATAATCTTTAAAGTCTCGGTATCAAGGGACAATATTGCAAAATAATTTGGGGGAACTTTTTACCCTTCTTGTGATTAATTTTATACCTTGGTTCAGCACATTCTAGACACTTATTTGCATTCAAATTCACAATAAAAAAAGTGCACAATCATACCTATAGGCATGTATTGGAATGTAACTAAGATCCAAACCATGAATGCATGTCTTAACCTTATTAAAAAGACTTTGGAAATGTTTCACCGTTAGAAAATGCTACCTTAATTAGCCTCAAATGCATGTTGAATTCAGTTAAAGTTTGGCGATGTATTGTCCTTGAATGAAGTAACTTTATCAAAAACTCTAATTTTGAGAACTCTTTACAATTTGGATAAAGTGGTACCCGTGCATCCCTTCCAGTATTAGCAAATGGTTTACCAAGTTGACCTAATGGACTAGGATCACAATGTATGCTATTGACTGAACTAGATTCAGGAGTAATTCGTTATACATTGCCCTCCTCAGTGTCAACTGCGTTCCCCCTTTGCAAATCACATAAAGTTTTGAGTAACCCATCCAAATGGTTATCACCATCTCCTATATTGACCCCCTCATCTTCATCTTTATGATCGTCGCTCAAAATTTTATAATTTTTGTTGGTCTATCTAGGTTTCACTCATTTTGATAATGACAAACCAAGGCATCTAATTGTGCTACTAAGGGTGTTCAGAGGAATTAAGGTATTAAGCACAATAACAAGATGCGAATTGGAAGCCATGAAACATACAAGATGATTGTATTTGGCTATAATCATTGAGCATATAAAGACCAAGCTTGAAAACAATTGTTAAGATCATGGAGTGTACAAATACCAAGCTTGAAGACTATTGATATGTTCAATGGAGCTTATAAAGACAAAACTTGAAGACTAAGAGAATTGTTCTTCATGTATATTGCAAATAGGACCTTTGTGAGTACACTAATATTGATTATGTGAAGAAGCTCATAGATGACCTTAGTTGGACCCTAGGCACTATATATTTCATGATAAATCATTTTCTAAAAGTGCAAAAATTATTTGAAAGTGTCAAAATTATTTTTGGAATGAAAAACTAAAGGTCTTGAAGATTTAGGAAGTTCAGTCGACCATATCGCCACTCGTGAGCACAATTTGTATTCTAGAAAGTTTGGGCGACTGAAACTCAGAGGTTGGGTGACCTAAGTCACTACTGACTTTCAAAATTTCCATCTCCAAGGAATTTGAGCAACTGAATCCCAATTTGAGTGACCAAAGCTGCAGGATTCAACTCGCAACAGCTAGAAAACGTCTAGTTTTGAATATAATAAATTATTTTTAAAGCCCAACGGCCATAAAACGACTAGTTCATCATCTTGCCTATAAATGCAAGGTTTCTAACTTGTTTTAAGGTGACATACATCTATTATATACATCCAAGCTTTTGATCTTCAATTGAAAATCTTTTTCAAGCACTTTGCATTTCTAGTTCATCTTTCAAGTGCACACTTACTCTTTTGCTCATAAATATTTCTTAAAATTCATTGATTGAAAACAGACCTTCTAGTTACCCCTTCATCTTCATTCATAATCATATTAAGATTTTTGTGATATTTTCATTGTACTTATCCGCTCAAGTTTGGAGCATTCAATGTACAACAATATTTATCGATTCCACTTTGTAAAGGCATTTTCGCCTATTGAAGGAGAGAAGAATTTTTTCTTAGTGAAGGAGGGAGACATCTCCACCTATTGAAGGAGAGACGCATCTCCGCCTAAGTGAAGGAGAGAGGCATCTCCTCCTATTGAAGGAGAGAGGCATCTTTGCCTAGTGAAGGAGGGATTGTAAAGGCATCTCCTCCTACTAAAGGAAAAAAGGCATTATTGGCCTTACAAGGCTTGACATCTTGTTTTGATGCTAACAAACAAGTAGAACTTAACATGCTTTGTTTAAGTGATGTATTTTCAGAACTCAATGATGAATGCAAGGTCAAAGAATTCATGAAAGCTTGTACTTCAAAGAAGGGTGATTATATCAAGCTTGAGGCATAAATTAAAACTTGAAGATCATGAGAGCATTAATATTAAAGAAAAAGCTTCAAGAATGAAAGCCCAAGTGATCAACATGGAAAGTTCAAAGAAAGATGAAGCAAGTATAAAGACCTCAAGGAATTCAAGAATTGAAAATTTGAAAGTCTATAGGAAATGTCACGTAAGTACTTCAAAGAATTTCAATATGGATGCATGAAGCTCTTAGGATAATTTATTGGACGTAGATACCTTTGAACATACTTAGAAAATATTTTTATAAGGTCAAAAATTGTTTTAAAAAGGTTAGAATCATTTTTGGAATGAAAAGCACCAAAAAAAGGAGTTTTCAAATGTTGTCAATTTTTCTATATCCGCATTGAGAAGTATTTTTCTCTATCAAAAACTCCTTATTTTAAAATGTGTTCAACATGAAGCTAGTCAAATTTGGAGTTACACAAAAAACTTTATAAGCAAAATACTGAAGGGTGCTTGAAGCTGATAGCTTGACAGACGACTGTCAAGAACTGGACAGTCGATTGCCAATGCACTTTGAGGCATCTGTGGGTGTTTGGACAGCCAACTGCCACCTTTATACCCCTTTGGTTTAACTAAACAGATGACTGCCACAAATGGACAGTCTACTGCCATGCGGCTGTTTTGAATTTTTTCATAACGGTTAAATTTTAAATGAGGTTGCTTGGGGCTCAAAATTTGTGAAAACTTGGGGAATAATCCAAGACACTTGAGGATCAAGTTACATATCTTTTCAAGTCTATAAATAAGCCTCAAAGATCATTGAATCAATACACAAAAGAATTCAATTTAATAAAAATTCAAAATCCCTCTCAATTGCTCTCAAATTCTCAAGGCTCTCTCTTGCGCTCAAGCTCACATATTGTGCACGGATTCAACTGAGTTTTAGTTGATCTTCTTCCACCAGAATTGTGCTACAAATTCTAAATTTTTCAATCACTGAAATAATTAATCGGTGATATACTTCATTGAGCTTCAAGTTAATTTCCATATTGTTGTTTACTTTGAAGTATATTAGTTGTGTTGTAATTGGTGTACTAACCAGCTCTTTGAGGAACAATTTCTTTGTAAACAAATGTTTGATTTGTATCTTATAGATTGAAAATTCCAAGGGTTGCTTGGATCATTGGCTAAGCAAGGGGATATTGCTTAGAGAGGCGGGCTCTAGCCTAGTTAAGGAGTGACCGGACAAGGGGATATCGTTTGGAGAAGGCGGGCTCTAGCCTTAGCCAAGGAGTGTTGTAAAGGTTTGTTCCACCCATCAAAGGAACAAATTTAGTGAATCCTTTGGTAGTTTTCCAAAGGCGAGGACGTAGGCTGGATATAAGCTGAACCTTATAAAAATCTCCGTCTCACTCTCTCTTTCCCTACTCTTTTTTTTCAGTACATATTTAAATTGCGTGGATGGTTTAAATTGAAAAATAATATATACTACATATATTTGGAAATCAAGTAAACTTGAAGTCTAATTTTGATTTGGGTTGCGGAAATCGAAAGGGAGTACATTGGTTAAACCATATTTTGTCAAACCATACGGGAGTACGTTACTTGGTTAAACATCCCAAAGATAAATTAACTAAGAGTTTATTTGGATTTTGAATATTGGAAAGAGTGTTGGATTCTATATTACACATCATATTAAAGAGGCAAATCCATTCGTATAGGGCTTTATATTAGCGAGCATAACATTTCATATATACATGACTTAATTCAATTTTATATCCAAGGCTAAAACATAAGCTATATTGTGATTGAATGATATTAAGTGGTTTGTGTTTATATTCCAAAGAGTATTGAAGCTTTCATAAAAAGTACTATAGTTAACTTATACTTGACAAATCATTTGGTTGTTTGGTTTAAACATTGTGCTTGATTGGTTTGGTTGAATGGTTGATTACTTGTTTGGCTAAGCAATAGTGTTGTTGATTGGATAAAAGAATTTAAGTTCTTTTGTGATTAACGAGTTAAACAAACAAGTTAAGAATTGGTTAAAATAAATAAAAGAAGTTTAAGAATTCTCAAAAGGAATTAAAAGAAAGGTTTTAAATCCAATTCATCCCCCTCTTGGGACTACACCTTACTTTTCAATTGGTATCAGAGACAAGTTATAGCAAATCTTAATTAGTATCTATAAAAAGATCCTAATGACTCACTTAGGCGTACCTCCCTTTGGAGAGGGACAATCTTCAACTAGGCCTCCAATCTTCTGTGGGTACAACTATATATTTTGGAAAAAGAGAATGCAAATAAACCTTCAAACCATGGATTGGAAAGCTTGGGAGGTTGTCACGGATGGTGATCTAATTCTTATCATATTAGTAGATGGAAAAAAAATATCTAAGGAAAAGAAAGACATGACTGAAAGAAATTATAAAATCTTGCAAATAAACTCTAGTGCTATGAATGCTCTATATTGTGCTTTAGATGCCAATGAATTTATAGAGTAATGGCTTGCAAATCAGTTAAGGATGTATGGGACAAGCTAGCTGTCACTTACGAAGGGACTATAGGTGTTAGGGATAATAGAAACGATATGCCTACCAGTGAATATAAAGCTTTTAAGATGAACCCATATGAATCCATAACTAATATGTTTACTAGGTTCACTCACATAATAAATTCCCTAAATACAATGGGAAAAACCTACACTACTTATGAAATGATAAAGAAAATACTTAGAGGGCTACCAACCGTATGGGAACCAAAAACCACTGCCATAACCGAAGGAAGAAATTTGAAAAACACTTCCTTAGATGAACTTATAGGTTCTCTCCTTACATATGAAATGACAATGAATGAAAAGAATGGAAAAACCAAAGCCCAAGAATCAATAGCTTTTAAAGCCTTAAAAGAAAACTCAAGTAGTGAAATGGATGAAGATGAAGAAACCTTCATATCTAAAAAGCTAGCAAGGATACTAAGAAGGAGAACAAATTTAAAAGAAGAAACCAAGACTCTGAATCAGATGAAGAAGGAGAAGAAATTAGCAAAAAGAAATCTAAAAGTAAAACTCCTACATGCTATAATTGCAACAAAAGTGGACATTTAAAACCGGAATGTCCTCTACTTAAGAAATAGTCTAAGAAGAAAAAGAAAAAGGTCATGAAAGCCACTACTTGGGACATGATGAGTACAAGTAGTTCAGAAAATGAATAAAGTGACCAAGAGGTTGCTAATACGTGCTTTATGGCTTGGGATGATGAGGAAAGCTCCTCATCTAAATCTTCAAACAATTCTTGTAGTGATGAATCCAATGATGAAAGCATGCCATCTTATGAAGAACTTCAAAATGACTTATTCAAGGTGCATAAGATGTTAATTAAAGTAACTAAACAAAATAGCTCATTGAAAAACACGAATGAAGCTATAACAAAGGAGTTAAAATGTTAAAATCTTGCTGAAAAAGAAAAATATTTAAAAATTAAAGAACTAGAAAGCAAGAATGAAAAAATGATAGAAGACCTTCGATCCCCATCCTCTATAGAATATAAGAAAGATATATATATATATATATATATATATTTTGAATTAGAGGATAAAGTAAGAAAATTATCTCTAGAATTAAAGAAATCACTAAAGAAAGTTGATGGCAAGAAAGACATAGAGATAAATGATCTTGAAAGTAAAATTGAAGATTAAGAAAAGATCATCTATAACTTTACAAAAGGAAAAACAAACTTTGACAAAATGATAGGCTCACAATGGATGAATTGAAATAAAGAAGGCATTGGGTTTAATGAGGTTAAAAATACAAAGAAAAAAATCTTTACATGGGATATTTCTCAAAAGCCTCCAAAGATAATTCAAGCACATCCTTTAATGCTTACACTAACACTATATGTTATCAATGTAAGAAAAACGGGCATATCAAGTTTGAATGTCTATTCAAGAGAAAGGATGTAAAAACTAAACAAATATGGAGAGTTAAAGAAACATCCTTTATTAAACCAACCGGACCCAAGAAAGTATAGGTACCAAGATGAAAGACTAATTCATAAATGAAAAACTCCATGGATTAAGTCATTTCCCCTTTAAAAATTGAGAAAGTAACTTAATTCATGATTAACAAATAAGTTTAAGATCTTATTATAAAAAATTCAAAAATGACATTGTTGGAAAAATCATAGGATGATTTTTTACAAAGCTCAATTTAAAAAAATTAAGAAAATATCAAACTGAGCTTATTACATAAGTACTTCAAGTTGATTCAAGTATAATTTTTCATTTTGAAGCTCATTAGACAACGACACTTAGATACCTTAGTATAAAAATTGGAACAAGTTTTTCAAAGTTAAACAAATTCATATTCCAAGATTAATTGAGCAAAGAAGAGAGAACTCAAAAAAATGTTGAAATGAGGAAAATCTACTGACAGACGATTGTTTGTTTAGAGACAGAGGACTGGTATGTTTTGAAGTATTTTAATACAAGTCAGAAGACTGACAGATGACTGTCAAGTAATGGACAGACAACTGCCAATGACCAGTGAGCCGTCTGTGAGTGTTTTACCAGATGACTGTCAACCTTCTGTGTATATTGAAAAACTGATTTATTTTCATGGACAGACGACTATCACCATATGGACAGATGTTTGTCACCCTTCTGTTCATTTAAAAAAAAAAAAAACCTGGTTGTTTAGTGATAGACGATTGCCCTTTGTTGACAGGCGACTATATAAATTTTTTTAAAAGATATTTGAGAATGAAATGCTATATGTTCCATGCTTACATACCTATATGAAATGCTATATGTTCCATGCTTACATGCCTATATGAAATGCTATATGCTACATGCTTACATGCCTATGCTACATGATGTGCTTGACTTATATTGAAAATTTATAGCTCACTATGTTGAAAATTTGAGCTTGAGATTATTGAGTATAAGCATCAATTTTGATATGAGATTAATTCTTGAACATGCATGCTATTGATGAATTACATGGATAGACTTACTGCTTTTTATATTGATATCCAGGAGCTACAAGAGATATAATGGTTATATTGGTATCCATGAGTTGTGTATAATGTGATAATGACTTTGGTATCTATAAAGTCTTTGGTATCTATGAATATTTTTGGTATCACATTTTAAATTTAATTGGTATCACAATTTTACAAAGCTCACTTGGTATCACAATCTAAAAGTTAAATTTGTCTTTTAAACATGAGAAGTATGATTATATTTATGAGCATAACATGACATTGATGATATTACAATGATATTGATATTTGATACATGATGTGAATCAATGTTTTGAAACATGGGATGATGAAAGAAAAATTGATAACAAAACTGAATGTATTGAATTCAGGCGGAGTGTTATGTCATATTGCTTATATTATGATTGTTTCCCTATTAATCAATTCAGAGAATTTTCAGTTGGTATCATAAATTTTAAATCGATATAATGAATTAAATTTTAAATCGGTATCATAAAATCAACAATTGAAATCTTGAATAATGTCAGAGGAAGAAAAAGCTGTTAGTAAAGATATGACTATTAAAACACACTACACATGCTATATTGAAAAATAAATTGAGTGTGTACGTATGTTGATATGAATGTTTGATGATATGCTCAACATGTGATTTTACTTGAACTTAATCATTTTTTTTCTTTTTGATGGATGTCAAAAGGGGTAGAAGTTTTAAAGCAAAAATTGAGCATAGCATGAACATAATATATATTAAAAGGAGAAGTATTTGATAGTGATGAGCATGATTGTAAAAGAGGTTTTGAAATTGATATTGATCTTGCAAATACTATTAAGATAATGCTTATTGAAAGGGGGAGTCTTTTTAAGACTCACTCCAAGTTTTGAAATTGGTATTGATCTTGCAAAGATTATTAAGATGATGCTTATTGAAAGGGGGAGTCTTTTTAAGGCTCACTCCAATTTTTACTTCTTGTTTGTCATCATCAAAAAGGAGGAGATTGTTGGCCTTACAAGGCTTAACATCTTGTTTTGATGCTAACAAATAAGTAGAACTTAACACGCTTTGTTTAAGTGATGTATTTTCAGAACCCAATTATAAATGCAAGGTTAAAGAATTCATGAAAGCTTGTACTTCAAAGAAGGGTGAGTATATCAAGCTTGAGGCATGGATTAAAACTTGAAGATCATGAGACCATTGATATTAAAGAAAAAGCTTCAAGAATGAAAGCCCAAGTGATCAACATGGAAATCTCAAAGAAAGATGAAGCAAGCATAAAGACCTCAAAGAATTCAAGAATTGAAAATTTGAAAGAGTCTATACGAAATGTCATGTAAGTACTTCAAAGAATTTCAATATGGATGCATGAAGCTCCTAGGATAATTTATTGGACCTAGATACCTTTGAACATACTTGGAAAATATTTTTATAAGGTCAAAATTTTTTTAAAAAAGGTTAGAATTATTTTTGGAATGAAAAACACGAAAAAGAGGAGTTTTCAAATGCTGTCAATTTTTCTATATCTACATTGAGGTGCCTTTTTCTCTATCAAAAACTCCTTATTTTAAAATGCATTCAACATGAAAGTTGTAGGATTTTCTCCTATATTTATTTTTACACCAAGCTAGTCAAATTTGGAGTTACAAAAAAAACTTTATAATCAAAATATTGAAGGGTGCTCGAGGCTGACAGATTGACAGACGACTGTCAAGAACTGGACACTCAACTGCCAGTGCACTTTGAGGTATCTGTGTGGGTTTGGATAGCCGACTGCCACCTTTTTTCCCCTTTGATTTAACTAGATAGATGACTTCCACAAATGGACAGTCTACTTCCACGCGACTGTTTTGAATTTTTTCATAACGGTCAAATTTTTAAATGAGGTTGCTTGGGGCTCACAATTTGTGAAAACTTAGGGAATAATCCTAAAAACTTGGGGATCAAGTTACATATATTTTCAAGTTTATAAATAAGCCTCAAAGATCATTGAATCAATACACAAAAGAATTCAATTCAGCAAAAATTCAAAACCCTCTTAATTGCTCTCAAATTCTCAAGGCTCTCTCTTGCTCTCAAACCCACATATTGTGCATGGATTCAACTCGTTTTAGCTGATCTTCTTCAGCCAAAATTGTACTACAAATTCGAAATCTTTCAATCATTGAAATAATTAATCGGTGATATACTTCATTGAGCTTCAAGTTAATTTCCATATTGTTGTTTACTTTGAAGTATATTTGTTGTTAACCAGCTCTTTGAGGAACAAATTCTTTATAAACAAATGTTTGATTTGTATCTTGTAGATTGAAAATTCCAAGGGTTGTTTGGATCGTTGGCTAAGCAAGGGGATATTGCTTAGAGAGGCGGGCTCTAGCCTAGTTAAGGAGTAACCAGACGAGGGGATATCATTTGGAGAAGGCAGACTCTAACCTTAACCAAGGAGTGTTGTAAAGGTTTGTTCCACTTGTCAAAGGAATGGGCTTAGTGAATCCTTTGGTGGTTTGCCAAAGTCGAAGACGTAGGCTGGGTATAAGCGGAACCTCATAAAAATCTCCATTTCACTCTCTCCTTCCCTATTCTTTATTTTCAATACATATTTAAATTGCATGGATCTAAATTAGAAATCATATATACTACGTATATTTGAAAATCAAGTAAACTTGAAGTCTAATTTTGATTTGGGTTGTAAAAATCAAAAAGGAGTACGTTGGTTGAACCATTCTTTGTGGAAACAGTACGGGAGTACGTTACTTGATTAAACATCCCAAAGATAAATTAACAAAGAGTTATTTGGATTTTGAATATTGGGAAGAATTTTGGATTCTATATTACACATCATATTAAAGAGGCAAATCCATTCATATAGGGCTTTATATCGGCAAGCATGACATTTCATATATACAAGGCTTAATTCAATTTTATATCCAAGGCTGACAACATAAATTATATTGTGATTGAATGATATTAAGTGGTTTGTGTTTATATTCCAAAGAGTACTGAAGCTTTCCAAAAGTACTGTAGTTAACTTATACTTCACACATCATTTGGTTGTTTGGTTTAAACATTGTGCTTGATTGGTTTAGTTGAATGATTGATTACTTGTTTGGCTAAGCAATAGTGTTGTTGATTGGATAAAAGAATTTAAGTTCTTTTGTGATTAACGAGTTAAACAAACAAGTTAAGAATTGGTTAAAAGAAATAAAATAAGTTTAAGAATTCTCAAAAGGAATTAAAAGAAAGTTTTTAAATCCAATTCACTCCCCCCCCCCTCTTAGGACTACACCTTACTTTTCAGGCATCTCTGTCTACTGAAGGAGAGATGTTTCTCTGCCTACTGAAGGAGTGTTTAACGGAAACTTCTAGTAGGTTACTTAAGCTAAGGATGTAGGCAAGGATAGTCGAACCTTGTTAAAACATCGTTTTATTTTCTATTCTCTTAACTCTTTAAATTGATCACATTTACATTCATACATACTTATTGTGAATATTGATTACATTTGCATATTTAGATCACTTGCTTAAATTTTGGTTAAAATTGTTAAGTGTTAGCTTAAATTTTTGAACACCTAATTCACCCCTCCCCCCTCTTGGGATTACACCTCAACTCACAATTGGAATCAAAGGTTGGTTATAATAAACTTAACCGAATTTGTATAAACATCACATGGCACACATTAGTGTATCCTTTTTTGGTATGGGTCAATCCTCTACAAGGCCTCCAATGTTTTGTAGTGTAAATTATAGCTATTGGAAACAAAGAATGAGCATTTTTTATCCAAGCAATGGAATTGAGAGCTTAGAGAGTAATTGTTCAAGGCAATTATGTGCCTATGAAAATTGTTGATTATATAGAAATTCCCAAACTAGAAAATGAAACTAATGAAAATGACATTAAATTAATGCAAATCAATTTCAGTGTCATGAATGCATTATATTGTGCTTTAGACTCTAATGAATTTAATAGGATCATGACATGTCAAAATTTTAAGGAAATATAGTAAGAATTATAAAATACATATGAAGGAACCGAAGAGAAGAAAGCTACCACTTGGGATGATTCGGACTTAAGTGATCAAGAAATGGCAAATTGTTGCTTGATGGCATTACACAATGAAGAGGTACACTTCTCTCCTTCTACCTTATTTAATGATTCATGTAATGATTCTTGTAATGAATTCTATGATGAATCTTGTGATGAAAACATACCATCTTATGAGAAACTACAAAAACAAAAAAAAAATATTTAAGGTTTATAAGATTCTAGTAAAGATGTCTAGAAAGAACATAATTTTGAAAAATGAAAGTGAAAGTTTGACAAAACAATTAGAAGATTTAAAAGAATCCCATGCTACCTTAGAAAAGGAAAAGGATTTGAAAATCACTATCCTAGAGAGAAAAGTGGAAGATTATTCTAGAATAGTTTGCAAATTTACAAGTGAAACAGATAACTCCAATAAATTCTTAGGAGTTAAAAGAAATAGCTTTTACAAAAGGGATTCGGGTTCCTCTTATAAATCTCATGGTTATAATACTTTTTATTCATCATCAAATAGGATTAATAAGCTAAACAAAACTTGCTTGAATTGTGAAAGGGAAGGTCAAATCCATTACACTTGCCCCTTTAGAGATACTAAAGGCAAGAACGGAAGCTGGTATGGGAAGTTAAGAAAACAAACCCCTTGGGACCCAACAAAGAATGATGAGAATCAACAAGCACAATCAAAGGATCCATTGCATGTGCCTATTGGGCCTATCACTAGAGCGAGATCCAAAAAGATCAAAGAAGCACTTCATGGGCTGATTCAAGATATTTTGGCTTATTCAAAAACGGGGCACTCCTGGCTTGGCCCAAACAATGATGAAGGCTTAATAAACTTAATCCAAGTTTTTGATGGAGCTAATCTTGCTTAATGGCTGTAATCTCCTTATTAATGGTGTGCTATTCAATTGTGGGATTTGACTTTTTGGCTTTTTGTCTTTATATTTAATTTGTAATTTGTAAGACAATTTAGCTTGCATGGATTTTTAGTAAGTTGTGAGAGTCATTAATGTGTCTAGTAAGTTGGTATATTGAATGTTCTTGTCTCCTATGTTTGTGTGGGAATTGCTAAGTATTTAATGTCCTTGTCTCCCATGTTTGTGTGGGAATTGTTAAGTGTTTAATATCCTTGTCCCTCATGCTAGCTATATATATCTCACCATTGTAAGAGCTAAATTGTTCATTGAATAGAAATCAAGAAAAAGTGAGGATTTGTTTCTTCTTTGGTTCTTTAGAGAACTTGCAAACTTATCAAGGATTCTTCCTTGTGGCGTTCAAATTTTATACCTTCGATTCATGATTAAGCTATAATCATTGGGTCAGGGTTTGTTACTTTATACTTTTCGTTCACGTTTCATTTATAAACGTTGGGTCGGAGTTTCCTATCAAAATTTGAATTTTAGCTTTCTTGGGCAAGCATTCCAACATTGTTTGCTGGGTCTCAACGCGTGTTGATTGAGGTTCGCATCATTTGGTATCAAAGCTTAGGCTCTAAAATCAGGTTTCCTATTTTTTATCTTTCGTTTCTTACTATCATTCTACCTTTTTATCTTTTGTTTTGATTCATTCTTCTTGTTTTGTGACGTGTACCAAGTTGAAAAAAAAAAAAAAAGTCAAAAAAAAAAATGTGATATTGAAGCAATAGATACTATCATTTGGTACTTATCGATGTTTTTTTTTTTCTCTTGAATCGTGACTTCTTTAGTTTCATTTCTCTTATTTCTCTAAAAGAATCTAGTTTTTGTTCTCTCCCTTTGA